>NC_140125.1:86542705-87151411 GCF_964035555.1 Netta rufina | reverse complement strand
GTTATTGCCTTTTTCTCGCACACAAAGTAGCCAGAAGACCTCTGCCTTCAGAGCATCATTTAAAGTTGCTGCTCACTTTCAGAAAAGTACTTGATTTTTGTAATAAACTATGCTGTTGGTTATTATATAATTTCATCTCTATATAATGTTTATTGTGAGACAGAAGCTTACAGTGTCTTTCCATCTGTCTAACAAATCTTTATCGCAATAGATAATAAGGAGTTGTTCAAATGGTAACTGAGACACAAAGAAAGCAAGTGCCTTGCCAAGTTTACACAGAAAGTACATTAGATTAGGGTCTTTGGACTACAAACCAAGCCACAGTTCCATTCTCTCTTCCCTCATTTGCTTGAATACCTGCATCAGCCAACCTTGAAAACTGCTTTCATGTCTAAAGTGATAACTTTAGACATGAAACTGAATGCTGAAATGTGCACTTAGTATTTAGTTGCTTTTCTTCTAAAATCTTCAATTTCTTTGCTTACAATTCAATCCTCTCTATTCTATAGGGCAGATTATTCTTATTGCCCATTAACAGTAGAATGATGTACAGTCTCTTTGACTGGAGATAAATGCCATGCAGCTGGGATAGATGGGATTATATTTCTTCTTGAATAGAACTTCTCAAATCTAAGACAAAGCACTCTGCCATGATGCCAGAGTAGCCCAAGTGAAGTTTACACAAAAAAATGCAAATCTGTCTGCAGAAAAGAAAATTCATCTGTATTGTTCTTGTCAGTCCATGGAATTCCTTTCAGCTTTAATTTGTAAAACAATGCTACTCAGAAGATATAGCAGCTGCATTCAGTATTATTTTAATACCGTCTCCAAGATTTTATTACCAAAATCAGGATCATAAATATGCACAAAAGTAAATTTATAGAAATGTTTAATTTAATACTGCAGTATTCCTTTTAAATCCTGACTGATGAAAGCAGAAGAAAAACAATCAATTTAATTTGACTTTTGACTTTTTGAATTATTTCTTTAATTCCCTCTTCCAAAAATATAAATTTTCTCTGAAATCAGACTCATTCAGAGAATGTTCTAAACTGGGCTTTCTGAGTTTCCTAATCTAATGTTTTTAATCAATATGGAAACATTGGTCTGCACAGAGTACCTTCTATAGAGCATAGCCTCACAATATGAATATTTTAGATTGGATTGGATTGGATTGGATTGGATTGGATTGGATTGGATTGGAATGAACTGGATTATAGGCTCCAAAAGCAGATGAACATGCTTTTTACATTTCCTGAACATTCTGTTATCAAAACCATAAGCTTTTTTAAATTGATTTTTTTGAAAAAATGAATCTGTCACCCTGCAAATTTTGCAGTGGTTGACACCAATGAAAGCATCAAAACCTGTCAAATCAGAACAGTATGTTTGACATACATTTTTGTACTCTCCTTGTACTGAAGATATCATTACACAGGGTTCAGCATTACAGAGATAGGTTTGGGGTTTTTTTGTTTGTTTTTCATTTTTATCCTGTTATTCATCATCACGCTAATAACATGTAAGTTATCTTCTGTAACAGTAGTAATTAACACCACCAGCTGAATACTGACTGAGCTAGCTGGCAAAGACTAAATTAATTTGTTTTTGTCATGGGTATAACTATTTTCATTTAGTTTGTCAAAAACATTTGCCTTATTCCCTTGCAGAGTGAGAAAGCATTGCTGGATACCTCTCCTCTGTGCAAGATTAGGTAGAAGTTCCAACTTCACTTGCAGCAAGAGATAGCAGTCCAAAACAAGCCTGCACACAGCTGTCTACCAGCTGAGCTGTGTGAGCTCGGCACTGTTATATAACCTATAGGTGTGTGCATGTGAGAACAGAATCAGCAGCAGAAAAGCTTTCAGAAAAGATGCACAAGTAACAAGAAAAGAAAATGTGCCCTGAAAACACTTTAATGAAGTATTGCCTCTAAAGAAGATTGAAATTGGGAACAAGTAAGTTATTTCACTTCCTTTTTCTTCCCTGTCCAGGTGAGACTTTGTGATTATGCTTTCTCAACAAAGAGGGCTAAGCCTTGTCTCCTTCCAGTGGGAGCTGCCCACCAGCCCTAGAAACTGGCTCTCCACAGCAGCAGCAGGCAGTGCCAGAATAACAGAAATTAAAAACCACAAATGTCCCTAGCACTGCCGTGCAAAGCAATACATTTCACAAGCAGTCAAGCAAATAAGGATTTAGATCAGCAATTGTGAGTACTACTGCTGGAAGTGCTTGTATAGATCTCATGAGAAACAGAGAAAATCCCATTCACTTGACTGGCCAGTCATTTTTAACCTATCCCCAGCAGCAAAATCACACCTAGGCTTCCCACTTTTAGACATAGATACCAGTTAGATAAACAGGACTAAGCCTGCAGACTATGGTTGAAATGCATGAAATAACAGATCAAGACAAAGAAATTAGAATATGCTCAAAAATGTATTCCATGAGCATAAAGGAAGGAAATGTGTTGCATATGTTATTTTTTAAAGATAAGCCATTCTATTCCACCTATAAAATTAATCATGTTTTACCTGAACAGCTTTGCATATCAACAAAGCACTGCATTGCTTAGGATTTCAGGTATTTTATAAGAAAGTACAAATGTGTGGCATGTAGATCTCCACATCAGAATTGGGTCTTACAGTCTCATACAGCAAGATTAAATTTATAATTGCAAGTTGCAATCACTATGCTGAAACGAATGTTGAGCCGAAAGCCTACCTGCCCCGTAATATTGCAGGAAGGTTTTCTTAGCCTGGAGCTGCAGTGATTGATCTGTCATTCGAGTGCCAGAGAGAGCGTTTAGGACTGGAGAGAGAAGACCAATAATGCAAGTTGGTGTTTCATTAAAATGAGGCTGGTCAACAGAGTTAATTCAAAATGTTCGTCCTTTTGCAATTTCAGTTATGTCTCTTAAACATTTTTTTTTCTGTGACAGCACATCCTCAAATAAATAAATAAATAAATAAATATCATTAGAAAAAAAAAAATGGTCCGTTCCCTCCCTTATATTGTTCTTAGTGAATGCTTATGATTTTTTACTGTTTGGGGTTTGCTTTACTGCATTAATGCAAATACACAACAGTAAGGTCACAAGTGACATCCTGATACAGAGATAGATCACATAGGAAGACTTAGACCAAGGGTTACCTCACCTTATTGGGTCTCAGTTGCCCAAGATATTAAGCTGTCTCACCTTCCCTCTGCTGCAGAGGGAGCAAACTTTAGCCCTAATTTAGCAGCCTTCCATCCCCAACTCTGCTTTGCAGGTTTCAGCAATGGCAGGTTTTTTAAACACAGAGAGATCAGATCAGACATATCTCTGTTTCTCTCCCCTTCACCTTTTTATTGAGGAACTGCTTTTTCCTCCCAAAAGAGAGTCATATTGTGGAGAAAATGTCAGATGTAATAATGTATTGAGCCCCTAGGGCTATTAATTCTAGCTGAATGGCCCTAACATTTATAGCCCTGCTAATCTGAAGCAATAGCTCCCAAAGTCAGAATACTGGGGTTATAACCTGATAAACAGGAGGACAGTGGAAAGATTTTCTTTCACAGGATGCAAGGGATTAACGTTTTGAGAGCCTTTTTTGGCCTGAAAGACCACCACTGACTTATTTCTCTGTTCTTCCTCCAGGAGTAGAGCCAATAGGAACTTGCAGCAAAGCTATAGGAAAGGCCATCAGACTGAACAGAGTGTGGGATAGTATGCACATGGCCACTGGGAACAACGGGGAAAGAGAGGCAGGCAGCAAAACCTGTGGGCCAGAAGAGAGCAAAGGCAAGGGGCTCACACCAGGGCAGTCCACTGGAGGAGAAGCAGAGACAAGAAGGATGGCACACTGCCACAACAGTTCACTTAAAACCAAGCCTTGTTATGCACCAAGACTTCAAGTTGTAAGCCGTGGCTAAAAGTTACTTCTGATGGGGGAAAACAACAGTTGGCCTGCCTCGTGGAGAAAAGTGGGTAAAAGGTTATTAATATAATTATACTTTAATACTCACTGTTGCCCTGTTTAGCTAGCAGGTTAAAGTTTTCCATCCAGCAATAAAAATATTGGTTGTTAAGACATCAGTTCATATTTGCAAGTGGATACAGTGAGTACGCTCATCATCAGAGAGTTAGTACTATCTTCCCTTATTTCTGGTATGCTTTGAGATGCTCCTTTTTGTGCTGAACCCCTTCATCCCTCATTGCTACAAAGATACCCCGAAGGGAAGTGTTACATGTACATGTTTTCTGATCTTCCAGGGGTGTCAGGCAGAGCACGGGTAATTCCCAACCAGCTTGCAGGGTTTTCTGACCAGTGGGTTGATAAAAATGGGCATAACATCTGTGTGGCAGCCAGCTGGATGGCAGGGCAAAGATTGTATGTGTATTCCCTGGAGAGTCACTAATCAACCAGCAGCCACCAATGATCAAGGAGGAGCAAGGAAATTTGTCACACCATGACAGATCCAGGGCTGGAGGCTGGGAGTGCTGGGAAGCAGAGGGTAGGCTGGGTGTTGTAGGATGAACAGAAAATGGCGGGGGAAACTACAGCAGCTTTACTGGAAAATGTTACAAAAGGGATCAGATGAAGTGTGAGTAGGACATTGGAGACCTCGGTGAAGGCTGCTTAGGATAGGAGAGCATGGGAGGTCCAGTGGTGGCAACAGGCTACAAGGAAGGAGCAAGAAGTATGGAGGTGGAAAAGCACTGAGGGGCAAAGAGTACCATGAGGGAGAGCATGGGGAGCTCAGGGTACCTCCAAGGGCAACAACAGGGTAGGAGGAAGATACATTACAATACATTGCCTTGCATCCACTATTATTTGAAACCCAAAACACTCTAATTAAGTTACAACTAGATCAGTAGAGTATAACACTGGCGTCAACTAAAAGTGAACAGCATTGCTGGTCCCTGTTATATTCTTCACACGAACTATAGAGAATGTTTCCAGACTAGCAGGATCTTTCAAAAGAGAAGCTGTTTTTTTCAAGAGAAGCTGTTTGTTTATGCCTGCAGCATTGGCTCCTTTTGTAAAGCAAGGAAAGAAATTCCTAATTAATTATGCTTGTTGCCTATCCCCTGGAAAAGGAAATGGATAGAGAAGAAATTGTGCTTACCTTGAATGATCACCTTCTGTGTTAGCTCAGCAAGAGGGACTTATTTGTGCTTAGCCAGATCAATCTTCAGTTCACGTGAGTGAAGCATCTGTCTTGGTAGCTGTTACTCTGCTGCCTGTAGCCATCTGGGCTAAGCAGGGGTATCACATCACACTCCAGGTCCAAGATTAGGCTCAGTTCTCTGTGGGGCAAAGGGGAAAGAAGGGAAAGAAGGTTTGGCCTAAAACCAACTTACAAAAACTATCTCCCACAAGCGAGAAAGAGTTCACCAAAAGTTGACCAGAACAGAAAAAAATGAGGGGGGAAAAAAAAAAAAAAAAAAAAAAAAAAGCTCATTTCTGGTGTTATGCAATATCAAATGAATATGTGATCACCATCAGGAAAGTCATGACAAGGGATTAAACTGAAATCTCAGTCAAATCTGACCAGAATTTGAAATTTGATGTCAAAAACTATCATTGATAGAGCTATTTAAAGACAGCAGCTGAGCAAGGTAGTTGCAATTTTAACAAATAAAACTAAGGTTAGTGATAAGTGACAGGGTGGATACTTTCAACAGCACTTTCCAATTCCCTTTCTCTCTGTTCTTTTGTCCTAAAGAAAGTGGCTAAAGTTTCTCTAATATGTGTTTGTTTAGTCATTCCAGAATTAAAATTAATATTCTGATTTATTTTAGGTAATATGATATTTTCCATAATACTTTCAAGCAAAAATTGTTGCTATTCAGAGAGAAACTAATGTCCTGTGTTGACCAGGCACATCTAAGTTAATGCTTTCCTGCATAGTGTCCTTCCATAATAAAAGTGCTTATTAAGGCTGACTGAAAAACCAAAAGGAAGAAGTAGTTTAGCATTCTGATAACAAGGAGGGTACCCAACAGCTTCAAGCATACAGAGTTTAGTTAAAACCTTGCAAAAGAGGATTGTAACATTACATCTAGATAAAAACGGTTGGATGTTTATTAACAGCCCATGCAGACTGCATTAATATGTGTTCAGATTATAAATCCTCAGAGAACAGGCGTTACTGTGAAATAACCTTTGTGCTTCCAATTGAGAAAGTCAAGGTAGTGAGCAGTGATTTGGATACATTTCATCAGTGCCCTCTACTGGAAAAAAAATCATCACCTCTTTCTCACAGGCAACTTACTAGCTCTCCATTGATGTTGCATAAGATGTGCAATCATTTTTATTTAATGATTCAAAGGAAATTCAAAGAGTTTGTTTTTCCCATCAGTAAAAAAAAAAAAAAAAAAAAAAAAAAAAAAAAATGCCCTTGGTGTCATGTAGGTTTGTCTAGATTGGGAGTTAAAATTTTTTTTTTTTTTTTTTTTTTTTTAGTGTAAATGATTCAAAGTGTTTCACTCTAAAAAGATTCATTTCAAGATTGAGTCTGTGGTCATCTTTTAATTATTATACCAGAGAGTTAAGACTGAAGATAATAATAATGAAGAGAAGGGCAAGAAGTTAATAACAGATCATTAAACGTTTTCTCCTGAGAAAATAATGGAACAATTCTGTTTCTGCTTCAAAAAAAATGGGAAGGTAGGGGCTTGAGGATAACACCAACTTCTTCCATAGCCTCAAAATACAAAGGGAAAACAGGGGATTCATCATAAATGGTCCATCTTTTGTCTAAAATTATTTTTAAAGACTACACAATATTACAGAGGACTAGGTGTACTTTTTCACCTTAGCCCTGTTGATCCAGTTTTTACATCCATAGCACACATTGCTTTTGGAGCCAGCAACAGGATGTAGTGAAGGGAAGCCCTGCCTACAGCTTTCAGCCTCATCTTCCTGGCAGTCTCGTCTGGCAGGGCTTGATTCTTTTCATCCAAGACTCTCTTAAGTCCCTACTTCAGATTTTAGGTGCTATTGTTGATTCCCTGGCTGGTTTCCTGTCTGCAGGGCCATTATTGCTAGGTATAAAGCAATGTGGTGCCATACTGACAGTCAAATTTTAAATTATTAAAGAAAATGAATAACTGGATTGGACACGGAAGAAAACAAGCAAACAAACAAACAAAAAACACTATAAATGTTATTTGGCACTAGTGGAACTAATATAATTACCATCATAATAATTTCAGAGGTATCGAAGCTCACTTCTGTTTTGCTTGTTTGGGAAAATAATCTATTATCAGTAACAAAACAGTCAAGAAACATTTTGAGAAACATTGTGAATTGAATAACAGCATTTAACAATCATGTACAGATGGAAAATAATTAAAGAATTATCCTGGCTGTCAAAAACCTGGAGGTACTAATGACTTGAGAAGGTGTGACATGTTAGTTCACTCAGTACTGATAGACCTCTTATATTTTCAAGGTCCCATTGGATAAAACTGAGGGTGGGGAGGAGGGAGGAAGGAAATATGTATATATATATATATATATATATGTATGTATGTATATATTGTTATACCAAACAAAATGTTATAACCATTTGTACCCTGAAATACAAAAATGTAAAATACTAGTGATGAAAAATTATATTTCTCTTTTGAATTCTGCCAGTCTCCTGACTTTCCCAAATGTTCATGAATGAAGCCAAACAAAAAATAAATAAATAAATAAATAAAAAGAATAAAATTCAATTCAATGAAGAGAGGAGGCACAGAGAACATAGCCAGGCTTTTTTCAGTGGTGCTCAGTGCCAGGACAAGAAGCAATGGACATAAATAAGAGATTCCCTCTGAGCATCAGGAAACACTTGTTTACTGTGAGGGCTTCAGAGTGCTGGCACAGGTTGCCCTGAGAGGCTGTGGAGTCTCCCTCCTTGGAGATGCTCAAAAGCCATCATGCCATGTTCCTGGGGAACCTACTCTAGGTGGCCCTACTTGAGCATGGCTGCCAACCTCAGCTGTTCTGGGATTCTATGATTTCAGCTGCAGAAAACTTCTTTACTGTGTTAGTGACAGAACATTGTTTCCCAGAGAGGCTGTGGAGTCTACCTCCTTAGACACCTTTAAAAGCCACCTGGACATGGTCCTGGGCAGCCTGCTCTGGGTGTCCCTGCTTAATTTGGGGTTGAAGCAGATGGCCTCCAGAGGGTCCTGCCAACCTCAACTATTTTACAATTTTAATAATAATAATAATAAATAAATGAAAATGTTTAATCAGCCTGCAATGTGAAGCAATCATTTATTTTAGGCAAAATTAATGTTTTAGATCAAAGCTAAATAGACCTTACCATTCTTACTTTGACTATGCTTGAAACCACTTTTCTTCAGCCATTGCTGCTGCCAATAAACAACACCAGTCCAACTTCAGTCTCAGTGCAGGACAAGCACTGAGAAAATTATTTTTCACCTTATTCAGTTGCTGCGGGGAGGGTATTGCTCACCTTTCTTGGGTGAACAGTGATAGGATGCAAGAAAATGGTCTCAGGTTGTGCCAGGAGAGGTTTAGCTTGCACATTGGCAAGAATTTCTTCATGGAGACTGTGGTCAAGCATTGGAATGGGCTCCCAGGGAAGTGGTGCTGTCCCCATCCCTGGAGGTGTTTAAGAGATGTGACACTAAGGGACATAGTTTTGTGATGGGACTCAGTAGCTCAGGTTAATGGCTGGACTTGATGATCCTGATGGTCTTTTCCAACCTAGATGACTCTATGACTCTGTGATCCTCCTGTGCCTTGTGAGCTGACCTGGCAGGAGGTCCAGCAAGGTGGTGAGTACGTCGTCCTAGGACTGGTGCCTCAGGGTGGCAAAGAAAAAGCTTGTGGAGGTGTTACCCCGAGGCTGCCATGCCTGTATGGCACAGCAGGACTGCCTGGTGAGGCAGGCAGCCGGCTGCTACCTTTTGAGCCTTGTACATCCATCATTTGTAGGAAGCAACATGCCCTACAAGTAACAGCTCCTTTCCCAAGTGAAGGCCCAGCAGAATATTTGTAAAGATTTCCAATAATGCCAAGAGCCATGTCGATGGGGAGAGCAGCACTCATGGCAGTGTATGTTTGAGCTGTGCAGTGATGAGGGGAAGGACACTGAAGCTAGAACTGAAACAGCTATTGTTTCAGCTTTCCCGGCTTCAACCAAACTCTTCAATATTTCAATGGGATTTTTAATGTATGAATAAATAGTGCTTTAATAAAAGGAGTAATATGTCTGGAACCATAGATTTTTTGTTTGTTTATATATCTTCTCTCATGCAATATTTATAAACCCACTCGTTCCTTTTCTGATAATTTCTCTAACACATTGAAAGACTGCCTGGCAAGTCATAAAATGCAATTGCTGTTTTCACAGCATATTGTGCACTTCCAAAAGAAATTTTTAGCCTCAGATGAATGCTACTCATTGTTTTGTAGCAAATTGCAACATGCTGGGAGCATACTGGGAAATCAAATGTCAGCCTCCAAAGTATCACTCTTCCATTTAAAGGTCACATCTCATCTTAATGGGATAACTGGAATGTCTGCTGTGATTTCATATCCCTAAAACCTCTCGTCTTTGCTCCAGCAAATGTTGCTTTCTGACAGCTCTTCTCCAATAATACGTCACATAAACGCACATAGACACAAATGCTTATGGTGATGCTGGGCAAGTAGATGAGACAGTTTGATTGATTCAAAGAAATCAAGTGTTTTTCTCTGTCATTTCATTTTAGGGGAGAAATAGCACTATTATATAAGAAGAGGATCTTATTTGAGATGGTTTGGGGCACAATATTGTTTTTACTGTGTTGTATTATATTGTATGACAACCATAGTATAGGTATAAAATCTATATTGACATAGTCTAAATTTAGACCTATTTCCTTATACCCTTATACACTTTTTAGTATTTTAATTAAAAAAAAAAAAAAAAAAAGTCAATGGAAATATAGCTGCACCTTTGCAGGTACAGGGCGTACAGTGAAAACTGTCATAATTATTTCCTTCCATTTGAAGACATGGAGATTTTCCCTTCCTGCTCATTTCTGTACAAATTTCATCTGATTTGGCCTTTTAAGTGAATTTACATTGATGTGTTCTTTTTTTTCTTTTTCACATATATGGCATTCAAAAAAGAAACTCCTAAGCTCCCACTCTTGTATCAGTAAATCACTAAAAGTTCTATTACTAAATTTAAGACAACAGAACATAGTTTGATACAGTCTGCATAAGAACTTCTCACCCATTACATTTTTATGTGGCATCTCTAAAGTCATTCTGAGGTGGCCCATAGGATAGGTCCAGCAGAGCCTGGATCTGGCTTTGGGAGATTTTAAGCCACAAAACCACTGACAATAACATGTACAATCACAAGGGGAAGAATATATGGTGCTGCATTGGAGTTTTTCTGGCTGCTGCAGTTATGTAACTTTGCATGTCAAAGTCACCACTAGTCTCAGTGGTAAGTTTGGCATACAGTTACTTTTAGATTGAGGTTTTGATCAAGAATATAGATAATTAAAATTTTGCTTTAATTTAAGCAAAAGAATCAATTATTGGTTTGTGTTTGGTTTTTTTGTTTGTTTGTTTTGTGTTTTTTTTGTTTGTTTGTTTGTTTGTTTTGTTTTTTTAAAGGAAAAATTTTTCATTTTTCAGGAATCATCATGGAAAATTTGGAGTTTTCTTTATTATTTCATCTATGGCCTTTGGCAAAGATGTGGATGTTGTCTCCATTGTAGTACTCTCTGGCAACTCTGAAAAGAGACACTTTTTTATGGAAAATTACATGTTGGCTTCAGAAACCAGGCTCATTTACCTTGGTAAGGGACAGCGTATTCAGGATAGAGTACTTCACAGGTGGAAAAAATTGTTCAGAGCAGCCTTTGGCAAGAACTGGAAAATATCTCCATTACATTATAGAAACAAAGTAGGTTTGTCTGTCTCTGTGTGTGTGCACATGCACAGGAGTTACTTGCTGATATCCAATATCAAAGTTCTTGTTGAAGAAAGAATAACCAATGCAGTTTGGTAGATAATCAATCCCTAAAAATCTACCATGTCATTTTAAGACAATTAAGCTCCAGTTCTTACAGAGATATAGTTATGTGTTGAATTGCTCTTTCCTAAACTATTATTTCCCAAACCTGTGTTTCAGTTTTTGCTTTCAGATTTGATGCAATTTATTTGTTGATTGCATATTGTAAATCCAGCAGAACACCTAGAAAGCCATCCATCTTGAATGAGCACTTACCACAACGCCAGAGGCCTTTCCAAGCACGCATACCCCCATGCCCATCAGCAGTAAATAAACAGACAGCTTGCTACATACCCAATACACATTATAGGTGTCCTTTTACTTTTCTTCAGGCTTCCGTTGTTAATGAAAACTAAGCAGAAACATGGAGTCTTCCAAACTCTTTGCACTTCTGGTGCAGGGGAGGAGCTCCACTTACTTTTTATACCTCTTTCTCAAGTGCCATACCAAATAGAGGGAGTCCAGTGCTGGAGCTGCTATTACAAAAACTGAAGGTAACATTTTTGAAGGTGACAGTTAAGTCTTCAGGTGTTACATGTGCATGTAGCCTGCCACATAAAAGTCCAGCTTTTAGAGTCTGAGCAGCTATAGCTCCTCCTTCCTTGCAAAAATGCTGGCCTCAAAAAAAAAAAAAAACAAAAACAAAAACAAAAACGTTTGGACTCATATTTTCTAGAACTCTTCAAGCTATATTTTTTTTCCTCACAGTAAGTTAAACTCATGCGAAGTCTGAAAATCTAGTTCTCAAAATTCAGAAAAAAATGTTGAGACCCACTTCTCTTCTTTACTTTTTCAAAGTTAGTTCTAGATTAATTACCAGCAATACTAGCTCCATTTTGTACCAAGTGGAATGATGAGCAGAAGCTAATCCATTAGTGCATTTCAGAAACACTTCCAAACTTTTCAGTTTGTTACTGATGCTGTGAGCTGGAAAAATCAATCTCTGGGCTAACATACTAATGAGCACAGCAAGCAGTTTATCTTTCTGTAGTGCATTTGTAATGAGAGACAGAAGATTCTAGTTTTAAAATGGAGAAGAGATTAAACATATGGAGTAGACAGATGACCATTCACCAGGGGGTACCTGGGTGACAAAAAAAAAAAAAAAAAAAAGTGCCCTACACTTGACCTGGACACAATATGCAAACCATGCTGCCTACAAGGGTCTTAACATTTTTTAGCTTGCAGCCATCACATTCAGGTTTTTCTGGGTGGACAACAGGAACAAACTGAAGACCTCAGGCAGGGTTTGGCCTCCCAGCTCCTCACCTTGAGAAATTGCTTTTTCCCATTGTAACAGCAGCCAAAAAAAAATCATTGTCTGAAAATTACTTAATTGTGAAAGACAATGCAGAACAGCCCATAAGTTTTGCTCGGTTTTGGTAGCCTAAGATATTGATTTCTGTTCACTCTTTGAGCTGGCCGCAATATGAATGGCAACAGGGAAAGAGAGAGAAGCTCAGTAGTGTCACCTCTAAGGAGCTCCAGCTCCTCTTCTTCTCCAGGCTGGCAGCATGAAAGGAAAGGTGGGGAAGGAGTTTGTTCAGAGGCAGCATCAGTCACACAGATGGGACTGGAACTCAGCCTGGGGAGATAAATGAAGAAGCATGAATGATAAATGCTTCTTTTTTAGGATTCTCTTGAAGATTCATTTCTTATTTGTGAGTGATTCATTGTTTTCCTTCTTGATTCTCAGGTTATCTTAATAAGCATTTGAAAACTTTTATTCAGTAACAAAAGGAAATAAGGCTTGAAGTCTCATTTCATAAATCATAACTGACATTCAAAATATCCTGAAGTATCAGGGCTTGTTTTTGCAGTATCTTTTGAAAGTGTCCTGTGGATCAGGCAAACTCTGTTTGCACACTTCTGAAGCTGATCTCAACAAAACTTCTGAGGGCCTGTGGAGAAAGTGTGAAGGCTCTCACAGTGCTTAGGGCCATTCTCCAAACTTTCTCCCCTTCCTTTTCTTCTGCTGCTACGTGACAGGCAGAGGAATTCTCCAGCATTACTTACTTGGCCAGAAGTATCAGTATGCCAGACCACAGATAGATTAAGCATATTTGATCTACTTTCTGTGCAAATAAAATTCTGAAGAATTTAAATTTAATTTAAAAATAATTTAAATTCTGTTGAATATGAACTCCCTTTAATGAAACCTCAGCCAGATCTGTAGCGTGGCTTCACGCAGACAAATGGAGAGGGAGTAAGTCTGATCTGCACATCTTTCTGCCTGGCCCAGCATATCCTCTCTTCTCTCATGACACTTTTTCAAATATAATTACAACATCTAACAAGAAGACACAAAGAAGTGGCACCGAACAGTAGGATTCAAAACAGTAACAAACTGGAAAACATAAGTAGCTAGAACTTGTATCAAACCCCACTCTTATTACACAGCTGAGCCTCAGGAGGGTTTAAAGAAAAATAAAGTAGCCATGATTTCCCCAGTCAACCCAGTCACAAACAGTACCAGCAGTAGCCTCAGGGATTCACATTCTTTGATGAAACCTCCCAAAGCAGAAAGGAAATTTTAAAGGACTAGAAAGATGGTCTTTATTATTCATCTGTCTGCCTACATGAATATTATTGGTTTACTTAGAGATGAAATAACTCTGTAGAAACTACTGTTCATGCCAAAGGTTCATAACCTTTTCCAGCTGCAAAAGCTCTCACACAGTCTCCACTGCCCCAGAACATTTCCTACCTCTGGAAAACACATATACAATACATTGGCAGGGAGGGTACAATAATAATTTGGGTAGAGCCTAGCAAGTGTTTAGGGCCTTTCAAACTTTGTCCTTCTTTCCCTGTCCACATTGGTATCTTGAGGCATCTCTGATGTAACTTCTCTTCATGGCAATCCACAGTCAGCACTTCTGTCATCCGAGATGAAGCATACAAACACAAATATGCTCAGTGGCAAGACAGGGAGATGTGGGGTTTTCATGAGTTCATGTTTTCTAATTAATTCAATTACCCAGATGAAGTTGCCATAGTTCTAACCAGGGTCAGGAATACTCATAAGTATTTTCTGCCACTGTTTAGTGTTTTGGTTGTTGGATGTTTTGTTGTTTGTTTGTTTGTTTTCAGTCTGTTAGCAGATATTAAGAAAGAGAAGTTGCTAATGAAATGACAATTTATGTTGTTGTCTTTCTTGAAATGAAAACCCAGTTACCTTTAGATGACTGAGTTTTAATTTTTTTAAAAGAAATATTTTTCCACATCAAGAGTCAGAATTTGGCAAAATTTGGCCGACCAAGGCCAAAATAAATGGTTACCAATAGCATCTCTTTTAAATCAAAAAGCCAAATACAATGAGCTCTGCAGTCCCAATAAATTTTATAGGTTACAATTCCATTGTGATTAATCAGTAGTGATGTTAAGTTCATGGACCAACAGGGACAGCAATGTCTTGAAGCAGTGAGGTATGTTGTAAATGTCAAACTGGCAGTAAATAGCCGTTCTATTATCTGTTGGCCTTATGAATTAAGAAACCCTGCTTCCTTCTTCTTATTTTGCACAATATGAAAACCTAGCCAACCAAAAGACATAGAAAGAAGGAGAAAGAAGAAGGAAGGGGAAGGGGAAGGGGAAGGGGAAGGGAAAGGGAAAGGGAAAGGGAAAGGGAAAGGGAAAGGGAAAGGGAAAGGGAAAGGGAAAGGGAAAGGGAAAGGGGAAAGGGGAAAGGGGAAAGGGGAAAGGGGAAAGGGAAAGGGAAAGGGAAAGGGAAAGGGGAAAGGGGAAAGGGGAAAGGGGAAAGCGAAAGGGAAAGCGAAAGGGAAAGGGGAAAGGGAAAGGGAAAGGGAAAGGGAAAGGGAAAGGGAAAGGGAAAGGGAAAGGGAAAGGGAAAGGGAAAGGGAAAGGAAAAGGAAAAGGAAAAGGAAAAGGAAAAGGAAAAGGAAAAGGAAAAGGAAAAGGAAAAGGAAAAGGAAAAGGAAAAGGAAAAGGAAAAGGAAAAGGAAAAGGAAGGATTCTAGAGTATGTAATTATTTACCCCTGATATTCAGAATAAGTCCCAGGTCATGAGCTTGTCTTAGGAACATACAGATCATATGATATAATTAAGTTTGAAACCATTGGAACATTTACAGCATTTTGTTGAGAGAGAAGACCCACAGTAAGAACTGTTCTAAGAAACCTGAAGGCCTTATCATGGTTGCTTTGTTTTTAACAGCTTTAGGTCTCTTAACTCCAGTTTTGAACTAGGTAAAATTAATCTGAACTGCAGCTGGAACTTGTTACCTATGTTGTTTCAAAAGGGAGCTTTGCATTCAGACGCAAGGTTTGTCCTTTACACCAGCTATTTTCTCAAGGGTACAGCCACTATCAAACCTATAAAATATATCTATAGCATTTATCATGGTAATTCAACAATGTCTTTATATGCCATGATGTTTCTTCCACAACGACTGAAATTCGGAAAATGTGTTCACGTCAATAATCAGACATGATAAAATAGGCCAGAGATTATATAACATTGCAGATCTCTTAAACTACCCAGTGAGCGCAACAATGCATATTTCTTCTGAGATTCTAACTGGCTGTGTTTTTCTCAGACAAATGTGTGGAGATGCCTCCATCCATTTTTTAAAACTTTGGTATTTTCTGAAAACATCCGGACTCAGAAAGACCTTTGTAAACTTACGTTCCAAGCTGAAGTTCCAACTGAACACTGACATGGAACAAACTCTGTGGAAATTGTCTTATCATTATAACAAACTCTCAAAATCAAACCAATCTATCACATCAAAAACCTGAGCAGCCTTAAAAATATGCATTTATGCTTGGTTGTGCAGTGACATTTTTTTTAATGTTGGCTGATTTCAGAGTACTATGAACTTAGAATATTAAACACCAAAATTCCCAGTGATGCTGCTTACTGTTTAAAAAGCAGAGGGTTGAAATATATGCATTTTAGAAGACAAAGAATTACATGGCTTTTGTTTTTTGTTTCTTTTTTTTTTTTTAATAAATATCTGAAATGATGACCTACCACAGTCACTATAAATATTTTTCTTTATGGATTTGTGGTAGAAATTTAAAATGCATCCTGTACTGCAGGAGCCAGAAAAATGACTATGAAGCCATAGAGTAACTCTTCGCCAGCAAAGCCAGCATCCACAATGACTTTGAGAATCTATAGAATTTGAGCTTCTTTCTGTTAGGTCATACTTGCATCACATTAATGCTATACCAATAAAAGTCAAAGAAGATATGATCTTTATTAGGTTGTTAATACAGTGCCGTGGTGAGTTATATTTTCTTTCTCCTATTCTTTAATAGATATGGTCTCAGACATCTCGGATGCAGACCACATCCTAAGAGCAAGGGAATCTCTTCCCACAGCCTCAGTATGACCAGGACTGAAGTCTTAATGTAGAGTTAGTTTTATTGAAGATCAAAAACCATAACAAGGCATATAATTAGATGATCTTGTTGTTTTTCAAAGACATTTCATGGTTTCTCACCAGCAAGGACAAAACTTTGTTGGGACAGAATAACAGAGCAGTAGAGGATGGGGGCTGAGTGGGTTTGGGGTGTAAGACTGGGGGAGGGGAGAGATCCTTCTCCTCTCATCAGGTGAAAATCATCCTGGGATACAGGATGATTTTCCTTTTTCCTTTTTCCTTTTCCCTTTTTCCTAGCAGTAGCCTATGTCCGCTTTACTCTCCATGTCTCCTTCAAGTGCAAACCTGGCTCTCCAACATGCCAGCCCTGGCAAAGTCAGCAGCAGGATGCTGGCTTGTCTTTGCTGTCACCATTTTGCCATCACTTATAGCCAGAAACCACTGCCTCTGTGCCTGTGCTTCAGTTGGACCTGCTATCTTTATTTATTGTGGATAATGAGACTGTCAAACAACTGAGGGGTAATGGATGGTTGGAGAATAAAAGAGAAAATAACAGTATTGTATTGCTAGCATGCATAAGAGGGAAAAATACTTTGGTGTGTTTTTGCATGTGATTATAATAAGAAAATCCAGGAGATACAAGCTAGGTTGGGCAGCTAGTCAGTTCTCTAATGGATTAATGACTCATTTCTCCAAAGCAATCACAGCAAACCAAACAGGACCACATATATGCAGGCTGCTAGGCAGTACAGAGACTGCAGAGAAAGCATCAGACCCGAGCCAGATGGGTTTCAGTAATGCAGAGCTGCTGGGAGTTGGTTCGCCCTTCCCACAAACAGGCTGCCACAGGGACATGTGCCCTGCCACAGTCCATCTGCTTGGAACGTGGAGGACCCTCTGCAGGCTAACTCCACATCACACTGCATTTGGTGGCAGCAGCATACACAGGCACTGCTCGGACTACAATAGCAGTGGGCATTTGCACCCCTATCGGCAGCAATACCCCTATAAGAGAAGCACTCAGGCTGTGGGAGATTTGTCTTCCACCCACTGCTCCCCCTAGTCCATAGCATGATGTGTGAGGTGTGGATAAGCACTTGAGTAGGCATGGGGATCTCTGCGCAGTTTCAACGCAGATCGAGCCATCAGGTTATGAGTTTTGGCCTACCATAATAAAATTGGCATTTTATTTCTCCATCAGAGCAATGAGTGAAGGGGAGGAAGCTTGCACTGGACAGGAGTAGGACTGTAATGACACAATCTATTCCTAATCTCTGTGATACATGGTTTTACCTACCCTTTTTACTACTTATTGCACCCAAGCAGAAAGAAGGAAAAATAATTAGTGTTCATTTTCTTTCTGCTTTCCTTCATGTTTCTGTATTTACCCCTGTGTGGGATAAACATCTTTTATTACATCTTCAGTCAGCTGGACAAAGTCTGTCAGGCAACATCCATCCACCAGAGAGCTTGCAACATGGAGTGCCAAGTGACATGAACAGGTCACTAAAAGGAACAGCTGGAAGGTCTTACCCACACTTTGTTGAAAGAGAAGTCTCAAACATGAAAATATCTTTTGCCTGAAGAGTTGCAAGAAAAAAAAAAAAAAAAAAATCATCTATGGGCCTGCATCCAAAATCCCAGGATACAAAATGACATTGGTAGTACATAAAATCTGAAGAGCAAAACCATGAGCTGTGTCCATCTCTAGCTGAAAAGAGCTCTGCCAGCCAAGCCCAAGTGCTAGCTAGTGCTTTCAAATAGCTCACATCTCTTGGCTGCTGCTTCCCCACTCAGATTTTGGGGCATCTGAATTCCAAACACCAGCTGGGGCTGTCAATGCCAGCCTGTCCATTCTGTGTTGACAGTGCCAAGTAAGTTGGTTGTGTGGTTTGGAGCACAGTAAGTTCTCATTTACACAAATACTCTCTGTGTTGCTGTTATTTATCCCAATTTTCAGACCAAAATCATTTCACATAGGTCATATTCAGTCTCCTCCCATACTATTATGCCTTGAGACTTGCCAGTAAGCTCTGTCTGTTAAACAAAGCTGACTGACATTTCTGAAAGCCTTTCTTAATGGACCAGCCCCATCATGATAACCTCAGCAACTGGATGCACAAAGCTCAGAGGGATTTGAGGGAGGTGATCAGCCACTCATTCTCTTCTACAGAAATCCTTGCAGCTTTCTCATTCCCAGAATGTTAAAGTCCCTTCTGCTACCGCATTAAGCAGCATGCTGATCATTGTTTGTTCACCCTCACTCCAGGCAGAAATCACAATTGAGTGCATAATGCAATAACCAGATGCACATAATGGACCTTAGACGAGGACATGGAAAAAGCTAGCAAAGAAGCTCCACAGATAGTGATGTGCTAGGGGAATAGTGTTCCCAACCATGCCACATCCTTTATGTTCAGACATCCTTTCAGACCAGCTTAATCCCAAATTTATAAGGGTCATCTTAAAGATAAGGCCCAAGATTTTGACCAAGATTCAGTACATGTAAGAAGTTGCACTGAAGATATCTCATCTTCCCACAATGCATGTGCTAAGCTGATATGCTTGTTAAATCGCTACAGCCAGAGGCTCTGAGTCTGTAGTCTGAAGGAAAGCAAAAAGGCTTATTAGGTCAATAGGGATGTTCTTCTGCTGTCAATCTGTGATCCAAATTTGTCACCTCAAATGGGGGAGATGCAAGTACAATTTAGTTTAAGATTAGGCATTAAGGACACATTTCAAGCACTATCCATCCTTAATGTAACTCCTCACACTCTTTTAGATAAATAATGCATGCTTTTCTTGTTTTGATAACTCTACGATATAGCCATGTATGTCCCTCCAGGGGACATCCCTACAGCCATGGATGCAAATTAACAACAGGCTCTTTACACTGTTGTCACCACATTGACATTTACCCCAAAGCCCTGGTTACTGAAGTACCTAACAATTTCATATTGTTTTTGACAGGGGAAGTTTCAAGTCTTCTTATCAGAGCCAATATAAGGAGGTCTTTTTCAAACCTCAGTAAAAAAAAAAAATAAAAAATAAAAATAAAAAAAATCAGATGAGGCCAATAAATGATGCCTTAAGAGAAGACAAAAATACAGAACAGATGTTAAATAAAATAGTTTAAAACTAAGATTTTGGGCTACTTTTTTTTTTTTTTTTTTACTTAAAAATTCATTATATGAAAGCTAAAGAACTAAATAGTATGCTTGCTAAACTGCTCCACCATTGATTTTTTAACAGCCTCAGGTCATAGCCTTCTCCATATTTGAATCACCAATTGAAATAATTGATGTGCCAAGTATGGGAACTTATCAATCCAAACTCAGAGGCAGAATTATGCCTCACTTAGCACTTAATGATTTACCTTTCTGTTTCTGAGGTGCCTGATTTTACTTTATGTCTCACTTTGGACTGATGCTACTGAAGTTGCCTAGAGGGGCTAGATTGAAAGCACTTGAAGTGAAAGATGTCATTGCACAGATATATCACTCTATTACCATGCTTCCAAAACCTATCAAAAATTAAGCACATGATTGAGTAGAATACCACTGGGAAATAAAGTGTAGAACCCCACTGAGTTACCTTTGATTGATCTTAGTACTTCAGGGGAAACTCTGCCAGAGGCAACAGTCTGCACCTTCTTGTGTCAGATTCTGTCTCTGCAGAACTGAGCCAGCCTCAGATCAGGGCTATTGCAGCAAAAGGCCTCTCTCCCCAGGCTCTGCCTCCAAACCATTTGGTCTTTTGTGCAATGCATGTCAGCTTCAGAGCCAACTGATGGTACTTTGGGACCACTTAACCATTCACATGCCAAATGCTCACTTCTTCCAAACTGAGGAGTAAAGTAATTAAATGATCAGAGCAGCAGGGGCAGAGGAAGGAAGAGGCCATTGATGTCAAAGGTTTAAGCATGACTCTGCTCTCCTGCAAAAGCAGCTCCCAGGAAGCCCCTATGGATGTTTTTATGGGTGATTCCTACCAGGGAATTCTGCTGTGCATAGGTGTGAAAAACTGGTGGGATGCTCACATTTATTTGATGTGGATTTTAAGGCTTCAGGACCTCTTTCAGCAACTACCTTGTGAGGTGTAAGAGGAGGAAAAATCAGCCAAAACTTTTTCTATTTCTCTCTGATTCTCTAATCTCTTATTCGTATCTTGTCCAGGCTGCGGATGTGAGGCTCTTTGTGCTATCAAATCTAATGATGCAAACTGAAGCCTGGGAAAAAGCGCTTGCTTACCCCATTCATAAATACTCTGTCACCAGGTCTTATCTGACTCAATAAATGAAAGCTCTATGTTTCTAGTTTAGTCAGCTTTTGATTTTACCTGTTTGGAGTTAGAATTAACACTGAAGAAGGTTTGTTTGTTTGCAAGTATATGATAAGTCTTAACTCATATTCTGGTCTGGAATATTCATCATATTGTATTAAATCTGTAAGTACATGTTTTATTAGCAATTCACAGGTTCATAGATAATATTATTCATTTCAGGATACAGGACAGCAATGCGGGCAGCTGTCATCTGATATTGCACAACCAACAAGGAATCAGGCTTTGGCCAAGGGAATTATAGTCTCTAGTTCTTCTGAGAAACACCTGGCATCTTTTCTGCCCCTAAAACACCTCTATCACCTCCCTCCAGCTCTTCAAATACTTGAACATTTTAAATCCACCATTTGGGGATACAAGTTTCAAAACCACTGTTCAGCCTTTGCCTGACTCCACAGATGACTACATTCCCACTGGTAGGCAGAAGAAAAGCCAATGTACCTACTTGGTAAATGCACAACAACAAGCTAATGTGGTGGTTTCACACCAGTAGGCAGCTAAGCACCACCATGCTGTTCTCTCACTTCCCCTTCTTCATCAGAACAGAACTCAACTACGTTTCCAGCTGGTATCTCGTGCTCTATATTTAAGAGGACAAACTTTTTTTATCAGCTCTCTATTAAATTAATTAATTAATTAATCTGAGTAAGGTTGTTTTGAGTGATTCACTATGAATAAATCTAGCACATTTAGCCATTATCCTCTTTGCTACCAATCCCCTTTCTTGTATGAAAGTGTCAGTTATTCTTGAGAATAAGAGGAGAAACTTAACACATAAAGAAATTTCAGTTTCAAGTAATCCATAACTTGTTAATCTCAGTGTGGTATATGACTGGCTACACAATACAGTTTCTTCTCTTGAGGCAGATCTTTTCAGAGATTCAAGGATAACAACAGTGGACAAATAGCAAACAAAAAAAACAGCAAATATTCTTGTCCCTCTTCAGTTCCATGTTTTTTGATGTTAATACAAGAGTTCATACATAGAAAACACATCATTTTGCAAATACGCTCTCACTGAGATGCTTAGCAAAGAAACACTTTGTACGAACAACCATTTGAATTTCTAAGGAACGTTCACAATATTTTCCCGGTACTTCTACTGAGCGTTTGTCGTGGTTTAACCCGGCCGGCAGCTAAACACCACGCAGCCCTTCGCTCACCCTCCCCCCTCCCTCTCTGGGACGGGGGAGAGAAATGGAAAGTGAAACCAGGACAGCGTTTTGGATCGCTATCATATTAGCCTGTGTATTTGCATCTCTGCAACAAGGTAGGAAAGATACCAGGTATCTTTTTAGTCTTGCTGGTCTACTTGCTTAGTCTACTGGTTAGCAGAATGCTTATGCTAAGAAGTGGCAAGGGTCACTGCAAGTGAAGTAGGTGCAGTGCCTAAGGATCTTATTGCATTCCCAAATCTCCATGATCTCATTCTGATGAACCAAGAAGGAAGCTAATACCCACAGAAACACATACTGAAGATGCACACTGTCATGTGCTGCTTTCTTTGCTAAGCCTTCTCAGTGCATCCAGGTTTCAAAACTCTACAGAACACATGCCTCAAGAATTTAAGAGATTAATTAGCTCTTACAATGGATTTTCTCTGGGCTTAGACAAGGTCCTTTAAAAAATTTGGATGTTTAATTTAGGGTGCTCTGAAAAACATGCTGAATTGAATACTATCAGCCACTTATCAAATCAAGTAATGTAGAATGGCCTTTATTAAATTCTGTTCCACACTACTTTCAAGCATCATCTTCTTTTATAGCCCTCCCATTACTCTGTTAAGTGGGGAAAGAAAATATGTTTTCAGAACTTTTCAGAGCACACAAAGGTCAGCTGCCTCTTCATACTTGTATCTTTTTTAAAACTACTGATTTTAGAAAGGATGAGTAATTTTCCATTTTCTTTCTAGGGTGATTGACACATTCATTTTTACTCACATTCATATGAACTTTAAGAAGCATTATGGTATAAGAATGCTTCCCCACTTTACAGCAGTACTTTCACGTGGGAATAAATGCAGTACTTCGCCTAAAATACCAATAATTATACTGTAGCTAAAAGGTAAGCAGCGTAAGTACCTGATATAGCATTGCTGCTGCATGTTATTGAACAGCCACTTAGCCACTGTTCTGTTTGACAACTGTAGAGTATAATTATATGTTACTTGAAAATGTTTCTTTAGCAAAGTGCCACTACAAAAAATCATTTTTATTTTAAAAAGACTAAAACACCTCAAAAAAGAATGCCCTGCTGAGCTGAATCCTGTATTACAATCAAAAGTAAATCTGTCATTAATCGAATGAATATATAGCATGATAAATGTAGCTAATATGAAAGATCTATGGGACTGAATTTGGAGAGAGTTTTCACCATTTCCAGGTAGAAGTGGTGGGGCAAAGAAAACAGGAAACAGAGGGTGCAGCAGCAGGCTAAGTTCAGGGTTGGAAGCAGAAGGGACATGTTGAAACTCCAACCCTCTCACCAATGCCCTGTGCACATTTGGAGAAACTGTAACCTCACTGCTCACACCTCACCTTTTATAGGATGGAAAGCCTATAAAATCTCTTCTTCAGAAGTATGTTATGAAGAAAAGCTGGCTAGCCCTGTGTTTACAAAAACACCAATTTCAGCCCTAAAAGGCAATTTGTGAATCATGGGAGGCAGGACTGCCTGCAGACTTTATCCATAAGCTTTAAAAACAACAGCATGTTTTCACAACATTTACATGACCTTCCATCCAGGGCCATGTTTGCTCCCATGTTGCCTCCCGTCCCCACGATGCCTGCCAGCTCTCCCCAAAGGCACTGAGTTCTCCTTCCTTTTAGCCCAAGCACAGCAACTTAGAGAAAGAGCTCACTTGCTTTCAGCATTTGCTAATGGTGAAAATCAATAAAAATAGATGAGTCTTTTTGGATGCAATGCAGACCCACTGGTAAAGATCAACAAAAAAATAAATATGGTTACCGTGAACTCTCCCAGTCTCCCTTGCTCCATGCTGCAAGGCTATTAACAGTTTTTTTCTTCACCATCTGGTACCAGTTGTCCCCAGTGGTTTCCAGAATATCAGGCTCACTCTAATGCTGAGCCCAGCCTGTGACAAAACTTTGGACTAAACTCCTGCTGGGCTGATCCAGAAAGAAAATTATTGTAATACAACCTAGAATTAAAATGACAATATCTAAAATTGTAAGTGAACTACTGAATTACCTCCCTGCTTATAGACACTTGCAGCCTGGAACCTATTAACAAAGACTACCAGAGTCTGACGCTTATTTGACTGGAAAGCTCTCTCCAAGAATTCAAGGCAATAAACTTCAGAAGGGCTTAGAAATCAAGTTATGTGACAGCACCCCCTCTTATTGTATATCCTAATTGAATTTAACATCACACTACATCCCTACAGTGAAAGACAGTGACAAATTTTATTTTGTTACACAATACTCAGAAACATATCTGCAAGATCTCTACTAGATTACGTTCTTGACAGCAGTGATAAATGATTGTCATTTTCAGCCTTTAAAGAACTTTTAAAGTAATAAACTAACAATCCAAATGCTATGGTGAGGTAAATAAGTGCACATTTTGTTAGCCCTCTGTCAAAGCTAACAAAATGGCCTCATTGTGAGTGCCTTTACCACAGAAACGGCCAAGCAGGAAATGCATCTGCACTGGTTCCCACTTTACTTTCCTTGATGGAACACATCTATACTAGGAAATTAAATCAGTTATACATTTCCAAGACATTCTCCTGGTGCAGAATGCCTTGTTACCATTCTATAAAATTCTCTTTCCCTTGTCAGCAATGTAGCCCGACCCAAACTACTTACTGAGAATGGCTCAGGACAGAGATTCCTACATGGAATTCCTAGGGCTGATTCAGGAGACCAATACTTGTCTCAGGCCAAACCCATCTGAAGGACCATTCTTGCAGCTCAAGAACAGAGACGATAGCAAAGCCATAGAAATATTGCTTGAAGATTACCTAGTTTGACTTCCTACTTGAAACAAGACCAATGACATCAGGTCTGTCATGTCTTTGGCGAGACACATTTTGAAAAGATCCAAGGATGGAGATTGGACAGCCTGTCTGAGCTACTTGTTCCAGGGCCACCCTATACTTCTGGTGAAGCCCTTTTTCTGATATTCCAACCTCAACTTCCAAACCATAACCTAATAAATATTACCACCTGCTGTATTGTCTGGAACTACCAAGAGTTTATTGGCAACTGAACCAAATTACCACCTGCTGCACTGTCTGGAACTACCAAGAGTTTACTGGCAACCGAACCACCTTACTGAACCTCACTTACCAATCTATTTATTGCAAGCAACCCTGAGTCTGGGCTGCAGAAGATGGATGGGGAAGAGATGGAACCATGACAGAAATAAACTGCACAAATTGGAGAGGTAAATGCTTCGAAAAGCAGTCCAAAACACCTCACTTCCAAAATCCTCCCTCTGAAAACACCACCTGGAAGACACTGTTGACTTGTAAATCCAAACCACAGTAACCTCTCAGGACTCCTTTAGGAAGCAAAGTGTTTGCACAAAAACTTTATACAGGAGAATGTGGAAAACATATATAGAGTCCACAACAGTTCTACCTCAAGGCATGGACATATGTTGTCTGAACTACACTGAACAAAAGAGGCACATAACTGGCTCCCCTAATCATGCTTTTTGGTCCTTAGGTTTGCACCACTTTCATCTGTGGAGCAGTGCTATACCTTCTCCTACAACAAAAGATCCCAGCCTGTTCTGGGATCTTTTTTCAGCTGGAATTCATGAGCATGACAGAGAAGGGGTGAAGCTGTCATGCACCCTGTAGAGATTCGACCAGAGATGCCCCTCAATCTATGCTATGTTCCTTCCCATAGCACACCTCCCAGCCCACTGACTTATTCCTTGTCTTTCTCTCATCCTTGGTGCAGGAGGTCTTATGTCAAGAAAAATAAAAAATTGTGAAAAACTGTGTCAGGCTCAGAGCCAAGATATAGAACAACTCCAGACCAAAATACAAGTTAGTGTTTAGAAAAAAATACCTCTTCTTATTTTCAGGGTGAGAAAAAAGATAGTCAGATTTCACCAGTTAGACAAAGCCTTTGTTCTAATCTCAGTGAGATAGAGTAAAGGTAAGTTTGGTTTTGTGTACAAAACTGCAGGCCTCAGTACTTGTCAGTGCTGTGATTCCACCAAAAGATGAGTAAGGTGTCCCTTTTTCCACCTGGCAGTGACGGCTCTGGTAGTTGTGACCATATTGTCAGAGACTGTCTCACCAGACTGGTGAAGCTGTGCATTTGATATTGTCTGGTGTGTTTGACTCACAGATTATGACTAAGACTGACATGCAAATCACTGGTGGCAAAACCATTGCAATATAGGGCATAGTTTTATGGCAATTAAGCATGATGTCAGTAGGACACTGACTGCTGTCAAGAACAGGATCAATGATCCCCAAGGAGTCAGGATGTGTGTGTTTTCCAGGTTTGCAGTGTGGATGGTGCTCCCAGTTATTTCATCAGTCACAGGCTTCATCATTAACCCTCTTAGCTCAGGGTTTTTTTCATGTGCATGAACTATTGCATCAAATTGACAAGATTAAAAGAAAAGAGGTAGGACAGAGCACACAGTGAGCAGCTTGCAACACACGCTTCTGCATAGTGTGCCAGAATCACCAGGAGGAAAGAATAAATCACCATACTAGCTGTCAGGGAGGTTGCTTTGGTAGAATGGCTCCTTTCCCATTGCGCTGAGAAGTGAGTATCAAGTGCTGTGGGACACCTTCAGATCTGGGTCTTTATTTTGGCTTCAAGCCATTGCAGATTCTCCATCTTCAGGCACAGAAGTCTGGCATTCATGTGCACCTCTCCTACATCCCACACAACCTGTGTTGAAGACAGGCAGTCACAATCTTCAGAGCCCACTGGTACCAGTGCCACCACCACCTCTCCTAACTGAGACATTGCCAAGAAAACCCAAAACACCTTAATCTGCAGCACTCCCCTCCATGCTCATCCACCACACATCATTTCAAACACGATTTTGGCACCTTAGGACAGAGGAGGGGGAGAAAGAGACAAAAAAAATACAAAATAAAAATAAAAGAGAAGAAAATAAAGGGTCAGTAAACTGATTTTTTTACAAGTACTGTTGAAATGTGCTATTACTGGTCTTTTCTGTGGGATGTGCACACTACAAAATATTAGCCACTACTGTCCAGCCTTAGGTAAACATGTCAAATTCACCATGAGTATACACTCACTTAC
Organism: Netta rufina; assembly: GCF_964035555.1. Taxonomy (NCBI): domain Eukaryota; kingdom Metazoa; phylum Chordata; class Aves; order Anseriformes; family Anatidae; genus Netta; species Netta rufina. The sequence goes on along the minus strand of NC_140125.1, from coordinate 87,124,425 downwards.
TATACGAATGCACTTCAAATTTGTGTGTATCCCTTTAAATCTAGCTTAACCTGGATATTTCCAATATATATAATTATACAGAAAAAAAAAAAAAATGCTCACATGAGCTTAAATTGATTTAAGAAAACAACAATGATGCCTTGTATCTGCAGATTACCATTGGAGAGTTCTTGCTGAAAGCTAGTCCCATGCACCATTATCAAGCATCAGAAATAATGCCAAGTGATTTGCAGACTTAAACTCAATAGCACAATAGAATGTTTCATTTTGATACTTTTTAAACACACTTCAAATACTTCAGGTCCATTGGAGACTCACAAATAATCTTTGACAAATACAGCGGAGAGATTATTAGAATTTTGTTGTTGTTATTGTTGTCTTATTTATTTATCTATTTTTTCCCAGTCCCCTGGGAATATGAAGAACAGACTGGCACCAGCTATTAACATTATTTTTTTTATCCCATTCTGCCTCGCCTCATCAATAAGCTTCTTGATTTCAACCTCCTGCTGCAAGCCTCAAATCTTGGAATAATCATATTCACCCCTAGAAAGCTGAACTCAGTAGACAAAATACTCACAGCCTTAGTCCACTCTAACCAGAAAGAAAGAAAAAAAAAAATAAAAATCTATTAGTTTGGTTTCCTATCCTCTCATTCACTTATTTCTGGGAAATCTGTCCATCGAATTTCAGATGTTGCTCAGTGTTGTCTTCACTACAAGATGAGCAGCTTGACATGGGAGCTGTCATTTGTCTTTCATTTCTAGACTGTATTACAGATATTATATGATTACAGGAGATCAAGTGGGTGAAATCCTGTTTCATTTCCCTGGAGGCTGCAGATCATCCTTATGTAAGCTGTCACAGTTTTTAAGTGCTCCTCCTGCTGTTGGCTTTCTTCCTGTGCTTCAAATGGACCTTTTTAGTCCCTGGGATGAGCACACCCAGGGGTACCTGGTGTGAGGGCACTGTGCTGGTATATCTCCTTCACAGCCAGACCATGACAGGGGAAGATTTTGTGTTGGATTCACCAGATTGAGATTTTACACATCTTGCAAAATGTTTCCAATGCTGCATGAAATCATTGGAATTCTGGTGCTCAGCAGGTTGTCAGCCAGCTTTATTAAACCCATTCAAAAAACACCTGTGACTAACAAATCTGGGCCAAGGGAAAACAAAAGCCAAACAGAAAAACAGACTTAGTAAACTCTTATGGGGAGGAGCAGTGTAAGGTGTGTTCATAAAGTCTTCCTGCCAGGAAGACAGAGAAAAATAAGCTTTGGGACCTGGTCCAGCTCATCACCTGGAATGCAGATATGAGCATTGCCCATGGCCACTCCTCAGCTCCTGGCCCTGCTGCCCAGCTCACTTTCTTCTTCCAATTACATGGTACAAGCCAGCCAGCAACTTAAATTGGGGTAGATGCAGGTAGCAGGCTGTCTCCCCACAATGTATTCGTGTACAACTGCACCTGGTAAAATGCACATGTCCCACAGCGAACAGCAAAGATATGTCCCTCTTTGGGGACAGTTCTCACATTGCTGTATCTGTCCTTGGCCTGACCAGCTCTAGCAGTGGGACATAGGATCACTTCTGTCTCTTGGTCTGGATGTAAGTCATAGCCACCTAATAATACCAACCCAGCTTGAACTAACCAAGAACAATTATATCAGTGCAAAAATGGAAACAAGGAAAGAAATAACAGCCTGCCACAAAACGGTAAGTTTGAACTTGGTCAAAGTCTATGAAACAGTTTGTACTGAAGTTATCTGAGTTTGTATCTGAAGATAGTGAAGAACCTTTCCCTAACCCCCAGCCTGACCCTCCCCCGTCCCAGCTCCATGCCGTTCCCTCGGGTCCTGTCGCTGTCCCCAGAGAGCAGAGCTCAGCGCCTGCCCCTCCACTCCCCTCGTGAAGGAGCTGCAGGCCGCCATGAGACCTCTCCTCAGCCTGCTCTGCTCTGGGCTGAACAAACCAAGGGACCTCAGCCATTCCTCATATCTCTTGCCCTCCAGACCCTTCACCATCTTTGCAGCCCTCCTTTGGACATTCTCTAATAGTTTTATGTCTTTCTTATGTTGTGGCTCCCAAAACTGTACTTAGTACTCAAAGTGAGACCGCACCAGTGCAGAGCAGAGTAGGACAATCACTTCCCTTGACTGGTTAGCAATGCTGTGACTGATGTACTTCAGTATATGGTTGGTCCTTTTGGCTGCCAGGGCACACCGCTGACTCATATTCAAGTTGTCTTTGACCAGAACCCCAGATCATTTTCCACAGGTGCTGCTTTCTAGCCTCTCATCCCCCCAGTCAGTATGTATATCCAGGGTTGCCACATCTCAGGTGCAGAATCTGGCACCTGCTGTTGTTAAACTTCATGTAGTTGGTTTTTGACCAGCCCTATAATTTGTCTGTCTAGACATTTCTCAGCCTTCAAGGGAATCAACAATTCCTCCTAGTTTAGTGTTATCAGCAAAAGTAGTGCACCTTCAAGTCCTGCATTCAATTTACTTATGAAAATATTGAAGAGAATTGGTCCTAAAATGGAGTCCAGCAGAACCCCACTAGTGACTGGCCACCAGCCTGATGTAACCACATTTACTATAACCCTTTGAGTCCTACCCATCAGCCAACTGTTCACCCATTGCATTATGTATTTATCTAGCTGTATGCTGGACACTTTATCCAGAAGGATACTGTGAGAAATAGTATCAAAAACTGTGCTGAAATCCAAAAAGATTACATTGACTGATTTCCCTTGGTCAGCTAGGTGGGTGACCTTGTCTTAAAAGCAAATTAAGTACCTTAGGCTTTCCCCTCATGAACCTGTGTTGGCTACAACCAATGACTGCATTGTCTTTCAGGTGTTCTTCAGTAACTCACAGAATAATCTTCTCCATAATTTTACCAGGCACTGAAGTGGGACTGACAGACCTGTAATTACCAGGGCCTTCTTTCTTGCCCTTCTTGAAAATTGAGAAAACATTTGCCACTTTCAGTTGACTGTGATCTCTCCAGATTTCCAAGACCATTGAAAAATAATTGAGAGAGGTCTCATAATGACATCAGTCAGCAATTTGAGTACCCTAGGATGACCTCACTGATTCTAAACTCTGGAGCTGTGTCTATATCCTTTTTTTCTCTGATCCCTTTTTGAAGCTGTTGATACCACCTGCCTCCATAAACTACCATGGAAATGGCTTCCAGGTCATGGCCCACCACATAAAGATGTCATTTCTTTTGTGTACTTTAAATAGCTTCTCACCAGTTCCAGTGACTTCTACAAGTTTTTGTATTGAAGGAGAATGCCAGTTCTACATGAGCCTTAAACACCACCTCCATGATTCTGTAAATGTCAGGTATATGCCACATCAGCCCTATCCTCCGAAGTCCCAGCTACTCTCCAGTTGCTACACACCTTAATCATTTCAGTTACTTCTCCCTGTACTTTTTTTAAGACTATTTTGTCCTTTTTGAGATGTAAACACAAATCTGCACACAGTATTGAAGGTATAGGTGCTCTAAGATTTTGTATAGCTGCAAAATTATGTTTTTTTCTTTTGCACCTAGTACCTGATGATACACAGTTGGAGTAAGACAGGAAGGATATTTATCCTACTTGCAGACTTACAACCAAAAGCTTGAACAGGACTGCAAGTCTTAATTACTCATTCTATAATATTTTGTGCGTATGTGTTTCGTGATCTGGAAGCACAAAGGTTGCAGTGTCTTTCAGTAGTAGTATCTGTTTGTTGCCACTTTACAGGAAGCTATGCTGCTCATGAGTTTTGTAGGAGTTTCTGAACTTTAATGGTCATGAATTGAACAGTGAGCTGAAGTTTCGAAACTAAGACCCTCCTCTTCTCCTGTGCTTTTACCATGTTTGTGGTCATTTAGACGAATATGCTTGACTCTGCAAATGAAGTGAGCTGAGAGATGTGGCTCAGAAGACCAGGTGGTAACTCAGCATGCCTCAATAATTCAGTCCCTTTGGCTTCAAACTTTTAGAGAGCTTGTCAATGACAGAGGAAAGAATTAGCCTCTTGCTATGCTTTCTTTGTAACCCACTGGTCACAGAAGCAATCACCTTTTGTATTTTTGTCTCTTATTTGTTCAGATTTCTTTGATCTAAACCAGGGACCTACTGAGTAAGTATTTCTGGCTGATGCCTTTGTAGTATTTGTCTGTTGCATAGGAAGGTAAATTCAAGAAAAATAAACGTACATCAAAAAAGATACAATGGTTCATTTGTATGAACCCTAAGCATGTATATGCAAATTTGAGGGGGTGCAAAATTCTGAAAATGTGGATATTAAGAATATGTTTTCTTGGCACTAAAAATATTTTTGCTTACTGTCTTAAAGAACACATGCCACTGAAAGTCACAGTAGCAATAAGAAAAATATGACCAACAAAGGATTGGCCTTGAAGGAAAATAAAGTTATTTCCAAGAAAAAGAAATTAAGGTAGGAATTGATAACAAAAAAAAAATGAAGTTTTCTTTCCTTCAGATTTCACCTCAATTGGAGAATGAGGAATTAAAATCCATAACACACATTTCTATTCTGGCCTATTATTTTTTTTTATTTTTTTTTCTCAAAATTATTTAAGCAATGATGGCTTTCCGTTTGAGACTGCTGCTTTAGTGCTACACTAATTATCAAATGTATATAGGCATTGAACATTCCCCTCCATCAATATTGATATTGAATTTATGTTTTTAAAAAAAGATGCCCGTTTATACCATGTGTTTCATAAGCAAATGCATTGACACTTGCTTCAGGATTCTTGTTTTACATTTTGTGGCTGAAGGGCAGGTATAAATAAATTAATCAGGTTATTACCTTGGCCCACACTATGAATTACAACTCTGCACACAGAGAGCAGAACATCCGACACTTGCCCTCCTGACCTGCAGAACGGTGGAAGAACTGGCACAGAAACATGGGTATGCTTTCCAAGAGATTTGAAAGTCAGCCAGCCTGGCACATGCTTGAATCAAGGCAAGCTAAAATATTTTAGCATAGACCTATCAATGAAGGTCTTCACTCTCTCCTCTGAACATGATGCCTTAGGTGAGAACTGTCTCCAGCCTTTCAATCCATAGGAAACATAACTGACCATGACTACTGTTGTATAAATACAGAAAATACCACCTGATGTGCTTTCAATGCTTTTGGTGAAAGCAAATTCAAGGGGTGATATTTGAGAAAATCGGGGTGCATCAGGCACAGCATTGCTAACCAGTCAAGGGAAGTGATTGTTCTACTCCACTCTGCACTGGTGAGGCTTCTCTTTGAGTACTGAGTACAGTTTTGGGTGCCACTAAGGACATAAAACTATTAGAGAATGTCCAAAGGAGGGCTGCAAAGACGGTGAAGGGTCTGGAGGGCAAGAGGAGTGAGGAGAGGCTGAGGTCCCTTGGTTTGTTCAGCCCAGAGCAGAGCAGGCTGAGGAGAGGCCTCATGGCAGCTTGCAGCTCCCTCACGAGGGGAGCGGAGGGGCAGGCACTGAGCTCTGCTCTCTGGGGACAGCGACAGGACCCGAGGGGACGGCATGGAGCTGGGACAGGGGAGGGTCAGGCTGGGGGTTAGGGAAAGGTTCTGCACCCAGAGGGTGGTCAGGCACTGGTACAGGTCCCCAGGGCAGTGGTCACAGCACTTACCCTGTCAGAGTTCATGAAGCATTTGGACAAAGCTCTAAGACATATGACCTGATTTTTGGGTGGTCCTGTGTGGGTTCGGAAGTTGGACTCAATAATCCTTGTGGGTCCCTTCCAACTCAGGATATTCTAAGATTCTACATTTTTATGCATTGTCAAAGCATAATAAACACATTTGAATAGTGCAGTTGAACATAAGCCATTCAAAACAAGCCTGTCAAAATAGCCACGGGCTTAGTATGTATTAATCACTTTTGGCATGCCAATACCCTTCTGACATCACTAGAGAAAATACAACAATACATCAAAATGATGGCAATAAAGATAAAATATGGAGAAGACCCAAGGAGGTGCAGAGAGGTCTTCTCATTGGTGCTTGGTCACTGGCCATCATGAGAGGGGACTTAGCCATACGATCTCCTGCACCCCTATCCTTCTTACTTTTCTGGGTGAGTAGTGGAAGCAGTCGTAGCACAACAGGGCCTACGAGCACAACTCACTGCTTTCTTTGCTGATGGAAAGTTTGGTCCATGCAATGAAAGTATTTATTTGCAAAGAGGAAAACACATCTGGAATCTAGAAGTATCTCATGACATCCAGCCCTGCAGAGGACTTGGGGGTAATGGTGGACAAAAAGCTTGACATGAGCAAGCAGTGCATGTTTCCAGCCCAGAAGGCCGACTGCATCCTGAGCTGCATCAAAAGAGCAGTGGCCATCAGGTTGAGGGAGGTGACTGTCCCCCTCTGCTCTGCCCTCATGAGGCCCCACCTGGAGTGCTGCATCCGGGCCTGGGGCCTCCAGCACAGGAAGGATGTGGGGCTATTAGAGTGGGTCCAGAGGAGGTCCACAAAGTTGATCAAAGGACCGGAGCACTTCTCCTATGAGGAAAGACTGAGAGAGCTAAGGCTATTCAGCCTGGAGAAGAGAAGGCTCTAGGGAGACCTCACTGTGGCCTTTCAGTACCTAAAGAGGGTTTATAAAAAAGATAGAGAGTGACTTATTACAAGGGCAGATAGCAACAGGACAAGGGGAAACAGTTTTAAGCTAAAAGAGATTTAGATTAGATGTTAGGAGGAAATTCATCAGTCAGAAGGTGGTAAGGCACTGGCACAGTTTGCCCAGAGAAGGTGTGGATGCCCTATCTCTGAAGGTGTTCAAGGCCAGGTTGGACAAGGCCCCAAGAAACATGATCTACTGGGTGACATCCCTGCCCATGGCAGTGGGGTTGGAAATAAATGATCTTTAAAGTCCCTTTCAACTCAAGCCATTCTATGGTTCTGTGATTTACTATGTATTGCTTTTATGATATAGCACAATAGTTGTGCATAGCATTTTGATACATTAAGTGAATAGTTCTTGTCTTATAATTTTATGATGTAAAATGAAATATATGTGCATATAAATAAATACATGTATGAGTATACTTTTAAACACATAGATCCCAGTGCTGACAGCACAGAAATAAGGAAGTCAGCTTCTCACTTGCTTAAAAGAACTGTCAGTTTTCAGCCTGTCCAGGGGGGGAAAAAGAAAAAAAAAAGGAAAGTTGCAGTTAATGATGACAAACTGAAGTCTGGTGGCAAATACACCATCTGTAAAAACAGTCTTTGAATTCTCATGAATGAGTTGCTGAAGACAACCTTAGTCAATTAACAAGACATTCTTCAGCTGCCTAACAGATAGCTCAGCATGGTCACAGCTTGCCTTGGCCCTCATATTACAGCTCAATTGTTTCCCAAGACAGTGCACATACAAACACACACATTCCACCAGCTGCCTTCACTGGATGAATACAAATAGACAAAGATGCTGAAAAAGCTGGAGGAACTTGATCAGAAATTAATAGCTTAGGTCAGGTTACCTTCAAGTTTTCCTTTCAACACAAAATACAGAAAATTCCCTCACAAAAGAAATTTGCCTCTGATGGATGAAATGCACTCTGTGGGGTCTGATTCTGGACCAGTTGTCATGTGTTGCAGGTTTGGTTGATTATCTCCTAGCTGGACTCATCAAGCTACACTGAAGGATGCTCCAGTCCTGGATTTCTAGGTGTCCCTCTGAACCAGAAGTGTGATGGGCTTTTTCTCTCCCATTAGTCTGTTTTGTACATTCAGTTGGGTACCTGCACCCTATTTGCCACCACAAAACAGGCAGACCAACAGTCTGTATTTAATCTGTGATGGAAGCAACTGCAGTGGTTTATGTCCTCCTTCTAACATACGAGCAGTCTTCACAATGACAATATCCCATATTCCATGATGTGACTGTGAACCCATCTTAAAGTATTCCCAAGGGATCAGGTTCCTAAGACCTCTGCAAAGGGGCCTTCAACACTTCTCCCAAGAGTCTTTCCAGAGTTTCCAGGGCTTTGGCCCTGAGGTAGGACAAATCTGCTGCTGTCTACAAACTAGTAAAGCAAAGGAGAGGTCAAACTAAAGTGGATTTGACCTTGATCAGCTGTTAGACTTTTCAACATCTCCAAGCTGTGCAGAAACTGAACAAGTTTTTCAGAAAAAGAATGTGGGTGCAAGATGTAATGAAGATGAATATTAAGCATTTCAGCTCTCTGCCCTTAGAATGGGAATATCACTTTCTCACCTCAGAGAGGTGCATGTTTAAGTTTCATACCCAACAAACTGGTATGTCTAGCAGGAAAGTTTCTCTTAAAACTAAGAATTCACAGGGAAAGAAGGTCATTGCATAAATAATTCAGTATCAAAATAAAGAAAAAAAAAAAAAGAGAGAATAAAAATTAAAAACTCTGTTCAAGATTCTTCTCATCCTTCTCCTTGAAACCTGTATAAAAAATAGCAATAAACAAGCTAAATCAAAATTCATTGCAGACCTTTTGAAGGCCACCACAAGGGAAGTCCTTGGAAAGTGCCAGAGAAAATTTAGGCTTCTTAAAAGAAGACATCATCTCTCATCTAGCCCACCATTAATTGGTCTTCCCTAGTGAGAACATGCCCAACAGTCATACATTCCATCATGAATGTAGTTTAAATGTTCATTTGTATTTTAGTGCTGGAAATGCCACAGAACCTTTTGGGAGTCTCTTTTAACCCATACTTGTGAACACTGCTATGATATAGTAATGCTCCAATGTTGTTCAGAACATAATAGTAATATTTCTAAAACAAAATATGGAGTGCGTACAGTTTTGACATCCATAATATGTGGCTATGCAAGGAGCAATATGCAAGATCCAAACTTCTGTCTACTGGGTTTTGAAGAGATATGAAGATTTTTGAAGAGAGAAGAAGTGCGGGAAGGAGATGAAAGCAAACAGATATGTATTTTAGGCTTTAAAAGGACCCAAGTATGTAGACAAATCAGCAAGGAGTTCTTCATTGTAGAGGAAAAAAAAAAAAGTGTAAGTTCTGTAATATTTCCTTAATATAAGTTTAAAAGAAAAAAATATATCCTCTGAAAGACTAGGGGAGTCCTCTGTCCTAACTTAAGGAGTTTGATTAATCACTTTAATCACACTTCTTGCACTTTTCTAATCAACTGCATAATGATTTCTATGCTTATACATGAAAATGCCATATTTGTATTGCTTACAACAGCACAACTAGCATGCTCAAAAAAATACAGGACTGACTTCACTTAATTGTTATCATAGGTAAGGCTTAGGCTAAGTCATTCTTTTAGGTACTTCCAGATGGTGATTCAGAGAAGGTGGGTGAGGCTCCAGCTCTGAATTACCTTCAGAGGATATTTCTTTCTCCACAACCACAGCAGAAGTTTGAAGAGACTGTTCTCATAAATCTGGTACCTAGGCATGACTCCTAATTTTGGTAGTTGTAAACGCTTTCAGTAGTTTCAGATGCTCTTCATATGTGCTTTCCTTAGGACTGTGGCCAATGTGCAGAATGCTCTGTTGCTTAATGACAGGAAGGAAACTACTGTTTGGCTCAGTAATTTGGATCCATTTGTGTCAACATTGCCCATCATCTCTCTTGCCACTCAGGAAAGTGGAATTCCAAAGAAATCAGACTTCATTAATTAAGCCAGAATATTTTTTTCAGAACTATTACTGGATTACATTCAATAGGAATTGCAAATCATCTGTTACATGTCAGAGGATCTTGCCAAAATATTTTCAAAAATAATCATTTCATGGTGCCTGACTAAGTAACACAATTTGAACATCCCTTTCCAAACACATGCTGTGCCTTTTTAGATACAACTTTTCAGCCAACTGTTTCTCTGTGACAATCTCCTCAACTCTTCCAAGAAACTTCTCTACATAAAAATATCCAACCTCTCTTCACTGGGTGCATGTGCTTATTGGGCACTTGTTATCTCTACAAATATACCTGCTTGACACAATGCAGTGCTGCATAGAGAAACTTAAACGAGCTCTGAAGAAATCAGAGAGGCATCCACATCTGCATTAGACTTCTCTCTACCTAAGACTAAAGCATCTAGCCTTGAAAGTGTCCTCATCTGCTCTGCACTAGGGCTGCCACTCTGGCTCTGGTTCCTAAAGTAGATCATTCATTAAATTGTGCTGTCTGCATACCCCTTCGCCTCGGTTTTCAAAGCAGTGTTTTTTCCTCCTATGGAGACAAAATAAGTGGGAGCTATCAGAAGCCTGAAAAAAAAAAAAAAATTAGGCTGAGTTTTATTAGAGAAAGTAGTGAACACAAAACAACAAATCCCATAGAAACAGCCTCAAGGCTGTCTTCATGCCCTTGGGTGGTGAAGGCTTCTTCCCTTTCCACATTTACAGACATGGATGAGGGAGCCAAGCAGTGATACAATACTTGGAGCTGTGCTACAAGAAAGAAATGTGACTGTGAGGCATAAATTAACACTAGAGTGAATAACTTTAAATTATATTGAGAAACACTCATTTTAGCATGGTGGAAGTTTAAGGTTGACATTTAGTTTAAACTAGTTGTCTAAACTCCCTCTTCCACGAGGCTAGGTGGGTTCCTTACAGGTAACTATCTAGGGGGATGGAGTTACACAAGATGGACACATGGAGGAAGACAGGCTCTGTAGAACTCCTCCCTTATTCTTCCCTGCTAAGGGCTGCCACATCTTTCAGATCTGTCATGCGGGTTTTCCTCTAAGACCCAAGACAGAAAAAAATCTGCCTACAGGTTCTCTTCAGCACTGAGAAGCTTCTCACACAAAGTCACTTCTTATGAAAAATCCATTCAGTGAAGCGTCCTTCAGCCTTCTCTCAAGATGTGGACTGAACAAAGAGGGGGGTTATTATTACTATTTGCTTTTGCCTGTTTTCTATTCCCCTCTGTTAAAATTTTACAAGAAGGCCACTAATCAAATCTAAATTTAAATAAAAATCCTATTGCATTATCTTTTATTGTTGGTACTGTTGTTCTCATAATGCTGAATAATGTTAATGGTGTACTGGTGTGCAACCAAAGGATAAAGTGTAAAAAAAAAAAAAAAAAAAAAAAACTCTTTGTGGCATTTCTTGTTTCATATTGAACTTAGGACAGATTTTGCTAGATCAAGTATGGTCTGGTCTATTTTATTGCAAAATAATTCACATTTTCTTTTTCATTTTCTGCAAAGGCTACAGATAAGCAATGATTTTATGCAGAATACTAAACAAACTACAGCCATATACATATCTACATAGCCCACTCATTAATACATTCATGAGATGGAACACTTATGCATTCCAAACATTTTTGCAAGTAATTTATACATTTTGAACAGGGATGTTGCACTTTCAATGCAAGGTCTAATTCTAAGGAATGCTACCCCCATATCAGTGCAGTCAGCATTTTGCCAGCCACTCCTACATCTTTGCTTTCATCCATTTCTACGTGCCTTTTGTCTTTGCATTTCATTGTATTAGCATTGAGATCAGTCACAAGATTCCTGCTGGGAGTAGAGGGAGATGTCTAAATCCGGTATTTATGATACCAATATTTGTATATTGTACAATCCAATATTTGTCACCATTCCTCTCTAATACCAGCTGCAAACCAGTGTCTGCTCTTCTAACTCATCAGTTTTAGATATTTAACTATTTAGGTCTTCTCACTATTTAAAACAAAGATAAAAATATGAACATGAAAAAAATTTCAAATAATGCTGACACCCTAGGGTGTATTAACACCCTAGAATTTTTGCACAGTTCGTTTTCTAATTTAATTTCATATATTCACAGTTGTGAATATACTTGTTTAGCTACACAGTCCCCACAGGACAAAAGGTTAATTTCTCTCTGGTTTTCACAAGAGCTGAGCAAGCAAAGCTCACATTCACTGGATGTTTATGAGTTTTCAGAGTGCACAAAATGCACCAACTTACAAAAACACACCAACTGCAGCCATTCAGATAAGGAAAACCAACCTGAAGGTCTGCAGATTGTAGAAAGGTCTACCCCAGAACTTTCTTTTTGTGAAACAGTTCCTTCTTTACTTACTGTGGTGACTCTTCTTGAGAAATACACTTTGATAGTTTTCACACTGGGAAGAAAAAAGTAAGTATATTTTTTCCCTTTAATAGCAGCTCACTAGCAAAAGGAAAGTAATTAAAATTATATCTATTCTCATATCATTTTTATTTTCTGAGAATGTGTAGTACATGTAAGATTGCTCATCTTAGTACGTATACTTGTAAAAACACATTAATTATGAATACTTGCCACTGGATATCATTTTTAATCCAGTTAAGATTGATGGTGGATGACAGACCAGCAAAGTAAATACCATTTTAATCAAAACAATTGTTGTAACTGATCTCTGTTGTTTCACTACTCACATACTTGACATGGAAAATGAAAATTATTTCTCTGATATTTTCACACCTGGAATTTCAAGACTGTCACTACTATGAAATAAACAGGAATCTTTTCATTTGCTTTTTTTTATGTCCTTTTTTTTTTTTTGGAATCAATGTTTATTCTTGTTGTAAAACAAATGCCATGGGAAATATAAAATTTCAAACTGTCTTTTCTGTTAGACTGGTAAATTAGCACACAATTCACTGATGTTTTAAGTTCCCATGTTACCACAGAGTTCAAGATACTTCTGAACAACACATAACATTTGCATACAGCCCTATCTTCCAGGTTCCTAAATTAGTCCCAGGATTACCACAGATTTCATTAGGTGTTTAGACCAGGATTGTTATTTCCAAACAAATGATAGAGAATGAATCAGCAGTGAAGATGGTCTGTAGATATGAATTTGATATAATCTGGAAGGCTGGAGGACTTTCCAGAATACTGGAAAATTGCTACAAAAAACAGTGTGCTTCCCTAGGAGTGACAACCTGATATGAGGGTTAAAAAGAGGACCACAACCCACAGGGAGTGTGTGGCTATGTGCATCACTGCCTTATCAACATCACCTTTATTGATTATAAATATTCAAAACTTATAAAGCAGACAAGTGTTAGAATTTGGCTTTTAAAAACAATAAGCGTTGGATTGTTTTTACTTACCTTCTAATTTGTCTTTGGAGAAAATTTGTGTTGTGCTTTTGAGTTTTTCCACTGCAACCAGTAAGACTAATAGCTGTTTATGGACTTTTTTCTTTCTGAAATAAGGGATTTATCTCCCGTAACCACTTGTTTCCAGGAATGAAGGCTTTGACTGAAAAAAAATAACCACTGCACAACTTGAGATCTATTGTTCCCCATAAAGAGCTGGCAACTCCAAAACGCAGTGCAGCTTTCCAGAAATAAGAGGGAAATTGGAACTACATAGGGGTTTTATCAGATAATATAAAAGAAAACAAAAGTGTTATCATACTTGTTAGTAGGCACAGAGAAAAACAGGAGCTGCTTGGTAACCAAGCACCTCCTGTACTTTAGGGCTGTTAGGAACCTGGGATTGTTTCCAGTGTTACCTTTAGTCACCTCCAGTGCTGGACCTAATACACACTGGCCCTCAGAAATCTGGGGACAATGATGAAGACAAAGAAAGATGGTATCTGTGAAGCAAGGGGGTATATTAAGCTTTCATCTCTATGCCTAGGCAACTCAGAAAGGGTTGAACTAAAAACATATGGGGACAGCTCAGGACCTCCTGATGAAATGCACAGAATATCAGAGCTAGTAAAAAGACATTCAGTCTCTACACCACCAGGTAAGTGTCCATTCACCCTTGAAAATGAATAGAATAGAATAGAATAGAATAGAATAGAATAGAATAGAATAGAATAGAATAGAATAGAATAGAATAGAATAGAATAGAATGTCAAAATATAGCCTAATGGTCTTTTTAGCATACATAATTTCTGATAAATTTTACATAGTTTTCTTCTACAACCTAAATAGAAAATGGGTTTTAAGCTCTGAATGGGGGTGCTGCATGTGGTGAAGGTGTTGTGTGATTATTACCTTCCAGCAGCTCCATAGCACTGACTTTCACACGTCACCACCACTTGGGATGCCTAGGAAGAGGACAGTCACCTTCCTATTACACTGTCTGGATGCATGGTAGAGCCTAATTCAGTTTGACTGCCACATCAAAATGCAGCTTGTGCTAGATGCTAATGACAGGCTTCTGCAATTCAATGCTTTCAACAACAATTTATTGTCTTGGATAGGATCTAGCAGGGCACAAGGCATTTTATTCATGAGAATATACTGTAATAAAGGAGAAATACCATCAAAATTCAACTGCTGTGTTCATGACGAATCTGAGGGGGCTTCCACCTATTTAGAATTTTATTACTTTTTTAGAACTCCCAGCAGCACTAGTGACTAAAATGTAGGAAAATGGCTCCTAGAGCACACCAAGGGGCAAGGACATTCAGGCAAGGTGACAAAGCAGGAAGAAAACCAAGAAGTCTGTTGCTCCTCCAAGCAGAGCAGCACTCACTCCCATCACAGGATTCAGCTCACAAGTACAGGTCTACTACTTGCCAGCCTTCTCCACTACCATGTATTTATGTCAGGGTTTTATTCTGTTCAGTAAACAGAACATATTTAAAGATGAAGCATACTGGATATATATACAGAACACTGCATAGCAATGGTTTTTGCCAGCTAGATACAGGCTCAAACTGATCTCTGGTACCTGTAGGAGACTCACACACAGCTACTTGGCAGCAGCATAGCTCACTCCCACACTGCGGACACCCAAACTGGGACCAATGGCATGGCCAAGATGGCTTAAGCATCACTCGATAGAATGCAGAGGAACACATCCATGAATAATATGACAGAAGGGTGGCAATTGCTGAGGAAAAAGTGGAGAAAATAACAGTGGGCAGTCACTTCCTCAGCCCCCATAGCATCACTGTTTGCTGTTTACAAGTCAGCTCCTGCCATGGGCCTGTGCAGTGCAAAGTACCTGGAAAGAACAGGAGAGATGTGAAATCAACATAATGAAATGTGGACTTCTAATCCTTGTATCTCCATACTTGTAAAACAGCCTGCCTCAGTGAAATTCAAATAAAAGGAATGGCCTCTTCTTTAAGCTTTTAATAGCTTCTTTTATAAGAAAAGAATAATATTAAAAAGAAAGAGGTAACATGAAATTGTCTAAATGGAGATACAATTTTGTCTTGCCTGATACACGAGTTGAACACTAATGACATCTCAAGAGTCCCATCTTAATTCCAGTCAAACCAAAATCATAATTAATTACTTCAGGAGGCTACTAAATGCCCACAGCACTGAAAAGTCTGTGGAAATCACTTCAGTGCTTCTGTGCCGTAAGTACAAAATCTCAAACATGTAAATGATTAACCAGGTCTTGTCAGTTTTCCATGGAGAGACTGGCTTCTCCCAACATTTCCTGCAGAGCCTCATTCTCCCAGTGTGCAAACACACACACACACTGTTTGCATGAAGGGGTTGCCACAGCGTTGATTTTATGAAGCAACATACAACAAAACCCGTTAGAGAATATTGGGAGAAGTTGTTGGAGCAGGGGGATCCACCCCAGCTCAAACCACTAGGGTTAGTGAGTTCATGATGCACTTTTGGTGAAACCATCCACAATCAATTACTGAGGTATAAATAGGAGTGTGGGAAGCAACCCCCTTTAAATAAACCAATGATGCACCTGGAGCAAGGTCCTTTGGGGAAAACTGTTCCTTACTTTCCTATCCATGAGAGAGAACTGGCTCCTATATACTTAAATTCCTGTACAGTCCTGGGGACTTAAGAACCAGCTTTGATCACTTTTCTCACTGTGGCAGCTCTCTGGTTAAATAAGAGGCCTTTAAAGTAAAGAAGGTATAGTATGAAATGCAACTAACATCTCCCCTTTAAGGAAAATACTGTTTGACTAAGAGTTGCTAGTGAAAGCGATGAGATACATTCAGATAATTCAGAGATGCGTTCAGATTGCTCAGACATTAACTCATGTTTGCTGCAGCCGCAGGCTCAGGTAGAAGCCCTTAAGATTTAGGAGCATTGCTGAGTTTTTCAGAAACGCCATGTTAACATTTTCCACCAGCTTGCCTCCTGGAGTCTCACATTTTACAGCTGAGGCAGGAGAGCCTGCAGACCTATTGGGACCACTAGCAGTGCTGCCTGCTGCCCAGTCCTGTCCCCGTGCTGGGGGTGGCACTGGCCCAGCCCCACGTTTCAGCTGCTCACCTGAGCGCTGCCTTGGGACTGCCTTTGGCACGGAACACTGCACAAACTGGGCTGACACAACTCCTTTCTTTTCCACCACACAGCTTCTGTCACGCGCCAGTTGAAAGCAGCACGCAAAACAAAGACCAACTATTATGTAAAAGAAAGGGGAAAAAAAAAATCTTAGGGCTTAGATTTAAATCTTTAAGCAATTACCAGGAAATCAGACTGACTGTACAGGAGTACAGGAGAGATAACCTTAGAAGCATGATGCCTGTGTTCATTTCTTTGAGTTGCATTTTGTTCTAATAACCTGGTAAAACAAAGTATGAAATAGATTCTGGCAAATGAGCAGATTATTTCATATTAAATTAACCAGTATTTAATAACTGCTTGTTTCAGATACTGTCTCCTTTTATAAGCAAGGTTTTTGAATGTTCAGAGTATATGTATTACCAACCCTCAAAAGGTTTCTTTTGTCATTTGACAGAAATTCAACCTGCATTGGAGCACGAGAGCAGGAAATCAACACAACAGAATTCCCTCCCAGAAGATATTTAAATTTTATGTAATAAGCAAGGCCTATGACAAAAGTACGTGTAATGTAATGTAATTGTGTCATTTCTCAAAGTTTTACATAATGATTTTCTGTTTCTAAATTGTACTTCATTACTAGGAGCAGGAGAAGGTAATTGTTCTCTGGGTGCTGCTGATAGCTCCTAAGGGTACAATCAATCCTGCTGAGACACATAATTCATGCACTGTTTGCTTCTGATACAGCTACATTTACGAAAGCAGTGCTGTGATTAGATTCCTCTGGAATAAATGTGCCTATAAATCCTTGTGTTGCGAGTATTTCTAAAAACTACATCCACTAAAGGACTTGGGCCACTAACATAAGGCTGAGACACAGCTAACAGGTCTCCAACCAAATCGTAATTCAATAAATAAACAAATAAATCTCATCTATTGCTTAACCCCAGGCACAGTTTCACTCACGCAGCACCTTCCTGTCTAACTCCAGTCCACTGGTGCCTGAGGCACTGCTCCAGCTCCTGCTCAGCACTGACTATCCGAGCTTTTCCTACAGAAGGGAAAACAGTCGGGGCATTGAGCCCTCTTCTGCTAAGCTTTTGGAAAGATTGAATCTGATAGGCATTTAACACAGCACAAGCAGAATCGGATGCCTTCACAAAATGCAACTAGGGACACTCATAAAAAATAGTTGCCACTTTAGCTGTCAGCAGGTGATCAAGAAGGGAGATTGCTCTCTGAAATATCTCAAGCCAGAGGAGAACAGGGCTCTTAGCTACCACGGGCTAAACACCACCCTACATTATAATCCAGGTACACACAGAAATTACACAAATAGAGCAGAGGGTCAGGTTCATCTCTCCAAAATAAGACATCTGCATTGGAGCTAGCTGGAGAAAGATCAGTGTTTTAGGGAATAATTCATCTTACTTAAGGAAAGTACCTAAAACTCATGATGTGTTTCACTCCTTAGGGTTGTGATTCCCATACCAACTCTAATGGGAGCCCCCAAAGCTAAATCAGATGTAAATGTATGCACTGCAGGCTGCTAAAGTTAGCTGAAATCAGTCTTGCACTAAGCATATATTAATAATTTAACTAACCAGAAACACAGACAAAAGTGAGTCGATGCATTGTTTTAATATTATTTATGTTACCATTGGGCTGAGCAGAGAGCAGAAAGATTAAATACTGAAAAGGCATAAATCTTTCCTAACCATGGAGAAAGTCACATTTAAAAATATATATCCTTGTATCATATTGATTTCCATCAATTCCACATAGGCCATTAATATAAAGAAACCAAATTCTGAAGTCAATAATTAAAAATAAATAAAAATAAAAAATAAAAGAATGGGAGCCTTGATAAGCCTATAGGACTCCTACGGGAGTCATAAGAGTTTCACATGAGGCTGTGTAGCCACTAAAGTTCAAATTGGGTTCCATGGACACAAATATAATCAAATTGTTTCAGTCATTTCTGAATCAGCTTTGAAAAAGATGTATTTTTTTTCATCTTCCAGTATAGTCAGATTCTCAGAGCTTTCCTCCCATTTGCAACCAGGCTGTATAGTGCTCAGGTAGGTACATCTGTGCTGAGTTGTTCTTTCCACCACTGCATGTTTCCAACATGCACGTAATTTAAGAAAAGACCACCAATGTGAAGGCATATTTCCATTGTTTTTACACCATCTGGTAGCATGAAACATCAGTGCAGAACTTATTGAGTCTTTATGGACAGTATTATATTGAAAACTTTTAATAATTCCCTCTATTAGCCAGACATCATGTATGCAGGCCATCCACATGAAGACAGACTGAAGAATGTGATTTTTGCCTGGTGCAGTGATCTGTTCATATCTTTACATTTGCAAAATTGACACCAAGATTTCCAAAATGATGACATAGGAATTTTTTATCCTTTAAAGCAAATCAGAACTACACACCCTGTGCATCACCTCTTGTTGACACTAGTCTCTAATTTTGAATATGTCCTCCCCACCCCATGAATCTTGCCAGTAAATCTTTCACTGTCTTTGGTACATAGTCTGACTTCCAGGACAGCATCACTAACTGTTTTCCAAGTGTTCAATTAGCTGGTACTTCAGACAGGCACATAAAGTAGTTTTCCTGCAAATGAGCCATTTAAGAAGAGCCAAAGATGATAACCATCAAATGTCATAGGAAAAAAAAAAAAAAAAAAAAAAACACAGAGAGAAAGAGAGAGAGAGAGAGAGAGAGAAGACAAATAACAAAACCGAAGGAAAATGATCAGGAAATCCCCACGAGAAGAAACAAAGATAAACAATCCTTAACTGAAAGAAAGCAGGACTCAAAGACCAGCACTCACATTTCTTCGTTTTGAGCTCTGTTTTCTTCCTGAGCACACACCAGCTGTGGCATAGCTAATGTTGGCTGTGGTCATCTTTCATGGTCTAATTGTTGCCCACATTTGTAGCTGCATAGGGCACAACCCTGGGCCACAAAACAGCCTAACTTGGTGTAGGTGGAATAGAGCATGAAGTATATAGTATATATACAGTAAGGTACAAGGCATCTGAGCACATCTGGCCATTTCACAGAAAGATGGGTTGCTTTTGTGCAGCCTCCATCTTTCAATGCTATCACAGCCTTGAGGCACATCAAGACTTTTTCCCCTTCCTTTTTTTGATGTCTCACAGTTGCTTTAGCTCTAAATCAGACTCCTCCACACCCAGACGTGTGTCTCCCAGCTTCAATCATCAGTGGCACATTCTCAAAAAAACTACCCAGAGAGGAGGAGGGCTTAATGTATTTGATTCTCAGTTTGACAGGTTGGGCCCTCTCAAAGCTCTCAGCAGTCTGCAGCAGTGATGCTGACAACAAGAAGCCAGGAGCACAAATATATATTAAAAAACAGCACTGGGTAATCAAATACAGGTAATAATTTCCCTCACCCAGCAAACACGAAAAATTAAAAACCTCAGAGGTACACCTGTGAGCCCCTGGATCATATTCAGTAACCTACTGTTATCTTCCTTGCAAATTCAGACTTATGAAGGCTGATTGTGCTCATCCCAGTTAATACATTGCAACCCCAAGCAGGACTAAGGAGGACTCTGAAATTTAGCTTCTGAGATCTCAGATGGTAACTGTCAGTCCCATGTAGGAAAAGGAAGGATAATGCCTATCTCTGCCATCTGTCCAGTATCAGCAGTGCACAGCAGCTCCAATACAATACCAGATCCAGTTGGGCTCCTTAGTATAAACAGGACCACAAAGACATAAAAATTTATTAACTTACCCCACCCCTCCGTATTGTGCAACTGTAGACCAGAAGGGAGCTGAGGGCTGAAATGGTTTAATGAGAGATGACCTGGACTGGAAGGAAACAGACTGGGCATCCTCTTGAGGTCCCTGACATCTCTATCTCCTGTGACTGCTCACTGGTTCAAGTAGTGTAGCTCCTATCTGTACACCTAACTTTAGGCTTCAACCTATTAAAGGAGCTAATTTAAAATAGACAAGAAAACATGTCCCAGACTTCCATTCATCTGGACGATGTCTCCCTCTTTAAAAAGAAGATCTATTCACTTAGCACTTAAGCGACATTCCTAAGCCATGCTCAGGCACTACCTTCCCTAGAAAAGTTACAGTACTGATTATTTTCACTAGAAGTTTGTAATATTTATCATTTTCACATGGATTTTTTTTATTATTATTTTTTTTAATGTCAAGACCCTTAGCAAAGGTAAATAGCTGCAAAATAAACCTTTAAAGAACTGCAGTTCAGCATGCAATGGTTTCAGTTCAAGGGACGTTAAAGTTCCAGCCCCACCAGACCAGGCTGCCCAAAGCCCCATCCAACCTGGCCTTGAACACTTCCAGGGATGGGACATCCACAGCCTCTCTGTGCAACCTGTGCCAGTGCCTCACCACTATCAGAGTAAAGGATTTCTTCCAAATATCTAATCTAAATCCACACTTTTTAAGTTTAAAGTCTTTACTCCTTGTTCTGTCACTACATGTCTTATAAAGTCCCTTCACAGCTTTCCTGTAGGTGTCCTTTACATACTGAAGGCCACTGTAAGGTCTGCCTGAAGGCTTCTCTTCTCCAAGCTGAACAACCCCAGCTCCCCCAACCTGTCTTCGTAGGAGAGGTGCTCCAGCCCTCTGGTCATCCTTATGGAGAATCACCTTCCTTGACCTGCTGGTCACACTTCCCTTTATGCAGCCCAGGATCCAGTTGGCTTTCTGAGCTGCAAGCACACATTACTGGCTCTTGTTGAGCTTCTCATTTACCATCATCCCCAAGTCCTTCTCATCAGGGCTGCTCTCAATCCATTCTCTGTCCAGCCTACGTTTGTTCTTGGGATTGCCCCAACCTATGTGCAAGAACTTACACTTGGTGCAGTTCTAGTAACTATTTGTTGTACGAGAAATTGGTTATAAAGGTATAATTTAGGGCTTCAAGGAAAATGTTAAAGCCAGGTATAAATTAACAACCTAATGCTGCTGTCACTGAAGTCTGTTAGAACATGACTGGATTCTAAATGACCACTGGAAGTTACCATTTCCCCACAGAAATTCAGTGAGTCAAGCATTATGCTAATTCTTCTCAGTTATTAAGGGCAGACATCCTTAATATCAATAGCTGCAAAATACTCCCACATATGGCAAGCTGTGTGAGTGTGCTTGGGGCATGATGGGGTGTGGGGTTGTATTTGAGCATGTAAGCATAGAAAGGTGCTTGGAGAAAGATTTCTTGTTGCTTATTATTTGTTATAAATAGCTTTATTACCCCAGGACCTAGAAACCCAATATCTCATAGAATCACAGAATGGTTTGGGTTGGAAGGGACCTTAAAGACCATCCAGTTCCACCCCCATGCCATGAGCAGGGACACCGCCCACCAGACCAGACTGCCCAAAGCCCCATCCAGCCTGGCCTTGGACACCTCCAGGAATGGGGCATCCACAGCTTCTCTGGGCAACCTGTGCCAGTGCCTCACCACCACCGAGCAAAGAATTTCCTCCCAACATCTAATCTAAATTTCCCCTCTTTCATTTTAAAATCATTCCCCCTTGTCCTGTCATTATCTGCCCAAGAAAAAAGTGGCTCTCCGTGTTTCTCTGTGTGATGTACTCTACAAAGCTGTAAGGCTGCTCTAACCACCCACAGCCTCAGCGAAGAGGCAACGGAGCATTAAAGGCATATAAGAACCGATCAGACAGTATTGATTGGCCTGATAGACAACAACATCTGCATGCCAGCAGCCTCATCATCGCTATGTCCTGGCAGAAATTACAGGCACAGAGAGCTATTTTAAGGTGCCATCCAAGAGGAGATAACAAAGCTGTTCTGTACTTGTTTTCAGAAGCTATTCTGCAGCACGTTGGCAACATGAGCTATATCAGTGCACTTTTGAAAACTGGTGAGCAGGCAGTCTTGACTTTCTGGGATGACTGAGTGCAGCAACCAACATCTTTAGTATGAATGAGAGATGCTAGCCTGGCTAATATGACTGATTATCTCTGCTTGCACATTTTAGTTACTGTGGATACCTTGTACGACACCATGTGAGGAAGAGACACCTCAGAAGCTTTGGTACCAGAACACAGATAACAACCTTAACACACCACTTCACGTTAGAGCTTGTAAGAAGGTGGTCATTTTAGGACAGACATGGTATCATCCTCCTTTGGCTATATTACTTAAATTTTCAATTCATAGCTTGTTGTGTTTTTTTTTTTTTTTTTTTTTTAAAAAAAAAAAAAAAAAAAAAAAAAAACACTTCTTCTGTACAGCACTGGAGAGCCTTAGGTTCCTACTGGAAATTGGGGATAGTAATTGTCTTTTTTCTGTCTCACTTATTTGAAGACAAGATCTGGGAGGCAGGCACTGCCTTTTAATATTCATGTGTGCAACAACTGTACAATAGAGCCCAGATACGGGCAAGGGCCTCTAGAAATTCCTTCAGTACAAGTAGTAAAAGCAATAATAAGGTAATCCTACCTCTCAAAATATCTTCAACAAGTAGACATGGACTATAGTATTATCAGTCATGTCAGGAAGAACCTAATGGCAGTTTACCCACAAGACCTGTTCTTCTCACTCACTACTGATACTCAGGGGCGCCTAATGGCATGTTAGAGGCAGAGCAACAAGAGAAGATCAATGTGACACAGAAAGAAAAAAACATAACCCAGTGGTGTGTGGAGAAAGCATTCAATCAAGCACAGGGGAAGCAGCTGCTTTGTCATCTGCAAGGCTCTGTAAAATACCACAATCTAAAAAGAATAAAAGAATTTTAAAAATAGCACTCCATTTTCCCTTCTTTAAAGATTTTTCACCCCCATCATTTTCTCTTCTGCAAAGTTCTTCTCACCATCAAAGCATTTTAGCTTTAATATTAAAGTGACATATCACTTTCTTTGTCTTTCTTTTTATTTTAGGGGGAGGAGGGGATTTGAATACTTTCTTTCATTGTTGGATTTATTTTCTTCAATCTAAAAATGGTTTTGAAATTCTAAGCAGGTTGAGAAGCTCTGGTAGAAATTCAACAACTTTCTATTTATTTTATAATTTAAAAAAAAATCTATTATATAAACCTCTATCATACTGTGCAAAGGACATTAACAAACCCTTTGCAGCTCTTGCACTGAAAGTCTTTCTGCAGGTAAAGCAGGACAATGGACAAAAGGAAGCTCACCTACCAAGATCCCAAGTCTGGTTGTCGTACAAACACCTTCCTTCTGGCACAGACAGGCATCCTCACTTTGGCCGTAAGATATTCTTCTGCCATTTGTCACTCTGAACCTGGGTGAGTGTGGCAGTGGAGGGTTACCACTGCCTCTTAAACAGGCTCTGGAAAAACACAGCAGGCCAGACTACTCTTGGGGCAAGTCATTTGGTAATCCTTCTACTGGGACTTGAGTGGAAACAGCTGTAGGTAGGTTCACTTTTAAGGGTAAATCACTGCTAAAGCACCATTCAAGACCTTACTCAGAGACCAAGGGATATTATACTGATGCAATGAGTAACACAAATGACTCAGAGATCAAACCATCCCCACTGGCAACTGTAAAATGAATGGCTTAACAAGCAAATATTTTTATTAAAGGGAGAAAAACAAAAAAGGCTCTAGCAGACAGATAAACAGGGTAACAATAAGTAATCCTCAAAGCATAACTGTAATGTATAGCCTTTTCTTCTGCGGAGGGAACAGCTATGACAGCTGGATGCCTTTCCACCTTTCTGCCAACCTTCACTCACAGGGCAAGACTTTGCAGCCTTTCAATGGCAAATTTCAGTTGGGCAAGCTGGTTTTGGGAAGCCCTTGCCTCTGCCCCAGCTGCTGCCCTTTGCCTGGGACTGGGAGAGAGAGGAGCTTTGTGGTTCCTGTCCCTCTGCCACCACTCTGCCTGACCCCTGTGGTCTCTCTGATGGGTTCAGCTCTGGTGCCCTGGAGGCTATGGGCACAAACTGGAGCACAGGAGGTTCCCTCTGAACATCAGGCAGCACTTCTGTGCTGTGTGGATGATGGAGCACTGGCACAGGTTGTCCAGAGAGGCCGTGGGGTCTCCCTCCTTGGAGATCTTCAAAAGCCACCTGGACATGGTCCTGGGCAACCTGCTCTGGGTGGCCCTGCTTGAACACGGCTGCCAGATATGCACATGACATGAACATATTTCAACATATCTGTGCCATTAGACGTGGCACAGATATACCCCTACATCTGGATGTGGGGAATATATGGGCCTATTTGAGCCCACCTCCCAGAGACATTAAAGGTGGCTTCTTGCATGAGTCACATACACAGCACTGAAATATTCGTGGGTTGTATAAGGGACCCAGCTGGAAATTGCCAGCTCAGGCCCCTGCTTCCTGACTAGCCCATACAGAAAGCAGACATCCCTCTGATGAGAGCAAAGGCACCCAGCAAACAGCCCTCAGGGCAAGATGACATGATGATGGCTTTCCCGTGTCTCCAGAAAAGCATCTTCTGCGTGGCAGGCAAAGAGGAAACACGCGGGGGAGAAGGCAGGAACCACATGTGGGAGTCCCCTAGCAGAAGTGAGAATAAACACTCGCAGCCAGATGCCCAAACACAGTCACGATGCTGGGACTGGAAAGGAAACAAGAAAACTCAATTAGTGTCATACTTTTTCTTTCCTTTATTTTTTCACAGGTCCAGGAGCTCCCAGGGGGGTGAGAGTGTAGCGTCCACAAAGCCTAGACAATATTGTGTTTTATCAAGGGCAGAATAAAAAAGAATCTAAGGATTCCCAGTTTCCAATGGGAAAATCATCCCTGTCTTTTATTGCAAGTACGACTCAATGAAGAATGCTGCTACCGATAAAACCTCACGCAAAGCTCTGAAAGAATAGTACACAGGATCCTTAAATACTAACATTATAGGGCTCGGTTTATGTCTTCACTGCAGAAAAATATAAGGCACATATTATATAAGGCAGGACTGGTAAATTCTGAACCAGCTCCTTTAACGGTGCAGAGATCTCAAGTGCAAATAGCGTCATTATCAATAAAAATAACTTTTCATTTACTGCAGTTTTTGTAAGAATGCCTATTCTGTTCACAGAAATCTGCTGTTGATTGAAAAAGCCAGCAGTTTTCAAAGTAGTGACAGAAATTACCTGCCTTTCTCTGTATGTTTGCTTTCTCCCCTATGATTTAGCTGCCTTGATAGCAAAACTGTTTTGACTAAATTACTGCAGCCTGCTTAGGCAGACAGTTATATCAATATAAAGGAGGTAATATATTTATAGGCAGTACCAACAAATATTCACATTGACATAATGGTTATATAGATTTAAATGCATTTGTACTTCTCCCACGGTCACTTCACAGAGCTAAGACTTCTGAATAAACAATAGCTATATTAACCATGCACAATAGTCAGTAAACTTTTATATCAGCTTGATTTGATTACTAAAGTTGAGACGAAAACTGTCCTCCAGGCTTCAATGCATGAAAGTCTAGAAACAGCCACAAAAAAAAATAAGGTAAAAAATGGTATTTTGCTGATGGAGTTATTTTAACTCTGGAGTTAAATAAATTTCTGACTGCACAAACTGACAAAATGACACATTCGGTGGTTCCACTTTGACTGCAACCACTACTGCGTTGCTTGATCCTGTCTTTCTTCTTCTAAAGATTTTGTTTCCAGTGAAACAAAAAAAAAAAAAAAAAAAAATATGTGGAGCCTGTCTTTCTGTTCTACCTTTGAGCAGCACTAGGACAGCAGGAGGTTAGCTCACAATAAAGTGAAATAACCGATAAGCAGATATATTGCAGCATAGCTTGCAATTATCAGTTGATAATGAAACTGTCAAGGGTTATCTAAGAGGAAAACACATCTGGCTATGCAGAGCATCCCAAGTAATCCATAACTTTTTGTTACCTTGTCACCAAACAGTCTAACAGGTATTCAATAACATATTAAACCGAGCTCGTAATAGAGGCTATGTGTCAAAACATCCTTCAAAAATTTACTAATGAAATTTTTATAACATAAAAAATTCTTGATAAATCAGGCCATTAATTTGGTCATATTTTCTTAAAATCAGGAGCAGTAGCTGTTTGAAGCCAAGGACATGCAATAGCCGTTCCAGTCAAGATGAAAGGAGGATCAGGGACAATTTGCCCATTTCAGAGAATGCTCTTTCTAATCACGATCAAAGCCTTCTTTGTAGTGCAGGTGAGAAATTTTTCAATTAATGGCTCCCACCTACCCAGTGGGAAACATTGACTTGCTAAAACTTTTTGTAGAAAAGACTTAGATTTAATAGATTTCTTCATAGTGAAAAGAAAAGAAAAAAAAAAAAAAAAAAAGAAAAAAAAGGAAAAAAAAGAGGAAATGTAAGTTTTCAAATTGTTGTATGGTTTTATCTGGGAAAAAAAGTTACAATTTGTTTATTCAAGCTACTTTGTTTTGAAATTTCAACTAAAACACTGTATACTTTCACCGAAACTGTGTGATCTAAAGATTTTTAATCGTTAACATTACTGAGATTTTAATTTTGCATTGCCACAAAAGAAAACATTTTTTTAACTTGAAAATTCTCCCGCTAGCTTCTCTATTATTTATTGGTTTGTGTTTTTGTATTGTTTAGTTTTGTTTTGTTTTCCCCTGAGAATTAGGAGATTTTTAAATAAATTGAATACTTTGATTCAATAGACACTGAAGTTGCAGCTGGAGACAACTGTCAATGCAATGTTTCAACATGCTTTCATCTTTTTTCTCCAAAACAAGTTGTCAGCAAAATAAATAAAATTTCAAAAGATAGTACAACTAGTCTATGTATTTTTTCTTAGCAGATGTTATTTATCTTTTAATCCTCTAACGTACTAACATACTTCCTGCTTCTTATCTCTGTTTTGATCTCTTCAGGTTTTCTCCAGAAGCTTGGCTTCAAAAAATGCTGCCAACACATGAGAGAGGTCAAATATCTGTGTGCAGAAAAATGGGACACCCAGCTCATAAATAAATTTCCGTGCAGGAGAGGTCACTGTGCTACTCTTGCTGAACCATTTCCATGTGCAAGGTATTGCAAACTTACCATGAATGTCTTTAGGTGTAAGAAAGTAGTTATTGTAGCATTTCAAAACCACAAAACTTTATGAAAATCGTAGATATTAAATGTTATTGGTTCTACTAAATCTGAGATCATGCAGGCTGAAAGTTTGTCTAGAGAGAACCAGAGAGATATGTCCCCTGTAACTCTGAGAGAGTACAGCTTTACTGCCACCTTTTTCCAAAGCACAAGCTAGGGCCCTTATTAAAGAAAGCACATAAATTCATAGCTTACTTCACTTACTCATAAAGGAATAAAACAAGTTTGACTCTTTAACACATTCTTCCATTTGGAAGAACACTGACAGACAGTAGATTTTAATCTGGGTTTTCCAGAAAGAAGATATCTGCTTTATCTCTTTTGGTGCAGCTCTCAGTACAAATAGACTTTAAATGAACAAAATCACTTCTTTTTATCTTCCAATGATGTCTTGGAAAAGATGTGATGGTAGAGGGTTATTTCATAGCTGAAAGAAAAATAAAATAAAAAAGAATGGGACCACTATTCCATAATCCATCGGAGTCTTTCTAACCACTACCTTCTTCTCTGGATTATGACTTCCAGTTCTACTGCCAATAAATTTCAGGAGGTTTATTGTGATTGCAGCTGGGAACCTCAGCCCTATTATGGCTGGTTATCTCAGTCTCACAATGCATTTGATGCAACCTAATCCATGAGTAGTAATTTCACCATTGGTTGGAACCATTATAGTCTCTCTAATACAGAAACAAACATAAAAATAGTGAAAACAAAACCCTCATGTGTCAGAGTCCACATTATAGAAGTCACAATCAGAAGTTTTCTATGCAATAAGCATTATCAGCAAAACGTAAATTAACCATAACTGAGAGTGCAATACCATCAAAAAGAAATGGTTCAAATAGAACAATGACACCCTAGGAGTAAAGAACAGTTTGTTGTTACACTCTTTTCTCTGAGAGAGAAACTAATTTCCTAGCTCCATGAGCAGCAGAGGTGATGCAAGTTGGTTTCCTACAGCTCCGTATCTCCAGACTGTGTTCTCCTCTGGATTCTGTGATGTCTGACACAAGCACTTCACACCAGCCTCTCCTCTGCTGGGGCATGAGCCTTTCACCTCCTCCACTTGACCAACTATTTTCACTAAAGTTGTAGGGGGTTTTTGATATCTTTACCTTTCTGACAAGTCTGCATGAAATCAGCTCATGCTTCCCCACAATACGACAGGACCCATCAGTGAACAGGGCATATTTCTTTTCATTCTCTGGCAACTGGTTGTACAGTGGGGCTTCTTCAGCACGACCCACCTCCTCCTCTGATGATATCCCAAAGTATTTGCCTTCTGGCCAGTCCATGATCACTTCCAATATTCCTGGGCGACTGGGGTTTCCTATTCGAGCCCGCTGAGTAATCAGTGCAACCCACTTGCTCCATGTAGCATCAGTTGCATGATGCGTAGAGGGGACCCTTCCCTTGAACATCCAGCCTAGTACTGGTAATCGGGGTGCTAGGAGGAGCTGCGCTTCAGTACCGACCACCTCCGAAGCAGATCGAACTCCTTCATATGCTGCCAATATCTCCTTTTCAGTTGGAGTATAGCGGGCCTCAGATCCTCTGTATCCCCGACTCCAAAACCCCAGAGGCCGACCTCGAGTTTCCCCAGGTTCTTTCTGCCAGAGGCTCCAGGTGGGGCCGTTCTCCCCGGCTGCAGTGTAGAGCACATTCTTTACATCTGGTCCTGTTCGAACTGGCCCAAGGGCTACTGCATGGACTATTTCCTGCTTGATTTGTTCAAAGGCTTGTCGTTGTTCAGGGCCCCATTCAAACTCATTCTTCTTGCGAGTTACTTGGTAGAGTGGGTTTACAATCAGACTGTAATTTGGGATGTGCATTCTCCAAAACCCCACAACACCTAGGAAAGTCTGTGTTTCTTTTTTGTTAGTTGGTGGAGACATAGCTGTTATTTTGTTGATCACATCCATTGGGATTTGACGACGTCCATCTTGCCATTTTATTCCTAAAAACTGGATCTCCCGTGCAGGTCCTTTGACTTTATTTTGTTTTATGGCAAAACCGGCTTTCAGAAGGATTTGGACTATTTTCTTCCCTTTCTCGAAAACTTCCTCTGCTGTGTCACCCCACACAATAATGTCATCGATGTACTGCAGGTGTTCAGGAGCTTCCCCCTGCTCTAGTGCAGACTGGATCAGCCCATGGCAAATGGTAGGGCTGTGTTTCCACCCCTGGGGCAGCCTATTCCAAGTATATTGGACTCCCCTCCAAGTGAAGGCAAATTGTGGCCTGCACTCTGCTGCTAGAGGGATGGAGAAAAATGCATTAGCGATATCAATTGTGGCGTACCACTTGGCTGCCTTCGATTCAAGTTCATACTGAAGTTCCAGCATGTCCGGCACTGCAGCACTCAGTGGTGGCGTGACTTCGTTCAGGCCGCGATAGTCCACTGTTAGTCTCCACTCGCCATTAGACTTTCGCACTGGCCATATGGGACTATTGAAAGGTGAATGAGTCTTGCTGATCACTCCTTGGCTCTCCAATTGACGAATTAGCTTATGGATGGGAATCAGGGAGTCTCGGTTGGTGCGATATTGCCGCCGGTGCACAGTTGTGGTAGCAATTGGCACTTGCTGTTCTTCGACCCTCAGCAACCCCACAACAGAGGGGTCCTCTGAGAGACCAGGCAAGGTAGATAATTGTTTAATGCCCTCTGTCTCTAAGGCAGCAATACCAAAAGCCCACCGGAACCCTTTTGGGTCCTTGCAGTATCCTCTTCTAAGATAGTCTATGCCAAGGATACATGGAGCATCCGGACCAGTCACAATGCGGTGCTTTTCCCACTCATTCCCAGTCAGACTCACTTCAGCCTCCAATACAGTCAACTGCTGAGATCCCCCTGTCACTCCACAAATATAGATGGGCTCTGGTCCTTTATAGCTCGATGGCATTATAGTACATTGTGCACCGGTGTCTACTAAAGCCTTATACTTCTGTGCGCGTGATGTGCCAGGCCATCGAATCCACACAGTCCAATAAACTCGATTGTCCCTTTCCTCCCCCTGGCAGGAGGCAGGGCCCCCCTAATCCTGGTCAGAATCTTCCTCGTTTCTGTGTTTGAAGGACTGTCTGCTGGAAGTTGGAGCAGCAAACTTTTCGGAGAATCCCTTTTTCCTGATTGTTTTCTTTTGCAACTCACGTACCCGTGCCTCTAGGGTCGCGGTAGATTTTCCATCCCACTTTCTCATGTCCTCTCCATGGTCTCGTAAGTAAAACCACAGGGTGGCACGGGGTGAGTACCCACCATATCGTCTTCCTTGTGTGGGTGAACGCCTACCCCTGACAGCTGAGACACTGCTTTGTACAGGTGCGAAGGAGAATAATCTCTCTTCAAGTTGGTGAACCTTTTCAGAAAGTTTCTCCCAAGTGTTCTCCTTTGGTCGGTGGGCACTGGTTGGTTCAGGTGGGGAGGACAATAGATTCTCTTCAAGTTGGTGAACCTTTTCAGAAAGTTTCTCCACAGCTGAGACGCAGGCCTGTAAGGAAGAGGAGAGACTTTCTTCGTACTGCCGGAGTTGTTTAGCCGCTTCACCCACTGTGGGTTCCTCATCCTCTTTCCAGGCCATTATTGCCAATGAGCTGGCATATGATGATGGTGCACTCCGTACAAACTTCCGCCACATGGGTCGTGTACACTTGACTTCATCTGGATCTGTGGATGTTTGTTTGAGGTCTGGATCCTCATAAATCACTTCCCGTACGGCTAATTCCCTCAGGTACTGGATTCCCTTCTCCATAGTGGTCCACTTGCCTGGTAGACATAAAATATCTTCCTTGAAGGGATACCTTTCCCTCACAGCTGAGAGGAGACGCCTCCAGAGGCTGGTGGGTCGTGCTCCATCTGCAATTGCTTTGTCAATGCCGGCGTCTCGAGCAAGGGATCCCAGCCGCTTGGCTTCCCTGCCGTCTAATTCCACACAATTGGCTCCAGAGTCCCAGCACCGGAGCAGCCAGGTGACAAGCTGCTCACCTATACAGCGACCAAAATCTTTTCGCACATCTCGTAGCTCGCGCTCGTTTAGGCTTCGGGTAGTTACTGTTGCTCTTTCGGCATCCTCATCTTCCTCCTCCTGAATCCTTGACGGCCCAGCGTCGTCATCATCTTCGTCATCTCTATACTTAGTTTTGGCAGAAGCCTTACCTGGATTGGCAGAAGACTCTCTGCGTTCTAAACGACTTGAATTTCTGTACCATATTTTCACCTTCTCTACAGGGGCAGCTTGCACTGCTACTGCTCGTTTCTCTGACTTTGTTACAGGGTCTGCCACAGGGGTTGGAATGCCCTCTGCAGGGTCAACTTGCACTGCTACAGCTCGTTTCTCTGACACGGCCACAGGAGCTGGAGCGGCTACAGGAGCTGGAGCAGTTGCAGGAACCGGAGCTGTAGCGGCTACAGGAGCTGGAGCTGGAGCTGGAGCAGTTGCAGGAGCTGGGACTGGAGCAGCAGTAGGAGCTGGAGCTGG
This sequence comes from Netta rufina, assembly GCF_964035555.1. Classification (NCBI taxonomy): domain Eukaryota; kingdom Metazoa; phylum Chordata; class Aves; order Anseriformes; family Anatidae; genus Netta; species Netta rufina. Next base: position 87,092,607 of record NC_140125.1, on the reverse strand, counting down.
AGCGGCTTCAGGAGCTGGAGCTGGAGCGGCTTCAGAAGCTGGGACTGGAGCAGTTGCAGGAACTGGGACTGGAGTAGTGGCCGGAGCTGGAACTGGAGCGACTGCAGGAACTGGGACTGGAGCAGCTGCAGGAGCTGGAGCTGGAGCGGCTTCAGGAGCTGGAGCTGGAGCAGTTGCAGGAACTGGGACTGGAGTAGCGGCCGGAGCTGGAACTGGAGCGACTGCAGGAACTGGGACTGGAGCAGCTGCAGGAGCTGGGACTGGAGCGGCTGCAGGAGCTGGGACTGGAGCGGCTGCAGGAGCTGGGACTGGAGCGGCTGCAGAATCCACCGTAGGGGTCACAGTGGCCGTTGGATCTGTCACAGGGTTTGGAGTGGCCGCAGGGTCTGTCACTAAGTTGACAGCAGTATCAATGGCAGCTCGATAGGCATGAGCCAGGCCCCAGCACGTTACAATGATTTGTGTTACTTTGGAACTGCCAGAATCATTACACCTTTTTTTCAAGCATTCTGCCAGTTTTTGAGGATTTTGCCATTGTTCAGGGGTGAATTTCCAACACACTGGGGGTGCCAACTGCTCTAGATGCCTGCCCATATCCACCCATACTCCCTGCCACCCACAACTATACTGCCTCCGGGCAGATCTCCGGATGAGCTTCATAAGTAGTTGTTTAACTTTAAGCAGAATCTGAAGTGCATTCATGAGGCAGAACAACAAGACTATGGTATTCTGAGTATTCCAGAAATATTCAATATCTTGGAGAGCTATTGTGACAAGCTCAGGGGATAAGAGGGTGGTGAAGGAGGAAGGCAGAGTGACCCAGGAGGATACAGGGGTGGTGAAGGAGAAAGGGAGAGTAAGCAAGTAAGGAAAAATATCCTCCCCTTTCCCCTCCACAGATTGACTCTCTAATGGAGAAAAACAATAGGTATAATTGCTAATAGTTCCCAAGATGCTGTTTCCAAAGTACAGAGTCCACGATGTTACTGAGTATAAATACCAAGTTAGAGTCATGACCAGATATCTTATCGTCTCATAAGCCATTGCTATAACACTTAGTACCATAATGGTCTGAAACCAGGGCCCGGAGAGGAGAAACAACACTACAGAGAGCAAATACGGAAAATAATGTACTATAATACTCAATTTGGAAAACAGGCGCAGCAGAGTTGTGATTAAAGCAATCAGCATCATGACAAGTGACTATTAAGCAGGTCTAATCCTTACACCAATTTTAGTTTAACACACTCTGATCAGATCTGCCGTTATCTCAACCTTTCGGGCCCCACGTTGGGCGCCAAAAAGACTGTCGTGGTTTAACCCGACCGGCAGCTAAACACCACGCAGCCGTTCGCTCACCCTCCCCCCTCCCTCTCTGGGACGGGGGAGAGAAATGGAAAGTGAAGCCCGTGAGTTGAGATAAAGACAGTTTAATAAGACAGGAAAAAAAAATAACAAAAATAATAATAACAATAATAATAATGATGATACAATGGGGATAATACGAAAGTAATAATAGTATGTACAAACAAGTGATGCACAATGCAATTGCTCACCACCCGCTGACCGATGCCCAGCCTAACCCCGAGCAGTCCGGCCCCCTCCCCCCGGCTAGCCACCCCTATATATTGTTTAGCATGACGTCAGATGGTATGGAATACCCCTTTGGCTAGTTTGGGTCACCTGTCCTGGGTCTGTCCCCTCCCAGCTCTTACTGCACCCCCCAGCCTGCCCGTTGGCAGGACAGAGCAAAGGCTGAGATGTCCTTGGCTTAGTATAAGCACTGCTCTGCAACAATTAAAGCATCGGGGTGTTATCAGCACTCTTCTCATTCTAAGCCAAAACACAGCATTCCACCAGCTACTAGGAAGAAAATTAATTCTGTGCTAACTGAAACCAGGACACATGTCCAAAAGTTCTGGGCCAGTACAGGCAGGACTCTGGGCAACTGATCAACAACCAGTCAGACAAATGCAACATTTTTTCATAAGTTTTGTTTTATTGTTTCTGCCTGCCATCTTCCAACTCATGCTGCTTTTGATTTATCTGTGGGATGGGGAATAAATTATATATCAGAGAAAGGGGTGAGGGAGGTAAATCATCAGCTTTCCTAAAAATTACAGAGAAGAAGTGTGCCTGTAAAGGCAGTGAGCAAGAGAGATGCTTAACTTCTGTGTCACGGATGTGCCATGGGAGGATACTGAGAGGCAGATGGCTAGGGAACAGCAAAAACATGTTAAAGAGAAGCCTCTGGGAAGACTTTATAGTGGCCTTCTAGTACATATGGGGGGCCTACAGGGAGAGACTCGATCAGGGAGTGTAGCAATAGGACAAGGGAGAACAGTTTAAAACTAAAAGATGGTAGATTTATATCAGATATTAGGGAGACATTCTTCACAGTGAGGGTGATGGAACAGGTTGCCCAGAGAAGCTGCGGATGCCCCATTCCTGGAAGTGTTCAGGGCCAGGCTGGATGGGGCTTTGAGCAACCTGGTCTAGTGGAAGGTGTCCCTGCCCATGGCAGAGGGTTGGAACTGAAATATCTTTAAGGTCCCTTCCAACCCATGCTGTTCTGCAATTCCATGGTTCTAAGGGAAACTCTTGTTCCACACCTGAGAGTTGGAAGAGAGTTAAAGCCTCTTGACATCTACATCTAATGAGAAACCTATTCTTTAGTGAAGACAGTGATAATTTACTTTCCAACAGCATGGAAGCAAAACTCTGCATTGTCCACATCAGAAATGGTCTGAATCACATAGCTGAGAATGACAAAAGGAGTCACAGACACAATAAGTGCTCCTTATCCCCAAGCACTTCCATGACTCATCTGCTGGTACATTTCACGTCTAAATGATTCTCAGAAAACTTCTGAAGCTCCCTAAGGAAGAGAAAGTGAGAGAAAGAGAGAAAGAGAGAGAGAAAGAGAGAGATTGGCAATAACATTTGCCATTTTAATAGCATCTGACTTCTTTGAGATATTCCATGCAAGACAAGGGGACCTGTCTACTTTCACTTACCAACAAATATGAGTGTAGAAAGAAGCAGTTTTTATAAACATGGTTTCCTTTTGGGTGATGGATTCTCCATATGGGATATAATAGTGATTGAATGCCACTGCTGCTTAAAGTGAAGGCAGGAGCACTGCCTGCCCAGGCTGTGGTAGCTCCAGAGCTACCAGTTTCTCTCTGTCTCCAGCACTGTGTATGACCATGCTTCTTGCACTTGTATCAAAGCAAAGGGGAAGATTGTGGAGCACTGTTGACTGACCCAAGTTCAGCTTGTGTTACTGTCTTACTGCTGGCCTCTACAAAATGAATTTGTCTTTATAGCATTTCATTATTTCATTAACAATTAAACTCAATCTCGCCTAGCTGTATGCTTGAATAAGATGTAAATCAGAGGACCACTCTAGTTAGAGACGGGCCAAAATTAGTGTCAAACTCTATGTCACATTAGGTTTCCAGGGCGTTGAATTTTGAGGCGTGAATCCAGATTGGTCTCACCAATACTTTGCAGCAGAAGATGAGCAATTTGTCCAAATATAGAAGCCCCATCTCCACTCAGACAGACATACTGAATTCAGCCTCTCCTCCAGCATGGGAGATGTAAGAAAAAGCCCCCACTTTCTGTGTGTGATTGCTGTGGAGATCAAAAAGGCACCCATAAATCTTTCTTTCAGCAGTCTGAACAAACATGGGTGAAGGTATCAAAGGCTAGACATGAGCCCAAATGGATCTCCTGGCTTTGCCCACAGAAAGGCATAAATGTGCCGTTGGTATCTGTGCCCTCAATGATAGGTAAACATCTACCTTGAAATGGGCTCAGCAAAAGCTGTGCAGATATTTACCTTTAAGAATCTAAGACCTAAAGCTGCAGAGATGAGTTCCTGTATTGTCCAACAGTGAAAACTAAATTGATTTGGACTCAGGATTTAAAATAAAATAAAATATAAACCCTAGTTAAGTTAAAGAAAAAAAAATAGCTGTTCCATCTGTTTCTAACTAAAATTTACTACCTTGACCTTAAAGTCAAAACTTCAACAAAGATTTGAAGATTGAGCTAAATTAACTTTTCTTTCTGAGATATAATCAAGAAAGAACTGTGGCATGTGATTCTTTGGAGCATACTTGTGTTCTGGAAGGTTTTTTACAGAGCTGAGAAATCAGGCTTAGCAACACAGTGCTTTCCATCTTAAAGTACTTCAAAGACTTTGCCCTGGACTATGGCTCTGTGAGCTGCTGCAGGACTTGCCTCTTCTCAATCCTCTGCTTGCCAGGACTGGCAGCACTGACCTCCCCAGCACATTCCCCAGCTGCAGCCTGCCCCAATGCAATCCTGAAAAGCATTCCCAGGGAACACTGAGCTGCAAAATTACATTGCACAGCCATGTATCAATTAAACACAATAGCCCTCATGAAAACACGAGGCAACTTCTGGAAGAGTGAGCCTCTTTGTGGTCTGCTGTATAGCAAACCTCTCAACCTTTAATTTCATCCTGCTCCCAGTGCTGTGGGGCTCTGAACTTCGTCAGAAAAGATGCTTGTTAATGACTCAGCTCTGGGAACCCTGACTGGTTTAAAGAAAATGTATTCTTTGAAAAAGATCTAATGGGAATCTTCTCTTTCAAATCATTCCTCAAGATCTCTCTCTGCTGTGACATCCATCAGCCAGACTACAATTGTAAGATGTGATAGCAGACAGGGGCAACCTGCATCCCCTATCAAACATGTTTTCAGACGATTCAGAAACACCACGCTGGGTGTATAGTTTATGTAATCTCCGTTATAGTTTATGTAATCTTGTCATATCGTTCTCATCTTTTTCCCTTCCTTGTTACTTCTTTCCATTTTAAACATATTTGTTGCATTTTTTATGAGCCCCTGCCCTCCTCTTGTGTTGGGGCAGCATGAGATGCTGGCCAGATTGCACGAATCCTGCAGCTGAAGCTCTGCACAGATAGGCGGTTGGATGCCTATGTGTACATACTTAAATGCACTTAAAAAGCACAGATGAGTTTGTATATATGCATATAAGTGCATGCACACACCTATACACCCCTCCCCACATACCCTATCGGTTCCCAGAAAACCTACCTGGAGCTCCCTACAGCAGAGCTCCCAAACATGAAATGATTCACATCGCTGACATGCCATTTAAAAATCTTAAAAATCAAAAGTAAACAAGCCAAATTCTCTTAGGTACATTTTTAATATCTGATGAGAAGAACATTTGTTTTTAAGGAATATGAATTAATTCCCCTAAATATACATAGCTACTTCACTGGAGAAATGGAATATACTTAGCAGGATCAAATAAGAGACTAAATCTGCCAGAAGAACTCTCTTTAAGGAAAATGTTCAAACACATAAAACTTTTAATACTTTTTTTCCCTTGGAAGCCACACAAGATAAAAGCAAATGTGTCACCATTCTAAGTGAATTTTAAAAGGTGAAGAATCACTGCATGTTTTACTACCTCTATATACATTGTAGAATTACTTACAGCATGAAAGATGTTTGCCAATAAAATGGTAAGTAAAGCATGAGAAAATAAACTGAAAATGCTTTGGGGCTGTTACGACCAGGATTATTTATTGCAATGGATGACAGCCATCCCCCTTTGGAATCGGTTAGAGCTTCACCACCCTGACTTCACCCAGGTGGCTGCGCTGGGACACGGGGCTAGGTCTCAGTCTGATTACCTGGCATGAGTACTTTGACCAGTAACACTGGGACATGGAAAAAATAAATGCAAACAATGATGAAATGTCCTTTCATTGCCACATTAGGAACATAAATCTCCCAATAAGTTCACATGGTTGGGTACAGCTGGATTCTGGCCCTGTTTGTACTGGTCACTCCGGTAAAGTTGCAGGTGCATCTGAGAGCTGCTTTACCAATTACCCAGCAAGCTCCCAGTTCACTCACTGTGCCTTGAGCCTGTGGCAGACTACCAGCTTCTCTGTTTGGATGCCCAAATTCACATGCTACCAGCAACTTTTCCCTAGCACTGAGTAACAGTGGCTGAGTTTTGAGCTTTGGCCATGAAGAGAAAGGGCAGAGCAGCACGGCCCCTGGCCCGTTAAGACACCAGGCAGCAGTTTGATAGATTCCTGAAACTGGCTTTGAACACATTACAGTTTTTTCTCCCCATTTGAAAGCTCTTTAACACTTTCACATCTGACTGAACGCTACATCAGTGGCAAATTATTTAGCAAAAGCAGCAGAGTGGAGCTGAGAAGAGCACAGCCAGGAGATTTAGGAAGTCTTTGGAGTCACCTGCTCACAGGCCAGCCCATGCCAGAGCAGCCCTACCCAGCACTGTGCCCCTCTGTAGGACTTATAGCTGCATACCAGCAACCAGGATAAAAGCCAAAGCAGTGGTTTCATACCACATGGAAGTTTTCTTGACAAAGCTGAAGTCCCTAAGCTCAGGGAAAAAGTGAGTTTCACGTTGTCCACATAGCACAAAGCTACCTCCTAGGGGGAGACCTCTGCAATGAACATTCCCAAATAACTTTTCCTTTATCAGGTTAACTAGGAACATTCTCAAAATTTACTACTATTACAGTCTATATAAGAGAATATCAAGGTCAGACATAGCCAATTTGTAAAGCTGAGTTATGCTAAACTGAATACTATGCTATAAAATAGCATACTAAAGCCTTTGCCACTGGAAGGCCTCCAGATACCTTACTCGTTATGTGCCAGAACCAATCTGGTCAGGATCACTTATCACCTGTAAATCAAGCTAACAAATCTGATGTACACAGTAAAATGCCTTTTTTGTGTGTGTTAGAGGCTCTTACTTGTCACACAGACGGAGCAGCTGCTAAGAGGACTGCAGTAGCTGCTGTGGCTGAGATGTTGTCAGCTCCTGTTTCAAGCCATTTGATGTATTCTGAAAAATCAGCATCAAAAGTACTTACCAGAAATTATGTAGCAATATACTCACCAAAGGTAAATAAAAAAATATATATATACCTGTCAAAGATATATAAGAAGTGGAACAGCTGCATGAAGTTGATGATTTTAAAATATACAAAAGCTATAGAAATTGGGTGTTAGGGAGTTAAAGTCTGTTTGGGGAGAAGCTTGCAATGCTGCACAGAGAAAGGTCAAAGCTCACCTCCTTCCATCTGTCTTTATTCTGGTTTTCTACTCGCTTCTTGGACTACATGGTGTGTTTGTGGCTGAATCTTCTGGCTAAACTGCAGATTTTCTCTAAAAAGTGTCTTACTTCCTTGAGACAAATCCAAGCTGGCACCTTGGACTTCCTGAGCCAGAAGGCATCCAAACACCTGGGTCAGTCTCTGGTGACACAGATATGAGAAGATGCCCAGCCAAGTACTTGCCACTGATGCTGAACAGCAGAGCTGCAGACCAACTCCAGGTTTTTATGCACATGATGAATATTTTACCTAATAGAAGATAAAGTATTTTGCTATCATATATCAGAAAAGCTCTTGAGCAGAATTTAAACAAGCTTATTAAAACAAAACTTGACAAGCTTCCAGAACAACATAAGCCAAGTGATATTCCAAAATACATCCTCAAGATCACTACGACCAACAGAAATTACTTCAAAATTACCTTATCTGTGCATTTAGGTCATAACTCCATTCAGACTGAATTAGCTGCCATCAAATACAACCACAGCATAGAATCGCCACCTTCATCTGATATTTGCTGTCTCCTAGAGTTTGGGGTTTTCTTTATTTAATAATTTACAGAAAGGAACAGATGTTAGTGTCCTTGTAACTAGCAGGCTTTCCATAAATTCTTAAGCACATATTTCAACTTCAGCACTGCTTAGGTATTGCTTTTGCTGCCAACAAAAAACAAATAAACTTTCCCTGTTCTGAGAATAAATTCACTCGACGGTGTAGCAGCTTCCACCTCTTTACACCATCAGGAAGAGAAAGAATCAGCTGCTGATGGTTAAAATAAAATAAAATAAGTAAAATAAAATAAAATAAAATAAAATAAAATAAAATAAAATAAAATAAAATAAAATAAAGTGCTCCTCGGTTAGAGGGGAACTTGAGGTGTACTAGGCAATCACATGTCACATAGATTCCCGAAAAATTCTCTCTCTGCTATCCTGCAGTAAAGCCTATGTCCCCAAAGTGCATCTGCCTGCCAAATGAGGAAGCCATAGGAAAAGGATTTCTTTTATCCCTGTTTAAATACTCATATGCAGCTAAATGTGTGCCACACTCTGCTACATGGACACACATTGCTGCAGAGGTGGTGAACAGCAAGAGGAGGCTGGGCAGGGCTCACCACAGTCCCTTGAGGTGGGACAGGAGTGAACCTGGAGTGTCCTCTGCAAGTCCCTGGTGGCCACCGGACACTGCTCTGGCTACTCTTTGTGCGGCTTATTTATGTGAGGAAAGATAAAATCTATCAACTTCCAATAATGATTAAATAAATCTAAAGGAAAGGAAAGTTTCTATGCATCTTAAAATTGCTATAGTCTCATGAAGTTTTAAAAAAAAAAAAAAAAAAAAAAAAAAAAAGTATACCATTTGGTGCAATGCAGAGTATTCCAAGGGCAAGAACTTTTGTTCTTCAGAATTATTTTTATAATGTCACCTCTGCCAGGAATGATTTAGGAGTTTCCAGATAAAGGAATGAATTTCATCAGAAGCAGAAAGATCACCTCAAGACTCTCTTCCAATTCTTGATGAATAAAATCCCCAGCCCTTTCCAGCAGCTTACTGCTCCACTCAGAAGCAGGACTTTAAAGCAAGGGAAATTATTTCTGAGTCTCAGTCTAAAGAACATCCAAAAAAAAATTAAGAAAGGACACACGAGTGTACTGAATAGAGTCAAGCTTCTTGACTAAGTTTTAGATGCCTTTAAAAGTGAAATTCTCTTAAATCAAGTGTGTTCAATGTACCTCTCTGAACCGTTATTACTGCATGGCACCACCATGCCCGCTGCAAGTGGGAGCAAATATCCGCTCACATTTTCAGAAAGTGTCATAGCACTTCAGGTGTCTTGCAAGCAGGAATCCTCTCTATAAAACTGACACTTCTTTCAGTGCTAGACACAGCAGAGTATCAGCTAAAAACTTAAATAAGGCCAGCTCCAAAAGGATTTAAATATAAATCAACCTCACATCATAGAGGAGGTTCCTACTGAGTCTTGCTCACCAGGCCTTGCTCACCAGGCATTTCCTTCTCAGTATCAGTTAGTTCCTCTTAGTAAGCACAAATAAATGGGCAAAAAAGAACTAGAAATGGGAAATCGTTTGCAATTTGCTCCTTCAGCCAACAGAAGCAGCTGATAAAAGGGCTCTTCCTCCATTATAACCCTTCTGCATAGCTCCAGTAAGGAGAAAGAACCCTAAACATTGCATGCTCCCAGCCACAAATCACCACAAAAGGCACTACACTGGAGTGACACCAATCCCGTCCACATGTTCAGGGAATACTGCTTAGATGAATGAAGAAATGGAGAAGCTTATCTTGTAAGGGGATGCTACTACAAATTGGCTTACTCAGCCTAAGAAAAAGCAAAGATTCCACATCCTGAGACAGGGTGTGGTTGTGTTACAAATATGTTAGGGAGAAAATAAAAGAGAGAAGAACCTTCCCAGCTCACCGACAGTGTTGGCATATGAAAAAATAGTTATGAAGAAATCAGATTTCTAGACATCTAGAGACTGAGGTTCTGGAACAGATTTCCAGAAATATATATATATTAGGAAAATCAAATAAACAAGCAAGCAAAATTTTTTACAAGGTAGAGCTGACTGTGTTTGCACAAGGGGATTACTTGGCACGGTTTCTCGCAAGGAAATGCACCTCTGTACTTTATCTGTTGCTCAATGCTACTAATAACCTATAATCAATTCTAGGGAATCAGAACACCGAAAGGCTGTTCAAGCAGAGCATTGGTCACATCAGCCTCTACGTCAAAACACAGTGCCAGCATAAAAATTTTTTTTGCACACTTCTGCCCCTATGCCTTCACTGCTGTAAGTTCTGAGTGGCAACTTTATGAGGTATGGTAGAGCATTATATGCAAACAGCACAACATACTTAGGAAAAGCGTATCTGAAATATTTAAAGATGAGGAAACACACAAAATGAAAGTTTTAAATGTTCATTTAAGGAAAAGAGCTATCTACAATGCACAGTATACTGAAAGGCAATGAATTGAATTAGTATTTACTGCTGTATTTCAAGAGCCTTTGATCATTTCTTCTTAGCATGTAATTTACGTATTAATAAGGGAAGTGCCATTTGTTTGTCCATTGCATTATCACTGTCTGATAAGCAAGTGTCATTAATACATACAAATAAGAAGCTCCCACCTGTCTGCTAGGACTCACAGCCCGAAGTTCTTTACAGAGGAGTCACACCCAGCCTGTTTCACACTGTCATGAATCAGCTGCCTCGTTAGTGGACACCTCTCCTTCCTGCACATCAAATCAGCAGAGAAATGTCTTAATGCATGCTGGGTAATAGCACAAGAAGACTTGAGATTTTAAAATCTAAATGCTGTTTTGCTGTGAGACCAAAATAGAGACGTGCCGGAATTGTACCCATGTGCCTCTTCAAGCTGCACCCTGTACTTGTGCTTCTTAAAAAGGAAGGAAGCTAAAACCCAACTTTTAGGGAAATCAAGGCTTGAGAAAAAAAGGAAAAGAAAAAAAAAATCCTGGACAGTGACTGAAGCAGAAGCTTTCGGTAAGCCACAGTTTCCTTCTGGTAGAAGATGAGTCCCAGCAGCCACCTGAGTCCTTTGGCGTTTGGTCACTCAGTCAATAGCAAAGAACATGGTTAATGCTATGTAGCCGACAGAACAGATATGAGCAGAAATATTTTAAGACATTTTGGTCAGACTGAAGGTCCATTTGTTCCTGTAGCCATTCTCTGGCAAAGGCTATTAGCAGATGTTACTGCCAGGGAACATGGCCCATAGAGAGCCCCATTGACCACAGACAATCTTCCCAGCAAGCAGGTGTCTGAGGCTGCTGTGTGCCAATTTGTTCTTCATGGCCTTTCTTCTCCAAATCCATCCCATCCGCTTAACACATTCCTACTTTTACATCTGACACTTCATATGGTAATGAGTTCCTAAGCTGTATTACAGGCTGTGCAGAAAAAGTATGTGTAATACAGATGTCTAATAGTACCATTACACTGCCCATACTGCAAGGGTTGTGAGATACAGGGAACAATCATCCCTGACTTGCCTTCTCCACATATATCTCAGTAGTCTCTTTCCCAGGCTAAAGGGCATAACTCATTTAATTTCTCCATATGCAAAAGCCGTTTCAGATTCCTGGTTAACCTTACCGTACTCTCTGTACCTTTTCAATCTCTACAATATCTTTTGAGATAAAAGAATCAGAAATGAATGCCTTATTCAACACCCTGAATATGTAAGCAGAGAGAAAATGATATTTTATCCATTCCTTTCCTTGTCACTTCTAGCATTCAATTTTCCTTCCATTTTCATTGATCATTACAATGATTCAGAAAAGTATGTATAATATCTTCAAATTGATATAGCTAATAAGAAAATTATAATTTTGTACATATAGTTGAGATTGGTTTTCCCATGTACATTACTTAGATTTTATGGTCACAAGATTTCATCTGCCATTTTTATCTTAGAGTCAAATAGTATAAAGCAATGATATTAGAATGAAGGAAAAAAAGAGTGTCCTTTAAGGAATGAAGAACATCCTTCTAATGCTCTTTACAGTTGGTTTGAATTTTGGCTTCTCAAAAATATCTTGTTTGATCAAGCAGTAGTTGTCACCACATCACCCACCCCTTTTCTCAGCTCATTTATGAGTATACTAAACAGCACAGAGCTGGGACTACGGACTTTCCGCTCTATTGTGAAAATGGAGACCATTTACTCTTACCCTGTGTCTCCCTTCATTTAACCAATTGTTAATCCATGACAGCTTAACCACATCCAGAACCTTTGGTAAAAGGTGTTGTTGAAAGGTGTTTGTTTGTTGTGTTGTTTTTTGTTTTTTTTTTGTTTGTTTGTTTGTTTTGTTTTGTTTTGTTTTTTAAATTTGTAATTAACTGCATCACCCTACATATTCTTCAAAGAACTAGACCAGATTTGTGAGGAATGACTTCAGCCTAAAAAATCTGTTTTCGCTATTTCCCAATATGTTGTATTTCAAATCTCTACTAACTCTATCATTTGTTACAGCTTCTACTGATTTTTCTGGTACAAAAACCAGACTTACTGTTCTGTAGTTCCTTAAATTCTCTTTGCAGCACTTTGTTAAAGAATTGGTGCCATTTCTCATCCATCCAAAAAGGGAAAAACAAAGAAAAAAATAAAAACACAATAGGTTGGAAGACACAATTAATTGTTCATCAAATTCAGCCCTGAATTCCAAAAAGTACTGTGCTCATGTTACCTGCTGCTGCCACTTTGATAGTACTCTTTCCACTGATTTTTCTAAAACCTCTTCTGGTGACATTTCATATTGAGAGTGTTCCCCAGACTCATCCCTGAAAAAGGAAGGTGTTACAGTAGGGCATCTTCCACAGTGGCCGTCATTGAAAATAATTTGCTTTAACTTTTGTTCCTTACTTTCACTGGGGTCCCTACAATTTCCTTCTGCTGTTTGAGATGTCAGTAGCTTCACCTAAAACCAGTTATTCTAGTCCATACTTCATTTTTCATTTTCTAATGCTGGTAGAAAAGTACTCACATTCGTATGATTTTTTCCAATACATATGCATTTTATCTAGCTGCCTATTTCTGTGTCTCAATCTTAACCAGATTTTATTTTTTTTAATGTTGATTGATAAAGACAGGGATCTTACATGTATTTGTCCACACATGCTGTTATGCAGCCTCATGTTTCATAGCATCCTGTATTTCTGTGTAAAATCACTTTATTCCAGAACATTTAACAACTCCAATGATGACAGAGAAAAGCACAAAGAATAAATTCAAGACAGCTAGCACTTTCACTCTTCTGTTCATTAGCTGTTCACCCCTAAGCACCACCACCATGACCCCTTCCCCTCCCCCCCAAAAAAAAAAAAAAAAAAAAATGTATTTAAATGAGAAGATTAGACTATGTTACTTAAGCACAGTCTTAAATGTGAAAGGAAGATACATATTTCTGCTCTGGGTTTATCATTAGTTTTTGAACATAAAGCAAATGTTCAATGTCATGTTTATACTACCACCTGCTGTAAGAGGCTCCAGGGAATTTGCACTCTGCTCATCTGAAGTGGTAAAAGTATTTGAGCTATCATTTGTACAGCAAGCCAGTAGTAGGGAATGAAAGCATGAAACCATCCTTTTAAAACCATGTGCAATACCTTGGCTGAAATCAACACCAGCACTTCAGTGCTCACATACAAAAAGGAAACACCAAGTTCTCTCTCTCTAATGTTGCTTTTTCTTTCAGAAGCTATCAAAATTGGATATTGCTTTCATGATGAAGCTGACAAACGATTTCTACTCACAATTCAGCATCCCCAAATATTTGTCAGCAGCTTTTCTTCTCATTACTTCTAAATAAGTATTTTCTAACAGCACTGTGTTGAGACCTATGAATCATAATGGCATTCTTATCCAGGGCAAAAAAATATGATGATGAGCTTTTTCAGATACATTTATGAGTATCAATCGAAAAACAGTTCTGCGGGTACAAGCTCTGGAGAGCACCTTTTTTAGTGATTTACCTTTGTATAGAATTCCCTAGCAGCTAAAATCTATGATCCTTTCTGTCTACTAACCTCAGCAGGACTACTTGTACAATTAAGGATTAATTGTTTCAGAGGGATTGCTTACAATGCAAGCAAACATAATGAACATGTAAGATGTTCTTATATTCACATGGTTTGGGCCAAATCATCAACTGATGTACTTAGCACAGCTCCAAAGAATTCAGTTAATTGATGCTGAAGGTCTGGTTCCTACTGTTTGTATGATTTAGAGGGAATGTGATAAAGAGAAATATATTTTTGTCCAAAAAATAAAGAAAAAAAAATGCCTACTAACATATGAGAATTTTATTCAGCAGACTAATAAGAGAAATAGGCTGGCAATGTATGATTTATTTCATTTTTCATTAAGATCTTTTTGAGGCTATTAAAGACACTGATAAATCACAGGTTAAATGTCAATCCTCTGCCCTTGCTGGGATTTAAAACTTTTTAAAAAATAAGAAGGTAGAGAATTTAAAAGTAGCTGTAGACTGGCAGCTTTATGTATGATGTATGTCATTAGTAAATAATCAGAAGATGATTTGCTGGAAGTCTCTTTGGGTGACAAAAATGTTGAGGTGCATCGAGTCTGAAGGGGCTTGAGGGATTAAAAAATGTACTTACATTATATGTGTAAGTGCATAAGGTAGTTACCATTTCTAATACAAAGGGACCCTGGAACACTCTGCTCTTAATAAGAGAGAACACTGTCCTCATCTGCCCAGAGTTTAATATACTGCATTTATCCTGGGCAGTGTTGTAACAGTATTTTCAATTCCCCTCGTTTTGCTTTGTCTTTTCCCTTTTTCCAGAAAAAAAAAAAAAAAAAAAAAAAAAAAATCCTTCTCTTTTAGTGATCCATCTCTTTTAGTCTATTAGTGATAAGACACTCCTGGAAAAAAAGTTCCAGGCTGAATTTGGTTTCTTGTGCTTTAAATGGTTTTATAAGAGAGACAGGAAGTTCTGTCCTCACCTACTGCCTGGTGTTAAAAAGAGTTTTCCTAACACTGCTCCAGCTCCTAAGAAATAAATAGATAAATAAATAAAACTATTGCTCCAGTACAAATATGTCATCAGAGCTAACTCAAATCCAACAGAAGGACACCTGCAAGTCTTTGAGACTGTAGTTAAGTCTTGCCAGTGTCATTCAGCAGAGGACTCGGCACTACTGGCCATGACTCTACTGAAGAGTCATGTGGCCTGGGACAGGGGCAATAAGCAAAGCTATGAGCTAAGTGCTTGCTTCAAATCAGCCCTTGTGTAGGTGCTGCCAGAAGGGAAAATGGATCATAGCACATGATAGTACTGAAATGCAGTGAAGAGAATGGTATTTCTTGTACCCAGCACACAAGGACACTTGAGCTTTCCCTTCCTTTCTTCCTTCCTCCCACCTTTCCACCTCTCTTCCCCTTCTTTCTCTGCTTCCTTCTGCTATAAAATCTCCACGGGATGGACCACAACCATTGTGCCTCTGTTCAGAGATACCCCGTGCAGCTGCCAAGGGTTGACCTGGGAGGAGCAGCTGCCTGTAAAGGAAACAATATCTCTTTTAGCAATTTTTCTCACCATTATCTCACATTTCTATGGGCACAGCAACTTCAGAGGTGAAGAAGTCTTGCATACCAGCATATATAATGAAAAAAAAAATATATATATTCTCCACTGACCTTGTTCTTCTACATCTGTGGGAGGTGTATGGAACATAACAGCAGCGTGTGGAAAAGTTCAATTCAGTCAGTCACGGCTTTCACACGGTAAATGCATTTTATTAACTATAAGCTTTCATTTTCTCTCGTGGGTTCACAGGAGCCTCATGTGACACTTATCTAAGGAGAAAACAGAACAGAACAATCTTTCAAGAAAAGAACACCATAAAGCTCACAATTAATTCAGCTCTAAAATATGCAGAACACAGGCCCAAAAGCCAATTTAAAATCTTCAACATAAGATCAAAAACTACTACAAAAGGATATAAGTATTTTTAAACAGGAATGTTCTCTTTAGGAGTCAAACTATTTCACAAGTTGACAACTTTCTGTGTTCAAACCCAGTAGCTTTCCTTTGAAGCAACATTTCACATTGAGATCTGATGGAATCATTCAACATTACAAAACAGGAAAGTATTATTAATTATTCTTATTATTTTGAAAGTTCCAAAACTACAGTCACAGTTAAAGGTCTCAAGATGTACACAGCCTAAAAATAAGAATTAAAATTAAAATTAAAAAGAAAAAATTGACTAGACCCTTTCGTATAGAGAGTATAGCTGACACATTAGAGAGCAAGTAGACAAAATACGTAGGAAAACAATGTAATGATCAAGAAAAAAAAATCCATGAATTTGCATCCTGTTTCACAGGGTCATATATAAAGAAATAGTAGGTCAACCAAGTATTTGTATAAGTTCCCTCTTCAACCAAAGTATGGTTGTATTCCTGCAGCGACATTTGGAACAGAAGAAATGTACTGTCAGACCCTGCCAAACACAGCCTCATCATCTGAAAACAGCATGAGACAGAGAAGGAAGTAAAAATCAGTCATCTACAAAACTCAAAGCACTGGCAAGTCTATCAGCCAGATGATTGAACCATATGTGTATAAACACGCAGTCAATGAGGGGCATTAGCAGAATAATATTCTTGTCATTTTAGTGTTACTAGCACACGGTAGGGGTATTAACTTAGCAAAACTTAAAACTGCAAACACATAGCAAACCTAAAGCCCAAGTTCTCCTTAAGATCAGACACGAAGTGGTGTTTAGACTTCCCATTAGACTGCTACACAGAAGTGGACTTCATACAATTTTTTTATTGGATCTTTTTAATTTTGCACTCCATTTCTCGAGCACATGTGTACCTGCTGCAGAGCACTGTGAGTGCCACAGCCTCACAGGTGCACAGGTGGATGCTCTGCAGCCAGCTCACGATATCTGCTCTGCACAATGTGTGATCACATCACAGTGTTGTTGTTATCTCTACAGCATCAGTTAACAGCTTGCTGGAGCAAAATACACGCTTTGGTTTGTTCATGACATCATTTATCGTTTTATACCACTAAGAACTCATCTGGAGATGTCAAAGGTGTGAAGCCATCTAGAGGCCCATAGTATTTATATATTAAACAAGGAAAGGTTCATACCCGTCAGCTAAAAGTATAAAGGAAAAGTCACTTTTTTGAGAGATTAAAAAAAATAATAAAATGAAAGCAATGGCTGTAAACTTTACTTTTGTCTCCAGCACCTCCTCCATTTGCTCATTATTAGAATAGCAAAATGATTTTTTTTCTAAGGTTGTTGCTGTTTAAGAAAAATGAAATGATCTGTGGCTGTTTCCATGGCTCCTGAAGGGGAATTTACCTATGGGATCAGCTCACCAGGCATGAGACTGGAAATAAGGGTGCTGCAAAGGATGATATACCATGCTGTCAGGATGGTGTGATGCATTCACTGCTTAAAAGTAAGAATTTATTTGGCAACACTATTGCTTTGTGATTACGTGACACCGCATGGTACCAGGGAAGAGCAGAAATCAAAGGGAACAACATGAACAGAAGAACAGTGCAGCTAAAAGCTTCAGCAGAAACACTCTGAAAAAAAAAAATAGGGGCAGAAAGGATATGGGAGAGACCTAAACAGCATGCATCTCCGCGAGTAACGGTTGCCAGAAAAATGGAAGGCTTGTCAAAGGATGGGCTTAATTCTGGAAATCTCTGGCTGTGAAGCAGTGGATGTGCTTTACAAGTTTGAAGTAATTTGGGCAGAGGAAGCTAAATCTGCAGCAGCAGCACATATTTTGAAGGAACTCTTTCTTCTATGCAAACGAAGAAAGGGCACCCAGAGGGTGTGCAAGCAGTTTTGCTCATTCCCCTGTCCAACAGAAGTACCTTAATGATGATCACAGACCCATTCACTTTTAGGAAACCTTAGAACAGAGGTAAATAGCAGATGTTTTCCTTCTACCCTCTCCCTTCTCCTCCCTTTCATGTGCATGTCATGGTGTTGTATCTCCCAGAGAAGCCCTGGGGCTGGCACTGACACCCTAGGAGCAGAGCGTACAGAAAGCTACACAGCTGCTGCCAGTGCCACATGTGGGTTAAAGGGATTTCTGTCACCACTGGGGCCAGATGGTTTAACGTTCTTTGTGAACACTGTGCTTGCTTTCTTAAAAAGTATTAGGACTCTGTCATTAAATGCTCCCTGATTTGCACAGAATTAAACTCTATTGTGATGTAATTTTTGCTATGTTTTCTTGCATATTGTTTCAACTGTTGGCACAGTCCTTTGAAATTTGTCATCTGTGCCCTGAGCATTAAAGAATTCACTGGGCCACCACTTATCTTAATCTTTTTTTTGACAATTTTCATATACAAAGTCCCCTGCATAATAGCAGGTTCAATACTGTTAAAAAAAAAAATGTAACTAGCAATTTTTCACGGAGTCGGGCACATATGCAATATGCTCGGTAGATTACTTGCTCTGTCCTTGCCTGTACAGGACATATCCAAAAGAAGATTTTCCCCATTGGGCACAGCTTGCATACGTATGTAATCAGTTAATTTTCACACATGCATGATTACAGGAGGAAGACTGGACAGACATTTATGTTCATAGGACATCCTGCATAGCTGTAGGAACATCTCCTCCTTCGAGACCCCATTTGCACTTCAAAATCAATCATATTAAGGAACTCTGGGCATGATTCACAGGGAACCCAAACTCTGATTTATAGCAGACCTGGAGTGCAATTTGTCTCCTGCCACCTCAGCTGTCCACAAGCTCAGCACCTAGGGTAAGCAAGTCTTCTCCATCCCCTCCATACTCCAGGGAGTATCTTTGGATACAGGTAACTTTCTGATCAGTGATTCATCAGCATCTCCTTTTTTTTTTAGGACAAGCTGAGTCATTTCCTGGATGTCTCTGCCCACTGATTAAGAGCCTAGATCACTTTCTCAGACTAAATAGCTAACTTCAAAGCAATTAATGTTAGGACATATTAATCCTACCCTCAGTTAAAACACTGTTCTTCAGTTCAGGTGCTGTTTTCATGTTGGGAAGGAAACTACAACTTAAATCTCGGGGAATCCTGGCAAAGTAACACTCCTCTGAGAGTCAAGAGTCCCGGTGGCTCAGGTGTTATTCTCTATTCCAACACTATTTATGCTCTACAGACCAATTAGAAAGATAATTTAAAAAAAAATAAAAAATAAAATAAATAAATAAAAAAGCAAGAATAGTGATAAGAGGGACACCTGCCTCCCAAACCATGTCTTTTATCACTACACAAGTGCCAGGTCCCTTTCCTCACTCTGTCCTAAGTTCCCACTCCCAGGTCCCCACTGGTCCAGCCTCAATGGGACAACTGCAGCCACTTAGAGCAGTTACTGGCCCAGCACCAAAAGCACTTTCATTTGCAAGAAGCCTTGAATCATTCTCCCACAGTCTGTCTGAGAGCTAAATTATTACATACAGAAAAAGCATCTCTGTTGCTCCCACAAGAACATGAAGGCTCATCACCTGAGTCCATGAAACAGATTTAGGCTGCAGATTCCACTCTCATCTAAGTATTAAGAGGGCATGGAGGTAGTGAGACAGTTCTGCTTTCACAGGCAGGTTTCAATATATCTCTGTAGACTGTCTAATGTTAACACCAATCCTAGGTGCCAAAGATCCCTATTAGATTCAGAAAAACAGAAAATTCATACTTAATGCAAGCTTACAAATTATATATCAAAAATCGGTGCTTAACATTGGGTCCAGTGTAGTGAAAGAGGATTTGGGTGCCTGGCCTGCTCCTGACTTGCTGAATACACTTTTCTTGGAGTCTGGAGGCACCTGGTGTGGAGATCACAGATAGGTATCAATGATGCCTTTTGCAGACCATAAGCAAAATATCCGTGAAAGAAGCTCTAGCAACCACATTTTCTATCGATTAACTTTGGTATTTGGACAGAATATTCCGTTAAATGCATTATTGCGTAGGCAACCTCCTGACCTTTGGATCTTTAAATAGGAATATTTTTTGCCCATGCTGAAGAAAAAGCATAAACATCCAAACTGAGAATTATTTGCTCACTGCACGGCAATAGCCTCATACCATGTAAGTGAATTTGTTTGCTTTTTGTCTTACACAAAATCACTATTAGGAGAGATGTTCAGAGGGTCTGTTGGCTGGAGGTCTATTGGCAGAGAAAATAATTTTGATATTCTGCCAACAGGCAAAGATTTAAAGGAGAGACTTACGGAACAGTGATAATAAACCCTCCCAACTCCCAGGTGTTAGACACCTCATTGCAGTGCAATCTGAGGGAGACTGGGGCTGGAGGAGATGAAGGTATAAAATAACCTTTAGCATGAATAACACTTCTAAGAATCCTGCTTTACAAGTTGCAAGGTTTTCTTCCATCCTGTCTGGTAGGTAAGTCTACAACATAATTCAGCACGGTGGTACCCAAATTATTCACCTATTCTTTTTGCTGGAAACGGTGCGATCATATTATTGTGATCATATCCTAGCTATTCTGGTCCTCAACAAGAATGGGTCCCACACTGTCCCAGCTCTCCTGCTCTGGAAAATGAAGCTCTTCAACACTGTTTTGTGCCCTGAGCAACAACCCTTAGTGACACTGGAAGTACCTGCAGGCATAAGAGAAGAAGAAGCAACACATTCAAACAGAAGCTGCTAGCCCACCACAGACTCTCTTAAACTAAATAAAAGACTAAATAAAAGGGCAGAGAACAAGAGGAACTATAAAAGTTGTACAGAGAGGGAAAAAACTTCCTTAGGTATATCCTGCATGGGCAAGGACAGAACAAGCCAGGAGTGTTTGCTGTAACCGACACATTCTCTTACCAACTTCTTGCTTGAACTTTCTCTTGCTCCTGGAAACTTGATCTAGCATTGCTCTTATTAACCCAGCACACAATTCAGGAATGATCAGTAAAACAGACCAAACAAATAAATCTTTATTTAAAGATCTAAATTTTAAGATTTACAAATGAATAGTGTAAAGAAGCTGACATCAGGAACCTACATTGGTAACTAGAAATCCCCACAGGATGGCATTCCTGAACTAGAATCTACAAAAGGTAAAATATATTCACCAAATAAAAAGGGATGCTTTTCATATTTTGTACTCAGAGAATTAGAATTACATTTCAAAGGACTGAATGTGCTTCTAGCACAGGGGAACAGAATTTCTTTCACCTTCACTAAGTAAAACATGCATTTATGCTGAAATCTTTCATCTGTGAAGCCACTGCTGGAGTCACATAAAGCATTTGACTAAGTACACAAAAGCTCATGAGCCCTCCATTCAGTATTTGGGTGATTATGTTTGTTCACACAAACTGTATCTTACTTTTGTAAACAGCTAGAAAAATTATGTTGTTTTGGGGGAAGTTTATACATCAATATTCAGGTATCTTGTTTTGCAACTCTTACTTCCAGTTATTAATTAAGTCCCAGTGATCCTAAACTGAGCCAGCAGAGTTGGTCTTACATATACCTACCCAGAACATCACACCTGCATAAATAGTGGCTCAGCATAAGAGAGGGTCTAAAAACCTGCATGGAATAAATTTATATATATAATAGATTTTTATTTTTTCACTGATGTATTAGTTTTTAATAATTTAGCTCATCTATAGAGACTAATGAACAGCATACTTAATTTTAGAATGGTAGCTGAGTTACTGTAGCTTACAACACCATTTGAAATCAGTTGTTTCATGCATTCACATTAATAATAAACTTTTCGACTCTGTTTTTCTCTGTACCAGAGTTATGTGTCAGGCCTATGTCTGAATCCCGTGTTTACAGTTGTGGTCCAAGTCCATGAAGACACAGACAAAAGACAGACAAGCACAGTTGTTCTCCTGCAAAGTCCTTAAATCTTGTCACTGAGAAGGACATGAACTACTGGATCTAGCTATATTAAAGGTAAGGTATGGAAAATGAACCCAGGAATGGGTACAACTTCTATACAAATATATTTCCGTCTTCCTCTTTAAACCTAAAGAGAAAAAGGTGCACATAGTTTGCAGAGTTAAAACTTTGAAATATGTTCTTCTTTCATAATATGTTTGTTCAGTATTTCTCAAACTCAGAAACCACAAGAATTTTGGGGAACAGCCTCAAAACCAACATACGAGAGATAAAGAGGAAAAAGGTTTTTCTCTGACATTCTTGGTTTTGGCTAATATTTTTTCGGCACACAGATATGTTTATAAGCAACTAATAACTATGTTAATTTTATTCAGAAGTTTACTAATCCATTTAATTCTAAGGCCTTTGTGGCTTTGGTGGAATTAGTGCAGGGATTCAGAAAGGATAACAAAAGATTATTTTGATGAGTACCAGTCAACATATTTCTAAAGACAAGAAATCTAGTTATTCTTTAAGGAAGACCAAACAGATAAAGTGAAATTTACCTTCACAAATTTTAATAATAATGCATTCCCACAAGTGCTTAAAATTCCAGTTAACTAGAGAATTTCATTAAAAATAAAATAACATATTTATATTTGACACATTTTTTTACTTACAAGCATTTAATTTTATTAATAAGAATCTGGTAAAACACAGAATGGACTATTTTATTATTTTATATGTTTTACTTTCACGTTTTGCTGACAGTTCACATTGACTTCAGTAAGAAGTATGTCTCTATAATCAGACTAGATGGCTTATTGTATTTTTCTGAAATACCTATACGTGCAGAATCAAATATTAAAAATCTAATTACAATCAAATTAATATATCTATTAGTCACAGAGCTGACTTTTTTAATATGTAATATAGGTAGAATTCAACACTACTTGCTACCCAAAAAGTGACTTTAATTTATGTATTTGACTTAGAGATGAATCTGGCTCCATATATATTTAAACAACTGTCAACTTCAACCTACATAATGTCCTATAATTAATGTTCACAGCATTTCATGAGCAGATTGACTTTATTTGCAGTTACTTCTCTTTTCTAGCCTTAATGTAACAAACTGTTCTCCCTCAGTGAAAACAAAACAAAACAAAACAAAACAAAACAAAACAAAACAGAAAAGAGGTTGAAAATCCAAAGTTTGTATCTCAAGTGATGATCACCTCCAAAACAGGTCATGTGTGTATTAACACAGATACTTCCATTTCCACTCATTTCTTAAGAATATCTGATGGTAATGAAAATGTAGAATTCTAATGAAGAGATGCAGTCCACCAGAAATAATATTTCTATTCAAATCAAATAATTTTATTTCAAAACCAAGTACAAAACCCTAAGCAAACTCAATATAGTCTAAATTTCCAATAGTGTATGTGGACTACCTTATTAGTCCATATATATTTTGATATATATCATAGATGCTTAAATCTTATTGACCATCAGTGAGATTGAGGGCTCCATAGGAGGACTTTGGTCCTTCAAAATGCATTTGAATGGAAAATGGAAAATCCCACTATGTAACCACATATATTTTTAGTAGGTAAATACCTTTAAGAATCCAGCCATTAAAAAACAAAAACCAAAACCAAAACCAAAACCAAAAAAAAAAAAAAACAAAAAAAAAACCACTTCTTTGAAAATGTGAGAAGAATTACTGAGACCAACTCAGTAATTGAGCTGTCTGAACAAATTAGGTGCCAGAGTTTTCACAAAATATGCATATTCTCCTCAGCAAATGTTGGGCCAGATTTCTAAAGATATGCACTAAATCCAACGTTACCTCGACACTTTCTTTAATCCTGCCTTAAGTGCAGCTGCTGGCATATAGGAAAAACATATCTGAATTTATGCTAATTTAATGTTAGAGGAGGTGGAAGGAATAATAGGAGATATCTAAACTATTCGGGTGTAAATCAGGTGCAGTTGAACTTTGAGCTGAGTTCTCTTCTCACTCTAAATAATCTGACTAAGCAGGTTGTTCAGATTGGATTATTATTGACTCAGAAAATCCAGATTTTTCAGAGAAATTATAATTTATTTCAGGTAAAATTATTAGATACCTAGCTTATATTTTTATAAGCATAGTGTAGACCTATCAGAGTATCAGAAGGGTGCCCTTTCAAACCAGCAGACCTGTCTGTCTTAATGGCTTGGAGAAGGAAATGGGAGAGATCAAGAGAGAGCAGCAGCAACAGAAACCTCTTCAGATTCTCTTGATAGGGATTTTCTAACTTTGTCATTTAAAAGTCAACTGCCTAAATGTCAGCTAATCCCCTGGGCTCCTTTCTATCCAAAGAGAAGGAGGCACCTCCAGAAAGCTATTCATCTCATCCTAAAGTAGATATCTACAACAGGTTTGGTGAATCACTCTCTTTTCATTTTTATCCTATGGCTATGAAGGGAATGTGACGAGTAAATTTTAGATGCCTGAATCTGGTAAGTTGAATCCTGCCCTAGCGGGTTTTTTTTCACTACACTTTGAAAATTTGCTTTTGGATTTTCGTCACCTTTGTTGTATTACTGCCTTTGGGTCTTGGTTCTGTTTCTTGCCACTGCTGCCGAGCTGTATCATGCCTGACCCAACCTCACTCACTGACCCAAACCAAAGCCCACTGGAAGATTCTCCTTGATATGAATGATCTTTGGATCAGAGTTTAAGGAAAAAGCAGTAGAAAGGCAAAAGCATTCACCAAAATTATTCCAGAACAGCAAGCAAGTCACTTTACTCCAATCTCTGAAGGAAAAGTTCTCCCTTGACACTGCCAATGCATCAGTTAGCCCATTTTGGTCCAGAAGGTCAGCAGTTTTTTGATCTTGTATCTTATGCTGTCACAGATAATTTGACAAATGCATCAAATCTGATCCATATGGCTGCTGTTCACTTCTGGCCAGTAGAAAGGCCAATGAGAGGTGTATCAAAAATCTGTATTGTAAGAGTCTTTCTGAATTCCGACATTCCCTCTATTGTGGAGCTAGTTAAAAGTTTAGAATCATAGAATCATAAAACCACAGAATGGTTTGGATTGGAAGGGACCTTAAAGACCATCCAGTTCCAACCCCCCTGCCATGGGCAGGGACACCTCCCACCAGACCAGGTTGCCCAAAGCCCCATCCAGCCTGGCCTTAAACACCTCCAGGGATGGGGCATGCACAGCTTCTCTGGGCAACCTGTGCCAGGGCCTCACCACCCTCAAAGTGAGGAATTTATTCCAAATATCTAATCTAAACCTACCCTCTTTTATTTTAAATCCATTCCCATTTCTCCTATCCCTACACTCCCTGACAAAGAGTCCCTCCCCAACCTTTCTGTAGGCCCTCCTTAGGTACTAGAAGGCCATTGTAACATCTCTCTGGAGCCTTCTTTTCTCCAGGCTGAACAGCTCCAGGTCTTTCAGTCTGTCTTTGAAGGAGAGGTGCTCCAGAACTTTGATCATTGTCGTGGCCCTCCTCTGGACTCAATATAAAAGATCCACAATCATTTTATTAGATTTTAGCAATACTTAAAATATTGCTTTTTAAATGTGTCCTGCTTGTCACTGAGGCAAAATCACATGATTAACTGACTTTTTTCCACTTCTGAAAACAGGATCAGTTTATTTAGCACATGAACAGTCAACTATTTCTAGTATCATACACCAGTACCATGAGAAAGCAATTATAGTGGAGGTTGCATTCAGTGACACTGTATGAAAATCTCTCAATTTTTCTACCCTAAGATTAGTGGAAAAGATTTCTTACTGAAATCAAAAATAGTTTGTTCAGTGCATCAAAATAGCTTGTATTCTTCAGAATTGTGGGTAAGGGAAGCCAGAAAATAAAACAATCTGTTAAATGTGTTATCAACAAAGAGAAGCTGTCAGTCATGGTACTGCACTGTACATTACAAAAATGGAAAAAAAAAAAAAATGAACCTGGACTCAAAAGCATCCATTTATTCTGCATATATGAGAAAAACAAAGCTGTTATGCAGATATTTTACTGATTTCCTTATAATAACAGAATTCTTCTTGAGAGAGCTGTTGATAGAACAAGAATCTAGAATCTGGAAACTTGTTTGCAAGTTATAATCAGAAGTGGTCCATACCTGATGAAGTGGAAGGGTAAAGATGAAGAAAAGCAACAGTTAAATTCTCAAAAACTCTGGAAGCGTATCTGAGAGCTTCCAACTCTGAAGATTAAGGAGGAAAAAAAATAGGAATAGAAAGCACCATTGCATTTAAATTTGCAAACAATTACCGTATAAATAATAAGTCTGTTTAGAAAACTCAACCACAGTTGAAAATCATTTCTAAGCAGACTGGAGGAAAACAATTTGCATTTTTAGTTCAGGTGTGTCTGCCTACATATTTAGTCATATCTATCTACCTATATGAATCTATGTTAATTAAACACAGAAGTAAGAACTTCATTAAATGAAACTTAGGTGGTTTTTACATAATTTAATCAAAACCTAAGGTTCTTTATCATTTTCTCATCAGAATGAATAGGATATAGGCACAGTAAAATGTCCCATTATTGGAATTTCATTATTATGCAGTGCCATGCATTTACTATTATAATGTAAAATAACATAAATATTAAAATCTCTCTGTCCAATGTGGAAATTAACAGAAATATATATTTATATATATTAGCAAAAAGAAGGGAAAATAATAAGTTCCAGAGCTACTTTATCTTTCTCACAAATGCAAAGTAAATGGATAATTTAAAGTCTCAAATCAGATTCCATTTTTCCTACTAGTACTATCTTAATGAACATTTGGAGTTTAAATCTAGTTAAATAATGACATCTTATGACATGTGACCTTTGATCTTCTACATACATAACTGTTATACTACTCATTTTTATTTTCAGTATGAAAGTTAATCATGACAGTGCAATATCCTCCACTCCATGCCATGTAGTTGAGTTACAAAAGTTTTTTCATGGCTTTTGTTAATAGAGCAGTCCATGTCCTTAATAACAGCTTTGGTCATCCTAGGACAGTTCATCTAGCTTAAATTCCTGTTTCCACATGTGGCCAATAGAAATTGTTTAGAGAAAACACAAACATACAGGACTGGAATCAAGTGATTTCTCTGAGCTATATTTCCGAAGTAACTAGCTGAATTCCTGAGACTACATCTTCAGAAAGCCTTACTTAGACCTTGTCTGGAGAAAGAGGGAGAAGGAAAACAAGAATGAGAATAAACAACACAATGAATGTTCAGCAAGGGGAGCCCACAACAAAGTAGAAAGACTGAGGGTGAGCCTATGTTAGGGTGTCAATGCAGCCAAGGAGAGTGGTTTTGAAGAAAATCATTTGTCACCATTTTGTGTGGCTTGGTTCATACTGCAGAATGGTCTCTGACCATATTAACTGGATCCTTTTTGGATGAAAATAAATCTGATGGTGACCTCCAGGACTATAACCTCAGCCCCGAAAGAGTATGCAGTCTATAGGACAACACTAGGCTTAGTCTCAAGCATGTAGGCATAGTGTAGACACTGAGTCCTCAGTAGCAACCATTCTGCTCTACAAATATAGCTAGTGTCTCTTACTACTTCTCTATGAATATGGAGCCAGAAAAGCTCCCAAATGGAACACAGTCTGGTAGAGCCAACCCTCAAAGGTGACAGGGTGACCAGAAAGGACTGCAAAAATTGTGCTACAACCCACAATACCTCTAAGTTGACTGAAACTATGCTTGGGAGCAAGGACCTGAGTTCAACATTGAATTGGGCAGGGGAAGATGTTTTTCGAAAAAGACGTCCAAGAAAATGCCCATTTGACCTTCCCAGAAGCATCATTGTTAAAAAAAACGCAGAAATATATAATATCGATTGACTTTTGCTTTTTATTTCCAGAAATGTTAAAACCTTGACTGGGAGGAATTGGGCACATATGAACTACAGTGAAACAAATCTTACACTTCAAAGATGAAAATACTCATAGCTCATCACAATCCATCTCCTGGCTTGCAGACCAAGGCCTTCAGGGAGCATGACAATTTTCCATCACCTTTTAAATGCCAATTTTGTGTTTTGACCTATGGCTTTGATAACTAATAAAAATCACGTATAACCATGTAATTCCCCAGTGATTACATTAATGCAGATGCTGAAAAGAATAAGTTACTTGAGTGAAAACCTTCATGAACTTAAGCAAACATAAAAATTTCTTCCAAATCTACCTTTCCCTGATAAAACAGAGGTTAGGCAATACATCACTAGGTACTTTAGAGAAAAGATTACTGCTCGCTGTTGTTTTATGCAAATTTTACTTCATTTAATCACATAAATCCCTTTTTGGTAAGTGATAAGTACATTTATAAAGCTCTTTCAGTTGCAAGGATGAAAAGCACTAGCTAAAAATGCTATCACCATTTTCACTGTAGAGGATTCAGAAGACGTGACTCTAGTAGTCTGAGAGGAACATGAAATAGATAGTCTGAGGCTACAGAACATAGCTTTCAATGCAAACATAAAGTCATGACTAAATTTCAACACAGATCTAACAGAATCATTGGCACTGAGAAATTACACACCTACATGTCGCAAGTTACCTGTATTTTCTCTCTCTTAGCAAGGTATAAACTGGAAAAATCCTACCAGACTCTGTTATTCAGAAATACAGCCCTCTTCTCCTAACTTTGGCTAACTTTTTGCCAAGAAGGGGTCTACACCCACGGTGAGCTGCTCCCTGAACTGGGGGTTGTCATGGACCACCTTAATAGCCCCTCAGTATTAACAGGGATAGTGGTTTTACCAGTCCACATTGCCCATGCCCCACTAGGCAGGCTACAAAGTTCCGTGTGCATTACTGACATGATTGTTTTGACCTACTTCATTCCTACCAGCATATGATGGCATATTTAATGTACCTCTAAATTTGGAGTAATTTTCATGCAGCACAGATTAAAAAAATATATGAGCAGTAAACTTCAGGCACTTTCACACAGATGGCAATGCAGTGTGAAATGTTATTCCATTTTCCCACACTAAGATAAGAAAGTATAAATGTCAAGTAAACTGGAGGTTTTCCTTTGGGGAAAAAAAAATGCAAAAAGTTAGAAACTAGTGCCTAGATGGTGCTCAGCATCCCCCATTTTGTCACTTGTTATACAATCATGTTTTCTGCAAGGCAGTAGTTGATTCACTGGAATGTGTCACTCTAAACCACTATATTTTGCAATCTCTTACTGCCATCTTATGCCATTTTTTGTCACTGCACAACCCATGGCTTACTAAAAATTGTTAAAGAAATGTTTTCTCACATATACCATTCTTTTCGTAAGCATGTGTCATCCTATCAGCTCATTATCATCTGGCTCTCCTTTCTGCACCCCCAATTCTGCAAGAAAATATTGAACACTGAATTCTCTTTGAAGTTGATGAGAACTGAGAGACCCCAGCACCTTTAAGGATTGTGTTCGAAAGGGTAATAATAAGCTCTCCCCTTCAAAACTGTTTCTTCAGTTGCTCATTGCTTTTCAAACATTTGGCTTGATTCTCATTTGCACTCCATGTTTCTCATTCCAGTACTGCACCAGGACTACAAAGTAAATGGAGACAGGCCTGTAGTCTTCCCTCTGTAAAGAGATGGCTATAAGTGGTGAAAACAGACACACAGTATGCATTGTTCATGCAAAAAAATATTTGGAAAGGTTGTCAATTTAAACAGCTTTAGATGCTAGAACAAAATGAGTGAAACACAAGCAAAATTAGTGGTCTATAATGTGATCTTTTAAAACAGTGGGTTTGTTTTCTTTGTCTAAAAACTCATTTAATGACTTGGGACCTCTGTGCATGTTCTTTTTCTTGAATTCCACATTAAAATTCCAGTTTATATGTAAAGGAACACTCCTGGTGTTTCTCCAGTAAAGCACGAAAAATTGTCTTTAAGTATTAAAGTCTGTTTTCTTGTTTTCTTGTCCCATCCACTCTAACAGATTTTCCACCAACCAAGCACTATCCCCAGCACTATCCATAAAAAACAATAGATTTTAGTTCTGTTTGAGACGTTGATGATTAGAGTTTAGTAAAAAATATATCTTGTGGCTGATGTATTAGAGCAAATAGATTCATTTCTCTCCCATTCTTTTCTCTCATTCGGTTGTGGTTTTGTTCTGGTTGCTGCACTGATGAAAATTAAAATAGAGCTCAGCTTCTCAATACAGCTAATGCAAACTAACCTTCCAATTCACAGCAAACCCTGCAATCACATTTTATGCCACATAAAGTCAATTTTCTTCAAATGCATCGACTTTAACCATTCCCAGCTATCGTATTCCCAAAGCACAATGTTGCAAGACGACTAACATTTGTATTGATTTTTCAATATGCACTAGAATAACTTCTTTTAAGCACACTTCAGTGATCACTCTAAATGACAATGCAATCAAATGAGAGCTGCAAAGTATTTCTTTGTTTGCTTCTCCCTAACACTGGAGCAACTTCTGTATCTCACTTAATAACACATTCACAGGAGAATCAACTAATGCATTAGGGACCTTGCCATCTAAAAGCAAAATTATATTCTTCTGTACTAAGATTCCTGAGAGATATTAATGTAAACTAGTTTTACTAAAAAAGGACAAATTGATGTCATGTTCTCCACTCTTAGACATCATTTGGCGCTTGTCACTACTCTTGCTCTGTGGCATACTCCAGTGTGGGGAAATCTAAATAGCTCAAAGTCCCAGTTTTCGGCTGACTTACAAGGAGGAGCGCAGAATCTAACCCTGAAAACTCTCCATACATGCCAGATTGATGTAAACAGAATCATACGATTAATCTTGCAACTACCTGTTTTCATAAGTATTTGTATAACTCCCTATGTTGTGTATTTTTAAACATGAGACCTAATTTGCCATTTCAGGTACAAAAGAGGGACCCATTGAAAATGGATATTAGAGTCATTAGGTCATTAAAAATAACAGTTTCTTTCTTTCTTTCTTTCTTTCTTTCTTTCTTTCTTTCTTTATTTATTTATTTATTTATTTCCTTTCTTTCTCTCTCTCTTTCTCTCTTTCTCTCTCTCCTTCTCTCTTTCTTTAATCTAAGCCTAGTTAAAGAAGTTGTGATCTTACTTCTACAAAAAGACAAAGAACAAAAATTAAGAAAGGTGGTGTGTTAACAAGGCCAACCTCTTTCTCATTGAACACTGGTCTATTGAAAACTGGGGGAAGACAGCAGATATGAGGCTCTGCTAATATTAAAAAGGGGAAAAAAAGTCATTTCTTTAACAAAATGTAATATGATACAATGTTTTGTGCTGAGGGAATAGAGATTATTTAGAGAATAATTCAACTCCCAGTAAGGTCCATAGATGTTACAGCACCAAGACCTAAAATAAAGTAATTTGCCATTTTGACTTCAATAGCAGGCAAAAACATACTCTAAACCAAAGATGATGCATTTATAAATGCTGAAGGGTATTCTACACATCCCTAGGTTTATGTAGAGCAAAATGGCCATGGACATTCTATATTAAAAAAAAAAAAAAAAAAAAATAGTTTCTTAGTACAGAAAATAATCCTTCCATTGCACTTTTTAGAATATAATTTATTGTTTGGAAAAAAGAAAAAGAAGAAAAAAAAAAAAAGAGAGAGAGAGAAAAAGAGAGAGAAAATATAAAAACAAGTGATGCACAACGCAATTGCATACCACCTGCTAACCAATGCCCAGCCCAGCCCTGAGCAGTAGCGGCTCCTCCAGCCAACCCCCCCAGTTTTATTGCTGAGCAGGACACCTCCTGGTGTGGGCCATCCCTTTGGCCAGCCTGGGCCTCCCAGCTCCCGGTGTACCCCCAGCCTCCTCACTGGCAGGGCAGCACAAGGAGCAGGAAGGGCCTTGGCTCTGTGTAAGCACTGCTCTGCAACAACTAAAACATCAGTGTGTTAGCAGCATTATTCTAATCTTAAATTCAAAATACAGCATCATACCCACTACTGGGAAGAAAATTAACTGTATCCCAGCTGAAAACAGAAAACTAAGTAATCTACTTTTTGTGTTGAGTTATTGATTCCCAAATCACATTATACTATTACTACTATTTCAAACCCTAGAAGAATCTTCTCTGCTAACCAAAAACAAGATGAGGAGAGACAGTTCCCTCTACTCCATCTGTTGGCAGTTGCATGGTTTGAGGACAGGTCAGGAGGCTGCCTGATCGAGGTGCCCCAGTGGCATGTAACTGCTGTGACAAGCATTTCTACCTGGGAACAACCATACTGCTGCACCGAGAGTCTGCTCTGGGACTCAGGAAGCCTTAAGGCACCTTCTGACAGCACAAACACCACCTGTGTCATGTAGGGTGATACTTGGGGCAGCTGCTCAGGATGGGCGCTGTGGTCCCTTGCAAGGGCTTATAGCTTCAGGGAGAAGAGCTCTTGCCAGCAGGCACCTGACCTCCCCCTGTATTACAAAGCACACTGAGCTTCTGCCAGAGACATTGTTTCTAACGGCACAGATAACAATCAGTCAAGAAGAGGAATGTTTGTGCACAAAGTATTATCACTTTGCATGGTTTCACTGCAAACCCCATCATTGGGTACAGTCTGATGCTAGTCTAGGTCTTTGACATCAGGCTTAACTTTTCAGAAGGAACAGGGTTAGAGTTCGCAGGAAAACCTTTTCTGAGAAAGGACTTGAAGAGTGTTAAGACTGTAAACTTCATCCTCCAAGAAATTCCAGGAATGTGGAAGAAATCTACATGTATAAAAGGTAGAGAAGAATTCAGTGGATAGGAATTAGCCTGAAGGCCGCACCCAGAGACCCAGGTCAATGGCTCTGTGTTCAGGTGGAGGCCGGTGATGAGTGGTGTCCATCCAGAGTCTGTCCTGGGACAGGTGCTGTTTACCAGTGAACTGGACAGTGGGATCAGATGCACCCTCAGCAAGTTTGCGGGTGACACCAAGTTGAGTGGTGCAGTTGGCACAACAGAAGGAAGAGATGCCATCCAGAAGGATCTGGACAAGATTGAGAAGTGGGCCCATGTGAACCTAACGAGGTTCAACAAGGCCAAGTGCAAGGTGCTGCACCTGGGTCGGGGCAATCCCAGACATGAGGACAGGCTGGATGAAGAGAGCAGCTCTGCAGAGAAGGACTTGGGGCTTCTGGTGGACAAAAAGCTTGACATGAGCCAGCTGTGTGTGCTTACAGCCCAGGAGGTCAACTGCATCCTGGGCTGCATTAACAGAGGACTGGCCAGCAGGGCAAGGGTGGGGATTGTCCCCCTCTGCTCTACCCTTGTGAGGCCCCACCTGGAGTGCTGCATCCAGGTCTGGGGACACCAGCACAAGAAGGATGTGGGGCTGTTAGAGCGGGTCCAGAGGGCCACAAGGGTGATCAGGGGGCTGGAGCACCTCTGCTATGAATAAAGGTTGAGAGAGCTCGGGCTGTTTAGCCTGGAGAAGGCTCAGAGAAGACTTCATTACAACTTTTCAATACTTAAAGTGGGCTTGTAAAAAAGATGAAAAGCAATTGCTTTTTTTTTTTTTTTTTCTGGAAGACAATGACAGGACAAGGGGAAATGATTTTAAACTGAAAGAGGGGAGATTCAGATTAGATATACGGAAGAAGCTCTTTACTCAGAGGTTGGTGAGGCCCTGGCACAGGTTGTCCAGAGAAGCTGTGGATGCCCCATCCCTGGAGGTGTTCAAGGCCAGGCTGGATGGGGCTTTGGGCAGCCTGGTCTGGTGGAAGGTGTCCCTGCCCTTGGCAGGGGGGTGGAATCGGATGGTCTTTAAGGTCCCTTCCAACCTATGCTGCTCTATGGTTCTACAGTTCTATTAAGGTGAAAACCAAATCAACTGGATTGAGTAGATGGAGTCAAAAGGCATAGGATATAGCCAAACCCCAAGGTCATCAATGGCAAGAATTTGAACCTTAATCACAGAAAATCTGAGGGACAAAAAATGAAAGTTTGACAAAAAAAATGGAGAGAAAATACTGTGCCATTATCTGTTTCTAAAGACAATGATCTTTCTAGTTTTCATTCCCCTGGGTACAAGAAAGCACCGACAGTCTCTTGCTGTCAGCTACCCTGGTCTGAATCTCCCACTCCTGCTGCTTCTCATCCAAACTCATGCATGCAAAATCTCAGCTAATTTCTGAATTGTCACACCCTCTTGCAGCTATTCTTACATCTCTCATTCCCACCTTCTGCAACTTACCCTTTTAACATGTGTAATTTAAAGAAAGTATCTGTTACAAGCTGAACATGCACCTTTACCATTCATTAGTATATTCATCATTTCAGATCAACACGCATCATTGAAAATAATCTTAAATAAGTAATTTACAAGACCCCTAACAACACCAAACACCAGTTACACATTGCTGCAAACATTTTTAAAAAATGAGGTGCCATGTATTAAAAAAATAATAAAAGGTCAATGACTAGCAGATTCAGAGAGTAGCAGAGTTTTTGCCTTGTCCTCCTCCTACTATGCAATAGTGAGATCTCATTTGAGTTGACAGCTTGGAAATGAAAAACTAAGGAAAGGAAATTTTCAGTCAGTATATAGTCAAATTATGGATTTCCTTGCTGCAGGAGATTCCTGCTACAAATTATAGGGTCAAGTCTAATGGCTGCCTGGGTAATTTTCTGAAAGCTAACATTTGTTGCATTGCATACCTAATTAATCTTACGCTTCAACACATTAAATTGTAACATGCCCCACTGAAAAAGAAGCTGGTTTTTGTCATGGTGCTGTGAGACTAAGATAGGTTCAGTATAGTTAAATAAATAAACGACATGTAACGGAAGGATCGTTTTTTATTTTAATTATATATTTTTTTCTAATCCAAGGCTTAGATGGACAATTTTTAAGTATTGATTTCTACAACATCTATTTTCCATTGTGTAGTTTCCATTACATTAACAGAACCGTGAGTGAGCAGACAAATTCCAGGAACAGGACTGATAAAAGCTGTTTGGGGGAAAAAATACAGCCTTGGGCTGACACAGTTAAAGATTGTTGGTAAATCAGACCATAGACGTGAGCAAAGAAGTGTGTCTCAGAACTGAGCCTCAGAAAGAAGTCCACCTGGAATAAAAAACAAATAAACAAATATATATATATACATATATATGTGTATATGTATATATATACACATATATATGTGTGTATATATATACATATACATATATAAATATATATACATACATATATATTTTTTTTTGCATTTTGAAGCTGAGACACAGGTCAGCAATCAGTCATGAGGAAGGGAAGTCAAAGAGATGGTGCATCTGAAATTTAGAGACTGCTTGTAGAAAGAGGGAGACTGAATCTCTCAAAATCCGTGTCTCCCTTGCTGCTGATTATAATAAAGTGTTGAGTCAGTGCATTACTAGCACCGCCTGACAAAAAGGATGTAAGCATGAAATAGACAGTTAGGACAGCTAAGGCACTGGGAAGTGAAAAAAATCTCTACCATCAGAGGGGATTTTGAGAACCAGGTAACCAAAAAAAAAAAAAAAAAATCAATGACTGCTTGGAAAAGAAGAGACTTGCTAACTTTGAGCCTCCTCTAACTTGTATTTTCTATTCATCTAGGTGGCATGCTATTTCATCTAATTTTGAAAACAATCAGAATAATTAATCAATAAATATCTGACAAAGAAGAGTAAGAGGCCCTCCATACCATGAAATCTTTCCATCAAGATTACAAAGTTTTCTAAAAGTTCAGCCAGCACACTTTAAAACTTCTGAAAGTTGTGTGACTTTTTATGGAGGTCAGGACATGGGGATATCTTTTGACCTTAAACTACTGCATTTTGTAATTCTCCCCTGTTGTATGGCTGCCTCCACAAAGCTCCTTTAAAGTGTTTCTGCTGAACATGTAATTGCTGGAAGTGCCAGGTTCCCAGTGGTCAAATTACAGAGTCATATTGCCTTGCTAAAAAGGAGCATTTGTGGGCAGTTAGCATTAAGTTGGCTAGCAGTGCTTATATTTAAGAAGTATACATGTGCATTCATTCACGGCTGTTCTGGATGCCTAAGAAAATATAAAATTATAGACTGGGGAAAATATGGATCATTTCCTCCATAAGTCATGAAAGTTCTAATGACATTTTGAGTAACAACAAACTGAGAGGAATATTAAACTTATTAAGCACGTATGTTTTAATTAACAGTTGCTTATAATATTTTAAACTACACTTTAATCTTCAGATCCTAGAAAATTAATATTTTTAAGTTACCAATTTATATAAATATTGCTTCTTTTGACGCATAATTTTTGGTGCAGATTTATTGCCCACAACAAATAATTCCAGCCCATTTCCTCACAAATGCAATGCTGAAGACCACTGCAAGGAGTCATTTCATTTAGCCTTTCTGTAACGTTCATATCCTTGAACAGAGCCTGACTTTCTTCTCTTTTAGGCGCTGCTGAATACAGAACACGAGACATTTCAGTGAGATCTGCCACAGAAACTAGATTTAAACCTCATTTCTACTACTCTTAATTTAACTTTCTCTCTGACAGCTCTCTGCATGAGTAATACTGATACATCCCATGATTTAGGGCTTCATTCAGTCGTGACCAAAGACAACCACTGCCTTTTAATTGATTTCAGGAGCAACAGTATTAAGCTCTTTACAGTTTTACAGAAACCGTCAATAATGATGTTATGAGGGCTTTTTGTGTGGAGGGCTTTTGACTAGCAGGCTAAATCTATCAGCTCATTTCGTCAATAGCTAGCTACTGCCAGAGAACAGAAAACAATTTTGTTGTTCCCATTATACACTAAATTTGACTTCAGAAAATAAAGAGATCTCCACCTTTATTAACAGGACTGATTTAAAGCTAGAAGTCAGATCACATCTGAGCCCAGCCTGAATCCGTGGTTTTGCAGGGGCTACCTCTAAAATCATTTCACCTTGTCAAATCAGTATTTAGGTGGAAGACAAGGAGGAAAAGAAATGACTGGTGTCTTTTCTGAACCTGTGAGGTGTTGAGCTGTTTAAAGGAAGGTAAGAAATGTGATGAATTCATTCTTACTTTCCAGCAGTGCTATCTCTTCTCATGCTTACGCAACAAATTCTGTTCATAAGAATGGTGTCTTCCAGTTGGCGACATCTAGAGCAGAAACAAATGGGCTTAACCCTTTTTGACCAACCTCCCTTGCTGCAGAAATTATTAATATCCCTTGGGAATTCTGTAGGCAAGCTCAGGAAGCTGCGAAGACTGCAGGCATTTCTCTTTCTCAGTGGGTTGTTAAAGGCAAAACCTTGGTTTTGCTTTAAAGTTCTGACTGGTCTCATCAACTGTGAGCCCTATCAGATTCCCTTCAAGGCTCAGTATGCCTGTCACTGATTCCCATTGGGAAGGAAAAAAAAAAATCTTTTTCATGGCAGTATAAAAATTCTCCTGAGGACTCACATTTCCTTAGGTAGAAGGTTTCAAAGAAATCATCTAAGTTCTATATTGGTGCCAGCTTATCCAGTAAATTTTGATCTTGGAAATAAAATGCCAGCAGGGGCAGCGCTACCAATTTTGCTCTCACTTCCACGCATGGTATATGGTTTTGAAAAGGCTGACAGTGGATATATATTTGCCCTACAGAGTGATTTTCAAGGTCATGTAGACAGTGGGTGACTGACTTTGCAAATAAATATTGTAAGGAATAACTAAGTAATACACATATAGAGCTTCCGTTCATTAAAATGTTTTACAGCACAGTTAGTTTAACAAACTTAAACAAAACAAAGTCTTTTTTTCTAACAAAAAATCAAATCCCATGCACAATTAAGCACCACCTCCATCTCTTCATAATCTGTAGTCAAATTTTCAATTTTTTAGTTGAACGGCAAGTTCGCGGAATGCTCTTCTCAATTATGTTAGCTTTTCCAACACTGCTTTTCCAGCTGTTTAATCCATCATTTTCAAAAGTGCTTCCTACTCAAATTATAAGTCAAAAAAAAAAAAGCTTGTTATCTGTAGATTTGGCTTTATCTTCCAGTTCTGAGTGACAGCTTTTCGGTATACTTAGACCAGACTTATACTTAGACTTTGTGAAGCACCCCTAAAACGACTGCAAAGTAAATGTGCTATAGCCATCCCATTATCCTTAGTGTACATTGTTCTTATAGTGCATACTGACTACTCAGTATAGATTAATTTGCATCTAAGGTAATTTTGTAACTGGCCTTGGAAAAGGTCTTCTAGGATACGTCCAATTAAGCTGTTCACTTATAATACCTTTTTGTGGCAGTTACACAAGAAACACGATGTTCCCAGAAAGTTAAACATCGTACAGCATTGAATTAGGAAGTGCATAACGCTTCCTAATAACACATAATTTCG
This sequence comes from Netta rufina, assembly GCF_964035555.1. Classification (NCBI taxonomy): domain Eukaryota; kingdom Metazoa; phylum Chordata; class Aves; order Anseriformes; family Anatidae; genus Netta; species Netta rufina. Next base: position 87,054,653 of record NC_140125.1, on the reverse strand, counting down.
TTGCACATCTGCATATATGTGTGTAACTACTATAACAGATTTTTTTTTTTGGCTGTTACAGGCTGTCTTTCATAAAAAGGTAAATCAATTTTAATCAACAGTTAAATCAGAATAGTTTTAAACACACAAAAACAACCTGGAGAGTACATCGTTTGGCTTCATTACATTATCTTTAAAAGCTTTATTGATTATTTCTTAATGAGTGGCATTCAATATTTAGAATGTGTCTATTTATATTGGTACATTTACAAGCAAATTTTCTGCAAACATCTCAGCGAAACACAAAGCACTGCTGCAACAGAATAATTTCAAAAGCATTTTAAACTCCCTCTGTAATGAAATAATTTATTTCAGAGGAATATACATTTACCTCATCTGCACAGATGATGAATACCTAACAGGTATTTCGTCTGAAGCTTTGAGTGTTCAGCATGTCTAGAGGGAAAAACAGACTCAAGGGCAGAAGACTCCTAAAGTCATGAGGCATGCAAGAGTCATTGATACATCTTAAGGTAGAGGTGATATTAATGATGGGAAAGGCAGCTGGTACAGATTCTCTCTAATGACAGGACATGAAGCACACGCTGCATGAAGATCAATGAGGGAAAAAAGACAGGACTTCAATTCCCTTAATAGTTCTCTTTCCTGCCACCTCCAGTGAATTTGCATCTGATTTGTAAAATCAGGTCTTGATGTCTTTACATGTCATGTTTTTATCTAGAAGGAGGGTATAGCAATATTTATCTGTACCTTTTCAGGCAGATATTCGTACAGAGATTCTGAAGGCTGTGAGACCTTATATACAGCACTGTTTGATTTCAGCCTCTGTGCAAGATTCCAGATTTCAATTAACCAAAAAAAAAAAAATGTACCACAAATGTACACAATAACAACACACTAGAGACCTCTCAAGAAATTGTCATACAAATGAGGTCAGATATACAAGCCAATGCTAGCTGGATACACATAAGAAATTTAGGGTTTTGATTATTAAAATAATTTGTTGAATTTGAGAATTTCAACAAATATCTTAATTTATAGAAAATGGAGACTGGAGAGTCTGCTCATCCCCTCCCACAGCCTGCTGGATTTTCCTAATGCAGCCCAGGACGCTGCTGGTCATCTTTGCTGCGAGGGCACACTGCTGGCTCATGTTCAACTTGGTGTCCACCAGTTCTTCCAGATCCTTTTCTGCAAAGCTGCCTTCCAGCCAGCCAGCCCACTGACTGCATTGGTTATTCCTCCTTAATGGCAGGACTTGCCATCTGCCCTTGTGGAACTTGATGAGGTTCCTGTCAGTCCATTTCTCCAGCCTGTTCAGGTCCCTCTAGATGGCAGCACAGCCCTCTGGTGTACCAGCCCGTCCTCCCAGGTTTTTATCCCCAGAAAATTTGTGAAGGGTGCACAAGTGGAGGGTCCACCCCATCACCCATCTCATAAAGAGAACTGTATTGGTTTCAGGCTCTGGGGTACCCCACTAATGACTGGTCTCCAGCTGGATTTTGTGCTGCTGATCACAAGTCTCTGAGTGTGGCAGCTCAGCTAGTTTTCAGTTCATCTACAGTCCACATACCTAGTTTGAACTTCATTTTTTTTGTGAGGGTGCTATGGGAGAGAGTTTTGAAAATCCTGTTAAAGACACAATGAACACATCCACTGCTCTCGCTTCATCCAGAGAGTGAGTCATTTCATAGTCACTTGGACAGGCTGGAGAACTGGGCTGAGGGGAATCTCATGAAGTTGAGCAAGGAGAAAAGCCAAATTCTGCATCTGGACAAGAATAACCTCATGCACCAGTGCATGCTGACAGCTGGCTAGCAAAGAAAGCCCAACAGCCTTGTGGGCTGCATTAGGAAGAACAGTGCCAGCAGGTCAAGGGAGGTGATCCTCCTCTGCTCAGTATTAGTGAGGCCACACCAGGGTTCAGCTCTGGGCTCCCCAGTACAAGAAAAGTGCGGAGTTAACTGAATCTAGACCAGCACAGGGTCACAAACACGATGAAGGGATGGCGCATCTTCCACATGAGGAGAGGCTGAGGGAGCTGGGACTGCTCAGCCTGGAGAAGGGGAGGCTCAGGGGAGATCTCATCAATGTCTGTAAATGCCTGAAGGGCAGGTGCAAAGTGGAAAGAGCCAGGCTCTTCTCAGTGCTACCCAGTGACAAGACAGGAGACAAACAGCACAAACTTAACCACAGGAGGTTCCCTCTGAGGACCTGGCAACACCATGAGTATAGTTAAATGTTAGCACAGCCCAGAGAGGCTGCAGGGTTCTCTCTTTCAAAATATTGAAGGAGACCCAACCCAACCAAACTGGACACGGTCTTGGGCAACCAGCTCCAGCTGAGCCAGCTTGAGCAGTGAGTTGCACTAAATCTCAAGAGGTCCCTTCCAGCCTCAAGAGTCCTGTGGTTGCACTCTTGCATCAGGGATTGCATCCCTGCACAGGACCTGCATCCCTGCGCCTTTCCAGAGGAAGGGGCAGCACTCGGCCAGCAGACATGAGCAGAGCCAACACGTGTGCTACAAGACCTCACTGCGGAGAAAGGGCTGGTGTGTGAGGTGTGAGGAAGGGCAGCACCAAGCTGGGGCTGCTTTGTGACCCTCCTGCCTGGCAAGGCGAGGGGGGTCGCGAGAGTCGCGACATGGCGGAGCCTCTTTCCCAGCGTGCAGCGCTGCAGCGGTTACCATGGAGCCGGGCGGGCTCCGCCGCCATGGCGCTGCCCGCGCCGCTCCCCGCCCGCAGCATGGAGCTCGCCCCGGCCTCGGTGCCGTCCCCGGTGGCGGCGGCGGCCGGCCGGGAGCTGCATGTGAGCGGCAGCGCGGAGCTGAGCGCCGGCCCCGACCGGGCCCGGGTGTCGGTGCGGCTGGGCAGCAGGAAGGGGGCGGCCGGGGCGGCGCGGAGCAGCGTGTCCCGCCGGCTGGAGTACATCGCGCACAGCGCCCGGCACCGCGGCGTGCCGGTGAGGGGCTGAGGGGGGGGCGGGCACGGCGCTGGGAAGGTGCCGTGGGGGTGGGTGTCCCCCCGGCAGTGCGGTCTTTGGGATGTTGTGAAGCGGTTCTGGAGGGTTCCGCACTCAGGGCTCTTAAAAATAAAACGTGGCAAAGCAGGGCTGCGGTGGGGAGGTGGCTGGGCTTGGGCGCCTCAAAACAAAACGGAACAAACCAGATCTATGGTGGGGTGAGTGGGTGGGTTTGGAGTCCTAAAAAACGCAGCAAACCCTATCTTTGGTGGGATAAGTGGCTGGGTTTGAAAGTTTCTTACTCCCGAAGGCCCCTAGGAAGTCTGTGCCGTTTCCGTGCGTTCACAGATGAGCTGAGGAAAAGGGAGATGACAGTTTGCTCCCAAATTATTCAGTATGGTAATAAAAGCATTGCAGATTTGTCACAAAAAAAAAAAAAAAAAAAAAAAAAAAAAGATTTTGTGATAGTGCATGGCGTTACAGTGAAATTCGGTATCTGTAAATACGAAGTAAGAGTGGGTCAGGAAGAAGGAAGGTGATAGGAAAGACCCCCTAGCCCCCCTGTTTCGGGAAGGGTCACGTTGTAGCTGTGGGTTTAGATGGCGAGGAGGCACCGAGGCTGCTGCGGGCCAGAGCTGTCACCCGTGTTTTTCCCTACACGTGGCTGTGGGGTGTCTGTCACATCACAGGATCCCTGCTCATACTGATGACAACCAGGAGGAGGATTCATTCATCATCAGAGTAACTTGCTCGGTCAGAAATGGTGCGTTTTTTGGGGGGGATGCAGGCTGAGAGCCTTCAGTTTGCATCGTGAGTTGGTGGGAGCTTAGTCGTGGATTTTCAGAGGAAGACAAGGCGACTTATCATTCATTCACATTTATTAGTAGACAGAAACGATAAGCTTTGTACCCACCACTGTGATAAACTATTAGGTCACGGGGTATTTTCATCCTGGATGCAATTAAATAGCACTTCAAACTGCAGAAAGGTGAGAAAAGATAGCTGCAGCTGCCCACCCTACAAGGAACCTGAAGAACTGACTTTGGGTTTTGACATGAGCCTGGCTGAAATGGAATTGCGGGGAGCATTGGACTTCATGGCAGGTGACACACAAAAGGAGTAAACGGGCTGTTAAGTCAGTGAGTGTACTTTTGAGGTGTTGTGCACACGCAGGCTGGAAAAAATAAGTGCAAAATGAAGTGTGATCAGGACAAGTGTGGTGATATTTGGGTATAGTCAGAGAGAAATGTAATGGGGACATGTAAACGGTGGTGTAACATAGGTAGAAAGTGGACTGCTTTTGTGCTGTGAGAGCAGAGCATTCAGTGGGCTGTTTGTAGTTTCTTTTATAATGAAATGAAACTCATAGTTTCTTTTATAATGAAATGAAGCTTTTAATAGTTTCACAGCCCTCTCTCCGGCTGTTCCAGACACAGCACATATTGGAGACTGGACGTGTTCTGTCTGCAGGCCGGAGAGGCTGTGAAATGCTGCTTAAGTTCTTGGCTTCTCAGTGTTAGCGATGTGTTAGCTCTGGGGAACAACAAGGTGGTGTGTTTTTTTTCCAGAGTAGTTCCCTATGGTGTAATTTTTAGTGCTTTTTTTCCATCCAATTGTAAACCACTAGTGCTGGAGCTTTCGTTTGCCCTCTGGCTTTTCTCCCGACTAACAGATCTCACTGCTGGCAGTTTGCTCCTAACTGCATTCCCTAACACCGCTTGTAGCTAATGCCTTTCTAGACCACTGTAAAATTCATCTCTCTTTGCAATCTCCATATGGTTCTAGTTCTTGCAAGGCTGTCTACGGCCCCTTTAGAAATCAGCAGGTTGGACCATATATTTATTTTTTAATTAACCTGTAGGACCATTTCCTTAGCCGTTCGTGCCGCTGCTGTAGGAAGCCTGTGGGATCAGGAGTGCGTAACCTCTGCAGCAGCAGGAGTTTGCGTTAGCAGCTTGTCAGGATGCCGGGGGCTGCTCCTAATTTCCATATATATTTACACAGGTTTTTAATCAGAAGTAGTTGCACATAGTAGCATTTATTTATAGAGTGCTCTAAGTATCTACTGCTCTTAGAGCACAGAATCTGTACTTTCCCTGCAGCCCTCAAAGCAATCAATGGGGAAACCAATCTCTTACTGAGCCCAGCTGTTCAAAAGCAGCATTTTTTTTCTTCCTTCTCTAGAAGCAAACTGATTTATATTTACAGCTTGTTATTTATCCGGGGGGTGGTGTGGAGATGACATTTGTTTTCTTTAATCACTGTATCCAAAAATTGTCATTGGCCATCTTGTTTAAAAATAGCAGTGATTGTACAGGTTAGCTGAGGAATTAGAGAGGGGGTGTTACTTAAGGAGAAAAAACAGTTCACAAACTGTATCCAGCAGGCTCTGTCAGCACTGGGCTGTGTCCTTGGATATACATGAACTGTTCTCTGTATTTGGAACCTGTTACTCAGGAGTCACAGCTGTGGATGCGCATCCATGCAGTCAGTGGAAAAAAGGATTTGAAGCTTTGCTCACCCAGTTAAGCTTTTTTTTTTTCCAATTTCAATGCATCCTTGATTAAGAAATGCAGAAAGACCTGCATAAGACATCACCTTCCACATAGTTTAAGACATATCCCTGAAGTATCCTGACATTTGCTGAGTACAAACTTGCCTTTTACCTTTCTTAAAATAACTGTCACCTATGCGCCTGTTATTTTTTGAGCAGACGTAAAGCACCAGAAACTACCTCACCGTAGGTGTCATTCTGTCTGTGTAATGCCAAGGGGAAGGCACAGCGTGAGGGGCTGAGAGGCTGGGGAACAGACCCGCCACCTGGAGTGCATGCATGATGCGTGCTGACTGTCAGGGCTTCCCGTCCTGAAATGCTGGGGTAACCTTGCAGAGACACTCTGATGGACGGGCTGTTGTGTCAGTCTCTCATACATCACATCTCTCATTAAATGATTCTTTAATACTAAGAGAAAAAAAAATGTATATTCAGGTGGAAGAAGCCAGCTCTTTTGGTTATTTCAATATCTTTTGGGTATTATTTTTGAGTCTAGAGTTACATTAGATGCATCTTTGCAAACATACAAGTAAATTTTAAGAGGCATTTCCAGGTGTCTCCAGAGTTTTAAGCAATAGCTACACATACCAGTATAGCTCATTACAACTGTGTGCTAGTGTGCATTTCCAATCCATGGACATTTTTGCTTATTGAGGCTGGTCTTGTAAGAAGGACTCGTAATTTTGTTAACTCAGTAGTTAGGAACAGTGCACGTAATTTTACCTTCAGATAGGTTTTTTCGCATACTATACTGTTACATAGCTGTCTCCTTGAAGCGTGCTTTCGCTGAATATTTAGGATTTTCGCTGATAATTTAGGATTTTTTCCTGTTCTCTTCTGGGGAAAGCAGTAGCTGTTCCTACAACAGTGACGTTGTGATGAGGGTGGACACAACAGTTCTGTGAAGAAGCAAGTGTCCCGAAGTAGCAGAGAGGCAGGAGGAAGGGCTATATACGGACTTTGGTGTGTTGAAATGGGGCAAAACATAAGGTGAGGAACAGTTCTAGACTTGATACTCTAAGCTCAATGGGATGTTGCCTGTCCTCTCATTTTTTCACCTGCAACAGTGATAGTTTATATCACTGCTGGATCAGAAAATACACTATATAGGCAGCATACAGATGTGATTCTGTTAAGAATCATTCAATGGCTTCTAGGGGTAATTATCATATAAAAATAATGTTATATTCATTTATTTTGTATCCTGTGTCTCTTGGCCCACAGATTTAGAAAATTGAGAAAACTATTCCAGAAGTCCAGGACACCTGACACACTGGAAGTGTAGTTTTTCTTAAGGCACATTGAAAACTACTTTTTTCCTGTGGTTATTGCTGTCAAATGAACAGTTCCTGAGCCAAAATATAAACAGCAGGCATAAGCAGTAGGGGGAAATAAAGCCTTTTGCTTTTGATGTAGTCAAAGCCCTGATTTCAATTTAAAATTCTGCCGTCACCTCCTTGTCTTCCCCGTGTCCTTGTCTGAAGATGGAACAGGCTCCTGAAAAGGAACAAAGCACCTGGCAGAAGATGCATCAGAAGAGGCCACATCATTATGACTTCAGCAATTAGGTCTTCCCTTTATCTTCAGGAACACATAGAGCTACTGTCAAATCTTGGGGGATACAAATTAGCAACGAGAGAAATTGCCTAGTGGATGGCACAAGGTGGTTTTTCACTCCCAACTGCATCGGTTTTGCAGTAGTGCCTAGAACCACACGATGGCACTGCCCTTAAATATACAGCAAGCAGGCGAAGCGCAAAAACAAACAGAATAAGATGCAAACAAAAGGTTTAGAAGAAGACTGACTTGTTCGGAGGAAAAATAATATTTTTAAAGGGATTAAGGAATGGGGACGTGGGAAAAAATGCACCTTTTCTATGGTTACTCTCAAGTTTTATTACAGTATTGGTATTTCTGTGAAATAGGGGTTTTATGTGTGATTATTCTTATAAGACATGTATATGTATCTCTAGGGGGGAAAAAAAAGAGAAAAAAATTCCTGATAATTATTATAAAAAGTGTGGTTTGCTCCATGTTTCTCTAACAAACCACAGCCAGCCATGCTTCCCAAGTATCTTGAACCTATGAGTGTAAAAAGGGGAAATATGGTTTTTAGGGACTAACTCCACGTGGTCCTTGCCTTTGCTAGGAGAGATTTTCCAAAAATAAGGATGTTTTCTTGTATTTGAGCGTTATTTGTCAATCATAAAATTGAAAACTCAATTTTTATTTTTCAAAAAACCCAAAAGCTTCTTGTAGGCACTGTGCGATGATAATTATAGGTCTGATTTCCATGTGATATTTTAGAAGGAAAATGCTTCTCGTGATTAATGTCATTTCTAAAAAAATATGCATTCTACACAATAAACTTGAAGATTGGAGTCCTCTGTAGAAAATATTCTGACACAAAGCATCCTTTGAAATGTGTCAACACTGAAAGCAAATATTATGTTCCTATGCAAATACATTTAGTAAGTAAAACTTTTTTAGTAATTTGGAAGGCTTGGTATCCGCTTCTCTACAGCTCATGACTAAAAAATGCAAACTCATACTTACAATTAAACTGTAAACTGTGCTTTCTGTTATGGTGTAGTAATTTTACAATAACCTATTCATCCAAACTCTTTACCAAAGAGGGCAGGGGGTGAAAGAAATGTTCGGCTGCTAGCAAGCTGGCCAAATGTTCAGAGGTAGCCAGAGTTGTTCCGTATCTTACTTGTAAATCTTAAAGTTTCTGCTAGTGCTCTGTACAGACCTTACACTGAAAATATAGCTGGTATTAACGCAGAAGGGTCAAAGTGGAATAACCTCTTTTAAGGGTTTCCTTCCTGCTGAATAACCATTGATTAATCATTGTTTAGATCATGAAAATGACTGAAATGTCTTGGGTTTAGTACCAGGTGAATTGACAGCTACACACGGATACACAGAGCCTCTAGCTTGCAGTTGCTTTTAAGAACTAATTCTTCTCTTCAAGTGAATAGCAGCAAAATTGCCGTATAGAGCTACTGTATAATTTACTTTAAGTGATGTCAAGAAATCTTTAATATCCAGCCTTAACTGACGAGATTTGCATGGAAAATTCCAAACTTGTGTTGCTAAGTTATAAGCAATAAGCCAAAACAGTTCAACTTTTATAGAACACAGTGTACGTACATTTCCAACAGACCCTTCATTTCTGTCTTTTAAGATTATATTCTTGTGTTTTGTTTTAGGAAGAAAATATGACTGTAACAGAGGATTTTAGTAGACTAGAGAACACCTACCAAATGGAAGCAGAGGTATGTATTCAACCCAAGAAAACAAAAAATGTAGCAAGAACCAAGGAAAATTTGCAGACTCTTTCCTTGTAGCTAGACATTCTCTGCAGTAAAGGCAGCATAGTCCAAAGAAGCTACTGAAGGACTGCAATTTAAAGCAGAATTCAATTGCAGTCTTCAGTTGTGTGCAGAGCTTGTTTTCTGCTCCTATAGCATGGAAAGGATTATTTTCTTGTCAGATGAATGTGTGCTGTGACTCTACGATGCCGCGGGAGGGACTCTTTTGTTCTGGGACTCCAAGGTTGTCATCCTGTGGTGGTGTAAGCAAACCTATGGTTCTGCTCTCTCCTCAACCCCTAGATGTCCCTGCCCTCTGCTTTTTTGAAAGAATTTGTATGTAGGTGATGAGGTAATAGGCAGCTTTGGAAAGCTGCTCCAATTAAAACTAATCTGAAAAAAAAATGATTATTTTTTCCATTATTTTAGCTCCACGAACTGGAGACAGTGAAAGGCAGAGGACAAGAGTGGACGGGGAACAACCGTGGCATGGCAGCCCTAAGCTATATCTGCTTAAGCCACAGTTGAACAGCACCTGGACTTTGGTCTATCCTACATTACTCTGCCATCAGCTTGCTGCAAGTAAAGCAAAGCTAATTGTTTCCTAGGTAATTCACTTTGAATTCTGTAGGTTAAAAGTGCTGAGTGAAAGTTAAATGTTATTAGAATAATTCCATTACTTCAGAATCAGCTCAGGGGAGTTTATTTTTGCACATCTGTATTATAGCAAGAAGTAAATGCACTGAAAATATTCATTAAGGGAAATAGCATGTTTTCAATCAATGAATCTTTCCAGATTTAATCACTTCAGTCACTACCCAGCAACTTCAGTGATTCTTATGAAGATTCCTATAAAAGTCTGCAGTAAAACTCTAGCAGTATTATAGAGTTACTGTTTACAGTCCCCTAAATCAGAGTTCAGCCTCTTTAATTTGCGTGTTTGTTTTAAGGTATATTGTCATCTAAATAACAGCGATAAATATACAAATAAATGAGAATTTGGAGAACAAAATTAGATTTTAAAATGAGTCCTCGGATACTTAAATGATATCATCAGTGTCGTCTGCTGAATGGCTTTAACTTCATAATTTAGACACCTACTATCATGAGAGCTTCAATTATCAAGTCTTTTAGATAAGCTGTACTTAATTAATACAACTATATGCAGTTGTTATTTAGGCTACAAACAAGCTTAGGCCTACAGCTTCAGCCTTATGCAGTAACTAATCCAATCGTCAGCCTGCTTCTGCCATCAGTTTTTATACAACAAAGATTGTAAGTAAGTGGAAAGCAAATGACATGGGCCAACTTTACACCAGTGGGCAGTTTGGACCGGCTGTAATTGTCGTTCAGAAGTTCTGTGGTTGCCAGGGGCCTGAACTTGAAATTCTGGCCGCAGTACTGTGGCTGTGGTCTGCTTAAGTAGCAGTCTGGTAGCGCTTCATGCAGAGGTTAGTTTCACCTAGACTCCCCCCTTATGTGAGCGCTAGTTTTGTTAGTGCAGCTTCATAAACCAGTGAAGTTCAATGTATGGGACAACTTTAGCAATACAAATGAATTTTAAATTAACTTACACTGTCTTCTGTACTAAGGAGTTTGCCATTGCATTTGTGTTACGTATCAAATCACAGAGGTCCTGCATTATTTCATTCTGTACACTCCTTTTCCCATTTGTCTAACGGTTTTTAGAAGACTGAAGAAATTCCCAGACAAATAGCTATTTTAAGGTGTAATTAAGAATTCAAGGCGTACTTTCAACTGTAAGAAGATAAATTCTAATTCATGCTTTAACAAAGGAAAATATGCAGAAGAATGAAGTTTTGTAGGGGATCACAAAGCTCTGTAGTATCTTAACCGTAACAGTTCATTTGTTGCATGATGATCTCATGGGATGATTAGTTTGTTCTTGTGCATATCTTAACACACTTGCCTTTTTGTAAAACACAACTTCTTGTCCTTTACAGCCTTATCCAAACCTTACAATGTGGCCATAACGGTTTTGCGTTCCTCATATTATTTTTTTCACAGTTTTTAACCTTAATCATAATTTTATTGAAGAAATTGAAATACTGCTTTGCATATTAATGCTCAGGTATCCTCTGTAAAAAAAAAAAAAAAAAAAAAAAAAAAGTGGAATTTATTTTATTGGATCTAGCTCTAAGTAATCTATGTGAAAACTGTGTTTGGGGGTGGGGGAAACAAAATTCACAAGTGTTACTCAGTTGTTTTCTGCACCGAGGACGCCTGATCCCATGCTTTTTTACCCATAAAGTTCCTGAATGCCCAGAGCTGCCCCAGTCTGAGCAGTTTCCCTCTTGCTTAAGCCCCACCATTATTTTGTTTGACCAGTCCTCTGTTTCATCCCCTTGAGGGAACTGATCTTATAAACACTGGCAGCCATCTGGCAGACGCTGTGATGGTCCTCACAGTGACAGCGTGCAGTCAGCTTTCCACAAAACACAATCAGGAGTTTTCTTGCAAAGCAGCACGAGAGGCTGTATGGGTTTTACATACGGCAAGAGCTCTCACTGAAGAAAGAAATCCAGGTTTAAGCTCATCTTTGGTCTTAGTTCAGATTGGCACCGCACCTTCCAGAAAGTGATCCAGCCGCCGAGTTACAGGTGAGGGGTGTGTAATTCAGAGGAAGCAGTAACCCCTTGCAGCTTTATTTCTGTGCAAAAAGAAGTGAAAGAGTCCGGGACAGGAGATGGTGACCCCGGCTTGGTGATGAGAGCACTGTATGGCAAGGTGAAGATGAAGACTCTTAAAAAAAGGGTTTGGGAACTGGGATTTCTGCTTCCTGAACACTCTAGCAGCTGGGCATGACTACTTGACTGCTGAAAAGAGTGCTGTGCCACAGAGGAGGGCTTGCTCCTGCCTGGAAAGCTGCCACCTGGCTGGTGCTTCCCTGCCAGGAAGGCTGTAGGGCTCTGGATCCTGGGCTGATAGTGATGCCTGCTTTGTTGGGAAAACACCCAAATTCCTGCTGTATCATCTGTGTGTAATGCTTCTTCATGCCAAAGGTACAGAAGGCTGCACGTTTAAATTGTTTTTCATCCTAGACTGAAGTGACCAGTTCTCTGCAGGCACTGGGGCGAATCTGTTCACCCAGCACAGGGCTTTGAACAAGTGGGATGGGACTGGGCTAGGCTTCTTTTGGTCTCATAGGTCAGGTTTCTTGAACCTAATGCGTGGAATTAAAATGTAATTTTCCTTCCTGCCCGATATTTTCCACATCCTTTTGCTTGGGCTTCTGCATAATTAACATCTGGTAATCTAAGTTTAAATTTAAAAGGGAAGAGCTAAGATGCATCTGAGGATGTGTCACACACAGTACGCGTTCGTTCTTCAAATTGTCTACATACCAGGAATGCCAGACTTCCTCACAAAGAGCATTTTCTTAATCCTCAATTTTAAACCATTTCATAAGCTTCTTTCTGTTGGAAAACAACTGATAGTTTCTAGGGCTATATAAAAGTGTCTGACTCAATAAATTTATTATATACAGGACTACTACGTTTAGTTAGTTTGTACAAATCTGTCTTTACATTGATTTAATTACAGGTGTTGGATCATAGGAGAAGAGTTTAAAAAAGAAATGTACTTGTCTGATGTCTGTGTTCGTTCCAGGTCTCTATTATATTCAGTGATTTTGGAAAAATGCAGAATGTTTGCAATTTACTTACTGAAAAACTAGGGACTTCTGTTACCATCAGTCCACCTCATTTCTACCACACTCCAGAAGCCATAGACGCCCTTCGGTAAGTTTTCTCTTATGCCACAGATTTTACAGCCTCAGATACCATTTAATATGAATACATAATTTATACTGTTTGTAGTGGGAGCAAATAGTTTCCTTCATACCTATTAAAATTTATGTTCAGATCTCAGCATTTGTTCTAAATATAACTTAGAAATTAATGCTGTTCAGCCTAGGAAGAGGCATCTTGTTCTTTCTGCAGTGCCCCTGTGCAGAAGCAGACTGTAATAAATATTTTCTCACTGATTTCCATTGGAAGTATAATCTGCTGTGAATATTAGGTCAACATAATTTGACTTTGGTTACATCAGCACGTGTAGATTTAATTTGAATTTATTCATGGAGGTACAAATGCGTTACCAGATGTTGGTAATTCTAAGTACCCTTGCCAATTCCCATTACTTTTAGCTACTGACATGCTCTGAAGTGAGCCATGGATGGCGCTTGCTCAGCACCAAAATATGCTACCTTGATGCTCGTGGTCTTAAAATTGTAGGTGTTTACCAACTATTTGATTTTTTGCATATCCTGCTGATGTTGGAGAGGGTGGGAGAACCAGCGGGAAGTTTAATCTTGGTTTGGGGTTTGCCCCTTTAAAGAAACATGCCTGGGCTAAGGAGGGAGCTCAGCTCACTGCAGGTAACATTTCTGGAGATGTCAGAAGTGGATCCCAAAGTGTCGACGCAGGAGTCTGGAAATGAGGCCAGTGAGTTCAAGGGGGTGCAGGTTTGGCTTACAGCTGGGCACCCAGATGTTTGGAGCAGGGCTTGGACGCTTGCTCTGCACCACACGCCACCGGTGCCTGCAGCAGACAGGTGTTTGAAATGCCTGATTACAGCTGATGAGGACGCTCACAATTTCTCCTGTTTCCCCTCAAACTTTCAATCTACCACCCAGAAGGTGGGTAAAGGTGATGCTCCTTACTCCATGCAGTTATAAGAACTGAAACACAGGGGAAAAAAAAATGTTTGGCTTGAATATTTATGCAAGTTGACCCTGCTTGTTGTTGTGCTGCATTCTCTGCCTCTCAGCCGTCAAGTGTGCGTCGCTGCTGTTGGAAACACGCGGCAGAAAGCCCAAGAAGTATGTCGGCTGCTTGGCCAGTCACTGGGAAAACCTTTATTAATAAGAGAAGAAGAAACAAAAGAATGGGGAGGCCACACAGACAGTCAGCAACCTAACACCCCAGATTCACTGACTCTGCAGGAAAGAATCCTGAATGCTACTGCTTATGCTTCTTGTAGAGTGTTTGCTGTGTTTGAGATAAAGGGAAAGGAAAACAGAAGAAAGAAGTTGCTCTAAAACCTTACAAATTTTCTTAATAAATTTTTATACTTTCTTCATTTTTTTGTTTTCCTTTATTGATTTTTATTCTTACGATAGCAAGTATGGTTAAGACAGGATATTAAGAACATTGTTTAAGTACAGAGCAAAAATAGAAAGTTTCTTAATTTGCCTATCCAGGTGCAAGAAATGACATTTAGTAGTTTTATGTCACTCAAAACTCTTCCTTTGCACGGGTCATTTGAAAACAGCACAATGCATGCTTTTTATAAAGAGAATAGTCAAACTACTGCAGGAATACTTTACTGTAGCTCTCACTAGAAATATTTAAATTCCAGCTGGCCTTTACTTAGCTCTCGCCTCTAAAATTAAGATAATTAGTTCTGCAGATACAGTATTTAACTGTTTCATTTATTCTGCTCCCCACCCCCCAGCTCACTTAATGATGGTAAACTGAACATGCCATTTGTCCACTTCTAACGAAATGAATCCTTCAACATAAAACTTGCTTAGGAACATTTTATTTCATCATAGGAAAAAAATATACATTAGCTTTATCCTGGTGTCTGTTTGCTCAAGTTTAAAAAGGAACTATGTTGTCCAGATGCACATCATATGTACAAATAGCTGAACATTTCAGTCATGAGGATAGATTTTTTTCAACCACGGCTGCATAATGTATTTTGAGCCATCATATCCGCTGAAATAGGCCTTCATATCAGGGTGGTGCACCTGAGAAAAATCACATTTCGAGTCGAATTAGCAATGAATACAAACTGATACTTTAACGATTTAAGTTACTAGAGTTAACTTCCTGAAGACTGCTGATTAGTTTAAATGCATTTTGTACATAGATACACTTTCAGTGGGATTTTCCACACTTTGCTGTAGTTTATGGCATAAGAACAGTGGCTTTCTCAGACTGTCAGTGCCCTGTATGCATTGAACACGTCTCCTGAGATGTTACTGGCTAGATCTATACCAGGGTTGATGTTTTAACCTCAGCGCTGTTTCTTATTGAAGTAGTTTCCACTCCTTTGTTGCTGGTACAGCTTCTTGTTATTTTTTTCAGCTGGATCAGGTATCTAATCCAACTAAGCAGGCAGCAGGAACACTAAAGTAGTCAAGGAAATTGTGAAGACACACTGAGTTGATGGGCTTCTGTATGATGGTGTCTAAATTGAAGATCCATCTCCACAAAGGGCAACCTGAGTTGTGAGCTTTGTTATGATCCAGAAAGCCTAAAGTGAGTAGGTTAGAACTGGGAACTGGTTAGAGCAAGGTGAAACATTTTGTCATCCTCAACTCTTTTTAGGAAATCAGTGTCTATTAGGCTGGAGGAAAGGCTGTGGGAAGGCAATCCGCAGACCTTTTTGAAAGTGAGGTGTAGGCATGACTCATCATCTGTAATTAATCTCACCTAGACAGTTTTCAACTCTCTAAATTTGTGAGCTTGTTACCATCAGTCACCGTAACCGTCTGTGGGAAGAGTAAGCTTCCCCTATGGGTCAATAAAGCCATCTGATAACTTAAAGGCTGGCTTTCACAAGGTAAATGTTTGTGGTGAGGTATTTGTGTCTCCCCGTGGACTGTAAAGGTCACCAAAGGTAGGCAACTGACTGACATAATAAAAGGTGCATTTTTTAGACATGAGTCCGAGGGCTCAGAACCCAATTTTAAATCCTTATGTCACGTATCTGGGCTAGCATATTTCCTACTCCTTTGTTCCGGCCCGTTAGCACATTTTATGTTACAGTCACTGGCTAGAGCAGAAACATTTTAAGGAAGGCTGTCTTCTGGATCAGAGCCTCTGACTAGTTGAAGAATCAAGTGCACCTTGTGTAAGCTAGAAATCAAAGGCAACCGAGACCATGATACACAAACCAGAATTTTAGGCAGTTTTTGCAGTTAAAGAAGGGAGACATTATTCAGCAAAAGCTTTTTGAAACACGGATTTTTCAGAGTGGAATTGTGAAAGCAGTGTGTTTTGCTAGATCCAGTCGAAAGGGATGAAAGGAGTTGCCCAACTTTGATTGGTCAGTGAAATCCTAAAACAAAAGTCCATGTCTGCAACAGCCTGTATGTAACAGAAGCCAAAAATGCTAAAGGACTTAAAGACAAAGAAAAAATTATGCAGTTGGATACTTTTAAGTAGACAGCACATGGTTTGAGTCATTTATCACCTTCTAAAAACATATATTTGAAAGTACAGCTATAGTTTGTGCGTCTGCTTCCTCTATTAGTTTCACTACCTTTGTAAAATAAATAGTATCCATTAAGCCAAAGGTCAGCCAACTTTTAAACACAGAGGATAACAAGCAAGTTGCAACGGAATAAAAATAAATACTACCTCTAATCCCATAATAATCGTTATCTCTTCCTCAGGAATGTAAGTGGTAGATTTGCCAAATCCATTTGCTTTGTTAATTAGAATTCGATAGTGAGGAGTATCTCTTACATCCTGTAAAAATAGAAGGAAAATAAATAGCCTTGAGAGGAGCTGATGACTAAAGATTACATTATATAATCAGTTAACTCTCACTAGACTTACAGGGCCTAAAACCTCTCAATGTATACATACAGCAGGTTTATTTTTATGATCTTGCCAACGCCAGTTTGGAAAAATAAGTATAAAACCATCAACAATGCAATATGTGACGTTCTTCTTCTCAAATCTTTTTTGATTTTAAGAGCCAAGATATTTATTAAGTGACCTTTTTGTTTGTATATCTTGCAAGAAATATGACTTAGACTATCCCTGCTTTTTGTATATAGGTCCCACAACAGTTTGTTAGTCCCCCTTCTACCTTCACAAGTGGTGATGCCAGAGAGAAAGGAGCAAATTCAGAGCATAACACCACCTCTTACAGCCTCGATCCCAGTCCTGGATAAAGCTAAGGCAACTTCCACATATATCTAAAAGTCCTCCCGCCAAGAAAGCAGTGTAGCTTATGATTATTTTTGTATTGCCTATAAACCCCAGTCACAGGCCAGGGTCCCACTGCGCTGACTGCTGCCCATAAATATTCCCATCAAAAGTAACCCACAATCTAAACACGAAAAAGTGATGGATGAATACGGGCAGATAAATGGAGTTTGTGCAGCCATTAGTATTGATCAACGTGACAGGCAGTGGCCTCTGCTCAGCAATGTGCTGATGAACTGCAAGGCAGAGAAAGGCCGGGCTGAAAGCCTGGCTAATAACGCCGGGGGGGTTGTAATGACCAAGCTTAGCAGTTGCCTCTTAAAGGTCAGAGGACATTTTGCATAGCTGATGCACAAAACGTAGAAAAACAAAGGCAAGTTTAATTAAAAAAAATACACTTCAACCACAGTATCAATAGTGAACTTAAAACCTTAAAGATGAACACAAGATCTTTTAATGTTTTCCCAATTATATAAGATACATAAAAGGATTGAGAACGTCTGATGGGGAATGCATAGGTGTGCAGTTGGTGACAATGCCACTGAGAGGAGAAAAAAAGAGGGGAAAAAGCAAGGCCGCAGGTGTTTTTGAAGCCAAAGATGAGTAGCAGATGGATGAAATTGCAGTCGGGAAGGGGCAAAATGCACCCAACAGTACTGAACGTCTGCTCCCAGCTGAACATGGATTCTCATCTACAGGCAGAGCTTCTCATTTTTTCTCATTTTCAGTCCTCTTTGGCTTACTGATTAGTGCCTTCCGGCCACTTAAGCAGCATGTCAGCGGCCAACCCACAGGGTATGTAGCACTGTATTAGCAGCCCAGCACTGTCAACAAAGATTTAGCATCTGATTTCCAAATGCAACAAGGACTTTGGCTAGAGAATTTCAAAAGCTCTAAGAATCGTAGCAAAAACACATTGTTAAGTAGATTTATATTCCAACTGTCCAGATGCCTCAAAACACAGCTTTCTCTCTCGGAAATTGATTAAACACAGAGGCTTACTTGCATTTCTTAGGTGCAGTGAAGATGTTACCAATTGTGCCTACGCTGGAAGATCAGATCAGATATTTAAAAGCTTTTCAATTTTAGTAATACACCATGAGAAATTTGTTCTGTTAAAGGTTGACACTGCTGCTTTAAATGCAACACTGTGTATTAAAAGTAATTTTAATTCGAGAGACATCCAGAACAACCCTGACCAGTAAAGTTTAACCAATCCAAGCTGCAAAACCAAATCTCTCCTGTGACAACAGCGCAGAAGAAACAGAGCTTTCTCTCAGCTGCACAGATGATCGGGGTATTAAGTATTCCCTATTAGGCTAGCAGGAAGTCCATAGCAGCGTTAGAGATTTTTTAACAGCGTTATTGTGTGCATGTATTGATAAAATAAGAGTTTAATACAGTCAAACCTGTTTTGCTGGAGGATATTTGTGTTGTAGCCATTCTTCTGGAGCTTTAGCTTTTACATCCCATCCAACAATGACTCCCGAGTAACCAAGTCTTTTGTGAACTATCACCTGGCCCACACTGAACTGGATGGACTCAGGCTTTGGGCTGCGAACCTGAGTTGATTCTAATTTAACAGAGAAAGAGACTTGTAAAGAAATGTTTTATCAAGCATTTTAAACATTTAAACAGACACTCACATTCTTCTGGTTTCTACCGGAAGAGAAGTGACAGTTAGATTAATAGGCAAAGTAAACAAGGAAACATGTACTTTGTTTCTTTTCCCCCCAGAATATTACTACAATTTTTGACAGACCAGCATCCACTAAGGAAGGTATTTTTCTACTTGTGTGCCTTTGATATCACGTATGGGTCTTAACAGAAAGCATAAACACGTGTATGTATTGGCAATTGCTGTTTAACTGCACCTCTATATTCAATATTTCACAGTGCTACACACAATAACTAATTTTGCCATATTTTTTTCCAGTTTGGGTCACGGAATTTTTCTATTCAGTCTGACTGCAGGGATTTTTTTTGTAGCAGCAGACTAATCAATGGTTTCTTTTTCCTTTTATGAAGTTGTTCTAAATCATTCATTTGAATCAAGTGAAAGCTATACCATTGTTGCTCCATACACCAGTACAAAACAGGCACACTCAGATCTGCTCCACGAAACAGACGGATACACGTAGTGCATCACACTGATACCCTTACACAACACAGGGCGGGAAGACTTCAGATTTGACGTGTCTTGTTTTGCCTACTGAATACGATCAGACAGGAGGAAAATGACTAACATTTGCAAGACAAGTGTAGAAATACCCTACAGAAAGACCTTAGAACGCAATGCCACCAGCAAAACACAAAAAGGATTGCAAAGACTTTGATACCTGCAAAATAGGAATGGTTTTCTGCTTCAGTGTTGGCACTTTTAATTTTCTTTTCTCCGAAGTACCAGTTCCTAAAATGTAAAATTAATAACCCAGCATTCAAACACATTCTTTTGCAGGTGAGTTTTAGGATAATCAGCCTTCAGGTTATTACTTTAAGCCTTTGTCTGAATAGAGGAATAGTGCAAAGCCTTTGATGCAAAATTCTTCACAACTAGAAGCCCAAACAGAATGAGAGTTTTACATTAACACCACTTCTAGGGAACATACAAGACAAAGAAGCTTGTTCCAACAGGAGAAAAGAGTATATATATAGCTTCTTTGGATATGTAGCTCCACAGCTGCATTATAATTTTATGTCAAGGAAAAGCCATTTACTTTATATAGGTGAGCTTGATACTATTCTGACTTCTGAGAGAGATTCTTCAGTCTCTTCTGTAAATTCTACTTTGAAATCTTTAAAGATTGGTTAACTGTAGTATGGACAAGGTGCCTGGCCATGAGTCCCAGCTTAAGGCTACAGTAAAAGTGTCTTCCTCTGCAGTAGGCTGAATTTCATCTGAATTTCACAGGTGGGGAACTCAGTGTTGTGGGTTGTTTTGGTGGTTTTGTTGTTGTTTTAGGATAACCAATTCTTTATAGTAATATAAGATATTCAGAAGATGTAAGCTGCTCCAACAATGCACAAATAATCAAAGGATCTTTTGGTGTTTAGAGGCTTTATCTCTACACATGCCTGAAGATTCCTGCAAAGTTGCAAAGCAATTTGTGGTGAACCTGAGAAAAGCACAGTTTCTGTTGCCTTTTGTACATCTCCTAGGCTTTTCTGGGGGCAAAAGTAATTCTGAATTTTCCACAGTTCAGAGGTACTCCTTGACACCCCTGGTCATTGAACATGAATCAATAATAAAGGACCTTTGAAGGTCCAGACAAGGTAAAACCTTTGGAGTATTTCTACTGCACAAGAATTAAATCTCACAAACAAGCCCTTTTAACCTCCCTGAACAAGTCATCTTAAAACTAACCGGGTACATATGCAAATGGATACAACCTTACTTCTTCCAGACCAACCCCCTGTCATTTATCCAATAATCACATTTTCCCTCCATCCTAAACCCACAGATTTCCCATCTACGTTTTCTACAACCACCGTATACAGCATAAGATATCCATCCCATGTTGTAGGATCTGATCCTGTAAACGTATCACAGCTTATAATCTGTAATGTGGTTAATCCTACAGACAATCAGATTGCACAAGCAGATGAATTTAAAGTAGAGGATAACACATACAGAATTACTGCCCGGATTTATGTTTAGTTTCACATGGAGCTCCAATTGCATGTTTGTGTAGAATACAAACAAAAGCTTTTCTTAAACTGGTAGAAAGTCCCAAATCAGTCTCAATAGGAAAATGAGAAGCATTTCCCCTTCGTTACTTATTTCACCCGTGCAGCATGCCTTCCTGTTTAAAAATAGACCGTGTTTGAAAGATAGGCTTAAATGCAGACAGAATGCAACATCCTACCTTGTCTTCAACAGCCACAGCTTTAACCGATCTGCCCACGCATCCACACTCAGGTAGGACTTGGTAAAGCTGCTCCCACAGGCAATTAGCCTTCAGTAGTAAAAACAATCACCATGTCGTTTGAAAACTTTCTATCGTGTTTTTTTAATATATACTTATTTTCCTTTTTTAATGTTTAAACTTTAAGGTTTCACTTCTGTAGCAAACAGGAAAAAGAAGTCAGTGGCCAGGAACAAGTTCTCCCTAAAGATTACTACTTACACTGCAAATGAATGTCCTTTCAATCATCACTTGTACCAGTAAACCATACGTGAATTTTGGAAAATGCCATTTGCCATGACAAAGTTGCTTTTTTTTTCCTGTAGTCAGACCACAGGAGTTGCCAAATTGCATCAGATTCTGCTGTTTCAACTGTAACTTGAGGATACTGAGAACAAAACATTTCAAAAGTTGTGCACATAATCAAAGGACTATTCAAAAACAGCAAAGCAAATTCTGCATAAATCTAAATGGTTAGTAGTTGACTCATGCCATGAAACCCTGAAAGTGTTTTAAATCTGGGTCCTCGCCCACAAAGACAAACTTTGTTCTTTTTTAATCCAGCTTAATCTTTTGCTCTCATTACTTCATGGATTTGAGTTGTACAGATGAACCACACAACGAAGGCACTACACAGACCATATTAAAACTCTAAGTCATACACAACTCTCTTTGCATGGTACATCTTCAAGATGCTAACATTTGCCAGTGGTTACCACTATTAAATCCTTGGACCTGATGCACTGTTCTTCACTTTACATTTAGAACAGACACATGGGACCCTGTCAGTACATAAATTCCTAATTCATATACAATATAAGTGTCAGAAGGTAATGGAAAGTTTGAAATAGTCTTACTAATAAAACATTTAATTTCTCCCATTTTAAAGGGTTTTAATCAATAGTCACATATATTGGAATGTCCAAAAGCAGAAGAGGTTAAGACACAGCCATGCAGTCTCGCAGATTATACACAGATTTTTACGGGAAGAAAACAATGGTTGTTATTCAAATGCTGAAGGACCTCTTTAAACTACTAAATACAGTCACGTTAAGCCACAGAAATGTCTGAGGTATGATTTGAATGTTGTTTTCATGCAGGAATGGGCAACGCATTCCCACTCGCCAGGACAAAGTGTATTGGGGATGAGAATGAGAACTCTTATAGATGAATACAGTAGGGAAGGACAGACTTACAACCTTTCAGTTATCTGGATGCGCTGAGCGGAGTCTGTTCCATACCACTGGGATAGGAAATACTGTGCAGGAAGCGCGGACAGCAGCATGCAGAACTGCAGAGCCGCAGCTGCATTGATGTGAGGCATTCCGACAGGAAGCTTCTTCAAAGACTCTTCCCTGCTCTCTAATCTGAAAAAGAGGGAAAAAAAAAAAAAAAAAAAAAAAAAAAAAAAAAAAAAAAAAAAAGGCAAAATGCAGCAGCCAGCTTTGCTGGCTGTGTGTACTTAAAAGTTTCCTTCAGATTGCTTTTGTTGCTTCACAAGATAATATACAGGCTGTCCACACACATTGCAGTTACATCCAGAGCATTCCTAAATTAGGTCTCACTACATTTACAGAAACTAAAAAAAGACTAACATTGACTAATTCAGTGTATTAAACACGTCTGACACATCAGATTGATGGCCTCAGAAAAGTCTGCTTCGTTACAGTGAGTAATGCATATACAGAACCGAGGGATTTTTCTTTCAGATCAGAAGCGTGCACGGCGTTGTACCTGGACAACAACTGTGTGCCACAGTCACATCGCTAGAGCAGGAACACACCCGACAT
The DNA here is from genome assembly GCF_964035555.1 of Netta rufina. Classification (NCBI taxonomy): domain Eukaryota; kingdom Metazoa; phylum Chordata; class Aves; order Anseriformes; family Anatidae; genus Netta; species Netta rufina. Next base: position 87,032,156 of record NC_140125.1, on the reverse strand, counting down.
CACCCTTCACTCCAGTGGCACCTGCCGCACCTTGCCAATGCAGGAAGATACTCGTGACTCTTCTCCCCTTGCCCACCAAACTAAGATACTTGCCTTCAGATGAGGAGAGCATTTTCTGTCCTTTTGTATCTATGAAAGTTCTTCACATCAGAGCCCGGACTGCTCAGATCTGTGCCTCTTACACACGCATTCACAGACCGTACAGGCTTACTGCGACCTTCAAAACACCACCTACATCATGAGCCCTCTGCATCCTCTTTTATTCGCTTCCAGCAGAGGCGAATTGTATCTCCTGCTCCCTAGCAGAGCATTCAGCTTGCAAGCAAACACAAATTGTTCAAGTTGCTTCTAGCTTTTGCTATCAAACTTACTTCAGTTACAAAATAATGCAGGTTACTGTAACATATGCCGTACAGGTGCCTGGGGGAAGTTAGACTTATGAAAACTGCCTAGAAAACACAGTCAAGATCACAAAATTACGCTGAAGGACACCTAAGGAATACCATAAGGAATACAAAAACACACACACCACGACAGACAGCTAGCAGAAATCGCGTTTTTCTCCTCGACATTCCCTCCTTTAGAACCTATGGGGAAAATAACGAAGCCTGGCCCCGGGGCGGATCCTCGGGCAGCCGGCGGGGCGCTGCAGCAGGTGCCCCGCTCCCCCCCTTCCCTCCCGGCCACCCTCTCCCGTCAGGCGGCTCCGTTCCCGCTCACCCGGCGGTGTCGGCGGAGCTCCCCGCTCCCCTCGGCGGTGCCGGTGCCGGTGCCGGTGCCGACCTCAGCCCGGTGAGGGGCCGATCCCGCAGCGGGGCGGGCCGCGGGGCTCCCCCTCAGCGGCGGCGGCGCCGCCCTCGCGGCAGGTGGCGGCCGTTGTGGCCGGCGGACATCTTGTGCGGCTGAGGGGAGGCAGCCCGCCGTCGCGCGTTAGGAAGCGATGTGCATCAATAAAAATGGTCTTAAACGTTCTTAATTCGACAGATAGGCGTCTTGCTTTGAGCCCTACCATACGTAAAAGAAGCGCTGAAATCCCGCGCTTCGTGTTGGGCGGATTATGGTACTTTAAAGCGTGGAAAAGCTGTCCAGAGTCTCCCACAAAGCATCGTTTCCACAAAACACTGCTTCCACAAAACATTGGGGGGAATTTTGTGGGTTCTGACAGGGGAAGAAACCCAAAGGTACAGCCACCCTGTTCTGATGCTGGGCTGCAGGCTGAGGGGGTCTCCTCAGCTCCCATCACCTCACGGAGTTGCTCGGGCCACAATTCCTTCTTTAATAAAAACACAACAAGACCAACACCTCAGCAGACTGTACGCTCTTACCCTTTTTAAGAGGAATAGAAAGAAAGGACAAAAAAGTTCCGTTCTATTTTTGCAGCTTAGTTTTAAATAAATATGCACTACTCCCCTGAGCATTCATTTAAATAGCTTTTTTTCCAGGAAAGAGAAAACAGCCGGTGTACCCTGCTATGAATAGAAGCCAGAAGAAAGTCCCCTAGTATGAGTTTTATGCAAAAAGCATCACGGTTTTAACATAAACTTTTAACACAGCACCACAGCGCGTCTCAGACCACCCTCCTGGTGGTTCAGAGAGCACTTCGTGGTGGTCCACGGGCTGGGCTTTGTGGCAGATGGATGAATGTGTAACGAAACAAAAGTCTGCGGCGCGGTTTCGACAGTGCGCGTGTCAGACTTCAAACACAGCCTCCCCCTGGGCCCGGGACGGCTGCACTGGGGTCGAAGCCTCTGAGCGAGTCTCTTCTTTGTCAGGGATTTCTTTGGTGCAAATTCAACAGCGGTCAAATTTGTTGATGACACCGAAATCAGAACGGGAGCCAACAGAGGAGGACAGACTCAAACTGCAAATGACCCCAGGGAGATTAGAGCAACAGGGAAGTTATAGACAATGGGAGAATTCGGCAGCAGCAAATGTGAAGTCTTACTGGGGAGAGGAAATAAATGTTCATCTCTTCTTGTTTGCTGAACACATCTCTATAACATGCAGTACCATGAAAAAAATAAAAAAGGTTATCGTGCCACACCTAGTTCAATAATGTACCTTATTTCTCATTGTCTCTTCAGTGAGTAACATGAACCACCTCTTGCTTTCCCTTGTGTATAAAATCAGCAATGTGTATACTATAACTACCAGCCTAATACAAAATATGTTAGACAGCTAACTAGAGTCGTTATGCCTCTTCTGTAGATACAGGAAAATCATATAGGGTCTCCCATGCTGTGCTGGACAGAGCAGAGGAGTGGCATTATCTTATAAATAGAGTGCATTGCTGGCTGGAACAGTTTGACTTGTTGCTTGGGCTGAAGTGAGTTTTCTTGGACTATGGATTTGAGCCTGGAGCCCATGAAAGATAATTTAGAAAAACAAACATAATATCCAGAGGCTTACATTCAGCATCCTGGGGCATGCAGTCAAACAAGGATAATCCATCTTTCTAGTGCAGAAAGTGCTTTGAATTCCTGTGCCTTGGCTATGCAGGAAGCTGAGGAAAAACATGTCAGGATTTGGCCCTGCTTTTTTCTCTTCTCCCTTGCTTGATGTTCTTCCCTTCTGCCACAGCCTCAGGGTCTCCTCAGAGACCTTCCTTGCTGTGGGGTCTGCTTGCATTTGTCAACTCTAAATTCATACAAAGATGATGAGGGGTTTGCAAAAATTACAATACCAATTTCAAGACAGCATTGTTGGAAAATAGATTATTTGGGAACTAAGCGTCAGCTGCAGGTTTTTGTTTGCTGATGGATTTAAGCCTGTGCAACGTGGCAGGTCTGCCCAGGTAAAAACTCATCTGAGTAATGACCCAGATTAGAAATACTAATTTAACATAAGAAAAATGTTTTTAAAACATAATTAATTGAGTTGTTTCTTTATAGATAAAATATAGTGTAAATAGCTTCAGTTGGATAATTTAGCTATCATTCTTCCACCCAATTAAAATTTCATTATAGGGGGAACACAACATTAACTTTTCTGAAGGTACTTAGGAGTAACTTATCATGACTGTATTCAGAGCATGGCCAACTCAACAAAAGAGAAAAAGTACATTTATTCCCCACCTTGCCACCGCAGTAACAAGAGTGAGTTTAGGACCTATGCAAATAGGAAAAATAAAAAAAAAAAAAAAAAAAGTATATTTCTTCTAGGAGCCCCACTTTCCTTCCAGCCCTTCCAGCATCTTTTTTTTTTTTTTTTTCTTGGAAAGCCTCTTTCTCCAAGTGGATGTTTGGTGCTCAGACTGCCATGAATAACTATTTTAGCATTTAAATGGGCAAGCTGGATGGGAAGGTAGCAACTCTTTGAGGAAGAAGTGATAGAGAGGTTGAGGTGATACTTTTCCTGTTACTTGAAGAGAGACAATTTCCTGCAGGACAGCACATTCCTCCCTGGTGGTAGAAAGGTTATCAGTGCAGTGGCAAAGTTTCTCTGTATAGCAATGACATGAAAAAGGTTTAAGTTATCAGCGAACTGCCGAGGAAGTTATTCAAAAAGGAGTATTTTACAATCCTTCAGCATTTCTCAGCTCACACCACTGTTCTCCGCAGTGATCTGGGCAATGAGGGTCTGCCCAGCAGGTAAAGAGCAAGACTTCTAATATAAATATATTGTTATATATATACTTACATGCTTTTTCTTTTAAGGAATAGGCGCATCACCTCATGTAATGGGCTGAACTGTGTTTTATTGTCTTCTGGTAAAAAAAAAAAAAAAAAAAAAAGCCTGTGACTTGTAAGCATCAGTGGGGTGTCAGGTGGTTGGAAAGCAATCTACATCCACACTTTTTGTGTGAATGGTACATAATGTGGTGAAGCAGCACTGAACTCTTTTTTTTTTTTTCCTTTCTCTTTCTCTCAGCATCAAGTCTTTATGTATTCTGAGCATATTTGCTGAGGATTTGCAGCTAAGGTCACTAAAGTCAACCCTTTTCTAGTCCTGGATTGGATATGTACCTTTTCAAAAATGAGAAGATACTTTCTCCCTCTCATTTTTTTATTTATTTTTTTTTTCCAGCCTGGGAACAAAATACATCCTGTACTGCCATGAAGAGCAGGTGCTGTTTTGTAGGTTTCCTTTATGTAGACAATAGAAAGACTGGGGAAAACAAAATGAGAACAATTTGCCATGATAGCAAGCAGGTCAAAAAAAAATAGAATAAAAATCAACCAAATTTGTAACTGAGTGACAGCAATACCAGCCTTAGCATTTTAAGGGCACTGGAAGCCAAACCACTATTGCATTTACAGTCCCTGTGGTCTCACTTCTCTGCTGACTGCAGTTTACCATTCTAATTGCTGGCCAAGATTTATAGATTTAACCATGATACTGACTGAGCAGCCTAACAACATTCATTAAAGCAGAGCTAATGCTTTTTCTGATGGAAAGTCAAGTTCAGTGAAACTCAAACCTTTGAAAACCAGGAAAGAAATATCTAATGTACATATTCTGCACAGGCTTAGCCCCAGTAGAAGAGTTTACTGAAAATGCTCTCCAGGTGCGGCAGGTAGCCGAAGAGCCAGGTTGGAGCAGGTGGACAGAGCTGCGGTTGCAACAGAAGATGAGCCTTGCTTGGAAAAAACACTCATGTATTGGAGTAGGGGCGTTCACTCGGTGCCTCCACATGGAGGTCCATGGATTTCATGTCAGTGGTTCTGCTTGCTCTCCTTCCCAGCTAGCTGATGCCGTCTGGCTGCTGCAGTCCTCTTACAGAGGGTTTTGTTGATGCTTTTTTGAGCATCGATCTCTTTTATGAACAAGAAGAGCTTTCCAAAGAGAGTCAGGGATCATTTTGTTGAACTTGTTTGCACTTGAGGTAGTGCTAAGCAAAGATGAAGCATGTTACCTAAATGCTCCTTACCCTCCTCTGCACTTTGCATTAGTAGAATGGAAATTGCTAACATGTGCCAGAACGTATGGCTAATGTAATTGCTAGGGGGCCTGGCACAACAAAGAAACACAAACCAGCATATAACCACCACAACAAAACCACAGATCCATGATCTTGGCAGTTTACTCAATTGTCATCACCACAGCAGGAGGCACAAGCCCGAGTTGTTCACCTTTTTTCATCCAGCTCTGTCCCTCCACCTGTCATTCTTTCCTTGTTGAGATAGCAAATACGTTTTTTTTTAGCTGTCTGAAGCGCTGTTCTACTCAAGTGACTCTTGGTCACCCATCAACCTTAAGACAAAAATACTCCTGCATCCTTTCTCTCTGTTAGCTCAAACTTGAAACTCTCGGGGAGACTGGAAGTCTCTAGGTGGGATTCAAGCAACTTCTCAAACACGATGACATCTTCCAGAAATGCAAGGTAAATCAAATTGCAGGATGCTGCTGCTAGGAAGCAGGTTGTTGCCCAAGCACTTGAGCAGAGGTTTGTGGTGGGGGAGCCAGAGACCTGCCACCCGTACGCTCCACTGTGACCCAGAGGCGTGCAGAGAGGAGGACCATCTACCTCGTCCTCCTTTGCTGGAGCAGGGTGAGGTTTCGGTACCGGTCTGACTCAAAGGACATCCGTGGTCTGAGCGACTGGGTTCCTGCACAGCATCGCAGTGGTTTCCCCTCTTACCAGGCAGCAGTTTCTGTCCAACTTTCCTACCACAGCTGGGCCACCACGCAGCCAAGCATGCAAGAGCCACCATGCAAGAGCCAGCGCCCGGACAAGCGCAGGCAGAGGCAGCCCAAGTGCCACTGCCCGGTCAGTGAAGCCGTCTGGGAAGAGAGACACTGCTCCCCAAACCACTTGTTTCATCCCAGAGAATCCAACACAAAATGCTTGGAGAGAGCTTTGAGCACCAGCTCTACCTTTCACTCAGCAGCAGCTGAGAGAAACACGTGAGGGCTGCCGTGGTTAAATGTTTTCTTTCCCTGGAGCCGTGGAGTGGCCTGTGCAGCACGGTGTGTATCAGAAGATCTTCCCAGCAACAAATGGCAGACATCCTTTTCCAAGCCCAGGGCTTTCACTGTCACCATCTCCACGAAGAACATTAAAGTTTGGTGCAGCTGGGTTTCAACAGGTCCAATCTGACACGTGCACAGGACGGCAGGTGCCGCCATTTTGTGGCTCATGGAACAGGCTCCTCTCCTCTCCCCAAAATGGGGGCACGCCCTGGCAGGAGAGGGCAGAGTCAGCGGTCAGAGCTCCAGCAGCATGAGCAGGCTTGAACCACATCCTTGTTCATCCGTGGAAGGTGACAAAAGTGGAGATGGAAGGTCCCTAAAAGCGAGGGCAGTCGCAGCCCCTGCCAAAGCAGGCTCTTCAAGTGGGCTTAAGAAACAATCGCAAGAAAGATTGTGCCCAACAGCACATTTGGGTTTCATTTAATTGGGTTCCTGGAAACAGTCATTGACTTGGGTCCAAGAAAGCAGAGTTATTTTTTTGATGTTTCAAACAGCTGTGGAGGGCAGGGAGAAAGACACAAGAGCTACCATCCACTTGGGGTGATCCCAGTTTGCTCTGGGGGAAGATCCCAGGTGTAGAAAGCTATTTCTTTGCAGAAATTTTCTTGCACACATAAGATCTCTGGGTTTCCACCATTCTTTTTCTCCATGAAGAAGCAGGAACTTGCAGATCTACAACCATACCAAACGCCTCTCACTTGTTGAGATAGGCAGAGTTTCACAAAGCTGTGTGGAACAACAGCTTTTCATCTCCAAGATGTAGAGAGCTAGGGAGGTTGCTTTGTGTCCTAAGAAGTTCAAAACGGCCTCTTTGTTGAAGACTGGGTTCTCCATAAAGCTGGTGCAATCTAATTACAGGCACAGAAACTGGAATTCTCCACCAACCTGTGAAGCCTGGGTGAGGGAGTTCCTCAGCAAACTGTACTTCTGCCATCCAGGTGCCCTTGAGTCTTCCCTGGCAGTAACAATCCTCTGAGAGAGGAAGAGGATGCTTAGCAAGGAGTCGGGGCACCAAAACAAGTGCAAAAATAAGGACCAAAGCTCACAAGAATTTATATACAAACTTAAGTTTTGTAAAAAAGCCAGACACTGCTGCACAGACTGAAGCATTTTCTTGGAACACTTCCAAAGAAGAAAACCATGGTTTGATAAATCAGCATGTAAGAAGAAAACCTTGTCCATAGGACAGTTTCTTAAGAGAAAGCTTATACGAACTTTCTAATCATTTTCTTAAATAATTGAACCTCTCATTTCCCTTACAGCTTTAGTTATCAGGAGACTTTAATATTAATGCACATTTTCCAACCTCAAACCCTTTACAACCATTAAACAGAATAAAAATTCGAAGTACTAGAGTTTTAATCCTTCCCTATGTACTTGTGCATGAGGAGTTATCTGATGCCCGTGAAGGACAGCAGTCGTACGTCAAGTGCTCCCCGGTCTCCACGTTAAGGCTTTGGTTGGGTAAAATTATGCAGTGCAGTGAAAGTTGCTGGCATGATCGCAAGATAAAAAAAACACCTCTGAGTAATTTCGTTCTGTAAGTGTCATTAACATAAAACCTTGGCGAATGGGAAGTTTCTGACAGCTGTATTCCCATTTTTAGCTGTTCGTGGCAGCTTGCCCCAATCCCCTTCATAATAATGAGAATTCAGATTTTGAATTAGGGTTTATAATACGGGGGAAAAAATAACCACACCAGATTCCCCTACTGTGAGATGTAAATCAAGTAATCCTTTCTAGAGTTTTAGCCATTTTCTAAACTAGCTTTACATTTAAAGTTACAGTCTTTCTTGTTTCAAACATCCTTGTTCAAACACAAAATCAGAGACCTGAAACAAATTGCATGTTAACAGATAAGGCTGCATGGCACCATGAATGCTAATATTTACTTTGAACCTGGTATCTTCAGGTTTCAAACATGCCTCTGCAGAAATGCGACGCTGATTGAATTGATTACCTGCCTCGGCTTTTGTTTCCTCTTTCTCTCCCTCTCTTTTTCATTGATGTACCTAAAAGATAAGTACATCAGATAGGACCAAGTTTGGGTAAAACCTCCCCATTTCTGAAAGGAGAAAAAGAAGCATGTAGGAAATTTGTACGCTTGTTATCAGATTAGAAACAGCACTCCAGAATTCTCCATCCCGTCTTCCCTTCAAATAACACAAAGATTTCAAAGCACGAGAGAGGATTCATAAACCTTTACTACACTTCTGTCAAAATAAATTAAGCCTGTTGTGCGGAGATCTGGCATGCAAGGTTCCTCTGAGCTAGAAAAACAGCCTGAGTGTTGGGCTTTGAGCTTCCTGTCCACATTAGCAAAACCCATAAAAATTACATTCTGCGTGCTAATTTTATGAACAATGAGTCAACTATCAGCTATTTAAATTCCAGTCACCTTCTACATTGCTTGCGGTATTTAGTTTTCTGGCACTGGCTTTATTTCCACATATGCTTCAAATAGAAACATTGATCAATTTTTATAGCCGTTACGCTTTGCTTATTTGTCTTTGGGAAAAAATGACAAACACACGCTTTTCTAAAGTGCATATTGATTGCCAGGGCAGGAAAAAGCAAGGGTTTTCATACAAGAACTTTTCGCTTTGGAAACAAAATGGCCACCTTCAAGGCTAGCGCTTGATTTCCTTCATGTAATGAGCATTATGATCCAACAGGAGTACATGGTTTTAATGAGGTAATGAAGCCTTAGTACTTGGGAAGTCAGCATACTCTAGCTGCCAGACTCCACCGTTTCGCAACGTGTGATAATCCTAAACAAAATCTTGATTCCTACTTGGAGTAACTACGGTAGCCTTTAAAAATTCATCTGTCAGACACATGAGGACAGAGAACTGGGATATCACGGTATTTTAAAGCTTCTGTACAAAGTTACGCAGAAAAAAAGACCAAAAACTTCCTATAAAATTACCCCGTGTTCATCCCCTAGAAGAACCAACCAACCAAAGTCATTAACTACTCAGAGACATGAACGGTAACAACACTAAAACCAGGCCTAACGCTAAAATCCTGGACCCAGGGTGGCTTAGCTATGGAAAGCACACCACTACTTGAACGTAGTAATACTGGAGATGTGTATAAAATAGAAACACCACCTCCCGTACTCCATGTACACATGAAAGGGAAACAACATTGCATTTTCATAACTCGTTCTCTCAAAGCAGAGCATGCCAGTGACTACAACTCACACAGGTACTTGAGGGAACAGATTTTTTTCTAAACGATGCTAAAACAACTCTTCTTTTTGCCATAGACTCCGTCACAGCCAAGTCTGATATGCACAGGTCTTACAGGGTTCCCAGCACTACGCCACGACCATCTGGTCCCACTGCTCAGCAGCACACGTACCTGCAGCTGCTAGGCTAGAAAAGGTTTCTTCTACCACTGTCTTGGGATTTCAGGTAATGTATAAGGAGGGAAAAATTATCTGCTAAAGCAAGTAAAAGGTGACATTAAACATGACCTACACGGTGCAGCATTTGAGATACCAAACATTTCTTTTGTATACCTATTTATTATTTTGTATACCTATTTAGCGGAAACAATGCAGATATAAATGAACAAAACCCTGCTACTTTCAGACAACATCCTTTATGGAGCTTTCTGTGCACCACCCATTCAGGGCAGCCAGGCTGCAGCCCCGAACTCTGCGTGCAGGGAGGCAGGGGCCTTCTCTCTGCCTGGTTGGTTTAGCTTCTTCTAGAGCTGTCGAGAAGCAGATTTCCACCCATACTGGAGGTTGCTCTGGTACAAACAGCTGTCACCTGAGCAGGGATGGCTTCCTGCAGGATGAGGGCTACCCTGCTGCACACGCGAAAATGAGCTAAGAGAGCTGGGCAACATTGTGTCTTCAGTGCCAGGTGCTACTGCCTTTATACTGCCTCCAGAGCTGTGTTTTTTCAGTAAAATAAACCCTGACAGAATAGCAAATTTTGATCTCTATCACAGATTTCTTTGGCTGCAATTCTGTCTTTTGCCACGTAATGCACTAGGCAATAGCAGATTCCACAAGGAATCAAAACAAGCTGATTTTAGGCTGTTTTGAAGAACACGTACAATTGTCCCCAAACACAGTAAGTCACTAGATAGAAACAAACACTGTTGGACAACTTAGAAAAACATGTTTTCTATTTATTTAAAAATAAGTTTGTAGTTACTACATTGCAGTGACAGTAATTCTTACACATACATTCTAGTTTGTATAAAAGGATTCAAAGTATTATGCATCAAAACTAACATAGAAAGTGTCCACATAACAGTAAAGAAATTTCCAATCCTTATGTACAAAAAGAAAGGGCACTGTTATCCTGGTGAGATACTTCAGGTTATAACATGATAATCCAGATTTCTGGAAGGAGGAGAAAAAAAAAAAAACTCAATAAAGCTAAAGAATTATAGTTTTCAAAACTGTTACTCATTACATACAACAGATTTGTGTTTTACATAATTCTGTACAAAATAAGTGTAATTTTTTAATCTGAAAATGTGTCAGTTCCAAAATTAACCTTTCTAGGTCATTTCCTTAAGGTTGAGCTCCGTTCTATACATATTTAAGGATTATGACAGAATTTAATACACTCATGATCATTATCCAGTTGTCCGCCACAGTTCTGCAGTTTTAGTATGGTCCAAAAATGTAACTTCTGTATGGTCTCAGTCTATCAGCAAACCAACACACGCAGTTGTAAGCACAAAAATAGTACATGTACGTCATACAGGCATGGGCACACACTAGGTGCTTCTATTTCTTTCTCCTCCTAATTTTTATGACCTTGTTCTTTGTTCTTCCAGGGTGGAAATTGATAGCATAACACTACCTTCCCTCCCTAAAATGCATTACATGCAGTATTTGAAGTGAATTTCCTGATGTATTTATCTGCATTAAAAAAAGGATCCAAATGCCTACTTGCCTCGCTATCTAACCCCTAAAAGCTAAATTTATTCACCTTTATTTTATTGCAGCATATAAGGTTTCTCTCTAGAATGCCCTGCGGCCATTACAGTTGGGGAGGGGGAGCGCTAATCTCATTTTTCTGCAATTTAAGATGCCTTTCAACCTAGCTTTCCTGGAGTGTTTCCTTCTCTAACACATTGCAAAATGACACGGCCAATTCCCACATTAAAATTAGCACAAACGCGAGAGCACCTAGGGGTTAGCTCTGGTTTAAAGGCTACCTGTTATTTCCCCCAGACGTCGTAGCAAGTGTACAAGCTGTGTTCCTGATTCAAAACCAGTTAAGTACAGACGCTGTCATTACCAGATTTGTTATTGGAAACACACTGTCAGCTTTGGCCAATTTTACAAAATGTAGTACAGTTTATTCTGCATATGAACAAGCACTTATTTACAATAATTTACAGCAGAAAACTAACAGCCCTTTTATCAGTTGAGTATCCAAGTCCCCTTGGAAACCAATCTGTTACAGGAACTTCAGGGAAAAAAAGAAGCTATGCAGTAATTAGTAAACAGAAAATGAGCTTTTGCTGTTTCTAGGTGAGGTCTGAAAGCCCTACCTTCTGCTTCACAGCACTGTTGCAGAGATGCATTAAAAGTCTTCATAATAAATACTCAACCATGTTATAAAAAAATGAAAAATAATGCAGACAAAATACACTACTTTAGTCAGATAAGGACTCAGGACACAATGCAATTATTGTGATACGGCTGTATCTTGATCGATCAGCAGTATGTTAAAATTACCTCAGCAAGATTCGTATGCTTCAAATTAAATGCAAAGGTCAATGAAAAGTGAGCTTGAAATCACCTAACCTCCAACCTACTATTAAAGTACGGGGTGAAAGGGTCTCCAGGTAAGCCTATTGCTTTTGTAGAACCAGCCAGCCATTTAACATGTGCCTCAATTCAAATTAACACGCTAAAGCATTTACTTGTGGTCCTTGGTCCAACAAAGGTGGGCAAAAGATTTATACCAAGGTGGTGCAAAGATTGTAACAAGCCTGATGTTACCGAATGGACAGACTGTTGCTTGTGTTGTATGCAATTTTTTTTCGTAAGGCAAAAGAATCGGAATTGGTACTTGAAAAATATTTGTACAGCAATACAGTGAATAACTTGTCTCTACACTACAATTTATTTTTTATCGATATTAATATGTCCTACGTGCTGCATCAGGGTCCTTTATCAATTAATAGTTTTACAAATATTAAGCCATAGTAATATTTAACTCAACCAACTCAATCTTACAAGTCTAACAACAAACTGATCACATGTACAACCTGGACACTGTACAAATAAACATATGTAAATATATATCACAGCAGTCTAATCACTGGAGGAAGACATTTCTCTGTAAGGTTTCGCTGTCATTGCGAGTGACAATGAACTCTAGTTCAATATTGACAATAATGATCAATATAGTGGTAAAATTTTAAGTTAATTTCCTGGATAACACATTAACAACAGAAACAAAACGGCTGAAGAGCTGTTAAATAGGCACAAGTACAATGATTTCTGTTAAACATTTAAAGCACACTGGTATCACAGAAACAGAAGTTACCTCCTCGTCTGTAGGTAGAGAACACGCTGCTATTAAGATACCACTCAGTGGTAAATACCAATTTTAACGTTTCCCAGTATACAGCAGATTATCAGAACGGTATCCTCACATTTATGGCAAATATAAATGAATTTAATGAATAAAACTGTGTTAGTCGCTGCCAGATCAGTAAGATCATTTGACGTTTGTATACGACTATGAACCTGTGCAATATTTACAATGGGTACGAGAAACAAGCACGTGAGATTTTGATATTCCATTTTGTGAATTAGCTGTTAGGTACCGGAGATGGCATTTCATAACATGCAGATAGCTACAGTTCTTAAATTATTTCAGAACACTGACCAATAGTTTATTGCTCACATTTAAAAACTTAAAACTTTGTAATCAAAAGCTCCTGTGTCCATACAGCATGTCACAACCTCAAATGATACATTTTTTCCCAACCGAAATGCACAGTCTGACGGTGACTAAAGTCTCATAAATAAAGCTTGCAATCTAGTGAAACGAAATTACAAAAATAAAACTTTTAAATAAATCTGGTATTAACTTCCAATTTTATTTTATTTCATTTTTAGTGTCGCTTTTATTAAAAACTATCTAAATGATGCACGATTTATTTTAAAAGGAAAGCCATTGATGTATCTAATATGAATTAAAAAAATACTGGCTAAAGTCACCGGTATTACTGGGTGGGAAGCAGTAGCCACATTCTGCAGGTAAGGCCTTCTAGTCTTGTAAAATTAAGGTGTATAATTTTCTACCTAGTGTTTAAGGGAACGCGTATTACTTCAGTTTCCAAAACGTACGTACAAGGTATTTCCGATATATAAATATATACATAAACATGCCGTATAAAACATTATTACAAAGGGAGTAAATACAGAAGTTGGATTTTAGATATAATCTATTTCATATATTACAATGCAGATAACATCAGGAAATTACACATTTTCAAATGATTGCCTTCATCAGTGAGAACTGACAAAATCAACAGGTAGAATCAATTAGCTTTGAATTATGAAGCTGTATTGCAACTGTATAACCATAGCTTTTACCTTACCACATCATCAGTGATTCTAGTTTAATTGAATAAAGACACACTTGTTTAAAAAAAAATAAATAAATACACCAACAAATGAAATGCAAACTGATCCCTGTTCCCCAAATTCACAACCAAAACAATTCAAAGAGGATCTGGAAAATATTTTAGACTTTTTTTGTAACAAAATCCATAGTGAACTACATAAAACTAAGTACGGTGGATACCAGTTTGCCATCCACAATAGCATATTTCTGTTCCTCTTGGTGCCAGATATCAGTGTTCTTTGCTCAAACATTTTTTTTGTAACAGAAAATAAAGGGTGAAGAATTCAGCCCCAAATAAGTATACAGAATCTGTGCAAATTTAAGGTCTTAATTCTGTATGCCCTCCCAGATATTGCAGATGTTGTTTGTTAAGGAAAAAAAAGGAAAAAAGAAAAAACAATCGTTGTAAAGTAAGGGTGTACAGAATTGAGGTTTCATTTCAGGTTTATTTCTTCAGCTAAGTTAGGGTCACACAAAAATCTGTAACACTACCCAAAGTTCCAAAATAATGTATAAGCAGAAAATTTTGGTTACATTTTTGTACCATACCAGATTTCAGAAAATATGATTACTTCCGTATTTTTTTCTTAAAACTGGACAATATTTTTTTTTTGAAGTGATAGAAAATGGTATTAAAGTTTGTTTGTAAAGGTATAAAATAACTAAATGTACCATAAACAAATAAATAACTGCTTTTCTTTTCCATAGCAGTACATATAACAATACATTCCCCTAAGTCATATAGTTATCATTTACAATAGACAACTTAATTTTACTAAGGATGCAAGAAATAATAGAATACAAGGCACAATCATTAAATGGAATTTTTTCTTTAGGGTGAATATTGACTTATGTCAGCGTGATATACCATAAAAAGTGCAGAAAAACGCAATGTGCAATGAGACCACTGTATAAAACATGATTGCATAAAAAGTGATTTGGCCTTTTTAACCTTAATAATTGAAAATAACCAATCTTCCCCTTAAAATTAAACTATAAAGTATGACATTTTAAAATTTATTTTCAATTCTAGTGCTATCTAAAAAATCCTGAAAAAAATTTATTTACCTGGGAAATATTTTATAGGTGTTTATGTATATATTAATATATACACATACACTCTTCTTTGTAGGTCATTTTAGCCTTTTAAGCATGTCTAAAGTTGTAGAAACAACAATCAATCTGGATCAGAAAGTAAACATCATAATTCCATACCTGTCCTGTAAGTTCCTTGAATCCTTTAACCAATTATACATTTTGTCTAAAACATCTCTGTCAAAGGACCCCACCAGTGCATTATTTTCTACCAAAAGTACCAAAAAGGATACATTTCAGAACAATGTTAACAACGTACTATTTAAAACAATACACAGCTTTGATCACTGCAAATCGTATGCTGTACTGACACTCAAAAAGAAAAAAAAGGCTTTCCACTGCACTGATTCTCAGTCTTTGGCACAATAAACAGAGATTTAGTGATTGATACAAGAATCAAGGTCTGAAAAATTAGACATTAGTCAAACTTTTTCCAATGTGGATATATATATATTTGTGATTACATTTTTGCTATGTTTGGCAGAACTTGGATAAACCAACAGCCTGCTAGGCTTCTTTTGCAGTTGAATGTTCCGTCACTACTGAAATTAAGCATTTTCAGATTAGCAAAGTTTGGTATTCTTGTATTTGTATTTAATAGAAATGTAAGTAAATTTACTGCCACTTTTTGCCAAAATCTGCCTTCCTAAGCGACTTGACTTTACAATCAAAGTGTACCTTGCTTGGTCAAAAATAGACTTCTGTTTTCAGTTTGTGGCATTAAAAGTTCTGTCACCTTTTTTAATTACGTAGAGATACTACGCACTACTTGAGTAGAGTAGCTCTCGATTCTGTAAGTCAGTCAGAAATTGCTTCAATTATTCTCAACTATGAACAAAATGACTGTTGAAATGCATAACCTATTTGGAGGGCAATAAATAGCAAAAGTTTAAAATATATATTTCTTTCAAAGAATGTTCGTTCAGTTTATTTTTTGCTAAATTTTTCTCCCAACTCAGAACATATTCTTCTAACCCATAATAGCAGCAGGGAAGCAGAAGTCTGTTCTGCTGTTCCTTAACTGTACCTGCTTCATAGCATTCTGAAGTAAAACCCTTGGTAAAAGTTACCAACCGATTAAATTAGCTTTTGCTTTTTCAGTCAACTTTCGGACTCTGCCTCTGCTAGACGTTCCAAAAGTTAAGGAGGTGTCTTCAAACAATAGCTGCCTTTGCTCTTCCTCAGAGTCATCTTCATTGTAAAAGGCTGTCCTCCTACCCTGGTTTCTAGTTCTCATGTGAGGTTCAGAATCTTTAAGCTCCTCAGACCCTTCTTCCATAGGCTCATCTATCTTTTTCCTCCTGCTTCTTGTTTGCATTTTAACGTTTGCAGGAACTAAAAGGTCCGAGCCCGGCTGATGCGTCTTTATCTTTCTTTTTGGCTTTCTACCCCCACGGCCTTTTTTTTGTAACAAGTCTTCCTTCATATTATTTTCAGAAAGAGAATTGCAAGCAGTAGAAGCGGAGGCTTCTTCTGGTATATCCCTTGTGGTCTGGACTGTATTCTGCTCTGCAGCCTTCTGCTGTTCAATAAGTTGTAGCTTTTTTGGTTTTCTGCCTCTTTTCTTGTGCACCACTTCACAGCTACTGTTATTAGTCTCCACCTTCGGTTTCCGTCCAGGACCTCTCTTAACTGGAGGCTTTGAAGGCTGCCCTCCGTGTCCGTTTACCTGAACGCTTCCCGATGCCAAAGCGTTGTTCTTGCATTCCGCTGTAAGAAAAATCAGAGCATGGATCACGCAAAAGATTTGCACTTACATTCATTTTCACGCTGTCCTAACAAAACTCTTAGTAAAATATCTGAATGGATTCAAAGCAATTATATAATCAACCTGTCCAAACCCAAGAGACAGACCCAAAGTAGAACTCAAGAGTTTCATGCTAGTACACAATGAGGATTAACTGTAGCTGGGCTAATAAGCTCAAGGTAGCTTGAGACAAAGGGGAAAAAACAAAAAGCCAGAACAGGGAACAGGTAAGGTTTTTTTTCTTGGCTGATGCAACACGTGTCCAAAAACTCATACTTGATATCTGCAACAGCAAAGTTTCTCAAGAAGCACTGCCATAAGGAGTAGCAACGCTTCACAGCAAGTCATCTCTGGATAAACGAGAAACCTTCTTTCAGCCCAAGGCAGCATCCTTTACAATGAATTCATTAGACCAGGGCTATTTAAAAAATAAGTGAGGGCAAGGGTAAAAATTACGAAGACTTCAAAAAAGAATGGATGTAATCTGCACAAAATTTCTTATATGATCAGACAAACGTCAGAAGTTGTTTGCTTGGAGACTCATATGAGCTATGAGGTTTTCTTAGCCGAGTGTTACTGAACTTTCTCAGTGGGGCATGTCACAGGACCTCGTATGGAGGTGTTCTGGTAACACCGCCCTTGCCTAAATAAAATATGACTCATAGCCAGCATGGTGCTGCAACCATTTCTTTGATTGAGTGTCTATGCACACTGTGGTCCTGCTGTGATTAAGTGTGCCCCATAAGTCTACTAACAGCACAAGGCTCCACTTTCACGAGTGGTCGTGCAGGAGAGAGGATCAGGTAAACCAAATCCATCTCTGTGACGCTACCGATCCTCCGGTCACAGGATGGGTACGTATTCTGCCATGCCGTACAGTAACAACTGAGACCTTTGTGAGAAAGCTGGCAAGGAATGGACAGAGAATTTAACTGATCAGACCACGAGTTGCTTGTTCAGAAGCATGGAAGAGTAAGAAAGAAGAAATCCTCAGGGAGAAGAGGGCTACAGGCAGTAACAAGATTAATTAGGTGGGGCCCAATTTGCAGACTACCATTTCTCCATCTCCAGAAAATAAAAATACTCAGAGGATCTAGCTCTTCATAACAACTTTGTAACAGTTCAAAGCTCCTTCATAAGCAGGAGAGCTTTTATGTCTGGGAGATCTAATTTCAGTCTCCACAGAAACCTTGAGTTTGAACATATTCAGACATCAAAAGACCAAGCAAGTTCAGTCAGAAGATTACATGAAACTGAGTCCAATGAACCCATACAAATGTGTTCAACAGAAAGAGCAAACACTACACAGTTCTATCTTGCTGTGACACAAAATGAAAGAAAAAATGCAGCTGCAATGCTCCCATATTTATGCTCATGGTTGTGGGGAGTGACATCACACAATGTTAATGAGCCAAATGTAACCTAAACAAAAGCAGGTAAAACCCACAGGGTTTCAAGTGTGACCCTGCAAAAGTCTGCTTTGAGGTTTTAGAACTCATAAGCTAGTTGTAATACATTGAAAGTATTACCCTTGTAATAATTTAAAAGAAGGTAAAGATAATTTAACATATCCAAATTGGCTACACAACACTTATCACACCGTGCAAATCGTGTCGAGAATAGCCAAAACCATCAACTACTTGGCTAATTGTCAAAAAGGAAACTAACCATGACTGGTTAATAATTATTCCATTAGACTTTTTCTGCAAGATCATCACAGTACATATTAAATGCTCCACCCCCAAAATATCAAGTCTAAGGTGCCACTAGAACTACTACGTCAATACCAAGGTGTGTGTGGGGGTAAATATTACCAAGAAACTCCATACCTTGACCTTGTTGATTAACAGTGGAGGATTTTACTTTGCGTTTGATTTGCTTCTCTTTCTCAGGATTTTCTTTTGTGGAATTATTCCTAGTGTTATGACTGTTATCAGATTGGCTAGGGATTGGTAAAATATTCTGGTTCTTGGAATGTTTGGTTGAATTCTCCAGTACTAGAAGAAAAAAAGAAAATATGTATTTTTAGAAGTACTTTATACCATGCCCAATCTTATCTGGCTAAAAGAAAGTCACTCATGTTCTTCTACAAGCAAGCAACTTGAATCAGTGATCTGGAAGTGAAAGATTCCTGCATTAAATAACATAGCTTAACCTTTCTTCTGACAAACCTCAAGGCCGAGCAGCTTGAAAACAGCACCCAGTCTTATCTGAGACAAATACATTTGATTTTTAAAAAATGTGAAGTTTATATTTAAAAACATTGTTTGTGAAGGAGAAAGAAAAAAGAAAAGAAATGAACAACCCCCAAAATCAACTTACCTGACTTTCCTGTCCCTGCAGTAGTATTAGGTTTTGTAATTAAAGGCTTTATTGTTAAAGGCTTTGCCCCTGAAGAAGTAGATGGTTGCTCCGTAGCAGCTGCATCTGTTGTACCCCTATTGCTTCTAGTCCGCACAAGTGAAGAGGTTTCAGCTGCTTTTCCATTCATCTGAGGTGGGGCATGTCTCAGTGCTGTTGATCGTGCAGGTGCAGAAGATGATGAGGAGGCAGAAGTTTCCGCCTTCACTTGAGGTTTTATTAATCTCCTCTTCCTTTCAGGGCTGCAAAAGGAGCAACAATTTGAAACCTGGATGACCACTTTCATATGTTACAGGAATAAATAAAATTTAGTGCTAGTGTCTGAGACTGTGGAAGAAAAATGACCATCTCTGTATGAAGTAAGTTAAAAATATGACATTTTCTGTTGAAATTCATGCGGTTGTGAGCTTCTGAAAAGTGAATTTTCAGTGAAGGGCCATAAAAAATGCTATATTTATATGACAGAGCATGATGCCATCACTATCCTAATGGGGCTGAAGGCTGAGATTTCCTGTACACGGTTAGCAGTTATTTGAATGTTAAGCACTTACACTAGGACAGCTCTAGTTAAAGTTTAAAAATCTTCCACACCATAGGGACTTGCATTTCAAAGCTATACAGGGAATAGTAAAAGGAAGTATTAAAAAACCACCACGCTCAGTTCTGCTATTTAGGAATGTCAAACTTGCGTAGCATTTCATGAATACTGTAAAAAATGAATGTACCTGGATGCAACACTACTGGAAACCGAGCTGCTTCTACTTCTTTTTTTCCTTCGTTTCTTTATCGTATTTCTTTTATGAAAACGCAGGGCAGATTTATAATCCGATAAAATAGAACTTATGTGTTCTTCAAAGAAAGCAGAAAGGCGCAAACTCATGCTGTAGATCTAAAAAAAGGAATACCAGGAAATGAGAAAGTTTTCCAGTCTTCTAAAGCATCATCTATCATCTTACTTATTTACAGTTGAGCAATAGCTAGAAACGGATACTAGTTAATATGGAAAAGTTTCAAGGAAATTTACAGTTTCTCACAACAAATTTACACTAATCCATGCAAAGGTTTGCATCAAGTGTTTTCATGGTTGGAAAAAGTGTGCTATGACTGAAGATTGTACACACAAGCAGAATGAAAAATCAGAAGTGACATGTTTCCAGCTGTCACTTTCCAACTGCCCTTCCAGAACGTGTTCCTTTCTAGCTTCTGCGGAAACAGAGAGACCCTTACAGGAATTTACTTTGTCATACTGAGGGTTAAGAAATCCAATCTTCTGCATTATGCTGCACCCATATATCCTGTATTTGAACATCACTTTATTTCTCTTATGGATGAATTGATACTAGTGGTGGATACTAGTTGGTTGCAAAAACTACAATTGATGAATTAGAATTATGTAGACACTTCTTTTCTTTTTTTTTTTTTTTTTTTTCCCCCTCCAGCCTTGGATAGTTTACAGAGAGAACCAGTCAAATTCAGTTTAGATCACAACTAACTAATGGCACACAGTTGCTGTTAATTCTGGAAACAAAAACTCATAAATGAATTGAGTAGATAAATTAAGAAGGGAAACCACAGTCTTGGAACATGAAACACAAAGACAATATTGTAGCAGTAGCCTACCTAAAGACACAGGGAATTATCTGAGTGCCAGCCTAAACAGTCAAAGTGACAGAAACTGAATGCATTTCTGGAGAGGACAGCCAAGGAAGTTTTATAGGAAAATCTGTAAAAACTAGACAAAAACGTTATGCCTGATGTGTCAAGAATAAAAAGCAGATAGGTTTAGGATTACTCTTCCAGAAAAGCATCAGTGATGTAAGGTAAGGTGCTAAAAATATCACTAAATGACAAGAATCAGAGTAAAAACATAACCAAATATCACTAAATGACAAGAATCAGAGTAAAAACATAACCATTCAACAACAATGTATTGCAAGCCTATGCATGGAAGTACATAGGTTTTGAAATATTAAAATTCCTGACACCAGAACATTCCACTTATGCTTCTAAGTAAAAGAGAGAAGAGCTATAATCTAAACTAAAGAGCTAAAATTCTAAACCAGTCAGCCAAGAGAAAAAAAAAAAAAAAAAAAAAAGTCATTTAAACCAAACTGGAGCTGAGACTATGGCCAACATTCTCCTATCTTGCTTTCAGGAGAGAAAGAAAAAACGCACAAAAAAAAATCTAGATCTACCCCAAAATCCCCGCACTTTGATGTGATGAAAGACAAGGGACTTGAGTGGAACAATTACTGGCTGAAAAGAGATCAATCACTGATCAGTGCCACCTACTTGCTAAGGCCACCTACGAAGACATTTTGTCCATGCCTTTTAAGACAATGAAGTCCTGATGATTAATTTGCTGTTTAAAACAGCCAGGCACGGAAGCTAGTGAGGATTTTAGTCTAACACCTAAACCGTATTAGGAGAAGAAAAGCTACCAAGTAGCTTTGGGCATGCCTAAGTAGCCCTGAACAAAAACTACATTTGTACCTTTCACCTCGAACAGATACTGCACCTACGTGTCAATGTGAGAGAAAATATTAAGAACTTTACCACTGGCAGGGCATTTCAGTATCAGCTCAGCAACAATGGCTTTGTAGGCTCATGTTTTACATAAGATTTCTGAGAAATAGAACTGGGTAAGTGCCTCTTTACAGTATCACCACATAGTAGTGAACAGCGTAGAATATCATTATCACAACTCTGTGTGATATTTCGGTTTTAGGCAACTTTGAAAGTGGAAGAATTTGGGGGAATCTGCATGCACATTGGTAATCTGGTTTCTTCCCCAAAATATCAGTTACCTTCCCCTACTGATCATAATCACATTTCTACAGATCTTCTCTTTAGTGTGGCCCTCCCACTAGATCCACCTTGAAACACGCTTGCAGAATATCAGATTTCAGACATTTAAACAGCATGCACTCCTTTAAAATACAAAGTTGTAATACTTTCTCAGAAAGTCTCATGTCTGAAGATGAGAAAAACTTTTTTTTTTTTTAAGTAATCAATTACATTATCTGTTTTTCTGTCCCTTTTTTTTTTCTTCCCAGCTATAAATATTCTTTCAGACAAAAAATGAAGTCTTACCCTTGATCTTTTACTTGGTGTATAGGCCTTGGAATTGCTGAAAATAAGCCTCACATCTTTACATAACTCCATTGGTGACTCATAGTTACCAGCTTCCAGTGTTTCTCTAACAGTAGCAAAATCCATAGGAGTGTCAATGATATCTCTATAATCCTGTTAAAAAACAGCAAAACAACCTATTACAATTTTTTTTTTAAGACTTATTTTCATTTGGAAGCATTTGATAAATCTATTAAAACCAAACAGTCCTCCTTGAAAATACATCTGGAAGACCAATGAAGACATGTGCTCCTTCCTACTCATACATAACTCAACTCCTCACAAACATACTCAAAAAGACCAAGTTTAGAAGTTAAATGACACAAGATTTAATTCATTTTGCAAAATGATTTCCGGATATATCGAGCTCAAAAATTTCTGGCTCCTAAGGGTTAAGTACTGACATACTCTCATGGAGATAATGGATATAAAAACGTGACTACAAGCTCTCTGGATGGTTTAACAACTCAGTACTAAACCTAATACTGTTCTCACATACTAGCTTTAAAACGTGAAGTTAGAATGTTTGAACCTGATGACAGTCTTGGTGCATCTCTGCTGAAACCTGAGCAGTCTCCCAGATGGAGAGCTGACAATTTAAGAAAGTAACACTGAAATAATGAAAACTCCACAGGGTGAAATATGACCTTGTTCAAATCAACCACTGAAGTTTTTCTAGGCTAGAGAAGAAACAGGAGAATGTACACATAACAAGAAGCTCAAATACCCATATGACAAGAAGGTGGGGTAATCCACCAGAACACATGTAACCTATGTAAGTACCCCTTAATGTTAAAGAGGCACTAGGGAGCAGAGTGTTTCATGCCAAACCCTAGTAAGGAGCTCTCTATCAGATCATCTGAGGATCTGAATTGCAAAAGGTGGCTCCTTGTAGCTAGCCACAGCATGAAGTTTAGCTTACTTCAAAAAATTTGGTGCCCAATGGTTTGCCAGAGCATCAACACAGACCTACCACCAACTTCCAAAACATGACCTTTTCTTTTTTCTAACTCAGACAAATAGTTTCCCCCAAGCTAATCACCTCAGAGTAGTATTTTAAAGAAAAAATTCTGAAAACCTTTGCTTTGTTATTTAAGGTAAAACTAGTCTAGAAAAGAGATCCAAGGCAGCAAGACTTCTTGTTAAAATATTCTGTAGTTACATCTGAACTCCAGTGAAATCACCCAGGCAGAAAGTGAAATTGGAGAAACTCAGTTGTTATTACAGCTAATATAATAATAAAATATCACTACAGTGCTTCAGTCGGCACTTCTTCCCCAACAGCCCCGATGACTGTGATATGAAAATTACTCATATTTTCTACACGTCCAAAATGAAAACCAAAAATGTGCCATGACAACATTTGTCACAACAAGAAATCAAACATATTCCATTGATATATGACTATTTTTCACTCAGAAAAAGAAACAAGTGTCTCAATTGCAAATGCTGTTTACTCAACAACATAGTCATCCCTTAACATAAAACATTTTGCTACTACACTATTTAAGTGAGTAGAGAAGTACAATTTATTTTGAAACTACTTCAAAGAGACAATGAATATTATCATCAAGTGACAACCAAAAACTGACAGAATAGCTCTGTGAATAATGCTGCCTGAAGTTTCGATTAAGTGAGTTGAAAGAATGGTCACAATTAAAGAACTGACTGACTGTATTACAACCAGCTTTCCTGTCTGAGAACACTCACCGGATATTCAAGGAGATCCACCGGTTGTCGAAATGGTTCAGAGTCTTCACACTGAAAAATGAGATTCAACAGCTCCTGACACTGCTTCTTCCATGACTGAATGTCATACGACTGGGCTCTATTACGTAGCCGCCGCTTCGGCTGATGATCCTGAAATGACAGTATGGTCTGTTATTTATTAAATAAACTATCTCTTTTTACAAAATCAAAGGGAAAAGGTACCCTGCAGGATATAAATTCTAATTCATTAATTAGTAATGTGCAACAGCACGTACGGAAATGCTTTCACATTGCACAGCTCAGAAGAGTAACACTTTAATCACTCTAAGTTCAAAACTTTCCAAAAGGTGATTACACAATAATAAAACATTTTCAGTTTTATATCCATTTGTTTACAAACGCACTGTGAATTATTTACAGCACTATAAATCATTAAAAAAAAAAAAGGAGTACAGTTTTACCTTTCTTTTTCTAGTGGAAGTTCCTGGCATATTTGTATCTTTCTCTTCTTCCTTTGAGCAAGATAATGAGTCGCATAAAAAGGTTAAAAAAATATAAGCATACATGAGTAGGTGAGTTATTTTATAATTCACTTTATAATTTGAGTCTTCACAATCCTATCCCTATCTCTTTAATGCAACTGTCAGTTTGAGAACCTCTCAGATGTCTAAACAATCTCCAATAAACAGTTAATGCTCTCTGCAGTACAGGAGAAGAGGAGGCTGGATTTTTACCAGTAACCAAGTTAACATAAAGAAACATCCAGTTGTTTCAGTACTTTGTTACAGTGACTGAATACCGTCCTTTTACATCAAGTGGGACAGAGGCATCAGTCCCATTTCTCCAGTCTAGCTATGCGAGTGTCTAAGACACAACCACTTACCTCATCAGAGTCAGACAACACTTTCTTCTTCATTGAATTGTATAATGGAATGATGTCATAGCAACTCTGGTCTCTGTGCAAGAAGAAATACACACTAACATTTATTTTCCATCTTCACCCATGGAATCAACTGTATTTTGCATAGAGTAAGGAAAATATTTATGAACTCATTCCCCCAAAAAGCGATAGAGTGTTTAGTGCCAAAAGAATATTAAGAGGATGACAGTAGTAGGAAAAAATAAACAACAACAACAAAACCAAAAACCAATTTTGCTTCTAAGATATATAGTTAACTTTAGAGACTAACCCCTAGATAGTGAGAGATATCTAGATCTAATTTCACTCATTAAAACCATGGGGTTGTCCTTTGTTGGTCTAGGTAGTTAGAAACCTAACAAAATCTTTGCAAGCCTGGACTTTTTATGTATTACTAGTTCACTGAAATGAGTATACTAATTGGCATAAGCTATAGGCTGTTATTAAATAAGAATATCTACATGATGCATTAATTTTGGTAAGTCAATTAAAACCACACACTCAAAATTCCCAATCTGCTTAATTAATCAAAAAGAGAAACTACGTTGGATAAAGATGTTAAAGAACAAAATTATTAACAGTGAAACCTTTCAGGTGCATATGTGTTCCTAAAAGTGTATTTCACTAAAATTTTAGTGTCTGAAACAATTAAGTATTTTTCGCTGTTCAGCCAGTATCAGAAATCAATGGCATTAAAGATCTCAAAGATTTATGTACAGTTACATGTCTTAGATTTCCAAATACATAAGTCTAATGTTTTTAATGAGCGCATTCAACGTTTTGCTCAACTAGTAACGTATCTTGCCATTTTTACAGAGTAGGAACAGCAGTGTTCGCTACATACAAGCAAATCAAGACAACAGATGCAGTAGGCTCTTACAAACTTTACATCTGCTAATGTGTCATCTGAGAACTCTGAAATATTTCTCACAGATTCCATTTTTTATGGGCAGTAACAAAAAAAGAAAGTTTGAGATGAATATTTCTTTTGACTACAAAGCTTCCAATTTTAATTTTATCAACCACCATTTTCAGACTCATCCAGTTATAAATATTTTAGAATTAAATTCCCAGTTATATTAACACAGGCAGCATTAAAACTCAATACTAAAGCTCTTAACTTACCTGTAAATATTGTTCCATGAAGATACTAAGACACATTTTTTATTATTTAGCAAAAAGTCTATAAAATACACTTTTGAAATAAAATGCCAATCTATACTAGTCAATGTATTATAAAATTTCATCTGTTTTGCAATCTTGTCTACTCTTGTTTTGTAAACACAAACTTTCTTCTTTTCTGTCCCAACAGCAGACTTTAAAATTACTATTTCAAAAAGCCAAGTACCTTGATAAGAGACAGAATAATAGTAGACCTACTAAGCAACTCACTTTATGAAGTGCAGCAGCAGATCTGTGACAAATTTGGCAGACTTGACAATAGGACTTCCAGGCTCATTAAATGTGCGAGTGTTATGTTCAATGTATCGGACTTCCCACATTAATGAAGAAAGTCGCCTGTGTATGAAAGAAGTGGAGAAGGGATGAGGAAAAGAAAGTATCAAAAAGATTACATTTCTGAAAATGTATCACAAAACAGGGGAAGAAGTATTCAATCATTCCTCTTTAAATCTTATTATCCCATTCATCACGTTTTGACATTAAATCAGAAAATATACAGGCACAGACATACTGCCCTACATGACCAGCAGAAGGTAGCTTCCTCAGGCTCTTTTTATTAAAAAAAAATAAATTTATTAAATAAAAAGAAATTATTAAAAGTACAGATTTTTTTCTGATAGGTAGACAAGACCAGCATTCCTCACATAGCTCTGATTTAATGACCTAACTACAGAATTGCCATAGCATTGTGAGAAACAATGCACATTCAAAGAAAAAATGAAAAAAATAAATCAATCTAAAAAAGATTTTCTATGTTCATACTGGCAAAACAAAATGAAAAGAAATGCCATACTTTAAATGCCGGGCTTTATAGACTGAAGTGGGAGATCATTTAACATATTTTAAGTAGCATAAACATTTAGATACCATTCTATCATTTTTATGGTCCAATGTTTAGTTCTATATGATGCCAGAAATGACAGGGAATCTTTTTTTTTTTGTTTTTTTTTTTTTCTCCTGGTGTGCATTGTGTTTTTGTTTAAAAACAAAAACCATACAGGCAGCTACTTAAGACAACTCAAGCAATCTGAACAGTCCCCCCTACACAAGTTAAAGAAAAAAAAACAAAACACTAGAAAGCACAATACAAGGCAACTAGTATCTAACCATGCCTTGGCAATCCTAAAAACTAGTAGAAGGTGATTTACTGAAGAAGGTATGATAGTGACCAAAAATAACTGCTAATACTTTGTGATAAGTATTTTTGTGATAATTTGTGATAATACTTTTGTGTGATAAGAATGGGGGGAAAAAAAAAAAGAAAAAAAAGAGCTTGCCAGCTCTGACTGCAACACATTAGAGAAGTCCAAGATGAATTATATCTTACCACACAATTAACATGGAACAAAATGTATGTGAATGATAACATGTAATATCCAGGTTTAGTTTTGAAAATGAAAAGTGATTTTAATTTAGAATGCTATTTTCAGTTAGTACACTTGAAGTGCTACAAATAAACATTGAAATTTGGCTGAAAACATTATCCACTTGTATCCTACAAATGAAGTATTAGAGGGAAACTAATTTCCAAACCAGAAAGATTCCAAGATCCAAAGGAAACAGAAATATTTTAAAGGAGCATGCTCCTACACAGATAACATTTATTGCAAATAACATACAGCAATTGCAATTGCATTTTAGGAAAAGATCAAAAGTGTATCAAAAAGTTAAAACTTATTTTAAAACCATTTAAAATTTCAAGGCCAATTATTTAAGCAGCTATTTTCCATCTAATGTCTTATGCAAGTTTAAACAACAAACAAAAAAAGTCTATTAGGACTAAACACTTTACATACGTGTGGTGGTTTTACCATGCTGGGCAGCTAAACACCACAACCGCTCTCTCACTCCCCCTCCTTAGACGTGGAGGGGAAGAAGTAAAGCAAAGAACAACTCACGGGTTGAGATAAGGATAATTTAATTAAAGGGAAATAATAATAATAATTAAAGAAAGATTATTATGAACTAAACAATTTAACTAAAGGGAAATAAAAAGGGAAAGGGGAAAAGGGAGTGGCAAAAGGGAAAGGGAAAAAAAGGGAGGGAAACAAATAAAACAAATGAAGGCTATGTGGAAGTGCAGAGGAAAGAAATTACTCTCTACTTCCCACAAATGCACAATGATTGACCACGTCCTTGAAGCAGGGCCTCAACGCACATAGCTGGTGTTCGGGAGGAGGACCGACATTTTCTCAACGAGAGCCCACCCCTCCCCTCTTCTTCCTGTTTCCACCTTTTATTGCTGAGTGTGACATTATATGGTATGGAATATCCCTTTGGTTGGTTTAGGTCAGCTGCCCTGGTGATGTTTCTCTTCTCACTTTTTGCCCGCCCCCTAGGAGGGTTAGAGAAAGGCCCGATGCTGTGCCACTGCTGCTCAGCAGTAGACACAACACTGGTGTGATAACACTGCTGTTCCAGCTACAAGTGCAGAGCACAGCACTGTATGGGCTGCTACAGGGAAAGTTAACATCCCAGCCAGACCCAGTACAATATGCCTACGGTTTCTCTTATTTAAAAAAAAAAAAAGCCTTAAAAAGTGCACTGTTTTGCAATTTGCATCTGACATGGAACGATTTGCATTATCAGGAATTTACACCACATAATTCTAAAATACATTTAGAAGAAGAGACATTCAATCCTTTTTAACAAACCTTATACAATAGAAACTTAGGTGAAGGATTAGACAAACAGAAAGAGCACACCTGTACCCATTTCCAAGTCAGGTATTATGAGACGAACAGCTACCAAAACCACAGTTGGTAGTATTTCACAGCAGTACCTGACACTTGAATCTAACCTGTAAAATCTGCTTTCCAGTCTTTGTTTAATGGTACTGAGGTCCGTGGGATATGCCACAACAGTGCAATACATTGGGTAAGCTTGAAGATCCACAGGTGCCACAAACGCAGATGCAATATCTAGACAGAAGTGAAAAGTAGTCAAAGTTATTATGTACCACAGAACAGTCCTTTTGGAGTCTCAAGAATTCCACCCCCCGCAGCACATGATTTTTTTCATGCTTGAAATGCAGGGCACTTTCCCAAAACCAACAACAATAACCGCTGTAGATATTCTGAATGTTATTTTGTGATATAAAAGTGCTTGCTGACGTATATGCTGCAAGTACAGTCGCTGTAGTGAGTACCCATCCTGTTGTGCATGAAGCGCCACGCTCTTCAGAGACATGGCGAGTGCATGCAAAATATACGTGTTTGAAAAGTCAAATTAAATGTATAAATTATACATTACGAAGATATGCAATTCAGCATTATTATTTACAAGACAGGCTCATTTCATTTGGTTTTATACTGCCACTCTTCCAATTTCAAACAAGGCAATTCATTAAATTCTCACCATAAATGTCATCGTAGTATTTCAATCTCATTAAGATATGAGGAAAAATCACTCTCAAAATACAATCTCCTGTCCCCTCCAAATAGCAAAGAAGCCATCTCATACCAATCCACCACAATGCCAGAAGATTGCTGAGCAAGCTAAGTCTACGCACCTACACATTTTTTTTCCTCCTGTGCTTAGAAGCATCATGCATGCTTAAACATGTCATTTTAACATTTTACACCTCAAGGGAAAATGCGGTAATAGAAAAGCATCAAAAGCCTTTAAAAGTCTTCCTTGAATGTCTTTAAAAACAGAAAAATTGTTGATGTTAAACAGACTGCTCTTCTAAAAGCTGTTTACTTCCTCTTATGAATGTTCTAGCAACTGCTGCATTGGACCAGTATGTACCACATATGCTATAGTCAAATCCTAAACTAAGCAGTATGCCATACAATGTAACACAAAATGTAAAACTGTTACTCTTAGATGAGACAGTGAAAACAACCAAAGTTTCATTTTCTCATTTTTTTAATGTCATTCTGTAAATTTGGATGGGTTCACTATGTAGGTATTTTGTTTCTTTTAGAAGCAACAGGAAGCTTCTTACTAAGTGTGTCATGAAAGAAGTCATAATGTGGGATATTTAGATATTAGAAGTATTTCAATAATTTTCTGGGATTTGTGAAACCTGTCACTTTGAGTAATTCAAAATCATAAAAGTAATAATCTGTGACAACCTGTATATATGTAATTTATGATTGCTGTTACCCAAGAACCAAGACTGGCAGCTTATCACAGAACATACAAGAGATTTGTGATTCAGCCTGTACTTCACAATGTCAAAATCAAGTAGTTGTTTTTATCAAGACCCAAACCCCTAGTGTATGTCAAATTATCTACCAAAAAAATACAGTTATCTTTGAAATTAAGAGAAAGTGTAGGCTTTTACGTGTACTTACTATATGAAACATTTAAAATGTGCTATGAGAAAGTTTTATTCCAGTTAATCAGGAAGTTAAAGGTGTATTTTTTCATGACATAACAGTTACTGATATTGGTAATTTCATAAGTATACATGAGCATAGCCTGTAAAACATAACACAAAAATGTTTTCTATAATATTCAGAATTTACCTAGAGTCATGAGCTGGTTTATCCCTGCAATAATTCTGTCACACTCCTCGTCTCGTGTCCTGGAGCCCCATTCTCCATCCAGAGGTTTGTACAGCAGTGTTCTACGCTCATCATCTGTTAAAGGAACACTAGTTCCTAGTTCTTCTGGAAATACAGCTAGAACGTAACACGAAAACTAAATAAAATACAAATCTTTGTATCTGGTGAAATACATAGTCCACGTAACTAAGAAAAATCAATTCAAATATACATAACATCTTTCTACTAACCAAGACAAATGCATAGTTCCTGATTTGCTCAAAAACATTTTTGACACACTGAGAATCCCTTCTACTGTTGTATGTAAGATTTAAATCTTTATGATGCAATTTGGTGTACAAGTCCTCCATTAAACAAGATTTACTTTCTTCCAAATAGCTAACTGTAGAATTTATTTTAGAACCAACTAAGGTAATCCTTTATCATAACTGAAGTTCACGTTGCTTGTTTTTCTTAAAACCCTAAATTCTCGGTAATGTAACTAGGATTTGCGGTTGATGATTTTCAGATGGAATTTAAGATAATGGCTTTGATGTTAGACTGGTTTATTAACCAGTCTCCATTTAGTGGTTCTACACTGCCAGTTTTGTGAGGTCAAATGCTAAAAGCAGAGCTACTGAGCAAGCAAACTGAAACACCATCACCCTGGCATTCTTCAGGGCCTGCTGACTTTGACTAAATTCATAATGTAACAGAATGATGCACAGTGCTCCTCTAACTTTTTATTTCTTTTTTTTGAAAGGAAGTGTAACAAAAATCAGTATTTGTGGACACAGCAACAAATTCAGGTTCAGGTTCAGTTGTCTGCCTGTTTCAGTTACTCACTTTAGTCATGTTATCACACTAGCTTCTGTATTTGACTTGTACGAGGTACTCATTAAAAGAAGGGTTGAAATAGAAAAAAAGTTGAAATGTGCACAACTTAAAAGAATAAAAAATATTTATGGTTACTTATTCTCTGTACAATGCCTAACAACAACAATTTCTGAACCAGACAGGCAGCAAATCCTACTATTATCAAACTCTCTCACTGGTGCATCTTGAGTCTTCAATGCATTGATTACCTGCCGGCAGGCTAACAGCTTGCAGAACAGTCAGCTTCCTTACAGCTGACATGGGCACAAGTCTACCTTCAAACCTCTCTAACTGTATGAGAAGTTAATTACAACTGTATGCCATTTATTTTGAGGTTTTGTGCTATTAGAGGCTAAATCTAACATATATTTTGTTTGTCTAAGTATGGTTGTATGTCTTTCCTAAAGGAAAGATCAGTTTATTTATGTTAATACGTATTTATTTTAATAATTCACAATGTTATTTAGACGCAACTGGTTGGTGGTACTACACTCCTTAACTGGTGAAATCACACGACATTTTTTTACTTCTTCATAAAAACTCTTAAAGCAAATTAAATTATGAATGTACCATACCATTACTTGGTATCAGCTCCATGTCCCAAGGACTCATCTTCTCGGTATCCCCATTGTCCCAGCTTAAAAATAACCACATTTAAATTATCTACTAATACAGCTTAAACAAAGTAATTATTTAATATCTGTAGCATAACTTATTTATTTATTACAGAATATTAAAATAAACTGGTACAGTGAGATGCTTGATTGAATTTAATAAAAGGAAGTTGCTCAGTCAGTACTTCAAATGAAATATCTAATTAAAATAAAAGATTTTAGATAAGTTTGCTAACCAGACATTGTAGCATTGAAACAAGCTGTCAGGATAATCGGGCTGAAGAGGTTCCTGGCTTTCAATTGTTCCAAACCACCAAGCATCATCTATTACTGATCTGAAACGATCACCTAGGTAAGAACACAAAATAATTTCATCAATACAAGCTCCTTCCTTCCTCCTCCTCTGAAAAGCAGTTTTCAGATACATTCAGCTAGATCTTGAATACAGAAACCCCTTTAAGCATTTGCAGCATCAACAGACAAATATGAATCATATTATTTAAAAAAAAAAATAAATAAATTCTGAATGCTGCCTTTAAACCTAAATGAAACAGTTAATAATTAGCATAGACAGAAGCAATTGATGATTTGCAAATATATCCACGTAACTTTTATATATGAATTTATTTCTTAATTTCATATAAAGGTGAAACATGCAAATGCTATATCTTTAAAACTACAATCTACTTGCATTAAATACTACACACTATCTTAAAATAACTGTGCACTGACACCCCTGTACAGGGAATACATTTACATGCTGCTGAGCTCATCCTCCTTGGTTTCTGGTGTTCTTCAGCTGTGTGTATAAACAACTTCCAAACACAACTTAGACAATTATGCCCTTCACTAATGCAGGCAATATGACTGATACAAGAATCACATTTATTAATGCTTCTTCAAAAGGTTAGCAAAGTCACTTAGGATGATTTGAAATGGTTTTACTACTGCAAAGCATTCGTACAGCTGAGCAAAAAGGTCAGAAGTGTTATTAAAAAAAAGAGACATCTGAATATGTTACACACATCACCATAATTTCTAATATTTTCTGTAAAACAGGCTACAAAATTTAGAAACAATTTTTTTTAGTGAAACACTCAGTTAACTCAATCCAAGAACAAATGGAATTTAAATCTGAGATTCCAAGAACAGCATTTTTTTTTTGTTGTTTTCATGGGATTTGAAGACTATACATGTAGATACTTTATCACCTTCTGTAGGGCTTTTTTTTCCCCAGTATTTCCACAAAAAAGGAAAAAACCCACAACATTCTGCTCAAGTGCTTGCTGAAGTTGTCTGAATTATTAACAACTATGTATATTCCCAAAATGTTCTCAAAATGTTTACTGATTATTTTTTTTTTAGTTTAATGGATTAGTTCCATTTATGTAATTCTAGGACAAATACAAAACTTCCACTAAGTCCTAGTTGTGCCGAATGCAATAGAACCAAGTCATTCATACCACAGATATCTTAAAAGCAAGATCAGAAATTTAAACAAGGGCTAATGATCTATTTTAAAGGAATAAATTAGTCCACAGAGCTCTTAAAGATCAGTCTCCCAAGCAGTTTTACAAAGAAATGTGAGTAGGCACAATTGTGAGTGCCTTTCCAGTGCTAAGCAGTTCAAAACCACTTAAAGGACTGTATACACCGGCGGTCAACTTTGGATTTCTCAAAAGCCGGAGCATTCCAGTGCTAAATGAGAATGCTAAAATAAGTGCATGTGAATGAAAACACTCACAGAACAGTCTCCTCAATCACCATCTCTCCAGTGACCTCTGTCATTTTATCCGTGGGATACTAGAAAGCCATCTATGTAGATATTAGATGGAAACTTCTAAGTAATGGAGGGATTTAGCATAATTTTCCAAAACTGAGTATCACCAGATGATATTAGCTTGGTGGAGATATAAAACATATGTTGAACTTAAAGTAGCTGATACATAAGAGACATGTATCACCTATCCTATATGTACACCTACCTTATATGTATAGCAAAAGCTCAAGGTATCCTATCAGAATAGGTTTTAGCCCAGATATTTGTATTCTAGTTGAACTATAAGACAATGATGTGCAATAAATAGAATCTAAGTAGAAATAAGAACCCAAAACTCCTCAACCTTTAGAAGAGTGCTCTTTTTAAAAGGATTCATACATTTAAAACACAGGGTCCCTTAGTATTAGAAACTATAAATGCTGCAGGTAAGTAAATATTCTTCCTCTTACCACCACCACCAAAAGTCTACCACAAAAAAACAAAACAAAACAAAAAACACAAAAAGCCCACCACCACCAAGGATCGTTAAGAGATCAATGTTTAATGACTTAAAGTGGAGCCAGAAAATTTAATATTCAGCGACTCTCTAAAGAGTAGCTCTAAAAATATTGATTTGCAGGCTAAGTGGCAGAAATCATAAAGGAATAAGAAATGATAATGACAGTGGTCCTGAGAAAACAAACCAGAACTGCATGGAACATTTATATCTCGTATTCCACAGTGCAACAAAACAGGGCAGGGTTTGTTCCAAATAAATAAGCATACACTAGTAAAGTATCAACAGTGTCAAGTAGAGACAAGGGTAGTGTTTCAGAAGATTCCTGGAAGAGCTGTAACAATTTTATCAGTGCTTTTGCTATCTCTGCTTTACCGTTTCATACTGTCTCACAAAAGGAGACTATTTTACTGCTACTCTTACCACCCAGAAGAGGAACTGAACAATGAACACAGTTGTCAGAGTTACAAACTCTGTATTAGTGTTGACCTGAAACTCAAGTTATTTGCACTGAAGGCTTGATAAATGCTTCTGGTGCTTACAAAAATACTTTCTACACTTCAAGTTTCTGGAAATATACTTGACAGCCTAGGAAGGAGATGCTACCTGTGCTCATAACCTTGAGTCCTTGTTAGAAGGGCTAACAATTTAAGTTTCCTCCACTACTCCTGAATTTCTGTTAGGACAATTGACTTCTGGCTAGGCTGTTCACATATGAGGTATGGCACTCATTATTTTACTGCTGCCATAAACTTGTGGGAAAACATTTACATTGTGGCAGAGGAGAAGACCACAGATCCATACCTGTCAAGAAACAGCAAAGCATGGTGACATCTTTGTAGGTGTTAACCAAGCCTGACAATTAAGGGATCTTTCAGCTGTAATGATCTTTAAAGAGGAAATTGAGGGACATTTTCCTACTGATTCGGAAGCCTAGAATTTTTACTATATTCCCTATAGATCTGAAGGCTAGCTGTTCTTTTTGACAAGTTCATGTAAAGTATTAATAGGGCATTATGTAATTTATGTATTGTCAATGCATACACACACTAAGCAAGGATGTCATGATGTGCAAAGGACAGGATATCAATTCATCTTTTCTGGCAGAAAAATCAGGTAAGAATCAATAAGAAAGAGCATCTAACATCCATCTGTGCCACTTCTTCAGGCTACTTAGTCACAATGAACTTAGGAGAGGACATCAAAAAGTAAATAATGCGTATAGATGAAGGGATGCAGTGTATTTGCAGAAATATGTATTATACCAGTTCGTTCTGAACAGGCAATCAGATGTACCATCATGTTGTTACAATAAAATCCTCCACTCTTTTATATGATGCTTTGCCTGAAGCAGTAAAAAGTGCCACCAAGTCAGCTGCGTATATGCTAGTCACAGCTCATGAGTAGGAGAGCCGAAGGAATTGAATGTGTACATCAATCATTGCTAGTTTACAGGAGATGTGTTTAACACTGAGAATTTGAGAATTGGTTTAAAAAAAAAAAAAAAAAAAAAAGTAGGCTATCAATATTTCACTTTCGGGAGCTTGTCACTACAAAATATACTGAGATACTAGAGAGGACTTAAAAGGTGTCTGTAATTCTACAAACATGGTATCAAAAACAGATTACTCTCTTAGGGGAACAGAACTCATGTTGAACTCTGAAGAATCAGTAATACTTGCTCAATCTTTTAAGTTTCAGCGACAATCTAAGGATGTTCTTAGGAATAAGAACATGAATTTCACGACCTCCTGAAAAAAACACACTTTAGAGAATCATTTTGCTGTACCGCATGTTTTTCTCCTCCTAGTTAGATTTCATTGTTAAAAGGTGATCTTTGCTACTGCACAGAAAAGATGACTAGGAAGCTGATCTGACTGGAGGACTTGCCTGTTATTAACATTCTCCAGTATACAATGCTTTACTCAAACAAGTCAAAAATAGATGGGAAAGGTATTTTCTTTGCGCAATCTAGAGAATATAAATATCAAATGCTTGATAAAGTGTTTCTGTATTTCCAGAAATAAGCAGGCCTGAAAAAATCTGGGGAAAAAACCTCTAGTAACAATGCAGTTTTAAGAGAGCCTTCAATCACAGATAGGATAAAGTAAATTATTAGTTACCGATAAACATCTGAACATTATAATAAACATATTTCTAAAAATTTATTCTTCATTCCTCCCTGCAAACACACAAGTGAGATTTATTTTTCTTTTACAAAACACATTTTATGTTTTGTTTACTTGCCTGTAGCTTCAGTCAAGGACAAAGTGGGACTCCACATCCAAATATGGCCAGAACTTTTCCTCCATTTCCATCATAGTATTAAGGATTTATTTACCATAACCTACTTTGTAATAACTTATCATGAAACCAGGGAGACATGTAAACACAAACCATTAAAAAGCCCAAACAAACTCACACAACTCACCTATATTCCATCGTCTATGTTTTGCATCATCAAACTGCTGCCTCAGAACTAGGAAATCTATGACATCTGGCATGTCATGGTACCTAATGACAACAGAACACAAAACTAATAAGCAATACAATAGCAAGAGCAGGAAGTAAAGCATAATTCAACATTCTGAATTCAAAACTTCAAAAGCAAAAGTTCCAGTCATGACATTGACTTTCAAAATAACCCAAAATTACAGAGAAGTAATTTGAATATACTAGTGCTTACTTCATGGTGAACGATCCTCCAGTTAGTTTACCCGTATCCGGGTCAAGAAAAGCTAGTTTAAGACAGCAGAGAGTAGGCAATCCCACTTCATACTTAATCCCAACTATCTTCATCAACTCTTGCTCCTGGAATCAACAAAATATTACATACCATCACGGAAGTTACGATGACTAGCAACTTTCTGAAACGTGAAAATATAGGTATACTGAAAATACCAGATTTTTGCCAAAACACGTCAAAATCAAATATTAGAAATTTAGTCTTTCAAACCAAGGTATTACTTTGTATTGTAACTTGTTTCAAAAATATGCTGCTATGAGATGTAACCAAATTAAAAATAAAATTGGCATAAACTGACCAAGCATGATTTTAGCATAACTTGCTAAAATGTTTCAAAGAAAAAGTACAGTTTAAGATCTTATTTCATTTGACAGTTAGGTTAACTTTTTCCCCTTCCATCTATCTAAAATATTAAGAGCACAGTATCAGAAATAATCTGCATTAAGAATCTTCTTTAAGTTTGTTTTGTTAAGTTTCCAAACTTTTTTTACATTAAGATGCCGAACAAAAATGAAAAAGAAATCATACCCGTAATTCCATTTTATGCCATGGCTGTTTTTTGGGATTAATACTATATATTTTGTTCTTCTTAGCCATTACAACATATGCTTCATGACCTTGTCGGAAATAGTAGACCTAGGAGTGAAATGGGACTGTTATCTTAGAAGTTATGAAGACTTTTATAAGTAAAAATGCTAGTGTATTGCTGCCATGTAATGCGTGTATTCTCTCTTTTACCATTTTTGTCTTTGCTGTCTGTTTTTCCTGCATAAGTCACAGGTTCTCAAATAAAATTAAGTAGACAGTCAAAGCAGGTATCACAGAAACTTTCCCCTTTTACAGAAAAAAGTGGGGAAGGATACCATTTTCAATACGAGCAAAATATCCTAAAATGCAAAAACAGTGAAACGAACCAGTGAAACATGTGAAACCGGAACATCAATAGCAAAACCAAAACCAGCTATTAGTCATCACACTACAGCACAATTCAATGGCAGTAACATAAATCCCACTAATCCACCTGCTCACCACTGTAAGACAGCCCTAAGATGACAATCAACCATCCCTAAAATTGAGTTAATTGCATCTTTTTTGAACAAGATATATATTCTAAAAGGAAAATTCAACTACTGGCTATTCTACTGGTCAGATCTCGGTGTTCATTTCCATACCACCAAACAGCCTAACAAAGATGAGAACAAACCAAAAATAGACATTTCAAGTGCTTATGACAATTTTTTTCAAATCTATCCATTACAAACTTCCACAATTCAGGCATCTAGACTCTTCTTTGTTTTACAATGATCCTGATACCGCTTGGATGAGTGCTTTTGTTAAAAACCGCTGTTGTAATAAAGAAGTAAGCCAAAAATCTTAAACTTACATTCAAGGAATGTTTGTGAAATGCAAAACTGAGCTTCTTCAAACTAATTAGAACAAAGATCTTATAAAGAGGTATCTGCTAAGCATAGTGCACACCAAATAAAAATCCTTTAAAAAGGTACGAAACCATAAACATGAGATTTCTACCAAGTAGGATGAAAGAAGAATAGCTTAAATGCAAAGGCCTAAAACAACAACAAAAAAAGAAGAGTAAACAGCCCTCTATAAGTTTTAAAATACATTTATAAAGACAAACACTAATATCTGTATTTCTACATGCTTCACAAAAATGTTCTATCATAAAATACTATAAAGAGTATCTGCCAAGTTTCTACATTAACTGTTACTGACTTTTCTTACTTTCATATAGCTTTTTTTTTTTTTCTTCTTTTAAATAGAGGACTCTTAAGCTTTACTTCACAACACAAACTCCTTATAACCTTGCTTTTCACGGTATTTGAAATGCATAATACCCAGAAAGCAAAAAAAGAGCACAGCAGCTACAGAAGGCATAGAAGTCAATGCACTGTCAGAACCTAAATGGCAGGAAGAGGAACTGAGGCTTCTAGGAGACTCCTCTAAAATAATACCAAGTTAAATTACACTTTCAACATTATGATAATTGTTTCCTACACCTTAATGGGTTGATAAATAACAACAACAAAATCAGCTGAGTGGCTCAGGCTACAAATAGTTCCTTCTACATTTATTGTTTCTCCTAAACCTACAATAATGCATCGTTTACAAAAGCAGAATATTTTCCTTTGAAAACTGCTCCACGCACTGTGCCTTCCATCAAAACAACAACTCCGAAAGATGTCTGTGGAAAAAAAAATACTTCGTGCTCTCTTCCAGGAAATTGTATTTTTAATCTTGATCAAGATTTTGCTTCTGGATATTATTGGCAGTACCCAGACACAAATGTTCTTTATCGCGTTAAAAACAGAATATTACAAAGACCATGTACTGTACTTGGGTAATCAGCCAGGCAAAACTAGAGTCCCGTGTCTTTTGTATGTTTCCCCTATTCCTCAAGACACATGACAAAGGTCTTTAAATATTCAAAAAGGGCAAAGGGATGGTATGTGCTATTCTTATATACTCGGTATGCCTAAATATAGCACTACTTTTGTTTCTTACTTGTTTGCACAGCTGTTAAGAGAACAAATTTGAAAACTCTCTCCTTCCAAATCTTACGAAATATATCAAACATCCCACCAAAACATTCCAAGCCCACAGGAGACTACTTCTCTCATCATATTTCTCTAATTAAACCTCTCTTTTATTTCTGTGGATCTCAAAAGTAACTTTCTAGTGAAAAGAGGCTATTCATCATCTTAAAGCAAATCCATGAAAAGCAAATGACACAAAGAATTTTAGACTAAGCAGCTTGATTACTAATGTATCCTCTATTGATGCAACTAGTCCTGCTTTCTAGATGCAGCATAGGAAATTTCCTGTTCACCAATATGAAGATTTTTTCAGCAAAAGAATGTAGCCTACTTAAATATTCCTAGTACAGAGTGCATAAGCTATTTAGCAGCTGCCAAACCAAACACCGGAGTTTATCTTACTAAACTGGGGTATGATGCCAAAGTCTCCTGGGTAATGTGGTACAGATAAATCCCTGGCTGCTTCACCGTATCCAGATGCTATCAGGCACCAAATATATTTGTTTAGATTTGATCTTTTGAGCAGCACAGTCTCCAAAACATGTTTATTTTCCTTGCTCACTAGTGATAACTTGCTTAGTTATGCTGCAAACTGGATCAGTGAGGTTGTCCACTAAAAACAAAAGCAAAACTTCTTGTACATGCAGCCACTGCTCTCCATTCAGTTTGTAAGGTGATACCAACAAATGGCTGCAGCTCAGGAGCAAATTAACCAACTTTGCCACCAAGTCAAGTACTTCTCCAACTATGTTCTAAAGATCTGAGCTATACAAGAACTCTGTTTAGTACCTCTGAAACATGTTGCTCCCTGAAGAGCCAACAGACTACACATTACAGCATAAGCCAGCTATTTCCTCTTATTTTAACCTGGGGGAATTTAGGAAACATGCACAGACTCTGATGTTCAGTATTACTTTCTATTTGATACTTATTCATGAAATTCACTGTACTGTTCGCATTTCACATATTCCAAAGTAGAAACTGGTGTGTGTCTATTTGCTATGGTATTCCGAGACATCTGAACCATGTTTACAACATGTTTTTAGTTTAGTTCATGTAAAATGGATATATACAAAATTATTCTTGTGGTTTTCTGACTTAAGAGACTAGTAGAAGTTATCTGGCATCAGCAATGTACGTGAAAAGGAACAGCATCAGAGCTTGTCTTCAGATTAAATTAAGTTTTTGAAAAACACCACCAGCACTTTTTTCTTCCTCTCTTTTCTTTATAAAAAGGTTTAATTCCCAGTTTTTACTTCAAGTCCCAAAATGAAGTTCTCCAAACAATACTTGAATTCCTATTTGATTTCGTACGTATTCTTTGAGGTGCAAGATGCTCTACCACAAAGGCCTAGTCGTACTAGATAAAGCATCTCAGACAGCTTGTATAAGCGTGCCGTAAGTCACACACTGAATATAGTTCAAGAAGGAATGTTACTGTAACAGCACGGAAGAAAAAGGTCAAAGCAACATTGTGTGCAGAACATTTTTTAAGTATGGGAGAGACTATTGGAAGCAAATGCAAATTTTAGCCTGATCAAAGAAAATCCAAAATATGCCAATAATAAACGGTATTAAATCTCTGGAAAAAAATGCAAAGATGAAGATAAAAAATAAAGACAAAAACAAGCCAAAAGAAGGAAGAACACAGAGGAAAAACTACAATACCTCATCCCCCATCTGCGGTACAAATGGGCATCGGCGAGGAACAGTGTCTGTAATCCATGCTGAAGGCAGCCATTCTTCCAGTGTCAAACCATTTTCTGCCAGAACTCCTACGGCCAGCCTCTAAAGAAAATGCACACAGAAGATTAATATGAGAAAAAAATAACATTTGGGGCATTCCTATGTTTTGGAAGTGCTTTTTTAAAAATTGACTGCCATTCCTTTAATATATTTAAAGTAAAAAGGAACATACTGTCAGTGTGAAAATAAATCTTAATTACAGCTTACAGTAACATCAAGACCAAAAAATAACAATCTAAAGAACTAAGTTGTTTTTTTTTTTAAATAACAACCTTGTGCATTTAAGATTGAATTTAAGAATTACAACTCATGCCCAGAAAACTAAAACTGAAATACATCATTCTTTTTAACCAATTAGACAAAATATTGAAACACTACAACAAATATTGTTAAATATGATCTAAAAGACTGCACGCATGCCTTCACTTTTAACCTTTTTGTATTCAGAAGCCATAATCACAAATTTGTATTTAGTAATACAAATTTAGATTCAATAAGCAGAGAACAGGTTCTACAGTTATCTTTCCCATTCCTTCTCCTTATTAAAGGTATGTTTCAAACCTCCATCCCTCAAAGATAACAGGCAGCAAACAATCAAGCATCTCAGGAGGACTGGAAACTATTTTTGATCAGACTTGATCTAACTAGTGAGATAATATGTCTTAGGCTGAGAGAGTCTAACTAGTGAGATAATCACATGGTTGTCTTGGCCCACAAGACACTGCAACTATACAGTTCCCTCCCATTAAGGAACTCTGTAAAATGGGGAGAAATAGATTAATGAGTGTACAGAGAGGTAAAGCATGTGGAAATGACCTCGATTAGGTAAATAAAAGTTTCTGCACAACCATCCAAGCGAGGTTGCTTTAGAATTCTTAACAGAACCTTGTACGTGTACAGAAAGCTACATGGCCACTGACAGAAGACCCTGCATCCCCAGAGTGCAAATAACGATAGTCCAGATTTCATTCCTGGGCACAAATTAAAACGCGGTTTCACCAGAATGGGGCCTACTTTGAGAGCACCACTGGAATTTATCACAGGACAAAGCATAAACACAATTAAAAACAACAACAGCAAAATCAAAACAGAACTGTTCCAGTGTAATAAATCACTGATAAAGAAACGTGTTATGGATTTTCAGGTTCAAATAGGGCTGTCTTATGAAAAAATGATGTAATATGTCAGAGCTAATTCCATCTAGCTCATTGGTGAATTATGGGAAGGAGAAAATAAACAATCTTTTAACAAATTCCTCTGTTGCTATAATTTCACACATTAATCAGCAGTTTACAACCTTCATGAAGCCAAGCCTGAACTCAGGCAACCATAGTTAATAATCACATTCAATAAGAAAGAGACTAATCCCTGTGAATTTGTCTAGTAATTTCTGAAACTCTGCTAAATCCCTTACTAATCAGCTCCATAACCTGATTCCATACTCAGGTTTAGTTTTAGGTTTGGTTTTGGGGGGTAGGAGCAGAATGAGGAAAGGATCTTTTTTGAGTTTCATGCCTGTCATTGGAGGTTTCACTGCAACAAAATAAGGACAGAAATCATTCTGTATATATTTGTTTCTCAACAAGGCTTATAAAAGCTTTTATATCTCATCTGCCCAAACTCTCTCCCTGTCAGAGAAAGCATGTTTGAGTCTGCCCTACCACTGAAAAAAAGCCCTGTACTCTATGCAAATATCACACATAATGGAATTGAAAAAAAAAAAAAAAAGAAGACATGATTGTTTAGTCTTAAAAAGAAGTTGGAATAAAGTGAAGAGACTGTCAAGTACAGCTGAAAAAAAAAAAAACAGGGACATGTTACACCAATACTTGGTATATCCCTATAAAAGGAATTTCTGGTCTGAGGTAGCATGGCTTTAAGGACATAAAAATGTCTTGCAAGTGAAATGCCTTATATTTAGAAAGCACATAATTAGAAGAATCTACAATTTGACTTACAAGAGTCAGTAAAACTAGTAAAAGACAAGTTTTCAAATTACACGATAATAAGCTACATACGTAACTGAATCAATCATCTAACTTTGTCTAAGACAGTAAGAGTAAACATCCTTCAACATACGAAGTGCATCTAACCTTTTGTTTTCTCTCTTTGGGTTTCCTCTTCTTTGGTGATGTTGATGGTCCATCTTTCTCCTCACTGCCTTTCTTCCTTTCCTTTTTAATTTGCTTCTTTTGTTTTTCAGGTCCTTCTTCATCTTCTGAACTACTTTCTGCTTTCTTTGTTTTAAGTTTAGGTATTTTCTTTGGTGGTTGCAGATTGATTCCTGCATCTGCTGTCCAGTCAGAATAATCACTGGAGTAGTCACTATGTATGACATGCAAAAGATATAAAGATATTAAAAAGCAGAAGTTGAAAAGCTATTCAGAGAACATAAGTTTATATAATATGATCCAATCCAAGATTAGAGTTAACAGTCTAGGTAACTATAATTTGTTTAAAAACGTTTCCTAAAAACTTACATTCTAACTGCAAATTAAATGGTAGTAAAACAAAAGCTTTGAAATCGATCCATCTTGTAAGAAGCATCTTCTAGTATAACTAATGAATCTTAAATTCATTTGGTCAGTTCAAGATGATACATTTCAAAGCCTGGATATTGTTCTCATGTCTTTTGGCTTTGAAGAACTTTGAACAAATATTAGCAAAAATATCTGGTCAGGAAGAAACAAAGAATGGGTTGAAACTACTTCAATCTTTGCTTTAATTTCAAACCAAGGGCCAGCAGAGGCAGTCACAAGAATGTACTATTGCAGGCCTGAAACATGCCTGCAAAGAAAACCATCCTGCAAAACCAATGGGAAATAATTCTGCTGCTGGCAAACAAGGATGAAACATTTCCTGAATTTTAGAAAATCAATAATACAGATGAAAATGAAATCCTGAAAGTTTTAAGTTCCTTGTCGTCTTCTAAATGTACATGTTTTAGTTACTACTTAATTAATTGTTTACAGAGAAGGCAAGAATATTTAACATTTATAAGCAGGATTTTTTAAGGTATATTGTCACTTACCTAGAACTGCCATCACTATGCCATGCTCTTTCATCATCTTCTGATGTTCCACCACTGGCAACAACTGCTTCTCCTTCCTAAAATAGCGTGGGGAGGAGAAGGAATGGGTAGGGAGAGGGATAGACAATGCATTTTCTTCAGAATTCAAAAATGATTAAGACTCTTATAGGCTTTACGTATCTTATAAACACAGCATTAGAAACGTTTTACTTT
Organism: Netta rufina; assembly: GCF_964035555.1. Taxonomy (NCBI): domain Eukaryota; kingdom Metazoa; phylum Chordata; class Aves; order Anseriformes; family Anatidae; genus Netta; species Netta rufina. The sequence continues at coordinate 86,987,922 of NC_140125.1, read as the reverse complement.
GTTAAAAGACATTTTAATGTGCAGATATTCACTTTAACAGACTAAATGAAAAAAATAAAGTATCTATACCTGGAGAGATGCACAATGGAGAACCACATTTTTTAACATATAGCCAGTGGAACCATAAGTGCTTCTCAATCTCCATTTAAAAAGGCTAGCTTACCTTTGGAAAAATTATTTCCAAATGTTTTTAATGTAGTACTTCTCCATCTTTTCAATTACAGAATCACAGAATCACAGAATCACAGAATTTCTAGGTTGGAAGAGACCTCAAGGTCATCGAGTCCAACCTCCAACCTAACGCTAACAGCCCTCCACTAAACCATATCCCTAAGCTCTACATCTAAACGTCTTTTGAAGACTTCCAGGGATGGTGACTCCACCACTTCCCTGGGCAGCCTGTTCCAATTTGATAGTTTCAACTATCAAATGGAAATTGGGACAAACCTTAAATACTCATTTTAAGTTTAAATACTCTAAGTTTAATTAGCTCAAGCTGAAGCTTAACAAATAGAAAAGGAATTTATAAGACTGCTTTATGACGAAGGATCTTACATCTGAGGAACTGTGTCCATTTTCTAACTCTTCAGGAGGCCGTGCAGTTTCTTCTAATGCGTATCTTGTACGGTAATTGTGCTGGTTAGCTTGCTGTTTTTTTGAGTCACTGGTGTCTAGTAAATGATCATGAGAATGGTTCTGTGAAGACATGAAAATCAAAACAGATCATTTGTGAGCATACTTTTTTACTAATACATAGAATTTTATTTAGCAGTAGTACTGGAGGAAGCAACTTTTGCAGTAGCAAAAGGATGCAAGTTTCAACATCAGAAAATTCAAGACAAGTCACAAGTCCACAACTAAAGCTGGTGAATAAAACACATGCATGAATACCTGAATATAAGCACCAAGTAGTTCAGTATATTCTGGACAAATTAAATTTTCTTCCCAAATATGAATAACAAATTTGTATCTTGATTCATTAATACTCATCATTCTCAACACGGTACATAGAGAGTTAACCAATAGGCTGCTAAGAGTTTGTAACAGCTCAAAATTACACTAATGAAAATGCCCAGCAGAAAGGGGACTCCTACAGAGAGCTCTAGCATGTGTCATATTGCATCTGAAGGGTCAGATCTGTTAGAAGAGAGAGACCATACATTAATGCATCCCTTGGTTACAGTCACCCCTGTATAACAAGAAATGGCCTTTAAATGGTAAGATGATCACAGAACAGTTCAAATGAATGCAAGTCAGTCGTAAAGAATCTGAGTTCTTATGAAGCTTAGAATATGTAATGTGAACACTTGCTCTTAATACATGAATGTAATGCTGTATTAGTCCCCCACCCTTATAAAAATTTAAGCACGATGATCTCAATTTCTGTTGTGTTTTTTTTTTGGTATGCGTACTTGAACTTTGGACTTGGTCAGTCCCAGCGAAATAGCTTCTGTATTCTTTTGTTGCTACACCAGGTGGTATGCTTCCCCAGTGCTCTAATTCTTCCAGAAGGGAAATCTCAGATATCTATTATTAAGTGTTGATATGGTTGAAAAAACAACACCAGAGATGAAGCAAGAAGAACTGGAACAGACCACAGAAAGGCGCTGATATTATCTGAGCATTCTAGTAGGATAAGTTGCTTGTACCTACTCCTCTTACGTTTTTTCTTCTGGAGCAGTGAGATCTATTCTGTCCTAAATGATGAAAGTTGCTTTTCGTAATGTTAAATTTTCCCTCCAAGAACAAAAACTACTTTCCGTTGAAAACTGTAGTAAAGCTTGGTTAATAAGCTGTATCTAAGATTTGGTTTTCCTTAGCTGAATGCAGAAGACTGATAGTTAGAGCTCTTCTCCCACCATCCATGTTGAAAGACACACGCCTTTTTGAGGAATGAGTTCACCTGTTCACCTTGGTAGATCTGTGCAATTACAGCAATTACATTACTGGTTTCACCAAAGTGCATAGGACCAACACACACTGCCCTGTGCTCTCATAAGTGAGCTCTGAATTTCCTTTGTTCTGTCCAGTGAAAACTGGGGAAGTCACCAGTGTCCTCTTCCTGAGAAGCTGACAGTGCAGCTACTGGAAGACACTTCTATCAGGATTGCTCAAGTAATCAGTATTTCAAGATTGCCCAGACTTTTGAAACCTGGGGCATTCCTTCTTCTGGATTCAAACTGGCAGCACATCGCAGATCTCCTCAAGCTGCTTTGACCTTACTCAGAACAGCTTTAAGGCAGCCCTAAGACCAGCTGCTGAGCCCACCACACGGTATGCTCTGCCCCCCCGGCCTTCTGGGGCTGCTCACTTCTTGTCAAGCTCTCAAGATTGATTGCTGAAGCAGACAGGACAAAAAAAGCCAACATTACAACAACTTGCTTCTGCTACTTCCATAGAATAGTCGCTGGGAATCACTGCTTTTTTATAAAGCCCATCCAGCTCCTAGCATCATGAAATGCTGTGTGAGGAAGCGCAGGCAACACAAACGGGATCGCATAAACCCAATGAAACCAACCAGTCCAGTACTGCTTATAATAGCAAGGATGCATTTTGCAGAAGCTGCATTACAACTACACTATTTTTTGTCTTCTTTTTAGAAATAAAGCTCCTAAAGATGTACACCCACACTTCTATTCATTCTATTTCTCAAATGGTTATTATAAATACAGCTTTACCCTACTTACGCTGGAACTATGGATTCCCTGAAAAACTGAGGTGCTTTGCACAGCTGTTTGATTTTGGAAAGATTTCTTCTCTTTTGGCAGTTCAGAGATTGACAAAAAGTAAGTAAATCACTCCCGCATGGAAGTGCCTATCAAAGCAAGTAACATCACTGCATACATAGTGCATTGTGGCGATGCCAAAGTGTAACAGACTGCTTTGGGAAAGATACAGTATCAAAACAAGAATTTTAAAAAAATTGTTATCCATGACACAATCGCTGAAAGGTTGAGGTTGGAAGGCACCTTTGGAGCTGATCTTGTGCAGTGGCCCTGCTCAAGCAGGAAAGGGACCAAAAGGTATACATCTTTCGCATCTTGCCAAAAAACGTAACTTAACATCACTCCTACTCAACACAGCTTTGCCAAAACATGATTAGAAGCTGTAGGTCAGGCAAATTCTCATTTATTCAGTGGTTGTTGAGTGGCAGTAGGATAGAGTATGAAGGTCTGACTGGAAAGAGGAGGTATTATAAGCTTTTCTGGCAAAATGGGATCCATCACCAAACTCTGCAACAATGACTGAGGAAACACAACTGATAGGTTTCTTTTTTCAGTATATACCCTGAAGAAAGAGCTTGAAATTGCACTCTTAACTCTAATGGGAAGTTTGAAAATAAAGCCAAGATTACCTATGATTTGAGGCTCAATCATCACTGTCTCTGTATACTTTGATGAAGTCATACATGCTGACAAGTACCTTGTACCATATCCAAGGCTTCCATTCAATATTAGAGCACATCTATAGATACATTAGAAATTACAGCTGCTGTCAGAACAGTTTTTCTGTGAAATACAAGTAATGGTATTCCCTCTATTTGAAAGGAACAGATACAAATGTGTCATCTGGACGGAGCTGAGGGACTTAACACCATTTATGAAGGATCATTTGATACCCTGGAAACTCACTGGTATCTGAACAACTTCCACATTAGAGCACTGAATTCTTCTGTCCTTAAGACCCTTGAGTCTACCAGGAAGCACAGTTTTGCTGTGATTTTATACACGGTTACAGTAATTTTGAGAAGCTAAAGCTAGAAAAAAATCATAGCATTTCTTCACCAGCAGGATCTCCTCTCTGAGAACTGTTCCTCTTTCCTCAACCTTTACTAGCAAGTCAAATCACAGCAGTCATAACTGTGTGTCTGGTAACAGAACCTCAACATCAATAGATGCTCGTAGCCTCTTTGAGACAAAGAAATTAAATTCTGGTGTTTGTTTGGGGGTCTGTATATGATTTTCCCAACATTATGATTGAAACATTATGATGAAAAACACCAGTTTGCCAAACAGTCTACATAATTGCTTTAAGTATTGACTAGACAGGCTATTTAAATGCTTCTACCTAACCAGAACCAGTTCTCTGGAACTTAAATTTGTCCGTAGTCAATGTCCATTCTTATTTTTCTGGAGGGAGATGTTTTCTTTACTGAAGTTGTCAATATAAAACTTTACCCAATCTTAACATCCTTCACTGACTGAGTTCTCCCCTGGATGACAAATAAAATACCCGCAAGCTGTTAAGTGCATAAGGCAGTTTTTATTTCACAGAACCCCAGAACGAGTGAGGTTGGCAGGGCCCTCTGGAGGCCATTGGCAACTGGGTTGGGGCAATCCCAAGCACAAATCTAGGCTGGGTGGAGAATGGATTGAGAACAGTCCTGAGGACAAGGACCTGGGGGTGCTGGTTCACGAGAAGCTCAACATGAGCTGGCAATGGATGCTTGCAGCCCAGAAAGCCAACCGTATCCTGGGCTGCATCAAAGGTAGCGTGGCCAGCAGCGTGATTCTCCCCCTCTGCTCTCATGAGACCCCACCTGAGTGCATCCGGGGCCCCCAGCACAAAAAGGACAGCAAAGAATTAGAATGAGTCCAGAGGAGGGCCATGAGTATGATCAAGGGGCTGGAGCACCTCTCCTATGAAGGCAGGCTGAGAGAGCTGGGGTTGTCAGCCTGGAGAACAGAAGGCTTCAGGGAGACCTTACAGCAGCCTTCCGGTACCTAAAGGGGGCCTACAAAAAGGCTGAGGGACTCTTTGTCAGGGAGTGTAGGGATAGGAGAAATGGGAATGGATTTAAACTAAAAGAGGGTAGGTTTAGATTAGATATTCGGAATAAATTCTTCACTTTGAGGGTGTTGAGGCCCTTACACAGGTTGCCCAGAGAAGCTGTGGATGCCCCATCCCTGGAGGTGTCCAAGGCCAGGCTGGATGGGGCTTTGGGCAACCTGGTCTGGTGGGAGGTGTCCCTGTCCATGGCAGGGGGGTTGGAACAGGATGGTCTTTAAGGTCCCTTCCAACCCAAACCATTCTGTGATTCTATGATATCATTTGATACCTACTCATTTCCAAATCTCTTCAGGACCTATCTCAAGGGACTTTAATTATCAGTAAGCTTCTCACCAATCCAAGTCCTCTGAAAAGAGGACTTTAAGAAAGAATAAACAAATGAAGAGTATGAGTTTTCTCTTCAATGATGCTATTGTATATCCTCATGGTTTAAGAAGGATTTATTTAAACATCTTTAAATAGTTACTGAATTCACTAACACTTACTCTATGGAAAACTTATTCACACACTCAAGTGCAGAGACCTTGACTGTTTGCAGTTTCCTCAGAACAAAGGTGGGAAGCCACTGAAGGATTTGTTGCCAAGTTATCTTAACCTTACGTTCAGGGCATAGAATCCAGATCAGAGATCTTTCAGATCTGAGATAAACAAAGGGCACGCTCTTCTCTGGGTCGACATAAGAAAATGAAGAAAGTTTTTCCTATGCTAGCTTCCACTCTGTAGGATTTTAAGGGTACAAATATCCACAAACTATGGGAACCCAAAGAGTTCAGTGCTGCCTTTAAATTTAGGATACTAAAAAAAAAAAAAAAAAAAAAATCTGAGTAAAGTTCTTTAAAAGAACATCCACATTAAGTTTGTTTTCTTTGTTTCAAAGATGTAATAAAAGCAATTGCTGAAACTGAAATGCTGAACCAACTAGTCTACTCTGCTATTTTTATGTCCCAGTGATATTTTAGGAGAACTATAACCCAATGAGAAATTTAAGGGCAAGCTGGTAGGAATTCACAGAGCAGGAAGGATTTTTTGATCGAGCTGTAGCTAGAGAAAAGGGAAAACTCTTGAGCAATGCAATTGTTTAAATACACTGAAGAAAGACTGTAATTCAACTCTAAAATACGTCCCTTCAATTCAACAAAAAACTTTCTTAAAATCTGAATTTGTGAGGGCCATCGTCTATTATTCCTGAGAGAAAGAAAGAGTTACCACATTTATGGTATCCTGGTAACCCACCCATTGGCTCTGCCACGGCCACGTCCGAAACAATAAAGGACAAAGAGCTTCACACTTCTGTGTACAAGAACTGGCAGATAAATAAAACAAGCTATATTTATTTAAATAAAAAAATATATATTTAAAATAATTCAAATCTAGGACACTTGTTTTTAATTTTAAAAATTAAAAATATCTTAATTTTTTTCACCTTGAACCCCGTCATTTTTACTTTTCAATAGAAAACATGCAGGCATTCTTGGAGGCACAAATTTTACTCAGGTTCTAATTAAGGGTTGAAAAGTCTCATCTTGAGTAAGTGTACTACAAAAGCCAAAGCACGGGTTGTTCTCCTTTCAAGTTGTTTAACATTTACTTCTTAAATTACACAATCTGGCTTGTAGTTTGGCTAGAAATGCACAGATATGCATGTGATGCATAGATAAAAAAAAATGTTTTAATAAACAAGACATAAGAAGATTTTTGTAAATATGGAATATACATCCTTCATATTTTCTTACCAGTATAATGTTGTAAGATTATTTTTTCATAGGTTATATGAAAACATCAAGTCAGTTATGATGACAGCTTCATTTTTAGTACAATGCATTCCCTTCTATCTATTTCATCTATCCTGTTTTCCTCTTTTCTGAAAAACGCACTCCAGATCCAGCAAAAAACAAGACATAGAAAATCCCATAAAAGTTTGCATTATGATTATTAGGGTACCATGAGAGAAAATACCTACATCTTTATTTGTAATGCAAAAAGTATTTAAACAAATTAAAGAACTACAACTTAAGTTTTAACTGAACCTTTCCACAGAACAGTATGTCGAACAGTAGACAACAGCATTAGGATGTAGTGATCAACAGTGACAGCCAGCCTACAGCAAAACATGTTCCCAAAGCTAGACTTACAGGGCCCCCACTTCGGGGGCTTCTAAGAGCAATCCCAATTTATTTAGAACATAGTGAAACATCAGTATAAGCATGTGTCCTCAATCTGGAGAGGTAAACAAATTCCTATATCCGTTTTTCAAATTTAAAACTGAGAAGAGTAATATAAATTCATGTGGCCTAAGAAATGCAATTTATTTTTATGCTTCTTACTGTGATACAGTACAAGTGACTATTTACCTTAGGGAAAGTAGGTATTTTGTTCTCTCTCTGAATGTGACTCATTACATGTTTTCTTTTCTCTTCTGATCGATACACCCTTACTTCTTCTTCTCCCTTTGCTGTTCTCCATTCTTCCTGCCTACTGAAAATAGAAAATTAAGATGTTAACTTTAAAGCAAAAACACTAGCACTGACAGAATCTCTTCCAAATCACAGAATAAATGTTCAATAGTTATGACGTGCTTTGAACAGTAGTTTCTTTCTTTAGAGACAGAATTCGGCTTCAAATACCCTTTCTGAACAAAGAAAGATTTCAAGTGGCAAGGATTGAATACATGGTTGTGTTCTGTTCGAAGGACATCTGACTTAACTATTCCCAAAGCCATGACTCTAAATTCGAAAGCAATTTTCTTGAGAAATATTCACAGAGTATCTAAAACATATAATTGAAAAGTACTCTTTCCTGTTGATGTACAAGATACCAATTTCTAAATATAAAGAAAATCTGCATGTTTATACACCAGCACTGTGTCTTAGGACAGTAACTGTCCTCTCTTAAAAAGATTTCCAAAATTTTAAGCATTCACAAAAACCCTTGGTTATCTAAGGATTCCAATCTTGTTTCAAAAAGCTAGAACAGTCTGAGTATAACCAGTAGGGTTTTTTTGACTTATTGATATAAGTACTCATCACAAGCCAATGTTACTGAACAAAATAAGGTTATTTCAGGTTTGAAAAACCAAAATTCATCTCTGGCACTTAACGCCGTGTGTCAGTGTTCCAGTTTAAAACGTCAGGAACACATGTAGTTAAAAAAACATACCATAATCTTATGTCACAAGTCCAAAAACATTTAGGCAATTAGATTTCACTGCATATACAAGTTAAATTATTCTGTCATTTATTAAATGGTTATTTTTTATTCACATGACTTGTGTAAATTGAAGGTTTTACAAGTGACATACAAACAGGTTTTAGAAGAATTATGAGACCAGAGAACAGGTAAATACCACACAAATAATGCTGTGACAATGTGACTTTCAAAACCATTCAATTTAACAAAATTCACCAAAATAAAATTCACTGCAAACTGGGCCTATGTTTACCTGGCCACGCCAGAAGATAGTTCAGGCACTACAACCCTTCGACTCCAAGCGACAAGGTCCCGCTCAGTGGCTATTTCACTTCTTGGTGCATTACTGTGCATCTGACGCACACCTTCAATTTGTCCACTACGTCTTAATCCTATATTTGGGGGTGAATGAACTTCAGAGGTAGAACTTACAGATCCTAAAATGTCAAGAAGTGATAGATGTACTCAAATGGAAATTTTACGGGCAACAATTAAAAAGAAAAACTCAAAAGAAAAAAGAATTAAGTATTTAATTTGACTTAACATATTAGTTCAGAAGAAGACAAATATTAAATTAACTATTTCAGCATTTCCTGTAACTTCCAAAATGTGCACATTGAAATATGTATAGGGCTGCAGTACTCCATTAAAAAAATATATATATATTACAAATATATAGAGAGAGAGAGATAAAAGGAGCAGATGCATCAACGCTCAAGTGAAGCAAATATCTCATTGGTTCACTGCTGTTTAAAAATTCTTTTGAAAACATTTACAAAAAGCTGACCAGTGCTAATGCACTCTGGACCCATTTTATAGAACTGTGGGCTATCTCACTCTATTCACATACTCCTCAAACTATCTTCTATCTTCAAAAAAAAAACCAAAGCCACAACATTGAGAAGTATTAGAAACAACCAACCAACCAACCAGCCACAACAACAAAACATCCAAGTTCCTTCAAACATCTACAATTATAGTAAAGATTTCGGCATTTTTCCACACTTTTCACACACACATTATTCTTACATACTTGGATGTATTGCCAACCATGCTTTTATTTTTTTGAAAGCATTGGAGACTACCCTGTAATCTACTGCAAGACACGAAAACATGGAATAGCTGTACTGAGAAACATGTCGATCTTTCCCTTTTCCTCCCTATTTTCTTATTTGAGACAATTCAGGTTTCCCTCCAACAGATGGCCAACTCCAGATTAAGCAGCAGAGCGGTTAATTCTAAGGGAACACAGTTGCTACAAGTTCCTTGAGCGAGCATACAATAGGAAGATAAATTTGTAATGTTAATAATTCCGAGATTTTACAGAAGAAAAAATAATAGATGGGAAAGCTGAATGATTTTCTGTCATCCTCTACCTATTTTCTAGTAGTTGAACAAAGTCATGCACAGTAATATATGATTTACATTTTCCAATTGTCAGCTGGTTCTATTGAAAAAACAGAACACCCTCTCCTTACGTAATTTACCTCTGCTTATCCGGCTGGTACTACTAGTTCCTGCCTCCCCAGAACGTCTCTGATCCTGCTCTTGCTGAAGTCTTTGAATCATGCTATCCAACGGACTAACTTCTTGATTTGCTTGTTGACTAAGAACTTGATTCAATCCTGTAAAATAAAATGCACAATAACACGAAAATGTTGAAGAACTTTCTATCACAAACTGCTCACTTATTTTTGCTTGCCAATTTGCAAGTAGAATATATAATCACACGCTCAATACTGGTAAAGCATATTTTAAACATCTTTTTTGTGTGTTTGTTCTGGTTTATAAAACAGGACAATTTTTCTTGATATCAAGAGTGTTAAGTTTCCAGGAGCAGGGTGATCACACACAACTGCTGATAAAGGCTTAAAATTTGACCAAGTGCGAACAAGATCCAGAAGCTTAATACAACTGTTGTCAACTCAGTCAATGTAAATTGTCCAAACGTGTTCTTTGCCTACCTCAAGTGCACCATAAAACACTTCAGTAAAAATTTATATGAAAGAACTTCATCAAGAAGGTCGAACTGAATTGGAACAGTATTATCTATACTAGAGAACTGCAAGCAGTCAGAACACTTGACTGAGTTCCACGGGGGCAGAATGATGACACAGGTAAGTAACAGTGATTTTCTTTGGTACATAGAACAATCCAGGAAACCTCCTTAGGGCAAGTCTCTTGAGTAAAATACTGGAAATAGTTCTAAAAGAAGGGATAACAAGTTGACAACACTGTTTCTGTGCAGCAAACTAAAAAGATAGCATGTAAGCATAAGCAATGCAAAACCTCTTCTAATACTCACAAAAATTTGACTTATGGGAGAAAAAGGCAAGGGTTACAGTACTGATTTGAAAAGAAAGTCAGATACCTTATTACAAAATATATGGTGGGGTGGAGCGGAAGGAAACTCTTGTCGATAGAAGCAGAACTTCCAAAAACTTTGTAATGAGGGATGACAATGTTCAAAGAAACGTGCTACAGAAATACTTTTCCCAGCATCATTCCAAAGAGATATAGTAAAAACTTTGTAAGATCAAGAACAAGATATTACAGCAATTGTGCTAGGAAACAAACACCTTTGATTATGGCTAGAAGGAAGCAGCCATTTCGTAAAAGATGATGTTATGCACAAAGAACATAAACATTTAAGATAGTGCTCTCAGAGTTTCAAAAGTTAATTTAGTTGAAGTCAACTGCCCTAAGCAGCAGAACCTTGAAATCAATGAATGAGCTCTGGCATAACCACAGCTGGATGTTTTCTGACTTGTATAGTAAGGCAATCAGATTTATTTGGTGATCTTATGAGCAGACATATTGTCTCATGAAAATAATGGGAAATACTACAAATAACTCAAGAATGATCATAAAGAAACAATTACCTAAACAAAAGGCATGTTTTTAAGTATCTAGCTTCTGAAATGTTGCCTCCACAAATAACTGTATAAAAAAATCAAATCAAATAGTAAAAACATTGGTGTAAACTTTGATTTTTTCCAATAAATTTGGTTTAAAAGAGCTTCAGGTAACATCTAAGGAGTAAATCAAGCAAGATTGTCTGAATTCCCCCTACTGTTCTAGGCCCCTACAGATAACTTCTTGACAAGACATAAATTGCCAGTGTTCATAGTGAGATCCATCAAATTCCAAAATAAAGTTTCAGAAAGCAAGAAGCTTCCTTAGTGGAGGGAAATATACGAAATACATCAGCACAGTTCAGCTCTGTGTAGGACTGCATATACTGTTGCTAAACTGTAAAGATGTAGACAAACACCCTCTGTCTCTCCGTCTCTCTGTCAGCCCTGATGATGGCTTCCTGCTTTTAAACAAAATGCTGTGGACATCATCTGGCATTCATGTGTCACCATTAAATTTAATACTGTTGGGTCTGGGTACATGGTCTGACTTGTTTCAAGATATTATATTGGAGAACATGTCCAGAACGTTTTCAAATTTGGAGGACTGAAGAATGAAGAATGTCATGACTCCACGCTGCAACTGTAGCAATAAGGTAAAATCATTTCTTGGAACTCTAATTTTGCTTCAGGCACTAGCTAAGAAGTTAGGAGAGAAAACATGGCATATGTTCACCAGAAAGGCTTTTTTCCTTCTTACAAATGCTTCTCAGGTAACCTTTCTTTCTGTAACTTTGGAGGACATGTTGAAATGCTCCTTAATATTGATTATGTAAGTAAATATTCAGTGACTTGTCATCCTCAGGTCTACTAATGAGGACAAATATCTCTTCTGGGAACAACACTGACAGTTAACTTTCCTGGAACATCTGACATACCACAGATTTCAGTATACATAAGCCACTATTTACAGGTGCACAAAGCTTTCCAGTGTTTTCAAGGATATCCAAATATTAAACAATGCTTATCTTGAAAATATTTACAGCTACTGTCACCAGTTGCTGTTTGCTCATTCATACTAATATTGAACTAGTAACACGTGATAAGTAGGCATTGTTTTTTATATCTCCACTCACGTGGGCCGTATTTAAGCAGTTTCTAATAGCCACTGGCCCATAGTATGCATGTTCCTCACACATAGTACACATGGAGAATATGACTTCAGAGGAATGTCCTAGATTTTGCATTCTCATCAAGCCTTGAGAGCTCTCAAACCAAACCAAAGCTTATGTTGAATGATTGGTTTCGTCTACAGAGGAAGAAAATTTTGCATGTTTCAGGTGTCCTCTTGTTTTTCTCTTCTTGTAGGTATACTGTAGGTATAATCCAACTGATCTGTGGAAGATCAGTCTATTTCCTAGGCTTTTTGAAGTAGGAAGTCTTACCCAAAGAGATCAATTGAAAGCTCACTCAACCTCATCTACTGCTTCAATAATGAAATAAGCTCCGAGCTAACTTATGTTGTAGCATCAGCTAGGACTGACTTGGTGGATGACAATGCTGTAAGTAAAATAGTCTATCACAAGCAATCAGTGTCAAGCTTGTCAATGTTATCTGAATGACTAGTCCCAATAATGAAGAAAAAGAACAGAGGGAGAGGGAGAATGCAGAGCACCTGTAGGCAACTGCATAGGCTACAGTGTACCGAACTGAAGTTTTCCATACCTGAAGATGTCACTCCCATCTGAGGAATAAGTTGCTCCTCCCTGCAGTTCTCACGACCTGGAACTAGCCTTTGATACCTTGCAGGATGAGGGTTGCCGTCCACATCAACCAAAAACGGGGGAGGCATAAGGTGTGGAGCCTGCTGTGTCTGTTCATCCAGGACGAAGTTGTTGGCGTCGCGGATAAGGGGCCGATAATCACTATGAAAGAACATCTGATCTGCTATCTGTAAACAAAGTCATTTTGTAATTTTTTTAAGAACCTATTAAAAAATACACAGAAGATAACTGCCAAAAGTATTTTTAACAATGTTATTGATGGTCACTTTTGCATAAACAAGGTTACAAACTGATCTGTTCATCTCACTTTCAAGGGGAAAAGTTAATTACTTTTTTTCCCCCCCAGTATGCACTTTCTATGTTCTCACAAGGAGAGTAACCCCCAGGTTTGAGGGTGGGGAGCATTTAAAGAGCAGAGGAAGGGAGCCATGTATAACTACTTGTAGACATTTGGCAGAACATAGCATGGATGTATTAAATAGGTTACCCATATTGATGTATATACATCTGATAATGAAAAATGTGTCACAGACTTATGAGCTACGGTGTAGGAAGAAGAGAAAAAGGGAAATATTTATCACATTGCGTGACTGCCAAATATTCTAACACCAGAAGCCAAACATGTATATTCTTATTATAAAGCTAGATATGTGAAAAAGTCCCCATAGAAAAAATAAAGCTGAACTAAAGTTGATTTCTTCAAGCTCAAAATTATTTAATTTCAGTCTACCTGCTTGCAATTCATTCTAGGTGGCTTTCCATTGACAGACTGAGGAATTCTTTTGTCCAAACTGCATGTAAAAAGACCTATGGCACTATCCCTTGCTGGCACACACATCTCAACATTGTGCAATCAGAAAGACTTGAACCACAAGGAGAAAAGAGAAAGAGAACAGAAGACAAACTGCAACATGTACTACATATCCCAACGCTACTTACTGGCAAGCAAAACCCCTTGGCAGCTCATATACTCAGTTTAACTTTAAACAAGTAAAAATAAAGCCATGAAATCATCATTCGCTCAAAATTAGATTTCCAGTGCAGAATAAACACAATTGAACAAACAACCCAAGGCACAGAGATGTCCAAAAAAAAGAAAATCTTGTCTTTGCTGTTAAGAGACAGGTATTTTAGCACAGTCAGAAGAATGCCTCGGTTCTAGTCGAACATCCTGCCTTGTCTGAAGCTGGTCTGCTCTATCACAACCAATTCGTAACACAATTTCCTGTAACTTGATATGTGGAAATCAGTCTGGCAGAGGTTATAACATTTAAATCATGCTCAGAGGTCTGGACTCTCAATGACATTATGTCTGCTTGTCCAGGATGTGAGAAGACCAGGGAAGAATGATGTCCACAAACATGTCAGTTACAAAATCAGAAGGTGTCTACATGCACCGACATAATGTGAATTAAAATAAATAAAGTCATAAGAATCTTTGGATCTGGACACCACACAAATTCAAAAAAAGTTCCACCAGGAGGAGAATTGGGAAGATGCATGGAAAGATGCAGTAGCAAAAAATTTACTTCAGGGTTACCCTTACAAAGTGCATGTGCACAAAGCGACGTCTTACTGCAATGGGAAGCCCTGAGTGGAAGAAGTACTGCTGCCAGATTCTCAGTTAACAAAGAGAATAAACAATAATTTTTTTATTCCGTGAGATAAGAATGGCATTTCATGGAGAACCCAGGCTCAGACCAAATGTCAGGTAGAACTCCACAAGGTCCCTGCTGGAATCTCAGGAATGAACTCATCCTCAGGCTACTGCAGGTCCACAGAAAAATTGGAAGAAGTACATAATTTAGAGAATCTTAAATATCTATATTCAGTTGCTCACACGTTAAGCAGACAATTAGAAGTACTAACAAACAACTGTGTTTCTTGATATACTATCAGAGACCAAATCCACAACAAAATGAAGATAAACCACCTACACGAATGTGTAGGCACACCTACACAAATGCAAAGAGATTTTCCCCACTACTGCACCAATGCACCACACAGGAGCAGGGGAACTGTGGTTTGTGTAGCCTACAGGTACTAAAGCCTTAGAAGGCTGAGAGATGCAGTCTAATGTAATATTTAAAATCAACATAATGGTTCATATCTTTAGGTCAGTTATGCATTTTTTGGACAAGTTTCCATCTATGCACAGACCTCTGAAGCGCACGTGACCTGCTGACAGTGAGCTCAACTTATGCCTGATGATCTTCACCCAGCCAGAAATCTCAGTTAAGACTGGCTCACATACAGTTCCCTTAATTGGGTCAAATACTGCAGGAGCTCAAAGCAAACAACAAGCGGAGTCCTTTTTTGACTCACAAAGAATTACTCCACAAAAACATGTACCATCAAAAAAGAGGAAAAAAAAAAAAAAAACACAAAACAAAACACCATCACCTCAACAACATCAAAGCCAAGATCATACAAGAAGAGGGGGGAAAAAAGGGAAGGAGAAGCCTCGACAGCGGTTCCAATCAACTATAAGCCAGATACGATTTGAACCCAACATGGAAAAAATGTTTATGGGGAAAAACAAGAGCCTGCTCTCTCACCAAACTAATGTCATCTCAACTAGAATCATTGGTCTGAGCACATTTCACAAATGCAAGAGTACAGGATTGGTTACTGTACTCCTTTCTCTTGTAAACATCATTCCCCAAGATGCATGGAAACCACTTTAAAGCCAAAAAAACGCACATCCTACCAGAGTGTATTCTCCCAAGTTGTCTGGAAACAAATGAACGAGGAGCTGAGGGTGGGACATCAGAAAACAGAGTAACAAATCTCCAGCACCTACCCACCTGTAGTTACCTTTTCTACCAGGCAGGTCAGACAAAAATGAAAGACGAGATGGAATCAGACAAGGAAGAGGTCTCTAGCTTCTAAGCTGAGATTTAAGACCGAGAGGTAAATCCTGTTTGTTCCTATTTTTTTCTATGGTCAAAACAGGATTGGTACAGTAGTAACTGGAGAAAATCATTGTAAATCATCCAATAACTGAAAAAAATAATCCATTTTTTTTTAAAGAGTGCAGATAAAATCCCAAGAGAACAAAGGGTCTGTTGTGTTCAAGAAGTGAAAAGCAACTGGTTTTCTTCTTCAAACAGGTCTAATCCCTCACAAGGAAAGTTTTCAGATGGCTACATAAAGAATCCTGGTCCATCACAGCAAAGATAAACTGGCTCTTAGTTTCAATTTCCAGCATTTATGAGTTGCAGAGGACTATGCACCTCCAAAATGAGAAAAAGAAACAAATGATTGGAGAGAAAAAGAAACCTCAGACAATCCATGGATATAGTGAGAAAACATTTTCTATCACAACAGGTTTTAAAGCTTAGAAGAGTAAGAGCACTGAATGATGGAAGGACCTTGACAGTGATCTAATAGTGCCGTTTTTCCTTGCTTGTGGTATCTTTGCTCCTCTTCATTGTCTTTGGAATGAAAGGGAAAACGCTCAGGTGGATTAACTGTAGTAATAGCTGAGGGACAGCAACAGCAGCCAAGTACTTCAACTTATAGTTGAGAAATATGACAAAAAAAAAAAAAAAAATAGTATAAAATGCTGCTGTAATTGGCATCAAAACAAGAGCTGGAACACTACAGAAAGAAATGCAGCGGTTTACATGACGAAGATTAAAACTGCTTTTGCTCTCCCTCCTTCAGGCTCCTCTGCACTGATTTTTGCCACAGTGATTTCAAGGCCTGTCTGAGTCAAAAGATCCACAAGCAGGAGGAGGCAAGATCCAGAAGCCAGCACTTCATCAACAACCTTCAAGTACCAGATAGGAAAATGCAGATATGAAAATCCTAGAGCAGGTATGTCTGCGTAAGTCTTAGAAGGCGAGGAGAGACACATCACCTCTTTCCTGGATGGTAAAAGAAGTCAGGACCTTGTAAGCACTGCAAACTGTGTAACTGGTACAGTTCGAAGAGCATGCTCATCAACAGGGGGGAAAAAACAAACCAAACCCAAACACTACAAATCTTTACCATCATGGCAGTCTGTGACAAGACACCCACATTCAGAATAGACCACGTTGAATACGACATAAGAATAAGAGGTAATATTTTAACTACACATCAACAGCAGAACACTGCTGTGCAAGCACCACAGCATCCATGACCGCAGAAATACATTAGCAGACATAACATTTTTAACTAGAACATACAGTGCAGGTACTGTAAATAACTGCCACTCAGGCTATGCAGCATTTAAGTAGAGCAATCAGCAATTAGTCTTATTGCACTTCCCTCCATTTGCTGTCTTAGTTAGGAACCAGTATATTGTTTAAAGCAAAATATTTAACTATTTTGAGTTCCAGTGCTGTTTACTCATTATCCATGTGGACCCATTAGCAGACATTTGCAACCACCTCATCTCACTTAAGAGAGGAGACAGTGACTGCATGATTTTTATTTTATTTTTTAATTTCCCGTGCAAAATAGCATGTTTCTGTAGCTTAAAACAAGAGAGAGTGAAAGCAAACTCAGTGCCAACAACAGGAATTTGAAACATCCCATATTCATGGCTGAAAAATGTGTTGAGATACAGGCTTTTAAAGCACTAAAGGAGAGATTGCACAAATGCATTCAAAACAGACAAACATTTTGATATCTTGTACTGTACCTTGTCATATTTGCTACTGGAACCAAAGCCAAAAATCAGAAGGTGACCGTGAGAATCGGTACATGCAAAATGCTGTCCATCAGGAGAGCACTTGCAGTCAAAAACTGCACCGTGTCCTTGTCCTTCAATCTGAAATACATCAATATACAAAATAATTAAGTTATCAGAAATAAATTGTTTTCATTTACGATTCTCAAAACTGTTGTGCTGATGTTGAACTTTATATAAAATCTGCAAGACAGGATAGTGCTAGATGGAAGTTACTTTAAAACATAGTTTACTTTTTTTTTAAACTATTCGCTTTTCATTGAATTTTGTAATAATGCTCATGAAAGATGCCAAATTGATAGTAGTAGAAACTGACAGACTTTATCCACAAAGCAGGCACAGTATAGGAAGTGAAAATAAAAGCTTCCCCTTGAATGTCCTGCTAATAAACCTAACCAGAGAGCTGGGTCCAGTTCAGGGCTTTAGTCGCTACACCCTTTCAATCCTCTGCCTTTCTGCTAAGCTAGCCCGTTAAGGTTGGCTGTCGTGGTGTTTCAGGACACCTGCCCCCTACAAAACGCGCTGACATAGACAACCCACATTACACAACTTAGCAGCTGCCTGTGCCTGGAGTTCCTACCCCTAATTTATTGGAGTGGGGGGAGGTTTGGATTTGTGTAAAAACTCCGCTTTTCATAGGAGAACTGCAAAGATTTTAAAAAAGGAATTTTTACCTGATACTCATTTTCTGTTTTCCAGTTCCATTAAGCCAGAACAAAGGGGTTTTTGTTTTTCCCTGCAACCTGTCAATCAAGCAGAGGTGACCAATCACCACTCTGAATTTTCACGTCTCCAGCACCTCTTCAGAAAGCCCCTTTCTATTCTCCCCAGTAAAGCCCTTTTGCATTTTCTTTAAAGCAGAACCAAAAAGAAAAATAAAAAAAAAAATAATAAAAAAGCTTTCCCTAACCGTGGCAGGCCCGTATACTGCCGGAAAAAATGACGGTGTTCAGCCCGCACGCGGTAGCACTGTGCACTTCTGCAGCACCTTCCAGAGGCCATCATCCAAAAGTTCCCGAACTAAAGCCTCAAAAATCCCCCGAGGCAGGTACTGTCCTCGCTATCTTACAGCCTGAGACTAAGGCAAGAAGTCCAAGCCTTTTGCCCCCGGTCTTAGAGCACATCCACACCCACACCCCTGCACGCACCCCCGCTGGTAAAGGCCGCTACACCTCCTAGCACTGCTTTCCATTACGGGACAGAGGTCGTTCCCACTGCAGGTATCCTCCATAAAGGTTTCTGGATTAGGGAAAAAGGAACATAAAACCATTCCGAGTTTTATGTTCTCTTTTGCCCATTACTCCAGAAGGAATGGATTCGTAATTGAAACACCCTACAGGAAAAGATGGGAAGTAAAAGCGTCACTCACTCGGAGCTCTGGTAACATCACAACAGCTAAGAATGCAGAATTTATTTAGGCTAAGCATGCTACAACAACCAAGGCAAAGCTACAACTTTGTGGTGTGTTTTTGAGTGCAGAAAGCTCATCTTATTAAAGGGAGACGGTGTAGGGAGGCAGGTCAAAGGGGAAGGAACTTCAGCCCAAGACTAAGCTTTACAGATGTACAGTAAAAACCTGGAGAAGGAGCATTTACATAGAGATTCCCAATACCCTTCCCTTCCCCCACCAAAAGAAACATAAAAGCATCGAGCTTCCTAACATTAAAGTTCTTCATAAACAGAATTTCAGGGTCCCCTCCGAGCCTGCAATGTGAAGACTTGCTTTACAAGGAAAACAAGTCATGCCACGTGAAGAACTATTTGCTAACCACGGTGAAGGGAAAAATTAAAAATAGAAGAAAAAGATGACAGATCTTTTTAATCCTTCCCCGCAAGAAATGTCTCAGATAGACCATTTTTTAAGAAACTCCTAGACGTCAGACTGAAGTGTTGGATGACATTTATTTCTGATGTAAAGGAAAACAGAGTGATCTACTATTCAGTAATTAGTACAGTGTAAATAATTTTACTCTAGATATGGCCAGAATCTGGTGTAAAACATGCTTTTGGAAAGGACAAATCTTTTAGTACAGTCCCTCAAGGCTGGCGTATAACTGCTTTGAAATAAAGACCCTTGGTACTATTATAACAAAAATCACTGTTAGAGATAAGCTTCCAAGACATAATTGCTATTAAAATTAAAGGGCAAAGACTGCCAGAGTGTGATATCCAGCAGATGTTTTTAAAAACAAAAATAATTTGGATTAACAAGTGATGCTTCACAAAGGAATTTCTTCAATAATAACACAGGAGCTGGTCATTTGGAACAGAAATTAAACGTTAACTTGCAAAAGGGGAAGTTGAAATAAATCAATGAAACTCTAACTTTGGCAAACTAGATGAGGGTCTTGAGCAAAAATGCAGCTTTCCCAACCCTATTCCTTTTAAATCAAAGATGCAAGAACTCTCTGAAGACTACATCCTGAAGAAGACGAACTGTTTATTCTGTTTGGAACCTTTCGCTGCTGAATGAGAGGAAATCAGTGCTAAAGAGAAGAGGCTGTCCATCAGAACAACAACAAAAATAAAAAGTTAATTCAGAGCTGTCCCTACAAAGTAAGGACTGCCCAAAAGCGAGCATGTTAAGACACTGCTGTTAGCAAAGCTGGTAGCACGGACTCCTCAGCCACAAGCAGGAAAGAACTCGTGATGCTATACAATAAGGACTAAAGTCACAAAGAGAGGAATGTTGATTAAGGGAAAGAAAAAGGGTAGCTCTTCTTTTCCTCTCAGTTTTGAGAGATTTGAAGTTCCTGAACCAAGGAGAACAGAGTTGTGAAACTACTATACAAAACAATATTTTAGATCCTTGAAAATAATTTGCCGTATGAAAACAGAAAAGTATTATCTACAGAGAGAGAGAGACTGGAGCAATAACAAGCCTTTTTGAGTTGTTATCAGTAGGTGGTATGAAAAACTTAAAAACTAGTTTTTAAGGAGAGTAGGAAACAGCACGTGGGGTAGCAGTAGGAGGGAGTAAAATGCAGAATGAATCAAGGAGTAGCAGCCAAACTCAGCAGAACTCCTTCAGTAAATTAACTGATTTTTTTATAGCAAGAAAATACAATTCATTCAACCTAGCTAGATTTCACAGCCATCACAAGGCACTGAAAACTTTGTGTTCAAGTGGCACAGACCGTGACTAGTAGGAGAACTGCACAGTAGGTAGGCTTTCTGAGGAAAGAATAACAGTCACTGGTTTTGAGAAGATATAAAGAGATAAAAGAATGTGATTACTGAAGTTCCTTAAGCCAGGTCTTTCTATTAGTGACAATGGAAAAAATAAGAGTTTGCTGATGAGCTCTTTGCTCTTTTCGAGCATTGGCAAATCGTCTGCTAAGACCAGATGTGGGACACAGCACAAATGGTATCAGCTGAAGCAATCAGAAGCCAACAGGACAAAATTCAGTAGACCACAAATGTAGTAAGATTATTAGCAATAACTTAATGGCCTGACTGGCAGAAATAAAAATGGAACTGGGTCTGTGTACCTCTATTTATGTACTATGCATCTCTATCACACCTTCCAACACAAGTCATCAGCAGTATTTAGAAAAGTCAGTGAACTAAGTCTTTTCTAGCCTGAAGAAGACACTTTTTCTTCCTTCACATGAAGAGACTGAGGCCATTAGTTGGAACAGAGAGAGAAAGATCACTGTGTATTTCATCGCAATGCATCACACACAATGCGACAACAAAAAGAGAACTATAATCCGAAAGCGCACCAGAAGTATATCCAGACAAGGAAGAAAAAGCACACACACAGCTAGACGAGTAGACAAGATAAGAAAGAGCTCTTCCAAAGCGACACAAAAAAATCTTTGCTTCCCACGTTCAATAGAAGTAAATCCCAACTGCAACAGCTACAGAAGAATGTTTTCACTCGGCACGAGCAGGGAAAACCTGAGAGCTCAGCCTCTTAACACGGACACTTAGCAAAAAGGACCGCTCCGAATGCATGTACAAATAGACCTCTAGCAGGAAGAGAGCATGTCAACTTAAATGTATGTTAACATGTGAAAATTAATTACGAACAACACTCAAACTTGAAAACTAAAATTTAGCTTCTACCAGTCAGAACGCTGGTACGCTAGAGCAACTTTCTAAAAATAGAAGAAAAAAAAGACAACTAATTATTATTAAAACAAATAATCTCTTTTATAATTGCTGAAAGTGCATAATAGCTGCTTGAACTGAATCAGTCTCCAGCTATTTTGAAGTCTCTTGCATATTTAGGTTCTCTTCTGCTTTAAGGAGCAATCTCTGATCACAGCATGCTCCCGTGATACGCCAAAAAACATCTACAGACTTCATACGAAGTCAGAAGAGATTGCTGCAGCATTGGATGACTGGAAAACAACATTTAATTTTTATTAAGCCAGATTAAAAAAACAAAAATTGAAAGGGCTTCTATACTGCTTCCAGAACTCTAACAAAGGATCAAACAGTAGGAACAGGATAGGAAGTAATTAAACTGAGAGTGAAAAATGTTTCGATCTTCCTAGCATCCCATCCCAATCCATTATCTATTCAGGAATACTGTTTGTCTTCAGAGATGAACATATCCATGACAAGATCTGAGAGACTGGCCTAAGGATGCCTGAAATTATATAAAGCTCTGCAAAATACTTACAATTTCTTGTTTCTTAAGGAAATGGTTGTTCATAAACATTCTGCAAACTCAGAACTGGCTTTTACTGGGACTAGTAGGGCATGATGATGGCTTCACTCTTCAGGATCCTCCTGTGCTCTTACGTACTATTCAACTGCAGAATCTTTCAAAATTTTCAAAAACATTTCTGTAGGACTACGACTGACCAATTCAAAAATACTGCAGCTAAAATCTTATTTGAAGCTATTCTATATTTCAGATGCGGTCACTACAAAACCTGATCTAAAAATACAGTCCCATATAAACCCAGCAAAACAGGACCTCTCTTCAGACTTTATGAAGGCCACAACACACAAAATATCTGGTCTTTAAAGTTCCAGTACTGCTGGAGATTACACCAGGCTGTCCCTATGAGCAAGTGGTACGCCTTTTCAGACATTAATGCAAAAAAATGTGGGAAACAACCAAGCTACAGAGCACACTGCTGAGCTGCCCAGGATGGAATCTGATCTTCCACGTTGTTCTTCTGCATTTTTTTTTGGTATGCCATTTAGGCTAAAGTTCAAGTAGGCTGAAAAAATCAATTAGCTGTCAACAGCTCCTAGGTAGGCAATCCAAGTTTACTAATTAGTGAAAAGGAAACAATGTTGTAACTGATATGATAACACCAGAGCTTATCAGGTTGCACTGAAAGTGAACGCAGGGTTACAAAATACTGAATCACATTGCAGAGATCAGTGAAAGAACACGCTTTCTTTTGTAAGATGAAACTGTCCGCTGCATTTTCAAAATAATGACCAGATCTCGGAAGACAGGGTAGGAAAAACACCATGTTAAAAAGACATAAGGAAGCACAGCATAGGAATTGCCTGGTAAAAAGAGGTTGGAACTAGATGATCCTTGGAAGTCCCTTCCAACCCAAACCATTCCTCAATTCTGTAAATCTCTCAGGTAACCACACAAAACTAAAAACAAAGGACAGTCAACAACCAGCTCTCTGAAGAAGCAGGAGCACGCAGAAAAATCTGAATCACAACTTGGTAGCCTCTGCTTGATTGACAATTTGCAGGAAGAAACCCTTTTCACCTGAAACAGTTGATGCTGTAACACTAACACAGTAAATTCTAAACAAAATAAGGATTAAATTGTACCAAAATACTTAAACCATCTTTGGGGGTGGTTGGGGAGTCTGGCCAAATTCACAAAAGCTTAACGACACCTCCATTATCAAATGCATTACTACTGTCACCTCCACAGTGGTTCCCAAGGTTTCTCACTGATTTATGTAAAAACACAAGAGGTATAAGAAAGGGTACAGAGACTGCAGAGAGGGGAAAAAATATCACAAATATCACTGCATCAAGTAGTGCAGCAGCCTCTCCTTTCACTTCAAGGAGTGTCAAAATTACACTCTCAACAGTTTCCACTGTAAAAAAAATAATAAATAATAAATAAATCGAAATTCTTATGGGATGCTTGAACTTGTGCTTTACTTGGACAAGTTTTGCATATGACAATTTTAGTCACTGTTTACACTAACAGCTTCTTGATTTACAATACAACCAGAGATCAAGGCTAAGAAAGGGTTTCTATTGAAAATTTTGAAAAGATAACAGTGTGTGTAGCAAGACTGTGGAGAATGTAAAAGCCTGAAGAAAGAGCCATGCGATATGACTACCAAATATCCTCCAGAAGAAGATATTTCTTCCACTTGAAAGAAATGCATGGAACCAGGAAGAGTACCAGACAACTCTGCATTCATTAGATACCAGCTCGCTGCAGATGTGGAAACAAAACCTCAGACATCAGCTTCAGCAATCTTGTCCTTAATTCTTCATGTCTGCCTCGTCTGAACTTTTATGTTTTAAATATAAAGCATTTGTCTACACTGACTGGAATATACAAATTAACCAATGCCTGGCTACGACAAAGCATATTTTCACAACCATAACTTCATACAGTGAATGCACAGCAAAGCTATTCCAAGTGTATCCACCTGCTTCAAACTGTCTCACCAGGTGCGTGCCAGTACACACTTCCAATTTCAAAGACAAGCTTAACTGTTTAAATACAGCTAGTGTTTAATACATATCACTACATTTACTGATTCTGCGCCTGCATTTCTACAAGAGTAACTTGGTTTGTTACAATGCCATCTGAAATAACAGCAGCACTTTAAAGCTACGCCGTTATTATCATCATTTAACCAAAAGAGGGGGGCTTTACAAGGCAGATTAACATCTGCTTGCTGATCCGACTTCCCCAAATGTTTTTAAAGGCAATCAAATGAAATTAAGTAATTTCCAAGAACACTTTCAAAGCAAGCATGTCAAATACAATTTTTAGTTTCCTCAGCCCAAGGCTTCTCGAGGAAGAAGCAACTTGAGAAAGAAAACTGAGGTCTAAAGAGAGACACATTTTTTGTTTACTGTCTATAAAATAAAGGCTTGTATCTAAACTTTAAGACTCTTCAGGAAACCAAGGGACCTAGAAATAAGTTTGTAAATATTCACAAACAAATTCTAATTGGAGCTATTGCAGTAAAGCAATAAGCAAATAAAGTATCAAGGAGCAGTCCAGTGTCTTCACAAGACCCTTCCAACACAATTAACTTTTCCAGTGCTATTAGCAATTTAGTTATTCTCTAACCTTCTAAATGTGAAAAGTTGCTGGATTCTTGAATTCTTAACTGCAGGCACATCTACTGAAGCAAAACTTTTGTTCTTCACAACTCCTACTTCAGCAACACCCAGACATAATCAATACAGCTTTCCAAAAAATGCATATAAAGTTTCAGTTCTGTAACATCTTAGCTTTGTGTACCTGATGTCAGTATAAAGACATTAAAAATTAAATTTAACCGATTATTAGTTTCAAAGTAACAATATATAGTCCTTTTCTCAAAAACAAAAAAATGCTGAGAAAGGCATTATGTACATTTGGCTGAAGAATATATAAAAATGCATTTGCATTTTCTCCCTTTCCAGAGTATTTCCACTTTAATTTGTAGTGAAAAATGTGTAAGTTGGTCATGCTAAGGAACAGGTTTTTGTCAGGCTAAAAAAAACTTGTCCAGCTTTCTCAGAGATACAGATCTGCATTTTTTTTTTTTTTTTTTTTTATTACATGTATTATTATTATTGATCAATTTCAGAGAACAGATACTGTCCCATCAAAACTGGTTAGGAAAGGCAGACCAAGCTTCTGGTCAGCTTGGTAAGATAGTGTAAAATACTCAATGCTTTGTGAAAGAAGTCATAACCCAAATAAATCAATAGTTACAAAGTTCACAGTTTTATTAGTGGTTTTACACCACTACAAGCCCCCATTCCCCATTTTTTTGGTGGGGTGTGGGGAGAGATGGGAATAATCAACTTCTGCAATAACTTCCAAACCTCCAACCAAGTATATAAGCATAAGATTAACCTGTAAGTTCTTTAGCTCCAGTGACAGAAGCACTTTAATGCTTGTATGCAATGTATGTTCAGCAACGGTGTGCATCTAAGTAGTTCGTAACTTTTTTCTATACCGGGAACCTGTACGTGGGGAACAAGTTGCTGTTCCTCACTAACGTAACTGTTAAGGGGAAAGTTTATATTTAAGCTTTGATGTGGCACTATATTGCAAAGTCAGAGTAATTTATTTTCCTGAAAGGGTTCTCAACTATTTACGTAAGGTTCCAGTAGTATGTCCTTTAATCTCTGAACCCCGAGGATGAAAGCTTTGTCCCCATTTTTCTTTTAGCTGTCAATTAAAAAAATACAAACAGTAGAGGAAATAAAACTTTTATGTTTATGCAGTTAAATTCAGACTTTGGCCTAAAATCTCAAGCAAATTACTTCTGGGCTGACATTTTGGATGAGTAAGACAAAAATCACATACTACTAAATTGGCATTGTAACTGCAGCTGCAAAAACTTAAACTTGTTAGCAAATTGACACTTTTCAATTCAGCTTAACACTGTACTTGTTCTAATGCATTGCTTTTAACACAGATGGAAGAAACCACACTCACCACACTAGCCAGACCTTTGAATAAGCTTTTTAACACTTTGTAATGTAAACACAAAAGTCTAAGTCCTTACTTTGTTTAAAAAATGTGTTTATATTTAACGTCTAAGTTTCATAATCTGTTGCTAATTAATAAGCATACTGAAAAGAACACATGCAAGTGATAAAATTCCTAGTTCTGGATACAATCATTGCTTGCATAAAATACAAGTAACATTTTACATGAAAGTTTGGGATTATTCATCGTGAACTTCCTACAGAAAAGTACCTAGAAGGAATGCAAGCAGCTAAAATTCTGGTACAGAAGCTGAAAATGACAACTTATTTTTCCCCAGAACAGATGAACACCCTAAGAAGCCTCATCCTCCCTTACAGCAACTACAGCTATCGAATATCTTGTTGTCAGTCTAGGTCTCCATGAAAAAGCATGTTCTATGCTTAGGACCAGAGTTTTTCAAAAGTGGTAAAGAACTGCAAGCATACCCTATTACTTTCTCCGGCACTGATGCAAGAGGCAGGTCAGCCTCCAAGTGATTTTGAAGTTATTTCTGCTGGTTTCCATCAAGCAGGATGGAGGGCCTAAGACTGACTAACACCCATTCAAGCAATAGCAGACAGTGCTGTAACAAATCATCCGCTATTTAAGTACCAATCTGGTTTCCAGGGGAAGCAACATTTACTCAGTGACACAGGGAACAATCATGTTTCTTGAGAGATTAAGGTTTTTCGTTTACAAATGTGACAGCCAGCCTCTTCTGAAATAGCAACTAAAGGTGCAGGAGATGGAGAACCAGTTCAGTGAGGATTTTTTCCTCTTCCTCCTCAAAAAGAATCAGAAGGTTGCTTCAAATCACTAGTTTACAGAGCTCAGGTTGTAGTGCATTTCTGAATGCTCCTGGCATTCTGTGTGCTCTGATGAAATGCGCTTTTGCATTTAGAAAAAAAGACACATCAGCAAATTTGTGACAGCTGGACATAGTGTGACCTTTAAGTGTCAAAGGCTAAGGTGGCTTAGCCTTTCAACAAGTTGGATAAAGCCACAAAGGTAGGAGGATTTTGAAGTATTCGCATCTGTCAATTTAATACAAGACCGTAAAAACATTCTTTCTGTATCAGTATTTCAAAGCATTCTTCAGAATATGATGAAAGGACTAAGGCCACCTTTGCACTGAATTCAAAGAGGCTTCCAGAAACACTATCCACCCAGAACGTGTTGTGAAAAGCACTGTAATCCACAGCAGTGCTCAGAAAGACTGGCTTAAAGCTAAGGTAACAACAAGAATTGGCCCATATGAAGTCTTCACAAGCATTAGGAGGAAAACTTGAAGCATTCCAAGCAGAAGACTGACCTTGACAGGTATTCAGGAGGCTCTGATGCATACAAATAATGTGAGATGTAAGGAAGCCTACTAATGGCTTTAGCAAAGCCTTACTTTTCAAAGATTAACTTGCTATGGCAGCCAATCCAGCAAGACAGAAAAGCAACACCTAGTCACTGTAAGATCTTTGGGCTGGTTGGTTTTGTTTGGATTTATTTTGGAAGTCTCTCTATCAGCTGAACCATTTTTTTATTTATAGGCATCTGTATTCCTACTTGATTTATTTCTACTTTATACAATGTGTGTTTAAAAAAAAAAAAAAAAAAACCAACACCATAAAGGTTAGTCAGCAAGACTTTATCAACTAATACATGAGCTTACAATAATTGCAGGGCCTGCTTACCATATCTGATTTAATCTGGTATCAGATTCAAGCAAAGCAATTACATTTGAAGATGCACTACAAAAAAAATCATATGCTCTACAGTAACAAGGATTATAAAAATCCCTGTCCTTCCCCAGTCTCTCATTCCTGATACTGCACTACAGTCACCATACTTTCAGCAGCATACTTGCAAGTAACGGCAGTCACCATATGTTCCTACAACTGTTCATTAAGCTACGCTGTAAACCAAATTATAAAAAATAAACATAAAAACACAACAATTACAGGCCTTTCAATACATATCCTGAAAACTTTCAGGAAAGATTTTTTCAAAAACATACTTCTGCAGGGCAGCCCGTTCATGGGACAAGAACATTAGTGGTACTGCAGGAGAAACCTACTCTCTACGGCTCCATACAGAATGCCTGCTGCAAGTTTGAACCAGCAGATCTTGGCCTTGTCACTTTTCCTTAAAGGCAAGTCCATAAAGGAGACCACAGAAGTAAAAGAAAAATCCAGGGCAGTACTGTAACACCATAAAGCTATTTGGGGTCAGACTCCAAGAACACCATCACTTACGTCCAATTGCAACACCCACAAAAAACCAATTACCAACCCCAAAACTTTTGCATCTGCTTAGTGTAATTAGGCACCTCCTTTCTGACCTGGAAGAGTCTCAAGTCCCTGTGTAGTTTTCTCTTCCCCTCAAACATTCTCAGAACTGAGAAACTTCATCTTAAGGCCTACAGGAATCACGAGCGTGAGGCCAAGCTGCAGCATACACCATCTGACTGACAACCCTGGCATTCCTAATAAACCAATAGTAATAGTAAATTAAGTCCAATTTAACTTAGCGAGAACACCTGCAAGACAACAGGTATTATGACAACTGAGTGCTGAACAGCTTTTACCTATGGCCTAACAGAGCACTAATCCTGCAAATTCAAGCTTGTTCAAAGCTTGAATCCAAAGGCTTCCATTTACCTAGAACAGGATTTCTAGATGCAGGAACACGAGCTTAGCAGCAGTGCCTGAACTGACACGCTGCAGATTGAAGATTCATGCCTCTCCGCTGCAGCACAACTTCAGAAGTCAGTCAGGGAAATAGTCCAGTGTAGAAATACATCGCTGAGGCACCCGCTGGGTAAGCGGCAGGTGTTGAACCGTACCTTGCCACCTGAGCAGACAACAGAATTTAAGTCTTTTATTTCCCAGCTGAACTGCTTAACTAAAAAAAGCCAAGTACAACTGCCACCATTCTTCCTGTGCCCTCATTTCAGGAGAGCAAGGCATTTCCTCTGCTCTTGGGAAGGTGCCTTACCACACCAGGGATCCAGACGCCACACTGCGGCTTTGAATACGAAGTGGCATTTCAAATACCTCTCTACACACTCTACCACCAAGTAGCTCTTGCTAGACAGCTCACCACCTGGTATATTTTTCCTCCATTGTCCGCTAAGACATCCAAATCTACCACACGGCTCAGGGAAGCAAGCATGTGGAGGAATATTGCATTTAGCTGTGGGGATTAAGAACCTCACTCCTCAGGAGCTGAGGTGCTAAAACAGTCAAGTCCTTCAGTGAATCTAGGCCCTGGGTAACGAGCTACAGCGTAAACATTTACTAGGCCTGTCTTGTCCTTCTGGAACAAAACAACTGGTGCTGTGAAACATGTAAGCTCTAAAAGTTGGCTGTAGAAACCATTATTATCCCAACTTTATTATCCTGGGTTTCTTAGTAAGTCTGCTCAATGCTTCCCTCTACATGGGAACTACAACCAGTGAAATTGCCCTGGTATTACAACATCAAAACCACACCCTCAGCAGTTCCTTGGAGAAATGAGTGACAAAAACACACGAAGAACACATCTTACATTAGCAGATGTATTAAGTCAAAAACAGCAAGTATATTATACAGGCTACAAATAACAACAAACACCTGTATTTGCACATGCCATTTACAGCCCTCCCAGAACTTATTTGCTACGTGTCAAAAACTGTCTAAAAAGCTTTATAGACCTCTTGATTTTAATATCTCTATGACTACTTTCACTCTTTGGGTAGGGAACATTTTTCTTCAGTCTAGCTGACTCAAGTTGCTAAGTTAAGCCAGACCTGAATGCCCATGAACTACGACACCAAGTTATAAAAGAAAGACCTATATAAATTCTATCACCACAGTGAAAACTACACGTGAAAATGTCGAACATTGAAATTATATACATACTTACTGAGTAAACCCACGTGTCAGTCACTTATGAGACTGAGTTTACTATTAATTATAAAGACCAAAATCTGGCAAAGAGACCAAAGGTGTTTCA
This sequence comes from Netta rufina, assembly GCF_964035555.1. Lineage (NCBI taxonomy): Eukaryota > Metazoa > Chordata > Aves > Anseriformes > Anatidae > Netta > Netta rufina. The sequence continues at coordinate 86,957,979 of NC_140125.1, read as the reverse complement.
AGTTCAACCATGACTGTGCTAACTTATTTAACAGCAAATCTTAAGTTAAAAACAAATAAAAACAAAAAACAAAACTCTCAGAGAGAATGTTCTGCAGGACCACTACCACTCAGTCTCCTAGTGGCACCTACCTGTAACACATCAAGGCATAAAAACTTCGATTCCCTCATCTAAGTTCAATACAGAACAAGAAATGCATTTGGCTACCGAGGCTTTGCAATTTCACATTCATTGACCGGATAAAAGGAATTAAGTCTCTGTAACTCAACTGATGAGTTGAGTTTTAAGTGCGACAGCATTCGCATCACTCAGATTTTGATTTTGATGCTGACAGTGAAGAATTCAAACTTGGGAGAACGTAAAAATACCCAACTCTACTTTAGGGATTTGCCACAGTGCTTTAGATGCAACAGCTCTCCACCTAGGATGGGAATACCTGACTGGACTAATCATCACTAAGTTAACAATCCTCTTTTTTCTAATTCAATCAACACTTCCAAGGTCTGCACAGAACTTTTGTTACAACAAAATTGTTCAGTACTAGTTCTGTACTACAGACACTGTTTTGTTGGGCAATGATGAGAGGTTTTTGAATGCTACATCAGGTCTCTCCTGTCATTCAACTACCAGGTTTGGTTCTTCCAGATGATGTTCCCCATCTGATCCAACAAAACCCAATCTGTAAAAACTTTCCCATCCCCTGAATACCCTATTTTTCAGGAGTATGAGATGACAAACTGAGCAAGTCAATGAAAGTTGCAGCAGTTATCAAAATAATTTAATAGTGGCTAATCTAATGACGTTTCCAGTTGATATGCCAGTTAGGACATTGGGAAAAGACTGGAAGCTCTGCTTATTCATGCACTCCCTTAGTAAACCAGAACTCTTAACACCTGCAGCTCTGCAGAGGTAACTGTGCAATACGGAGCCTCATGCTCCAGAAGCATCTTCCCCACAATTGTCTAAAAACCCTCCAATTTCCATCCATGTCGTTTGAAGCATCAGCCACAGAAGACTGGTGAAATATGCAGACACTATAGAGAGATGCCTCTCCTGGATATCTGGCTCATAGATCTTATTCATTTGTTTGAGTCAAACTGATTGCCAGATTTACAACTCCCCTCACCTTGCTCAGCAGGCAGACTTCTCACATTCATTTCTAGCATGAAGCAAACACTATTAGCTGCTGGGAGCTTCTGATTATCTACACATTTCTCTACAATTCCCAAGATCTTCAAATGTAATTTTTACTCTTTTTTGGTGTTTGTGCCTCTTAGCACCCTTTAAACAAGTACTTCTATTTTTCAGGGTGTTGCCTAAAGTCTCAGGCACCTGTAATTTAGATTCTGACATCTCTTGACTGGACTTGTCTTACAAGCAGCAGATGGACTCAGCCTCCTCCGACTTTAAACTCCACAAAAACTATCACACATCCACTACAAGCAGTAGTGGAAGGGCAACGTAACTGTGCATTGAGGACATACACCTCAACTGGTAACAAGGAATAACACTGAGGAAACAAAGATCTATACTCTTAACTCCAAACATATTGACTGGGATCCTTCATAAGTTCAGTTACAGAAAACAATGCAGAAGGAACAATACTGAATCTAGGTCATTGCTGTAGGAGTCTAGGCCGCTCTCTTTCCCATAAAGCTTAGCAAAATTTCTTCCTTATGAACTGTCCAGTATAGTGAACATGTCAAAAATTTCTCTGGGTTCAGAGTGACCCTCCTGGCTTGTGCTGTCTGTTTGTTTGTTTTTAATTGTATTTTGTCAGTGTATCTATGGCAGGTGTCTTCTTCAGATATCTTCTTTATTCTAGTTTCCAAGACCACTATTCCACTACAGCTGAGAGCTGCATGAAGCTCATTTGCCTACTCTTAGCATTCTCAGTGATCCTCCATATTCTACAAAGACTTTTGAAATTTTCTCCAGTAGGCAAAGTCTGAATTGCAAACACATAATTACCTTTTTGAATTAAAAGATACATACAAAGACCTACTAAATATCAAGAAACAAAAAGAAATACCTGTCTCATCCATCTTCCAGAAGAACTAGTTTAGTGCAGAACAGACCAAATTTGAAACCTGCATGTGGAGGAGGAACTCTACACAGAAAGGCTGACAGTATTCAGTCAGGGCCAAGGCAGCATACAACAACATTGTATGAGATCAGGTGACTCCTGAAGAGCTTTAGCCAGATTAAGAATTAGTAATGCAAAAAATAAACTGGTTTTCATCTTGGTTTCCCAGGCAGGAAACAGAGCACTAAAGGAGGGTCTCTGTCACCTTGTCTCTTATGCATGATCTCTGACAATGTAACCTAGCACTCCAACTTCACATGGATGAAGCATATAGAAAGATGACTATGAAATACAGCCAAAGAAGCAACTTTTTACATTTTACAGATTTGATATTTGCCCCATTAAACTGAATAGGAATTTCTCTTGACTTCACTGGATGCAGGACCTCGCCCTGTATTACAAATGCATGCTTCAAGATGGCCTACATTAGAAAGTACTAAAAGCAAAAAGTTTAGAAAGGTTGCCTTGGCGTATCTGCATAAAGCACAATAATTACCATGTTGAAGTAAGACCGGATTTTGACCCCTCTTGCCAAATCCCAAACTATGACATTTCCATCATGTCCAGCAGAGAAGAGAACTCTTGGATCAAACGGATGAGGTTCAAGTACAAACACTTCATCTTCATGGCCCTGAAATTAAGGATACAGCAAGAAGAACAAGCGAATTATCTCAAATACTTAGGCAGGAATTCAAAATGATAACACTGACAACTGCAATGTTCACGTGTGAAAGTGTCCAGCACATAACAACTACTTAGACTATATATTTTTTTCAATCTGCATTATACTCTTCTCTATCCAGTTGCAATTTTAGCTTCATAATAAGTACGTCAAGTATAACAACTTCGTAACAAGTTTGTCCCACAACTTTCATCATTTCATTTGACATTTTTGATCTTAATGCTGGGCAGATTTCTATTTGTTTAGGCATGTTAGCAGTTAAAAATTTAATTTAGAGCTATGAAATAATTAAGTACAACTAAGAGAACTGCATCTCCAGAATTAACACTAATTTTAAGCTTTACTTGAAATATTTCCATTCCTAGTTACCTACAGCTAACTATTTTTACAACTAAAAAAAAAAAAGGTATCAGACATTAGTAAAAACTAATGTTTGATTCATTCTCTCTAAAAGACTGCTTTTCAGTACCCATAAAATGATGAGGTTGCAGTAACAAGGCTCTGTGTTTAAACAGGGCAACTTTATCCATTAACTGTATTTCAAACATTTGTCACGCTAAAAAAGTCAAAAGTAACAATTGTTTCCTTCTCTCCTTCCAAGATAGCATTTTAGGAAAGAAAAAAAGTCCAAAATTAGTTTCAGACATCTCAAACAATAATGGTGATTTGCACTTCAAAGCTTTATTTTCTAGAAAGCAGCTGAGAAATACCTCAATTACATTTCAATTATCTAAATACATTAATTAAGGTGGCTTTCAGGTAGAAAAAATGTTTAAGGAAGAATTTTGATGACGTATATATAAATTCTGCATTCCAGATTGATAAATGAAGGTGGAGCACCTTACCATGAGAATATGAATGAGTTGGCCAGTGAAAGAATTCCAGACTTTCAGTGTCATGTTATTGACTGCGGTTATAACAGAGTTGTCATGGCGGTCCCATGCCACCATGGTCACTTTCAGTTTTGTGATTTTGTCTTCAACTCCTTGTGGATTTTGTCTAAAATAAAAGAGCAAAAAGAGCTTCAAAGCAATTCTAGCTTGCTAAAAACATTCTTATGTCCATAACAACTGATACTACTTCTGTATTTTACTTTATTATTACGATAAACAGCATTATTTCTTCAAGAACCTGGAGAAATAAAAGACGTTTTCCAATTTTTTAACATATACAATCAGAAAAGCACTACAGATTCTTAAACAATGACTATAGAGTCTTCTCAATATTTCAAAGACTATGTTGATCCGTTTTTTTCCAAGAAAATGCTCTATGATACATAATATAACCCAATTAAGATTAAAATCCATAGTATCTGTTGTGTTATGTGAAGAACGGAAATCCAGCCTCGTCAATCAGTGTACAGTAATTTGGCCTGTAGAATACCTGTATTAAGCAGTTATAAGTACAGAAATAAGTATTCTCATGCTTTTACATTAATTAAAATTCTCAGGCCATATTCAGTACTGTATCATTACCCTTACACCATTTTACTATCTGTAATAATTATGCTTAATCTTGACTGTATTTTATTTTTATCCCTATAAAAATGAAACACCAGCTACCTGTAATATAATCTATTGGAATACCCCCAAAATTACTTTTTTTTGGCCATGTGTTTTAAAAATGTATTGCCCTTGAATTCTCTCCTATTCTTCTGTAAAAACATCAACTAAGTCTAACAATAACATAGTATCACCAACAAAGTGGACAAAAATATAGGATCTTCCATATGTATGCGCTGTAATACGTTATATATCTATATGTACTGTACAGCTCAAAAGTATAAGATGTAGTTGTAGACAGATTACTTTCTAGACCATTGCAGTGGTCTAGAGGAGGCTGAATTCTTTCTTTTTTCTCTTTCTTTTCTGCTATCAGAAAAGAAATCTTGAATTCTTTCTTTTCTCTAAGTGCACCAATTTCATTTTCTTTGATAAATAGTACTTATGAAGAAAAGATCAAATTTGGAACTGTCCTTTACACAGCAATCAAAAGGAAATAAACAGAATTCAAGTACAGGTGCTTAGCTGAAACAAGCAGTTCAGTTTCTCAAATAAGTTCATCATTTGTGACAACAGTTTAAAAACAAGCCATTGCTTTTTCTCCAGGATCAGTTAAAATGATGATTTTTTACAGGCCACATTTTCAAGAAAAAGTAGCTCAGTCTTTGTTTTCAGGGTGCCAATGCACTATAGATTGTCATCCAACAGCTTTATATTCATGTTTTGTTGCACTTGCTTAGAACAAGATACTTTCTGAACCAAACTTCCAACTAAACTATATAGCTTATTTAGTCCTCTCTTCCATGCCTCTCTTGATCTGTCAGATGTCTTTCCATAGGCTTACTCCTTATGTCTTTTTTTTTTTTTGTATTAAATATCCTTCTTTAAACTAGTCAACATGATCAGTGAAGGGAAAAGGTGTACTCATTAAACCATTATAAAACTTTCTAATGACCATCTGTTGGAAAACATTTCCTCCATGCCAAAATAAGAAGGTCTAAACCACAATCCCTACGAAGTTTTTCTCCATCTTCAAGCCTTTTTCATTATTTGGTCTGGTGTACGTAAGTTTTCTATACCTACACAAAGCCTTGCAAATTCTCAGATTATTGAGAACCCATTACATAGCAAGTGACTTATTTGCTCTGGCATGTGGTATAAAAGAGCCCAAAACTCCTTCTCTGGGTACACAGATTTCACAATAACTTTTAAATATTACCAGAATGCAAGAAATCTCAGTAAAAGATCTAATCTGGTTTTCCTGATCCAGAAACAAACACCTACATAAAAAGCATAAATTTGACCTTTAACGTGGTTTGTATATCTTTTACTCCTTTACTCAAACCAAAGAACTAGTGGAGCTACTATCTGGACAAACTAGTTTCCACAGCTGAATATATAGTCAAATATTTGCTTTCATTGGACTTCAAGAGCTAGACAAGCATATTGTAGATTTAATCCATAATCATTTGTGTTTTTTTCTTTAAAAAGTCAGCCAGCAAACAATATCAATGGACTTCAAGTATCTATCTGATAGCAAAACGTTCTATATTACTTACCCTGCTGGGCGAGTAGCCATATCCAACAAAATGCTTTTCCACTCCCTTCGTTTAAATTGCCAGATTCGTGCTGTTCCATCACGGCTTCCACTCACAAATCTAACAAAAGGGAAAAAGAGTTACACTGAGATCAACGGCAGGTCTGTACAGAAAAGACCCTTGTAAAAAGGGATAGAAACTAGAGAATTCAGAATTCTAAAAATTAAGTTGACGTATAAGGAGTGCAAACAATGTCAGAATGCTGTACTACTGGCCTGAGGTGAAAAAACACTTCGTGTACCACTAAAAATGTAAGGGTTTGCAAAAGGTGAAATCTGCTTCTCTAATATGAGCCCCTTCCAAACTAGCTGTATTTTGATCCATGGTGCACCTGGCTTAGTTATCACAGTGCTCTGCCATGGGGACACAGCAGCCCAACGAGCATTCTAACTAACAGCCTGCCCCTATCACTCCACGTAAAGCTACTAATGGGATTTAAGACCTAAAAATTGCTGAAGTGCAAGGAGAGCCGCAAGCTGACGTAGAGACTTGATTTAAAACAAACTAAATCTATTCCTCATTAATTGTGTAACAAGGGTCTCTGAATAGTTGCAAACAAGCTTGAGCTTCTCCCTCAACTTTTTCTTCCCCCTTTTTTTTGGAGTACAGGGTCAGAAGGAGGAGAAAGAGGTGGACGGAACACAATTAAGCCTGGTTTGCAACTAACTGTATTGCAATAAAAGTGTATGTTAGAACATCATTTAAATGAAATGTCAGAAATTTAATAATAAATAGAACTATTTTCTTTAGCATCCTTCACATCCAACATCTAGAACTTCAGTAGAGTATTAAAAAAGCCAAACAACTATGTAACTGTGTTTTGTTTAACAGGTTTCTCTTTATCCAGGAGTCACTTAACTGAGAAGAGGTTTAAACATTTAAACATATCTAAACGTATAGTTATTTTACTTATGAATACATATACACATTTAATAAAAAAGTTAAAGTATTTCTATACTCCTTAATTTTAGCAAATTCAGAATATTTTAATCATTCATTGCAATGAAGACAATGGTAAAACTGAAGAGGGAGTAAAAACAACTAGTGAGAATACAATGATTATAGATAACTATTGCATGAACCTCAAAACAGAAAGCAATTTTTTAGAAACTGATATTTACAAATCTCCACAAGGTCAAAAAAAAAAAAGGTATGAAGAAATAAATTGTTTGCTTACCTGCTACTACTATTAGAGAACTGAATGCTGTCAACTTTGTCCTATATAAAAAATAAAAATAAAAAAATCAAAAGCAATTCTAAATTATCCAAATCTTCCTTTTAATCAAATACATGTGTAATTTAATAAAGTATTTACAGTATGAAACTCCAACTCTGATATCTTCTCTGGCTGACCTGATCCAAAGAAATAAACCCTAATGATGTGATCTGTACTTCCAGTGGCCAAAAACATTCCACCTGAGAAAAGCAAACACAGATAAGTCGTCAGAAAAACGGGCAATCTAATGTTATTACAGTACTTTCAAATATCTGTAACATTAAATATTTAAAGTTATTCCCTTAAATTTACAGCTGTATCTCATTTCATTTGTGTCTGTAACTGACCTTTAAGTAAAAACAACAAGGTTGAGAAACTCAAGAGTTGAACTGGAGTTGAATTAGCTCACATTTGTTGTCAGACAAATGTGTATCCAGAGACGTACCTGAAAATTAGCTAACTGAAGTAATTTGTTTGTGACTAAGCTCTTAGTGGGGCTCAATCTTAAAGAAAACTGAATGGAAACAGAGCCCTAGTACGTTCTGAAAATACTATTCTGTCAGTTTGGTATTGTATCTAATTGTTTGTGTTGTGTTCTTTACCAACTGTCAACTCTAAGTATGAATGAAATTCAGAGTGTGAGAACCTGTTAATTAGCACCTTCTTAATAAAACCTCTATAATCCTATCTCAGATAAAGCTAACTTTCAGAATCACTCTGAGGAAAAATGTCACGTTTTAAAGGAACTGCAGACACAAGAGACTTATTTTATGTTCAATTGTTTTCAAGAATTTCCATATCACCAAGAGTTAATGCACAGATTATGAATATTAATCATTAATTGGTGTTTTTTTCCAATAACCATTTTAACTCAATTCCATCTTTTTAAGAAGAAATATGCTACAGTAACTGCATTATAATTCATTTTACTCTCTAAATGATTTCTTACATTGAGACAAAGATATATACGTGTATATATAAAATAGTCTTTTACCAGCACTAAAAGAAGAACAGATCATTTGGACTCCAGGCCGAGGGCGTTCCGTAAATTTTGTTGGCCTTGGACTAAAAATAAAGAAATAGTTAAATAATTTCCTAATACAGTTTCAAAAAACAAGTCAGTATGTTAGAAATAAAGCACAGAAGGACAAAATTAAATATGACGGAACAGATGGCTGCCCATCTACAAACAATTTACTGCGACTATGCTTCATGATCTGATCTTTAGGAAACTAAGACATACAGACAGACCAAACAATCTATGTATAAAGGAGAGCTGTATTGCGAATTTAAATCCCATGTCCCTCTCCCCTCAAATATGGCTATACAAAACACTTTCATTTAAGTCACCTGTAAAGCAGATGAGAAGACACCAGAGCCAGGTACCCAGGAGGTTGTTTTAAACCACTGTGTGTATCAGAGCTCTGGTTTTCTCCTGCAAAACATGGCTGCTTTGACTACAAGAGAGAAACTGAGGTTGGTGCTCTTTGTAGAAAAGGATACAAAAGAAATTTAAATAAATTTGAAGTATTTCACAGCATTAGAATACACCCGTTTCTTCAGAAAGCATGTATTGTTTGTTGGTTTCCAATAGCCCCCACAGAAAATTAGGACTATGGCTAGAAGTTTTAAAGAAAATTTTCTTTATGCACTCTGCTTCCATTTAGGCAGTTCAGTACCTGATGTGGAAGCAGAACTAAAGCTTCACGATTTGGCACTTTGAGAGTGTGTGTGTGTAAAAAACAAACCAAGGATCTAGTCCTTCAATCATTACTTCAGTTCTGCTCACGTACTGCAGCAACCCCAGCTCAGTAGGTGGTCTTGCATAGTATACCATCTGCAATCCTTAGTCCTCAAAGAATAAACTTACTAGAGAACAGCAGCATTACACCCACAAGTGTCATCGCTAAAGATCTGTTTTAACATAAAAGAATGCATATTCATGACATCCAATTTTTTCACTTTTAGAAGCAAAATGGCTTTTTTTTTTTTTTTCAGCTGCAGGCAGATGAGTAAGAGACCTTTCTCCACCTATCAGCTATTGCTATCTCAAAGAAAGTAGTAAGCATGACACCTTACTGGTGCCTATATACAAAACAGCATAAAAACCACACTGGCAATAGCAGTTAAGAAATCTTTCTCCGAATTGTCCATTCAATACAGGTTGTTTCTGTCAATCTTCCTTCAGGACTTTTCAGATAGCTCCTTGCAAAGACTTTCAGTGGGGGATGTTACAAGGTACACTAAACAACACAGAGCTATTACACAAAACAGTTCAAACCCTTCTTAACTGAGATACTAACTTAAAAAGAACTATCAGATGATTCGATATGCAGCTTACATAATACGGAGCAAGTGTAAATAGATAAATAGGCTGCTGTTTTCTTCCACTGGGGTTTGTGAACTCTGCCTTTGGAGTTAGGACAGCTGCAAAACAGAGCAAGTATGCACTTATGTTCTAGTTTGGATTATCACGTTAAATTCTCCAACTTATGTCTCTCTAATGTGTGTTATTTAAGGCATTAGGAGACAAGATTATGGCATTCTTTTACACTACAACAGACCGTGATCTTTACAAGATAAACTGGACAATCAGTAATGTGGGGAAGTAAGGAAGGTGGCTGAAGGACAATTTCTTGAAACATACAGAAACCAAGTTAATCATTTTGCTTTAACAAGCATTCTCAATCCAATCGTGTAAGTGGCTGGAACATATTAAGACACCTTCACAAACATTTCACAGAGAGGTCCAGCAAGGCCCTGGTAAACCATTTTCCTCCCAAGATGAGAGGCTACAATCAGACCAGAGCCTGCACAGACAAAAAAGCAATGTACACCGTGTGCCTCAACTAAGGGAAACACTCACCCATGGAAACATCTCTCAAGTTCACCTTCAAAATGCTGTCCTAGTGCAGGAATGGCTGCATAACCCAAACCCTACAGAGTAACCTCACTCTGGACATGCAGTGGCTTAAGTAAGATTTCTCCAGGAAAAACATGTGCAAGGCAAGCCCTCCGATTCGAGTCTTGGCTTAAAAGCCAACAAACATGGACTGGCACACCTGAATCCTAATGCACGAGAAGCCCCTTCAACGTGAAGTGCCTTCTGCATAAGAAAGCAGATGTGAAGTATGCTACCACCCCAAAGACATAAGGAATTAACGTCTTCTTGTCCAAAAGAGGAATGTCAAAATCATCAGCATGTTTTATTCCTTTTTTTTTTTTCCTCTTTTTAAAATTATGGGAAGAAAATTAAGAGCAGCTAAAAAGCAGTATAAGTTGTTCCTCTACCCAAATCTGCGAGACAGCTCTGCTGCCTTGTTGGCGTGGTCTGCCAACAACAGACTAACACTGGAAGCTTGCGATTCAAATAGGTGGCAGAAGAAATAACAAGAAAACTCAGCATCTTTCTCAGCACAAATACATATGCAAATACTTTTAGTGCAACTGATTTAGCTTTTGCACAGTGACCAGTTGTAAAAATTCTCCCTCAGACCTGAGGCAAATTATCCATCAGTTCCTGATGACCCAAGGATGATTTTCTCTCTTCTCCACACTGTCAACTGAAACAGCATGCAACCCTTGTGTTTTCTGCCCTGATCCAGAATAGTAACAGCGCCTAAACGTGAGGGAAGGTCCTAATTACCTTATTTCTAAATTATTTTTCCACCTGCTTTGGACCTTTCCTTTGTCTTCTTTATCTACAGGAACAACAGCCCTACTGTTCCTCTACTTAGAAACCAAATCAACCTGACTGGATTGTTGCAGCTTTTGGGCATACACGATAACTGCCTGGTCAGAGAGCTCTTCACTGAAAGCACAGGAGCACACAGGAGGCTCTAGCATTTGAATCTTCTTCACTGTCATCGTCACAGAAGCATATAGTAACAGAGTTGATCCCTCTCTTCTGAACAACACTGAGAATTCTGTGGTCAGTCTTGCCATGCCTGTGTTTCACCCTGTGGCACAAAATCTACTGTAAAGTCTCCTTCTGCAGTTTATTAAAACAGAGCCAAGCATCTCCCGTCTAGGCCATATGTGTAAAACAAATACTTAACAGGCCTCAATTAATGAGGTTATCCAAAAACTGGGAGACCAGCATGGGAAGCCTCTAATTTCAGAGATACTATTAATACTGCAACAGATCTGCTGGCAAATATGAACACAAGGTTTTCTGCAATCCAAGAGTGAAACAAATAAACATTTGCAGAGGAAAAAAAAAAATGGAAAGACATAACTGGGATAGGACACTTAGAAAAAAAAAATAATAAAATTACAATGGGTCTTATGAATAAGACTGACAGGAATCTCTCTTTCCTTTGATGCTCTTATATTGCTACCCCTCATTTTCCCCCAGCACATCACTGAGTGGATGTGGAGGGAATCTGCCCCATTTCCACAGTTCTGGAAGCAGATCCAGATCTAGAGGTGTGAGGAAGAGCAATCACCTCACTTAAAACCACACCAATCCACACCCATTACTGAGACCCTGTGCCCATACGACGCAGCCTCCTTGTGAAAAATTAGGCTGGATTCTCAGTTTCACAGTGTCACTTCATAGGATTTACTGGAGTGGGGAATCACAGTTAGAAAAGGTTACAGTTTAGCAAATTAAGTAAAACTTCCTGTAACTAACAAGCTTAAGAAGAGCTACATTAAGACTTTTATGAATGTCCAACTAATTCAATATCTTAAGTGACATCAATTACGTTTCCGTCCCAACAGACATGCCTGTTTCTTATTTAGACTTACCATATGCTTTGGCTTTGATGAGAAAGCATTGATTGCTTCAAATACGTAACAGCTCGACTAAATTAGAACAAAGATCTAAGAGCAGTATCCTGCTTCCAAGTGTAGCCAAAACTGAATGTGTAAGAGCAGAAAAAGTATACCTTTCACCATCTTCATACAAGTTTTCAGTGTGCATAATATTCTGTGGCAAGGAGTTTCACGGCTTAGCTGCATGTTTTAGTAAGAACCACCTGCTCCTGACTTGGAATTGGCAGCTCTCACTTGGTACCCTCTAGCACAGGAAGAGCCAACAAGCAACTGGTCGTTGTACAACCTCCTCAAGGCACTCCTAACTATACAGGTCTCATCTTCACGCACTCTTCTTCCAGACTGAAGAGACGTAGGGTCGCTCTGTCTTAAACTCAACATGCAAATTACTCCAGAACAGAAGTTGAGCACGGTACAAACTCCAGTCTCAAAGCTTACTCTGCCCTGTCGTTACACAACATGAGTCACTGGCACGGCTTGGGGCACCAGGCTCCTTCCTTTCCATTCTGCAAGGGACACCTCAACTCATCTGTTTTCTCTGTGCCACTGCACTGCGACTATTTACACATGAAAGCATTACTGAAAAAAAAAAACCACTTTCTTCTTTTAATATTTGCCAGTGCATCTCACTTAAATTTTGCATTCTACATTTACATTTCACCATGGGTAGGAAATAGCTGAGAATCCTCTGCAACAACTGACACCAGCTTGCTCACTTCCCAAGTTTTACCTCCAGACAACTTCCATCCAACTCCATGATTCATCTCCCAGCTCGTGTAGTATAACCCATTTAAGTCTCATTAATTCCACTATTCTCTCGTTAGGAAAAGGGAAGAGATCTCTTCCTCAAAACTGAATTATCAGTGATTATTAAAAGGTCTATTTCCAATTTTAGGTTCCAGATATTTCACAATTAAGAAGGAGCAAAAAGCACTTGAAAGCCATTGAAGAAGTTATCTTTAATAGAAAACTAACTCCATTTGAGGGTCCTGGCAACATTTTTCATATCTTATACTTTGAAAACAGAAGCTTCAGACTCAACTTCATCCACTGATACACAACTGCCCACGAGTACTCCTTCCTACCATGCAACAGTAAAAGAGCAACTAAGAAAGGATTTAGAGATGAGAAAAGAACAAACCAAAAATAATCCCATCCTGATTTCTTGCTAGAATATTACCTTCTCCCACCAAAATTTGGATTTTCGAATATCAGTTGCAATCATCTTGTAGCACAATTTGTCAACACCATTTTCATTTCATGTGGGATTGAGAGATGAGAATAGAACAAAAAAAGCCAACTTTGACATCACGTTACAAAAATTTCACCTTTTTTTTTTTTTTTTGACCTGGTTAATAGTTAGAGAAAAGAATGGGTATATATTGATTTGTTTCCCTGAACAAAAAAGCTCGGTGGTTGCTTATGTTATCAACTTAGTCCTTAAAAGACAAGTAAGTTACAGGTACCCACAGAAACAGATCATATCCAACAATTGCAGACAGCAAACCAACCAGTGACAAGTTTTTTCTCCAAGGTTAGTAGGTCATTCTTGATTACAAAGTAATAACAAGAAATAAAATAGCAACTAACTTTATTTTAAGGGTGCCAGCATCCCACAGCCAAAAGCATATTGTTCCATCTGCCCCGGTTGAAGATAAGTATCGCTTTGAGCCACTGCATAGTGGAGAGAACTGGGAGGGGAAACGGGGGAAGAAAAAAGAGAAGGTCTGTTAATCCGTCCCAGACATGCTAAGAAGTTCCTCAAGTCATTGGCTTCTCATTTAAACAAGACATAAAATAAAATAAAATGAAAAAAAAAAAAAGTATCAAACCATACTGAAGAAAAAAAAAAAGAACACAGTAAACTGCAATAAATAGCACAATAACACAATGCTTTTCGGAGTAACTTTCTATCTTCAGAACAACCTTTCTGGGTTACTTGCCAAAGAACTTTGGGTTCTCCCTCCCCACAACCCAAACTGCAATAGCATGCAACTCTAAACAGAAACAAAGCAAACCATACTCAACACTGACTTGAGTTTTAGTCAATGTACCCGTAAGTCAGAATCATGGTGTGCAAAGAAACCTTATTTCACAACAGAACTGTCCCCATGCATCACGCAATTTTTGTTTTGAACAAGCACTATGCCTGGCATTTTTCAAGGGTCAGATATTGTGACAATAAACCTGCCATTTTGCAGTGCGCACCATGAAAATTCCTTCTCCCTTCACAGCGTAGTTGCCAAATACGCATTTTCATTGTATTGAACATTCCCAAGTGGTTTCTTTTCCAGACAAGTGGTGCGTGTTATTGCTTAGGTGACTTTGCGAAGCAAACACCTACCTGCAATGACGTTATAGACGCGCTGTGGCCCTGCAGAACTGCTAAGGGTGCACAAGTTCGAAGGCACCAAACTCTGATCATTTTATCACAGCTCCCAGCAGCTATCATGGTGTTTTCGTAGTTCACTGCCATATCAGATATTTCAGCTGCATGCCCTCTCAGGGTAGCCAGCAACCTCCCATCATCTGTTGCCCAGATTTTTACAAGGCAATCATCTGATCCCTGGAAGTAAGTAGAAATAAATCATTTCAATCGTACCATTGGTTGTTTCAGTGTTACAGTTCACAAAGACAAAGAACTGAACAACACGATTAGCAGCACACAGGATTATTTTTTTTCATTCTTTTACTGCCTTCTAACTGCTTTTGAATAGTTTTCCACTCTGCAGTCAAAACACAACACTAGATCACATTAATTCTCAACAGCAGATACAAATCATGCATTCGTGACACAAACAACAGATCTCATAGCAAGGTGGATTTAACCTCCTCAGCAAGACACGACACTTCTTTTCAAAACTCCAGCACAAACTGAAGAAGGAAACAGTTGCAGTACACTGAATGCAAATGGATATTAAACGTGAAAATGAATTATGAATTGCTACCGTGTTTTTCATTTAGCATGATACCAATTTCACAGACACTGACTGAACAGTGACACCGTTCCAGAATGACTGATTCAAACCACCTGTGAGCTTTGAAGGCAGCCACTCCTGTATAGGTTTTGGTTATTTGTTCAGGTTCAGAACAAATACGAAGATGGGCATTGGGTTTAGCACCCAGAGCACCAATCTACTAATGGCCACGCACAGATGCTGCAGCAAGTTATAACACGTCATACAATTTCACCTGGGTTTTAGCTCTTCTGCCTACCAACAGTGCATCTGTGCAAGTTTATCTAGCCTGCCTGCTGTTTTGTATTTTGTTTGTTCGTTTTTTGAAGAAGTGGGAAGGCAGGGCGATACTGTTGTCTGCATTTCTAAGAAAGGTATCCAAAGCACAGAGAACAGCCACCAAGTTTTCAAATGGGAGAAGGCAGGGAACAGCGTCCTTGCAGTTACCTAAGAATGACACCTCCATTTGCGTTTGTACCAACAGCCAGCAAACCAGCCAACTTCCTCGGGGTTGCTTTTTGTTTAGTGAGCAAGAAGTTGTTTCTGACTCAGAGTTATTCACAATAGTTTCTCTCTTCCTACATTGTTTACATCAATGTAGACAAGACAACGTATCTCTTTACACACAGGGATACAACAATAGCCACAGTTTTCCAAAGAGTAAAAAGAAAGCTGATTGTACTTAAGCATACTGAGAGGGGGCATTTTTCTATAGGGATACTCTTCACAGGTCTTTTTTCTCTGACTTCTCTCCAAAGCAAAAAGGTTGCTTTGGACCATTAGTGGCATGTTAATCCTGCAGAATGCTTTGCAGGGAACTCCAGACATGTGAAATCAAGATAACTTAAACATTGACTGCATTTCTGGACTGTCTTAATAGGTAATTTTGATTTACCATCTGCCATGCCTCTACTTTTCCCCAGATGGGCATGACTTTCTTATGGGAATGACATTTCTTTCTTCCCAGCTCTTCAGCAGGCGCACCCATGAACGCAGAGATGTGGGCAGGACAACTCCTCCCGTACCCCTGCCCTACTTGTTTTTGGTATACACTTAGTTTGTGCTAATTGCCTCTTGTCCTGTCACAACCCCCTCATGAGAGGAGTCTGGCTCCCATTTCTTTTTGAGCAGGATGAGAGAGATGAAGACTCTCTCACATCACATCTTCACACATGCAGATAAGATCCCTGCAAGCCTTCTCTTCACAAGGCTAAGAAATCACAGCTCTCTCAGCTTCTCCTTCTATGTCAGATGCTCCAATGCCTCCACCATCCTCTCAGCCCTTCCCTGGACTCTCTCCAGCATGTCCATGCCCTTCTTGTGCTGCAGGACCCAGAACCAGACCAAACAGTCCAGACATCATCCGGGCTGAGTGCCCTCAGGGGCACATTGCTGGCCTATATCCAACTTCTTCTCTCTCAGCATTCCCAGGATCTTTCCATCAATGCCGCTTTCCAGCTCATCAGGCCCCAGCATCTGCACAGGGTTATTCCTCCCCAGCGGCAGCATTTGGCATTACCCTTGGTGAAACTTCACAAAGTTCCTGCTAGACTGTTTCTCCAGCACCTGAGGTCCCTCTGAACGTGCACCGCTAGTGACTGGTCTCCAGCCAGACTTCATGTCACCGATAATGACCCTTCAAACCAGGCAGTTCAGGCCATTTTTGGTCAATCTCACTGTCAACTTACCAAGCCTGTACTTCACCTGTTTGTCAGTAAGGATGTCATGACAGTGCTGAAAGCCTTGCTCTAGTCAGGACAAGCAATATCCACACTACTGGCCTTCATCCACCAACTTAAGTCGTTTCATTATAGTAGGTAGCAAGCCCACATTTTCCCTGTTCTTTTTGCTGCTGATATATTGAAGAAGCCCTTCTTGCTGCTCTTCACATCTGTTCTGGTTTCAGCTGATATAGGGTTAATTTTCTTCCTAGTAGCTGGCATGGTAAACATGTGTTGGATTTAGGAGAAAAATAATGCTGATAACTCACTGATGTTTTAGTTGTGGCAGAGCAGTCAAGGCCTTTCCTGCTCCTGCTGCTGTCCTGCCCGTGAGGAGGCTGGGGCTGCACCAGGAGCTGGAGGGGACACGGCCAGGGCAGGGGGCCCAGGCTGGCCAAAAGGATGGCCCACACCTGGTGGTGTTGTGCTCAGCAATAAAACTGGAGAGGGGCTGGTGAGAGGGGAGCTGCCACTGCCTGGGGACGGGCTGGGCATCTGTCAGCGAGTGGTGAGCAATTGTGTTGCGCATCATTTGTTTTGTATATGCTTTTTTTATTACTATTATTATTTTCCCTTCCTTTTCTGTCCTATTAAACTGTCTCTCCCTCGACCCACAAGTTTTGACCTTTTCCCAGTTCCCACCAGGGGGGAGCGAGCAGACAGCTGTGTGGTGCCTAGCTGCCTGCTGGGTTAAACCACGACAGCATCCCTTGCCAGATTCAACTCCTGTCTGTCTTCGGCTTTCCTACCTCCACTGCTCAGTGATCAGAGAGCAGCTCTGTATTCCTCTCAACCCACCTGTCCCTGCTACTGCCTCTTGCACCCTTCCTTTTTATGTTTGGATTTTGTCAGGAGCTCCTCGCTCAGCTATGCAGGCCTCCTGCCACCTCTGCTTGTCCTCCTGCACATCAGGACAGGAATGATCCTCAAAAATCAACCAGCTCTCCTGGACCCCTTCTCTCCAGGACCATAACCATGGGACTCCTCCAAGTATGTCCCTGAACAGGACCAAACCTGCTCTTCTGAAGCCCAGGGTTGTGAGCCTGCTTTTTGCCTTGTTCTCTTCTTTGTAGAATCACAAACTCCATCATCTGATGGTCACTTCTGTCACGACTGCCCCCCCAACCTTCACATCCCCGAGCAGTTCTTATTTGTATGATCAGAGCCAGCAGCATCAGTCCCCCCACCTCACAGGGTTGCTTTGATGGCTATCTCCATTCTACCATAAATAAAATCTCGGGGCTTCAAAATAATTGCAAACAACTCTAAATGCTCCCTCTCCACCAGAAAGGAATCCTGCACTTGTGTTTTCCTGCTCAAGTTACACAGATTCAGCTTGGGACCAAGACCTCTCCTATTCATCAGGTAACAAAAAGAAACTCATCCTCTCATAAAGCATGCTACTCTCTGTTTTCAAACTATGCCAGCAACAACCCATTGCTCCTGGCTCTCTGTGCTCTCCCCACCTCTCTTTCCTGGCTTGTGATAAGTCTTTTATTTCTCCTTTGCCAGAGTGTGACAGATATGAAGGGATGAAGTTTACTGCTTGACTTTGATAACTTAACCTCTCTTCACGCGTTTCAATAGTGAAAACATGATCTCATCTGCAAGGAAGCAATTGTTCCTGTGGTAACTAGAGATCACTGAATGCTTTGGGTTGGAGGGGGCCTTAAAACCATCCAGTTCCACCCCCCTGCCATGGGCAGGGACACCTCCCACCAGCCCAGGTTGCCCAAAGCCCCATCCAGCCTGGCCTTGAACACCCCCAGGGATGGGGCATCCACAGCTGCTCTGGGCAACCTGTGCCATCACCATCCCTGAGTAAAGTATTCCTTAGGCCTAATTCTAAATCTACCCTCTTTTAGTTTAAAACCATTACTCTTTGTTAAAGTCATTACTCCTTGATCACGCAGATGACAAGATTTATAGTAATACCTAAGTTGTAAAATGACCTTATATATTGTCCTTAAGAGATTCATGCTTCCTGTACTTTCCCTAGTAACCCAAATAACAGTATGAATGAAGCTGCTGGAAACCTGACAAAACTGTATCACTCTCAATAATTTGATGCGGTGACAGTTTTGGCCCCATACTGCTCCCAAAGTAAGTGAGAAAGCACCGTAATTCATCCTCAGGATTTGGGCATTTTATCCTTTAGCAACAAGTATTTGGCTGACAGTCACTGCAGCTTCAGAGATACTGAAAACCACCACACTCCATAAAAAGCTGAATGCACAGAGTTTTCTTGTAGTTGGCTTTCCTCCCAATCTCCAAGGATACCCTATGGCATTCCAGACCACAGGAAGGAGATGTGCAAAGGGCACGTTCACGTCGCTGTTAGAACAGGTATGAGATCTCAGCTGCTAATTTCTGCCACCTTCACAAGGTAGTCTTTAGGAATTCCCAGCCGGAGTCCAAGATGCACAAATGTAATCTTACTTCTGAATCTCTGCCCTCCATAACAAAGAATTACTAAGACCCACGTGGAAATCATGCCAGTTATTGCTCAGTACTACCAACAGTGAAAAGAGGTGCAAACTCCAACGCAAAGACAGAGGAACACAACCACAAGCGAGAGCCCAGATTTCTAAAAGCACAGTCTGTATACCCACTGACTACTCACCATTCTTTCCACCTTCCTCAGAAAGAGGATGGTATACAGAAACATGTTTCTGATAACTGCTACCTTAATCTAAAAACAATTGCCCCCTGGTTCACAGGAAGAGTCTTATGCAATGAGATGCTGCTTTCCGAGATGGCTTTTCTAAAGACACAAGAGGGAAACTCTAGGAACAAGGGACGTGCAGTAGTGAATCCTATGCAAGGGAAACATCAATATCACATTAATCCCCTCCTCCCAAATGCTGGGGTTCATCTCATTGGGTCTTTTAGGAGAAAACTGTTGGCTTAGACAAGGAAGCAGACCAAAGGCTCTACAGCCGAGGCAGAGAACAAGGCCAGACACAAGATCTGGGATGGATGTCTCCATCCCCCCTCTGCCTGCATACTGTACACCATAACAACCTGTGTTCAATTCCTTCTTGAAGCTCAGTAACTTAGAAGAGTTTACCTCTCAGAAAGCCACGCATTGTGGATTAAAAGTATTCTTGAGATAGTTCGACATTACCAAAACCCTTAATAACGTTGTTCTAGTAAGAAGCTACTCTGTTTATCCCTTTATTGCCACACTGAGTTCAGCTCAAATACCTGTATGGAAAAAAAGTAAATCACTTTCAGGAAGTTTTCAGTTTATAGATGGAATTTGGGATCCCCCAGTAAGGTGCTCAGAACTTCTACAAGGAGAAAGAAGACTCAGGTGTCTCTTAATTTCATTTGTAGTTGTTTAACTGCATTTACAGTTGTGAGCATTTAACGCTTTTGAAAAGGCTCCAGATTTCACTCATCCTGAATACCTTGATTCAGGCTAATTTCATTTATCACCTGATTTATTCCCTTTAAGTTGCTGAGAATGCTAAAGAGAATGAAAAACTAAAGAAAAAAAAAAAAAACAAGCTCTGTAATTCACATTTTCAAATCAATTCAAATGAACAAGTTAACAGGGGATTACAACAGAACTAGCAAACTTGCTGTTTAAAGCTTTATAAGCAGAGTTAAGAGAAAAAAGGGCACCATTTTTGCTTTAAGCTCTGCCTGTTAAGCTTTAAGCAGATTGTTTTAATCCCTTTGTTTCTTCAAAACAAACATATAAGCAGTCTATAAAGCAAATAGGTGATTTTTTCCCAATACTACTCAACTAATGAGGTTCCGTAACTGTTCCTGTTTTCCTAGATTCAAGGTTGCACTTCTGTAGCTAAAATTTAAAAAGTTTCACACTCTCCGTCAAGCTCAATCATTTATTTAACATTCCCATGCCTCCAGAAGTTAGAGTCATTAATGCACCAATATCTTCGTTTTAAATGTTCTTCAAACATTTACATTGTTCTTTTCAATTACTGATTAGTGAAAGTCTTGCAAATGACAAGAGCACTTAACACAGATAGTGAAACATACTTTTACCACTTATTTTATTTCAAGTAGTTTTCTCTGCTAGACCCCTGGGTCTGCGAATGTTTAACTAAAATTTGGCCAAAAAACGTTACCTACTTAATGCACGGATGATCTGAAATGCGTTATGAGCTCACCCTGTTCTACTGCTTTCACTGTGTAAGATCTCAAGAATGAACAAGTTTGCATATTCTTGAGGGAAGCGCAGTCACCACCAAAAAAATCAACGGAGGAGACATAAAGGGCTGGGGTGGGCAGGTGTGTGAAACTCATGGTGACAAATAATGCCCTCACCCCTTGAAACACAGACCTGAGAGTGTAAGAAGGGAATGGGGAACCTAGAATTTCTACAGTGCTCTAGGAGGGTGGGGATGGAAATCGTTCACATGTGGATTGATCTCTTACACAAAGCAATAAACGTATGAGAACAGAGCCAAGCCATTAACATTAATTACTTGCATCACAGTCTAGAAGCCTCAAACCACTACCCCATTTTTCTTCGAGCTGCACAAACAGTACTCTCTGCTGCACTGTATATATTATATAAAACATGCTTCTGCAATTTTCACGTTGTAAGGATCAACATTATGAATCAGCTACTCACTTACAGCTTGCAGCCATTCTACTGGATGAACAGATTGTTCAAAGCAAATAAGTAAATAAATGAAAGACACCCAATAAACTAAACCTCGCATTACAAGACCCCTAAAAAGCTGCTTGCAGAATGTAATTGATGGAGAGCAATCTGTGCATAGATAACTTAAAGATGTAAAAGAGTCAGCAACAAAGGAAAAAAAAAAATAAGCAGCTAGTTCTAGGATCTGCTGACAGCTGGAGACCTCAGAAGTCGATTTAACCACATTGAACTAAGGAAAGCTTGAACTAAGCAAAGACTTGGCTTCTCCCTATCTATAGTATAGCCTACATAGTTATAGGCTGGCTACAGAGGCATGTGTTGTACCTCTCCATTACAGAGGAAAATTAAACTGTCTCAGCAAGCAAGAAAGCAAGAAAAATGTCTAAAGTAGTAAATTCTGTAGCATCTTGGCCAAACAGTAATATTAGATCTGAAATAACTCCGTGAAATTCTGCCTGATCTGAATGGGACAATTCACAACTCTTCAAATACTGCTGCAGTTCTACCAGCGAGGGCATTGGCTTACTCTGCAGTTCACATTTCCAAGGTTTTGTCTGCAACTACTACACATCGTGCACCTATTAAAAGCATTTGTCAAAAGTGAGTGCTAGAACAAGTTCAGCACCAGCAGAAAAGCGATGACAGCCTTACCAAGGTATGGAGCAAAACTGGTTCATCGCTTTCCTACCATTCCACAAACTTGTGGGCTGCAGTGGGCTGCCAAAATCCAAACAAATCAGCCTGTGTAAAGTTTCCAACCACGGGTTATTACACACCCTTGTTTATTATTCCCTAGAAAGAGTATCTCGGAGGCAACAGGGAGATAAAGGTGGCGGAAAAGAAGATGGCAACTTTCTGACTGCAAGGAAGGACGAAGTAGTACAAGAACCAGACGAAGAAATGCCTGTCCCTACTACCATGCGTGGGTTCTGCAAGTCACGCTTTTCGAAAGATCCAAAACACAGTCTCAGAAATAATTAGGTTTTCTTCACTGGCAGCTGGTAGTTCCTTCAGTTGTGTCTTTGCAAGGAAAGAGGTTGTCTTCATTGCAGTTAATTTAAAAATAGAAATTACCAAGACATCCCAGTTTGTATATTAGGATTATTTTTGTATATTCAGGGAAAAAAAAAAAAAAAAAAAAACAGCTTAGAGGCTGATCTTCAGAAATCTCTTGTGAAATCTTTAGAAGAATGTAAATAGAACCAGTCACTGCATGACCTACTAGCTAGTAGGAAAACTGCATAATGTCCTGTTTTCACTGCCTCCAGGCAAACTAAGAGCACCTTCTTCCTAGCAAAGATAACATCTCTCAGAACAGCGTGACTTGAAAATGTGCTGAGATCACTTCTTTCTTTTAATTTGAAGCAGCACATAAACAGAACCTGAATTTAGAGGCTTTCAATCCTTCAGAGGTCAGAAGGAAAATAGTTATGATGCATCTTCTACACCCAATTATAAATCTAAACCAAGCTCTTTTATCTAGCTAATGTCACACTAAATGCTCTAGGTTAGAGTAAAACCAGAGCAAAAATGATCCCCTATTGATACATATAAATTTATATGCTGGTAGCAGACATCTAGAATGAAGTCTGCCTTCCTTCTGATTAGAAATTCCCAGTTCTACTGACTACACTGGAGACTGAAGAAACAGCATTGGTCTAGGCTGAAAAGAAGACTTGTCCCCATTTTGTCATAAAGATTAAAATGAAATTAAAAGAAGACAGTTCATCACCGATTATCCATTGACTACACCACACTATCAACTTCAACTTGTATTTCACTGAATGCAGAATAAAACGCTTTGGTTTTCCATTTGTCACCAACCACTTAAACATCTACACAACACCCACAGGCCTTACCTGACAATGCTGAGGTAAGAAGTTCTGCCCCAGCTCCCCAGATGAAAATTCACCAGCTACAAGTACCTTCTACAGACAGTTTATTCGACACTGGATTGAAATAATCATGATGTGAACTTGTGACCTTTTTCGGGCAATTTTACTGGCAATTATACCAGGACATCAGTTTATCTCTCAGCAAAGGACTGCCAGCAAAGCTCTAGGGTTGCAGAAGCGATATTGCTCCCCTCTATTTTATTCCAGGTTCTTCCACTTTTATTTTGGAAATAAATTGTTGTTACGGTCCAGAGAATTGTCCCTCTATAGCCACTGTTAAGTCACACTGCAGAGCACAAGGGAATGTGCAACTCTACTCTTCCCTACAGGTGCACTCAGGGAAGTTTAGTAAATTCACAGAATCGCAGAATGGGTTGGGTTGGAAGGGACCTTAAGGACCATCTAATTCCAACCACCCTGCCATAGGCAGGGACACCTCCCACCAGACATCCCTCAAAGCCAACAGATTTTAGGAACATGGGATTCAGAAAAAATGAAGAATCACAAGACTTAACAAGGACTTTCATGCACTTCTCCTGGTGCTTCCTTGAAGAAGTTTTTTTTTAGAGGTGAACAGGATGAGCGTAGGGGATTTTTATACTCGCACACAAAATCCCTAACCCATTCTACCTTGTCACGTATAAAATAAGCCCATGACATCGGAGAGACCCTTCTCCTGACAGGTTAATCACGCACAAACTAGAGGAGATGGTAAGAATTTAATGCCTATGACTGTTGAGGGACTTAGCTTGTCAATGAAAGCTAAAGAAATATGAAGAAAATCTCTACTGTGAACAAGTGAACAAATAAAGAGAAGCCTGTTCATGACTCTCGAAGTGCCCCAGTCCCTACAACCACACATCCTTCCACACCAGGAAGTAAAACGTATGTGGGCGAAAGGGCAAGTTATATTTGTGGCTGTGCTGAAAGCATTTGAACAGTTAGGACTGCAAGACGTAGCGTAGAACCGAAATGTACTTTCATCTGCATTGTCGGAGTTCACTGTCACGAGCTTCGAAGGGACACAATCAAGCTCCTGAAACCACAAAGGCATCAGAAGTATCCAGTACTTGTGGGAAGGCAATAAATGCAGCTCAAGTGGCCCACACTGACACGGGGTATGCATTTATATGGTCCTTTGCTTCATTAAAATTGACTATTGCTAAGGTATCCAAATTATACTGGCACCCATCTGTTTTCATAATTCCCATTTATTTGGGAAAAATGCACTTTCAGTACTGATTTCAGACACCCTCCTTGTTTTTTAAACAAACAGAACAAAACCCAAAACAAACAAAAAAAAGGCAAAAAAAAAAAAGACACCAAAACAACACAATGAAAATAGCTACAAAAACTGAGAATATTGGCACTAAAAACAGTTTCTGGTATCTCACGGATTACAATTCCTTGTGAACCAACATCTGTTGAAACGCACTATGCTAGGCTTCTGGTTTCCACCAGCATGCCATACAAATATTAAGTACATCACCAGACTGTTAACTGTCATGCTTTAAATTTTTTAAAAAATACAGAAAAAAAGTCAAAACATTTTTTAATTACATATTGATTGTCCTCCCTGACTTCTAAAATTTTGTGGTGGTTGTCCATTTTTTTGCTATGTATCTTCCCAGAGAATACAAGTCTACTCATGGTAATTTTACTGGAATTTACTTGTTTTCTGACTAAAATGCATGGATCAGCAGTCACCGTCACATTTAGCTGTGGTGGTTTTACCCAGCTGGGCAGCTGAGCTCCAACACAACCGCTCCCTCACTCCCCCTCCCCAGGGAAGAGGGGGAGAAAAAAACAGACTCAGCACATGGAGATTAATGTAATTTATTGGCTACCTCTAGCAGACTAGAGCAGTGAGAAACTAAAAACAAACTAAAGCCACCCTCTTCCACCTCCTTTCCCAGAGCAGTGCAGGGGGATGGGCTGCGGTCAGTCCCTTACACTCTGTCCCCAGTGCTCCTTCATGGTCACGCCCTGCCCCTGCTCCCCATGGGGTCCCTCCCATGGATGCCGTCCTTCCCCAGCTGAGCCTGCGGGGGCTGCCCACAGGCAGCAGCTCCTCAAGCACTGCTCCCACACGGCTCCGTCCCACGGGGTCCATCCCCCAGGAGCAAACTGCTCCAGCACGGGTCCCCCATGGGTGGCAGCTCCCCCCAGACCCCCTGCTCTTGTGTGGGCTCCTCTCCACGGGCTGCAGCTCCGGCCCGGGGCCTGCTCCTGCGGGGGCTCTCCATGGGCCGCAGCCTCCTCCAGGCCACATCCACCTGCTCCACCGGGGGCTCCTCCACCCCCAGGGGGGCTGCAGCGTGGAGATCTGCTCCATGTGGGACCCATGGGTGCAGGGGGACAGCCTGCTCCACCAGGGGCCTCTCCACAGGCCACAGGGGAACTGCTGCTGCCTGCCTGGAGCACCGCCTGCCCCACTTGTGCAACGACCCTGTGGTCTGCAGGGCTGCTTCCCTCTCATTTTCTCACTCCTGTCTCTCCCAGCTGCTGTCACACAACAGTTTTTTTTCCCTTTCTTCAATCTGCTCTCCCATAGGCCCACCTAGCATCGCTTCCTGGCTTGGCTCTAGCCAGAGGCAGGTCCCTTTGGAGCCTGCTGGGTGCTTCTCATAGAAACCACCTCTGCAGCCCCCTGCTACCAAAACCTTGCCATGTACACCCAATACATTAGTATGCTGAAACTATTTTAACATGCAAACCAGCATGGTCATTAAAAAGCATCCAAGAGTAACAACAGCAGTAAAGCATTCATCTGCTCTTAATATGCAACATCAGTACATTTAGGTTTTGGGAACAGTTAAATGACATGCTAACTGCACTTCAAAAAAAATCATACAATAGAAAATTTGTACTTACAGTAAATATTCTCCTGCCAGTCCGATCAAAAGTTACACAGTATACAGAAGATAAGTGTCCTAAAATTCGTTTATGCATCTTCATATGTTGATAGACTGCAGTTGGAACAAGGCGTTCAAGTCTGTATTTTCCATTTAGTTTTCTCGAAAACAAGGTATCCACTACCAAATGAGAAGAAAGAAAATAAACAACATTTATATTGTGTTCATAAACTACAACACTGTCATGAAAGAAGTGAAAGTTCATTTCAGCATTGGACCACACCTCATATGAACACTTTACTACAGTCATTCTCTCATTTTACCTTAATAAGGGAAAATGTAATACAAAAGTAGCCTCTGATACATACATGCAAAAAAGTAGTAAAGTGCAAGGCAGAACACAAAGGTATTATACATCAAACTTCCATTTCTAAGTGCCTAAATGTATGCTTCTTGCTTCATACGTAGTGTGAGAAATTCAGGAGGACCAAGACAGCTTCCATGGAGGAGTAAACCACCTCGAATTTAAGATACATACAAGCTTCCCCACAGCTATTAACTGCACACCAGAAAACATTCCAGTCCTCTCCAGGGCAACCTGTTTTTAGACACCTGCATAATCAAACATTTATCCACCCTCTGCAAGATAAAATCAGTTCTTGTTTTGAAGAATACTACTGCCTGCTATGGCCAAAAAACAAAAAATACAACCAAACAAAACCAGATACAAATTTAGCAAACCCTGATTTTGATTAACGGAACTTTGTTTAAAGGGTTTAGGATTTTTTTTATCCAAGTTTAAAAGCTAAAAAAGTCCAGGAGCAAGAATTTACTTTGTTCTAACAAAATGGAAAGAAAATAAAGGTCAGAGTTATTAATTTTAAACTGCTACTCATGCAATGATAAAGCAGCAAAGTGTAGCGCTTGCATGCATGGATACACATTAGTCAGACAGTTCCCCATATTGTTATTAGAGCTAAGAAACTGTGGCAATATATTTTATATTCCACAGAATTATGATAAAATTTGCAAACATATCCTGCTTCTGAATATGTGAAAAGCAAAATAAAATAAAAATAATAATTAATGCCCAGCAATATCCATAGCACTACACATGAAAAACAAGATTCACCACTGTCAATACAGGTAGTTGCTACTCTCATCACTGGTTAAGATGAGAGTTAAGAGTTCTTTACACATCATTTCACCACAGTAGTGCGTGTGCTAGTGAACTAACGGGGACAGGGTGCAGGGCTGGAAGTGCATGACACTCTCGCTAGCATCAGCTGTGAAGAGCTACAAGCCTCTTGCACTGCACGGTTTTGGCCCAGGCCAACTAGACAGTGGTTCATGAGTCAGCACAGGTCAAACTTCATTCATTATGCAAACTGGATAGCAGCTACTCTGCACGGGAGCAAAAGCACTTAGTGGTATGGACAACTGCCAAGCCCACTGGCTTCAGGCCATGAGAACAGCCCTGAAACATTTCAGCTCCTGCATATGTAGCCCAGGGATTCAAGGAAGTCTTCCCAGTTCAAGACGCTTTGTGAAGGAGCAGGATCCGTAGCTGCGGGGTGAGGCACTGACTCGCTGGGCTGCTACTGCCTTAAGGCTCTGCAATATCTTCACCCTCCCCCTACACAAGAAAAAGATGCAGCTGCAGTTGCTTTATGACAAAGCTTTTCCTTGCCAACAGACAGTCTACTTTAGAACAGCAGGAAACCCAGATTAGTTCAGTCACAAGATAAATCGTTTCTGCTTCTGACACATCATCCCATGGTAAAAAGAAAAAATAAAACACACACCAACCACACACAATAAAACAGAGTAAGAAAAAGTATTTGCCACAACAATAAAGTGATCTTACACAATCTCAACCTATTCAGTAGTTACCTTTTTGTTTGCTCTTAATGTAAGTAGGTTGCTTGGAAATCAGCTTCTAGCACATTATATAAAAATGAATCCATAGCTCTCATAAAAGCAAAAAGCTAAACTAAAAGTTAATTTGCTGAGATGTTCTGTCAGTAAGTTTAGAAGTAAGCAGCCTCTTTAGGAGAAAGCAACCAATAACTTCATATAAGCATTTAACTTTTAATATACAGACAAATTTTGATTTTTTTTTTAATTTAATAGATTTAGTAGATTTTTAGATTAATTTAATAGATTTAACATAGCCTAAGCCAGTATTTCTGCTGATATTCTTGTTGATGTCAAGTGGTGATGGGAAAATTGCTACTGGTTCACATATCTCTGGGGAACTCAAGCATCCCTTGTTTAGTAACAAGCAGCCTACTGCACACAACAGAAGCAACACAGCAACAGGGGAAATGAGAAAACTGGGAGCTTACTCACTGGCTTTGAACAAAATTTAGATTAAAACTACATAAAAATCCCATTACCCTTTAAAAATAAATTTAAGGGTTTTAAAAATTGGCTTTATAAGGCAAAAAGTATCATTACGAACCTATGGACGATGGGGAAGAGAATTTTTAACCAAGATCATGCTTTTAGAAAAAAAAAAACAAACCATGACAACTTCCCATAGGTTTGGACACTGTCCATTAAAATACTATTTTTCAGAAGACTCCTCCAACATTTTTTTTTAAACTAAATGCTCACATCCATCATTGTTCTTCAGTACAGCCTCCCATTTAACTCTAATTATATTTAATCTCATTCTCTTAGCCAAGGGATCCAGCTTGATTTCTGAGGCGTTCCCATGTTTTATTCCAACATTTACAACTCCAGCACAGACCTTGTTAGCAAAGGAAGTACTCTTTTTTTTTTTTTTTTTTTTCCTTTTAGAGTACGGGTAAAAATTAAAAAATAGCTGCATCTTGTGCATCAAAACAATAAAACTGATTTTTTCTGGTGTGAACCAAGCTGAGAAAGACTACCAATTGCTAATAATAATACGTTTGTATTAATTATAAGTCTTAGGTTTCATCATGATAGATACCCAGATCTGGCCTCAATACCTTTCAGGCCTTCTGTGGTCTTTAAGCTATTTTAGCTTGATTTTAACTTTATTTGGGGGGGGGGGGGGGGAGGGGGAGGAAGTGATTTTAGGAACTCCTGTACAGCGGTTACTCCTGCAACTCTCTTGTTTAATCCCTATGAGCAGTTCTGAGTCTTTGCTTAGGTTCTGCCTGGCCTCACACAATGGGGTCAGCATAAGCAAAGGTGTTGGTTCAATCACAGGAAGAGTGATAAGGTTTAAGTAGTTAAACAGCTGCCACAAACAGTACCTAACAAGCAAGGAAAGGGGGACACAAACTTTATCCAAGGCTGGTTAGAGAGCACTGGTTGGGCCCTACCAAGTCAACCAAGAAAAGAAAGAAGGGTTGGATGCAAGAAAGAACAAAGCTACACAACAGATTGCTCGTTCCTTATTAGGATCTCCCCGTGAACTGGACACTGCATGGAAAAAGCTACAACCCAATGCCTGGCCAGCTAAGGGAATTAAAATTATCTTATCTTTGCGTCTGTCCACTACTCATGCACAAGATTTTGTTTTAAAAAGAAGGAGAAAAAAACAAACACAGA
This sequence comes from Netta rufina, assembly GCF_964035555.1. Lineage (NCBI taxonomy): Eukaryota > Metazoa > Chordata > Aves > Anseriformes > Anatidae > Netta > Netta rufina. Next base: position 86,928,500 of record NC_140125.1, on the reverse strand, counting down.
TGTTATCAGTTGTGTGCATGACACAGAACAACACTCCACTACTTAGTCCCAGTTGACATTTTGGTTCTCATATATCAATTCTTCGTATTTAATAGTGAAGCTAGCTGATCAGTAGAATTCAACACCTAAAAAAGTGAGGTGCTCTGCAGATGTTTGAGCATGTAAGAAAACTTCTCCACAAAACCAAACAAAACCTCATAAGTTGCTATCAGTTGTTTACCAGTTGCTTCCAAACAAAGCAAATTGCTCATCACTTTCAGGTAACTGGGCTCATCTTCACCCAACATGACCAGCCTTAAAGATCGACTCTTGACCTTGTCACAGAATCACAGAGGTTGGAAGCGACGTCTGGAGCTCAGCTGCCCAACCTCCCTGATCAAGCAGGTTCACCTTGGGTAGGTTGTCCATGACTGTATCCTGTTGGGCTTTGAGTATCCCCAAGGGTGGAGACTTCACCACCTCTCTGGATACCCTGGGCCAATGTTTTGACTACCCACAGTAAAAAGGTACTTTCCAATGTTTCAGTGGAAATTCCTGTACTTTGGTTTGTTTCCATTGCTTCTTGTCCTATCAGGAGGCACCAATGAGAAGAGCCTGGCTCCATCTTCATCACAACCTGCCAGTTAGGTATTTATACCCCTTCCTAAGATCTCCTTAAGCTTCCTCTTCAAGGCTAGTAAACCCCAGCCCTCTTGGCTTCTCTTTGTATGATAGACACCTCAAGCTTTTCAACATCGCCTTTTGCTAGATTCATTCCACTGTGTCCATGACTTTCTTGTTCTGAGGAGCCCAGAGCTGGACCCAGCACTGCAGGTGGGGTCTCAGCTGTGCTGACTAGAGGGAAAACACCCTCAGCCTAACAGCAATGCACTACCTCCAACAGCACAAGATGCTACTTCTTTTTGTTGTGCAAGGGTACACTGGGGACTCATGTCTGACACGTTGAGCACCAGGACACCCAGCTCATTAAGCCCCCATTGTCTAATTGTGCACAGAGACCTTCCTTCCCACGGACTTCTGCACTTCTCTTTGTGGAACCTCTGTGAGCAGAGCCCAGCAGCTGCCCCACGTAAGATCAGAGCCAGCTCCAGCCGGCTCCACAGGTACCCACCACTGGCCAGAGCCAAGCCAAGGAGCAATGCTGGGTGGGCCTCTGGGAGAGGAGACTGAAGGAAGGGGAAAAATAATCTGCTGTGTGACAACTCCATCCCAGTGGAGAAGGTGGATGTGGCCTGGAGGAGGCTGCGGCCCATGGAGAGCCCCCGCAGGAGCAGGCCCCGGGCCGGAGCTGCAGCCCGTGGAGAGGAGCCCACGCAGGAGCAGGGGTCTGGGGGGAGCTGCCACCCGTGGGGGACCCGTGCTGGAGCAGTTTGCTCCTGGGGGATGGACCCCGTGGGACGGAGCCGTGTGGGAGCAGTGCTTGAGGAGCTGCTGCCTGTGGGCAGCCCCCGCAGGCTCAGCTGGGGAAGGACGGCATCCATGGGAGGGACCCCATGGGGAGCAGGAAGGGACTGTGAGACAAAGCATCAGGGACTGGCTGCAGCCCCCATTCCCCTGTGCCACTTAGGGGGAGGAGGTGAAAGAGGGCAGGTGGGGGTAGGTGTTTTTGGTTTGCTTTTAGTTTCTCCCTGCTCTAACCTGCTTGTGATAGGCAATAACTTGAAACCACTTATATTAATCTCCTTCTGCTGAGTCTGGTTTTGTCCATGACAATAACTGTTGAGTCATCTCCCTGTCCTTATCTCAACCCCTGAGCCCTTCTCATCATATTTTCTCCCCCTTTTTCCTTTGAGGAGGGAGAGAGAGACAGCAGTTGTGGTGGAGCTCGGCTGCCCAGCAGAGAGAAACCCCCACATCCTGCTCATGCGTTTCTCCAGCCTGTTAAGGGCCCTCTGAATGGCAGCACGGTCCCTCTGATGTGTCAGCCACCACCCCCAGTTGTGCACTGCCTGCACGCTTGGTGTGCCATCATCCAAGTCACTACTGAAGATGTTAAACAGTGCCGGCCCTAGTGTTAGCCCGTGTGCACCATCAGTAAACCCTTTTGCCAGTCAATCCTCTGAGCCAAACATTTCTGCCTGTACCAAATCCCAGAAGGGCTGGGGCTGGCAGGGCCCTCTGGAGCCCACCTGCTCCAACCCCTGGTTTAAGCAGGCCCACACAGAGCAGGCTGCCCAGGACCACGTCCAGGTGGCTTTTGAAGGTCTCCAAGGAGGGAGACTCCACAAAGGCTCTGGGCAACTCTGTTCAGTCACCAACACAGTAAAGAAGTTTCCTGATGTGCAGAGGGAACTTGCTGTGTTCCAGTTTGTGCCCATTGCCTCTTGTCCTGGCACTGGGCACCACTGCAAAGAGCCTGGCTCCAACCTCTCTGCACCCGCTCTTCAGGTATTTATACACAGTGATGAGATCCCCCTGAGCCTCCTCTTCTCCAGGCTGAGCAGCCCCAGGTCTCTGATCCTGACCCCACTCAGCAGAAGGCCCTGCTCCTCCTCCAGACGATGCTACACCTGGAGAAGCCCTTTGTGTGCTCCTTCATGCCCTTCCCCAGATTCAATGCCAGAAGAGCTCTGACTTTTATTACTGCAGAGCCGCAGAACACTACAAGTCCACTCCAACCTCAGCAAGTCACCGGGTCCAGCCTCCCCTTTGGAGGCAAGGTCAACTACAAGTTACTACAGCCCTTTACTAGATTAAAAAAAAAAAAAAAAAAAAAGTGTGTGTGGGAAGTTGCAGATGAACGCAGTGAGAAACGTGGGATTCTGTACCCATCAAGGCCAACACTTAAATACATTTATTTATTTTTAAAGGTCACTTAGAAACATAAACCAAACAGACTTGGGCTCTTCAGACAACTTAGTAAAATGGAAATTTTTAAAATCTCACTTCTACTGTTATGATTCACCGCTACTAACAATGTTAATCTGAAAACCACATCTCTGAGTCAAGATCACCTTAATTTTTTGCTTTCCCTCAGAACAATTTAAAATTTAACATACATAAAGCTGCTGAATGTAAAATGGTAGGAGTTCTCAATAGAGCTTGTGAAAGATTGTATCAGGCTTTCTCCCACTCAAAAGGCACGCGGCAGGCACCAACCTGAATGCCTTCAAAGTTTTAGAATGTCTCTAACTCCGCACCCAAAATAGCACAGGCAGCTCAGAGAAATACAGCAATCTGTGAGAGATAAATTTTGGTGTCTGAAAGACGGTGCAGTATTAGCTGTGCTGACCTTTTTTTCCCTTGGCTTTTTTCCTTTTTTTTTTTTTTTTTTTTTATCCAAGCGACCAGCTTCATCACCATATTTACACGGTCTTATCCTTGAATGTGAAATATGCCTTTAAAGACAGGGGAGAGTAACATGCTTTACCTTACATCAAAAAAAAAAAAAAAAAAACACATACAGAAGTCTTTATGGTTTATTTTTCATTTTCTTCCCTTCTGGAGTTCTGTTTAATTAAAGTTCTAGTCTGAAGAACAGCAGCCACTTTTGTTCCCCTTCCATTCACACAGAAATGGAAGCAGGTTCAAAGCAGATCTTGAAGGACACTTGAGAAACACATTTTATTCACAACTCTTAGCCATAACGAAATGAGTTGCATAGCTTGAGAGCCTGGGCACACCTCTAGTGAATACCAAGGCATTTACAGTTGTTTAAAACAACAAGACTGCCAGACTCCTCCTGTCGCTGTCTAAGCTAATAACATTAAATGTGTCACGCACTCAGGTTTTCTTCCTTCCTCCACCCCTTCTGTCAAGATGTCCAGGATCAAAAAAGCAGCTTGAACTGACTTTTACCTTCCCACCATTTCTCTGTTTGACTTCCAAACTCTACGCAGTACTCCCCGTCTTCTGGCTTATAGGCAATGATCGCTACCCATCTGAAGTGAGATAAAGCTAGCAACTGATTGAGCCAGAACTTGTCTCAGGGCAGGGTAAAGGCATGCTGGCTTCTCACTGGAGCATATCTGAGTGTATGTCAAGTCTATGTACACCCAAAACTTTGCAAATAAAATTTACCTGCTCAGTGAAAGTAGGTGACCAAACCCTTACCAATTTAGAGAAATGAGAGGCAAGACGCTTGCAAGGGTAGCATGCAACGACAAACGAAAGCTGTGCAATCCCCAGCATTTCCAAACTCTTCCCTATCTTCAGCACAATCTTGTTTACACCCAGCATATTACTTATTTGTTACATATCTCACTCAACATATTAGGACTTCTATAACATTTCTTTTTGCATAAAAAGAAGGCATTTATTTTAGTATAATTCACTTTATACTTGAATAAACACAGGTAACAACGTTAGTTTACACAGATAATTTAAATGTATTGCATCGCTAATATTCAAAACCTAAAGCTGGTCTTTTGGGTTAGTTTATTTTGGTTTTGTTTGTTTGTTTTTATGGTAACAGGAGCATATTATGCAAAGTACTCTTACGTTAGCTTTTAGGCCTAAAGTATTTACTAAATTTCTAAAAACAAACATCTACACCACTAGCAGAACATCATGTCCTGTTTACAGCCGAAACAGCAGGAGCATTTAATAAAGAAACTGTGAGAAAAACAGAAAATCTCTCAGAACTTTTATCGAGGAGGACTATTCAGCAAGACAATGAAATAGTATTTCTCAAAGGCAGATATATTCATCAATCAAGAAAAACATTCTTCATTATCAGGGAACGAGCAGCCAGTCTCATTCAGCTCTTCACACATGAATGACCAGCTTCCCAAGAGCTTTGAACTCACGGCTTTAAGCTTTGGTTCTGTGCTTTTTCAGCAGTTCCTGAAAATTACTGAAAGAGTTCCATTTCTGTTCCTGCAGGGATCTTTAACAATACAAAAGAACATATGACATAGCTCTTTGTGTTCTTAATTAACTATCTTAGTGCTTATGCCGCACAAACAATATCAACTGGAAAAACATTATTTATTACCCAAGTTTTGTTTCTCTTTATCATATTCTACAAATGCTTTATAGTTCTCTGCTGAAGCACGTATTTGTACAGATGTATTTTAACTGCATATAGAAGTTACTTAGAAGGCAGCTGGCACAATGTGCATGAAATTTTTAAACTAAAGAGTATCCTTGCAGCATCGTAATTACATCGGTCCATCAAACTAGGAAACGTGCAAATATGCTTAGAAAGACGTAAACGAAGGATAAAGCTTGCACAACACTGAAATGCTTCTTCCCATTCCTCAACCATTTGCGGGCTCTCCATGTGAAATACATACGGCCCTGAGAACATGAGTTTCCAAACGTTTTGTAGCACAAATATGTAAAATACAGCTCTCCTAGTGGAGAAGGGGTTAGCTATGTAAGAAAATGGAATCTAGTATCTAATGTTATTTATAAAAGTGTCATTCCAGTTCCCAGTTTCATTCAAAGGCTCAGACCAGAACAGGATAAACCAAACACAAATGCTTTAACGCACAGGTCTGAACCAGACATCCAAAAAATCCAAATACACTTCACAGTTGAAAACACGCAGTTACCAGCACTTATCTCAACGTTCAGAAAAGGAAATTATTGGTCATGAAAAACGTGGTATGTTGAAATAACTATAATTTTGCAAATATTCAGAGCTCTGCAAAAGGTTCAATAAAAATAACATTTACTTAGGAAGCCGTACGTGTTCTTCCTATAAATAGCCTGAAAGTTATTTCTCCTAACAGTTAACTTCTCTACCGTGGCAACTACAAGTTTCTTTGCTATCTAGCTGACAGAGACTTCATGCACTGGTCTTTTCTGCTTAAAAAAAAAAAAAATATGTACCGTGGATTAAGCCAAAGTACAAAGCAGAACAGTCTGCTTCTTCTGCTGCTCTGATTTCAAATATGTTTTAAAACACATTGCCAAGTATTGAAAAAGTTAAGACAACCACAACTAAGGAAATCTAAGCCATCAGACAGCTCTGTCCTCCAGACACCTTGCAGATAAGGCTGCTTATCCAGCCCAAGATTTTCTAAGTTCACAATGTTCACAACTGCGTACAGCCACTCAGAAAGGGAAATACTCGGCCACAAGCACTTCTTCCTCCACATCTGGAGCACAACATAGAAACTATTCTTTAAGTGAATACCAAAAATAACATCTGTAAACTAAAACCTACTCAATGCAAGTAGGTACTACAGGAGGGTTTTGGTGAACCGCCTCGGGATAATACATGCACTACCTGAGGAAGCTCTGAGAAGCCAGTAACGCCGTGTCCTCTCCCTATATCCCACGCACCTACAAAAGTATCATGGGAAGTATGCAACTTGTGCCTTAAAAGAAAAGAGCCACTAGAACACCAAATACTTTGCCATCTGACCAAGTCAAAGTTGGCAGCGCTCGACTTCAAAGCTTCTTAGCTGTAGCGTGCCTCTGCTTCAGCTTAAGGCTGAACCGTAATCCTCTGGATAAAGCGTGCTGGTGCGCACTGTGAGGTTTCACTTGGAGATTCTTAGAACACCAGGAATAATCTGGAGAGCCCAAATTTAACATTCTCAGTTTTATTTTATTTATATATAAATGTTTTTTTAAATTTCCCAATTTATGGAAACCTTACAGGCTACCAATATTCCTCAAAAGGAGTTCAGACTTCAAAAAACCCATAATGACAAGATATCCCATTTAAAATACCTCTGTTCTGTACAGCACCCAGCTGTCTATTTGTCCATTGCTACCCAACCTATCTTCAATTCTCTCTTTTTTTACCATGGCCTTCACAGCAGCCTGTCTTTTATCAGAGATACACTGCACCATAGAAGCACAAAACTGAAGACTGCTTAAGCAAGGAACTGTTTGATTTGATCCAGAAACCTGCTGCTGCACCGTGACTTACTCCTCAAGGCGTCTCAACTTGTTCTCATCTCCAGTAGTTTCCCAGGTTCTTAAACCTCCAATGTGTTAAAAAGAGCCCCTATGCCCAATAAGGAATTCTGGATTGCATATTTATGTCCTTGATTTGTGATTTTAAAAAAAATAAATTAATTAAAAATGTCAGTATATCATTGCTGTTGCTCATGAAATGTAGAGAAAGCTTCTGGGAATTTTTTTTCCTCCTCTTACAGCCACATGGTGTTTATACTTTACAGTGACTAAACAGGTGCTTAAATAGCTTTCAGGAAAGGAGGTGTAAATTAGCTTGAGGCCTACCTTTGACTAACCACTGTCCTGTCTCTTTAGAAGCAATTAGATGCTTGATGTACTCTGAAGACTTGTAAGAATTTTTGAATATGATTTTCTGAATATTCATGCACATATGTACGGATGAAAAATCAGGCCACCCCCGACTAAACTATGGAGAAATACTAGTATTAATGTACATCATATTTTCAGATTTTCTTCCTACAAATAGTTTTAACAAAGAATAGATTATAGATCAAAATAACAGCTTAAAAAGATACTAAGTGTTTCTTTGATCACTCATCCTAAAAAGTAAAAAGAATGGCATCCTGTGTTAGCTGTTCACTAGATTTCATCAAACTTGACTTACACAGGAGACAAGAATAGGGGTGTAAGCTAAGGGTAAACAAGTCCTTAATCACTGAAAACTACAACACACCCTTGTAAAGGTGCAAAGAGCTGCCTCTGAAATGGAGGCAAAATGATCAGGGGCTGAGCCAACGTGAACGAGCTGATTAAAAACTGGGTATCTACCCTCCTTCCAACCTCATCCAACACTGCACTTGGCATCTGGCCTTAACCGCCCCCTAGGCAGCAGCAGAAAAAGATGAAAAGACAAGTGATTTTGCCCAGTTTTCCTATCCACAGCAAAAGGAAAAGGATGCTCTTTAAACAATCTCCTAAAACACTACATCTCCATTCTCTTAGCAATTGAGAACAAGAAAATGCATCTTCTTGTTAAAAGGTTGAAAGCTAACAGAATATATTTTAGTGACAAAGATATGAGAGCTTAAAAATAGCAACTAGATATATATATTAATTATATATGTATATAAAGGTATACACATGCTAGCCTTCAGTTTCTCAGCAAGACAGACAGCACGTGCTTCGTGATGTAACACAGCAAACTAAAGCAGAGCTACAAAATTACTGCAGAGACCAAAGAGCAGAGAGAATCACTTCTACAGGACACTTAAATTCTTCCAAAGAAAACCCTCACCAGTCTCTGAGACTTATTCTGTCCAACAATGGGTGCAGACAATGTCATTCTGGTTTTAACTAACTTCAGAACAGAACTGGTGCATGAGTTTACAGTATCTTTTTCCCCCCCAAAGTGGCAAACATGCCAGTTATGGCATCTTAATAAAAAGTAATATTTAACAGAAGACATATGACACAAACAGCCAAACAAACAGAACTACCACCACCGAGCTCTCATCATTACTATAATCAATTACCCTGGGAGCCAGGTAGTGCAAGGGCAATGCTGTAATAAATTTGGCTTACCTATGCTCGGTGGACTGCCATAGTTTACAGGTGACTCTGGAGGCCTCCCACAGTGTAATGCAGCAAGAGCAGATCCCTTCCATACAACGTGCTTGCAACCTGTTTTAGAAGAATTACACAACAGATGTTTTTCCTTGCACAAAATCGCAGAAGAGGCATGAAATATACCGAATTCTCAGAACTCTCACACATGTTTCATACTTTTGTTTGTACGAAGCAAAGACTGTCTGCCAGCTCCTAATAGCGTCTGCACTCCAGGGACACTTTGGGGAATTTCTTGCTCTAGAAGTGGTCCTAGTCGATGACATATTTGAAGCAAGTGATCAGGTGCCAAATGTCTGTAATATTTCACCTATTATATGAAAGAGTAAACAAAACATTTGATGAGAAAGAGTCATATTTTGGACAAATTAACACCCTTTTTTTTCCCCAGATCGTTACACGAATCCTAAAGAAAATTATAGTATATGAAAGATAAAAACATAATGACCTTTAAGTACAATAACTCATTCCAGCTGGTCCCAATTAATTTCTTCTATTCAGAGCACGCTACTTGTACAGAGAACCGTTGCTATCTACTAAGAGTTTAAAGCACAGTTGGTCAAAGACTAATAAGCTGCTTTGTAACAGTGAAAAATGTAAAGAACATTCAATATTACATTTAATTATCTGTCTGGTCGATTTCAATTACTGTAACAGAAGAATGAGACAAGGATTCTAAGGACAGCAATATTTACAGAGTTACTGGAAGATTCACGTATACTAAGCAAGTACCAGGGCTTTGTAAAGGACAGACACCTGACACAGAAGCACCCTGCCACAACTCGCCTAAGTTTACAAGACCTTGTGTTGAAGGACCACAACTGGATTTTTTTTTAAACCTCTTTCTGTCGCTGCTCAGTTTCCAGCTGCAGGGTACCAAAGCTCGCTCCTATTGCCCACAGCAGACCTTCTCACCACATGATTATAACAACGTCAAACCACTCTTAACAGCAGCCCAGACAAAAACAGCCCATTCTCTTGAACTACCATAATTACAGATCAAAAGATCACCTTGTACAACATCATCTTATATGTCTTTACATAAAAGCTTTCAAACATATATGGCAACAGTAAAATCCCATTAACACAAAGCTTTGTTTTAAGAAGTATTTTTTTAAAACGCATAAGTTATTGCCAGCTTAAAACATAGCAAAGAATATTTAAAAACAAGACGACTAAGAGGGAGAATAGAAACTCAATCTTCTTATGTCCTAGTACAACAGTGGCATGTAAATAGCTTAAACCCTGATCCAGCCCAAAATGTTTTCACGGGTTTACTTTTACTTTGCAGAAAACAAAAGCATTGCAGCAAAAGCTTGTGATGGTTTGCTGACTGACATTTTAGACAGACCGATGCTTCTGTACTACAGCCAATTAATGGGAATACACCTCATTCTTCACCAGACGTGTTCCTCCCTTGCTGACACGCTGTGACCGCTTCTTGTATTCCAACAATCTGCTGATGTAAAGGCTGCTGGCGTCTGAAACGGGCTCTGGAAAAGCCCTGCTTACACTGGGAATTCCCACCAGCCCAGCCTTCCAGTGAAGGAGGAAAAGTTTTCTCTTCTGGTACTCTTCTATGAATCACATTTCATTTGCAGAAGGCCTTGCAAGCTGCTGAATTTGATTGACTACCCCAAAGTCAAATGACTTTGAAAATTCACATAAGTTTTAAAAAAATAAAGGCTTATTTTTTAAAAAACATTAGAAATTATTTAAGTAACACTGAAAAGCTGCAGTCGATTATACAGATTAGTTCATTCGGGTAAATTTAATGACATCAGAGAGGCTCTCGTAAATGAGAGAAAAAAAATAATCTCACTGAACTGAGAACTTGTGATTCTGATTCATTTTTCTTATCAGTAACACGCAAATGAAATTCGCTTCTCTTTGGAGAAGGAGGAATCACAATCAAAACACACATTTGAGCGCCCTAAAATATTAGAATAGCTGCAAGTAGTGACAAAGCTACGTACGGTTCCCACCATCAACAGCCCAGATCTATTTCCTTGGCTTTTATTCTCCTCTGCTCCTATGAAAAGGAGCACAAAAACTTAACGAATACAGCCCTTTGTAGGGATCTATCTGCATCCAGACTTCACAACTCTGGAATCTGAACTTACCTCTCAAAGACTAACAACTGGGTTTTGTTGTTGCTGCTGTTCGAATTGCAGCACTGAGCTACCTATGCAACATGGTTGTCATTTTATCCTGCTCAACACATTTATTTTTTTTTAAGCATCCTCACAAGTGCACAAAATCTAAAGCAAATGAAGCAAATCAGCTTTGACACATTCCCAAACTACAGCTAGCTCGCATCTTGAGTCATCCATCTCATGATTTGTCAGAAGCCATGTGTTCATTTTTTTGTGGTGTAGCAGAAACACGGTAGGCTCAATTCTTCCTGCAGTTTTTGAAGCAAATGATTTGAAAAAGGGGAATCTATCTGTATTATTCTTAACATTTGTAGTAGGTACGAGCATCTTAAGGCATACCTTTAATCCACACCACAGTCTCTTCTTGTCCCTTTGTGAGAACACAGCCGTTCGTGCCACGTTACGCAGCAGTACCGTGATACTTCTGAACAGCATTTTTCTGAGTAATCATTGTTTGCTACTAAGCCCAGCTCGTTAACAAACTGATTCAACACTACCAAGCGAGCTGTATGCTAAACAAAAATAAAATCGAACGAGTGGCACAGGCCATTTAAACGCTTGGCAGTTCCAGGAAGTTTATAAAACAAATTCCAGGAACCATGTATAAGAAAGCACCATTGGTGATGTAAGACAAAAGCACACGGAGGAAATTTTTAAAAAGTAAAATAAGGCTTATTTCTCTGTAAAAATCTGCTAAGGTAAAAGCCTCTTATTTCATTTTAAGTTTCATTTAGACCTGCTCCTTCCCTTTTTCTCCTATAGAAAAAGAGTAAATGAGGGAACTTAAAAAAAATTGTTAAAAACACACTATTAAGTAAGTTTTCTCAGGGCACTTTCTTCTCCTTAAGAAAAAAAAAAAATCTCAACACTATTCATTTGTGTATGTGACTACAAGCATTAAAGTAGAAGTCACAAATGAAAAAAGTATTTAAACAAATTTATCTTAGTTCTACAATTCCTCTCTTTTTGACAAACTATAAAAAAGCTAAAACCAACATAAAATATACCTACTGCCCTCTTAAAAATTAAGTACTTCCAAGTCAGATTTAAGTGACAAAAAAAAAAAAAAAAAGAAATAAAATTACTCTTTAAAAGGATACTTTACAAGTTTTGTCCAAAATAGAAGAGCTCATGACAAGCCAATAGAATGATGGAAATTTGTTTTGATCCCAAAAGGAGAAAGTGGAAGGAAAAAAAAACACATGACAGATGTACAAGTATTTAAAATTCATACAGCTCTAAATGAAAAGCAGACTGGACTCTACACACACGAATTTTAAAATTTTATGCCAAAATTGTGATGTCAAGCAGTAAATAAACACAGATTTTTTTTTTTTTTCCTGCCAGCCCCACCTAGATGAAATTCTAGCTGGTTTCTGTCCTCCTCCCATTAGGCTGTCTGCACCATCTAACTCTGCCCTGCTCCTCCGGCAGGAACGCAGAAGACAGGCTTTTGTGAGGAAAAGGACGAGCTAACTCACCTCTAGTTCAAAACACACAGAAAACAAGTTAGCAATATTTCTTAAGCATTACTATAATAAGAATCAGAACCACTAGAAAACACAAAGTTTTCAGACGTTCGGCATGAATAATATTTCCTAGACAATAAGAAGCTGCATTACCCTCAAGCTCACCCTTCATCTCCTACCCCCAGCTTTACTTATCCCAGATGAACTGCACGAGAATACACTAAACGCAGCTAGACAGCTATTTGGACTAACATTCAAAACATTATTACCTTGGAAATAGACATAAGTGCTTATATGTTCATTCTGCATGACTCTGCAGAATAATTCAGCGTCACAATCACAATGAATGAATCAACAGAACCATAATTTAACCTAGACTCCTTAGTTAAATTTGCAATGCATAATTCAGTTACACACAGACTCTTTTAGACACCGAGTAAAATATAACCCTCTTCTGGAGCCTCCTCCAAGCACTACGCATACTGAAACGTTCTCCAAGGCGTTGCTGGTTTCCCCCCCATGCTACCAGTTCGCAGGCTTTGCTGCGACTCTAACAGCACACACGGACATTTAACAGGACCTAAGCCAGTCAGCTACTTTTATTTCAAGAGATGGGAGCTCAACCTTCCTAAAACCAGCAGCCAAGCCAGCTTTAACTACTGCGCTGTACAATTTATTACCCAAAACAAGCTTCAAATTGAGTTACAGTAATTGTTTTACTATATCAGGCCATCCATCAAATTGAGAACCCTGTACCACTAGCTACTGCCTTAGTGCCTTAAAATTAGGGATTGCAATAACATGCAATTACTTTTCTCTGAATCATTTTGATGCGGGGGGATGGAACAACAGAGGTGAGAGTTGGAGAATTAGCGATTTTCCCAGAAACATTTATTTCTGGTGTACCTTCAACAACGCATGATGTAAAAGCACAGGGATCTTTAGCCAGTGCTCCCTACAGAATGCCCTTTATTTTAACATGAAATAGACCCGCATGAAAAAACAGCTGTCCTAAGAATACCTGATCTGTTTTTCAACTACTTAATACTTTCAGTAAGCAAGACCAGAGCAGATAAATTCCTCCAAAGCTTGGTATAAACGAGCTGCTGCAAGCTTGCTACTTACCACATGGTAAGTTACGAACAAGTGGAGTAGCACTTTCAGCCTCGTGGACCAAAAGGTTCAACTCTACGTACTACTGTCAGCACAGATGTACCTGTATGTCTATACTAGACTCATTCCAAACCTCTTTGTGTATGTTTTTTTCTTCTTCTTCTTTAAGAGAAGGTGCACCTTAGAAAATTAACAGTCCTCTTTAGTCCATCTTTCACCACCTTAGTCTCAGCCTGAAAGAACAAGTGTAAAGCAGCTCACTGACACACACTGGTTTGCTCCTGAGGTAATGAAAGGGAACTGGTTCTTTGCGCAATTAATCATTAAAATATAATGGTGTTAACAGAGAGGCTGCAACACCATCTCAACTACCAGCTGTGGGAGCAATCTGTAGGACAGAAACGCTGGTGTTGTAGAACTAAAAAGCAGTTACTTAAGTTTACATATGTCCAACAGCAACACTGATAATGAGAACAAAGCCACTGCTCAGGATCCCAACCATTGCACAGGTTTTCATACCACCGTATCTAAGACTTTCAGACCACCTTCCCAAACACCACACAGACTTTCCTCAAAATACTGTAAATAAGGACTAGATGAGGTAGCTCTTTGATTTAAGTCTCATTTTTCTTCCTTATTCCATCAAATACCTTTTCAGCACAAGACTTCCTGAAGAAACAAGCCACTGACTATTTGGTTACTTATTAAGAAAGAGAACCATTAAACAGTAACCACAGCACTGCCTAGAAGCCCTTTCTGTGTTAGAAAGTATAAGAACAATGAAACACAGTGACAGCACGCCGTGTCGATGTCCCGGTCCCCTGACACTTGGTTACACAAAGGTGCACGAAGTTACAAAGAACAAAGTTTGGAATGGCCTAAATATACAGCCCTTCATTTTCACTCCAAACCACATTTAATAATTCAGGGCAGGGGAAGAGGAGGTGACAAATGTCAACAAGATAGGAACAAACAATCTCTGAGAACAACAAAGCGTGTTGCGCTGCCTGCTAAATCCGCTGCACTACCATCCTGTTCCATGGGGATTCTCTGCCTTCCCCCTCCTCAAGCACCACCAACAGAAATAAAATCCAGCAGAGAAAATCACAGACACCTGAATATTTCAGATAAGTTAACATAATAGTTCTGAGTGTATACCCTGTGGTGCTTGTACCCTAGAAGACCTAAAACATGCCTGTGATATCTTTGAATGGCTACAGTGAATCTGAAGTCACCTTCAGCCAGCCAAAATCCAGCTTGCCCCGAAAAGTAACATCCCCAGCAGATCCCCCAGGCCCTCTGACCATCTCCCTCCTGACGCTGTGAGGCCCACGTGGTGCTGAGCGCGCGGAGCCAGCTGAATCATCTGAAAATCATCGTTGTGCTGCTCATTTCTCAGACAGTTCAGCTCCCTTATCTGACTGCCTGCACACTTGGATGAGCACACAAAGGATGCAGCGGGACTGGATGGCTTTCAGCAACAGCACACAATTAGATCAGCTACACCCACAGCGAAACTGCAACATGAAAAAACAATTACCCCGGAGTCAAATGATGCACCAGAGCTTGTTTGTGTGTCCAGGCCCTAATAAACATGTTTTAAAGCCTATCAGCAATTCAGAAGGCTCCCTCAACTCTGCTCAAGTGAGCTATTAACCCTCTCAAGAGCCCTCAATTTTCATCCCCCATCAGGAGAAACCCTCTGCCTCTCAAGAAGAAAAGAAAAACAGCAGTTCAATAAGTTTTCACAGCTGATACATGAAAATAAAAACATCCTGAGACCTGAGGAGTCTGGGCGCCCTTGGTACTTAGGCTGTATGTTATGCACCAGGGATGCAATTCGCAGAAAGTCTTTGGCCCTAGCGCACAGGTGTAGGGCTGGCAGCAGAAACACTGACTTGGCACTCTGGAATAAGAGACCTCAGCCTCAGAGCAAGAATCAAGTAGTTTATGCTCCAAATAGCGACTACAGAAAAAAAAAATATATATATATATTTATATATATATAGAAATACTAGAGTTCAAGGCACTGAAGAAAACAAACCACAGCAGAGCATTTCTGAACTCATGCATTTCCCTGTGGCATTACAAGCCTGCACAGCGTGGTGTTAGCTCATAAGAAAATGAAATGTTTGTTTTCACTGGCCAAAAGAGAAAAATTTAAGTAATTTACGAGATGAAAACTGCATCCAATTTAAGATTATTTGCACAAATTAAGCCACAGAAATAAAATATATTAAGACTACATGTTTTGGTTTAATATTTGAAAGTTAACTCTTATAATAAATAAATGTTTTCAAAAAGAGGACAAAACCAGGAACAATGTCTCTTGAAAAGATATGCTCCACTAGATCCACATAATTACATCCATAATAAATGGCATGGGTTTGCAAATAATAGAACAGAAGCTTGGGGTTAAATCCCATCAGCTGTTGCACAGCGCCTTTCCTCCCTTCCAGAGTAAAAGTCAGGCTCCTAACGTTACACTGATCGGTACTTTTGATTCTTAGCTTTTCTCAGCCCTCTCTGTGAAGTTTAGTGAAAGTTCAAGGCATTCAAGTCAGAGGAACGGTGCCAGCGCATGACAAAACATGCCCTCTGCAGAAAGAAAAGGCAGCATCTTAAAGGCAGAAAAAAAGATACAGATACATTATTGCTATGTTATCATTAGAGGAATGAAAGAACATGGGGCTAAATCAACATCAACTTCTAGCTTCGCAGCGAAAGATTCCTGAGTTGGAGTTCAATGAGTTTTTGTTTAATGAGTACAAGACATTGTGAAAAACACTTCTTTTGTATGAAACAACCTTCACCTTGCAAATGCACTTCTGTGCCAGTTTTCACAAGCCTAAAACGTCAAGTGATACTAAGTTCACACATCTTTGACAACCAAAGCCAGAGCAAACATCCAGGAAGGAGAGAAGTACCGAAGTAACCAACTGCTTTTTCTCTCCTCCCCCAGTTTCCAGGTAGGGGCAAAGTGGAGAAGGACACACAAATGTTTACCGCCAGCCTAAGAAAGCTTTGTTAAGAAAAGCAGGAAAAGAGAAGGGACCCAATTACCACCGTATGGATCCAATTACCACGAGCACATGGATTCAGAATCAAGTCCAAATTACGAGATGTACACCTCATGTCATTACGTACCTATTCTAAGTTAGTATCCATCTGCATTACAACAAAGAAGGGTCTGAATGAACTTGTCATTAGAGCTTCTTAGCTTAATCTTTAAAATTTCTTTCTTCTCACTTTCTGTCTTTACATCCTCTTTTATACTGGCTACGTAAAAGAACCCCAAACCCACCATACACTGAGACTGCACCTCCACCTCTTTAAAGGATAAAACACGATACGGGAGCGACTTGTGCCAAGTTTTACCACTCAGCTTGTGACCATTGCTTGAAATGGAAAACATGGCCTTCGACAACCACATGCATTTACAATGCCTCGGCGAATTCACCTCTTGGTTCAGGAAAAAAGAAATACAGTAAACAAATTGTTCCAACCCAAAGAAAAGTCCCTAATTCACATTGTTGTGTTCACCTATGCATGTTCAAAACAACCTTCATGCAACCCAGTGTTTACTGGCTGCATTATGGATGGGAGCTGCTCCCTCTCCTTTTGCATGAGCTCAAAAGTTCTCCACAAGTCTAAATCTCAGTTGTGGAGGTCAGAACCACTACAAACAGCCTGAAAGCTCGAAGGGAAACCTTGCTTTGACGAACACTACAAGCAGGGCTCACTCTTCCCGAAAACGTTATTCAGAAATTCAGAGACTGAATTATACAACAGCGCACCTGTAACGAAAACAATAGGGGCAACAAGTTGCTAACAGTTGCTCAACTCAGACATCTTGATTGCTGTCCTCTCAACTACTATAGTTCACAGGATAACAGAAAAAATATGTATGTTGATGCTAGCAGAGACAGGCCTGAACTACAGTAGGGGAATTAGTACCTTTTCTACCTTTTCTATCACAGATTACCTTTTCTATCACAGATCCCCACCTGAGATGCAAAGCACACACAGGGCGATAAAAGATAAAAAGGAAAGCAACGAAAAAAAAAGGAAAAAAAGGCAAGAAAGGGCAGCAAACCTGGGCCGTGCGCCTGGCCGCTCCGGCTCTCCTGGTGCACACCGAGCAGCAAGCCCCGCGGGGCTCCTCGGGAGCGAGCCGGGGACGCCTCAAGCTGCAGCTCCCAAGCCGGGGGAGCGACGGCGAGGCCGTGCGTGTGCACAGCAGCGTGCAAAAAGCGCGCCCGGGTGCGTGTGCACGGGCGGGCAGCGGGCGCGCCCCCGCCTCCCGCCATCCCGCCGGCCCCGCCCACCCCGCGGAGGCCCCGCCCCCTCGAGGCGCGAAGCCCCGCCCCCCCCCCCCCGCGGCCCGGCCGTGACGTCCGCAGCGCCTCCGCGGCTCGCGCAGTGCGGGCGCGGCCCCGCGCCCCGCCGGGCGGAGGGGGCTGCGCGCCTCCGCCTGAGGGGAGGGGGGGGGGGGGACACACAACAAACAACACATAGGGAAGGGCCCGGTTAAACATAAATAAATAAATAAATAAATAAATAAAATAATAATAAAGCCCTGAAGTTTGTGTGTGTGTGTGTTTTTTTTTTTTTTTAAAGTCGTCTTTTTTTTTTTTTTTTTTTTTTTTTTTGCGGGAAATTCAATTTTTCGGGCTGCTGAAGGGAGAGAGGAGAGGAGGGGATGGGAAAAGGCAAAGGGAGGAGCCGGAGCCGGGCCGGCGGCCGCTGCCTTACCAGGTTCTGGTAGCTGCGCGGGTGCTCCTTGCCCGTCCAGTCCGTGCGCTTGGGCAGCAGCTGCAGGAGGGGGGGACACAAACGGGGGGGGGCAGAGCCGTGAGCACCCCCCCGCCGCCCCCAAACAGCGGGCAGGGGGCGAGGGGAGGGAGGGAGGGGAAGGGAAGGGAAAGGGGGGTGAGGCCGCGGGCGGGGCGAGCGGCGCCGCTTACCTCTTTCTCCGCCACTTCTCGGATCAGGACCTGCGGCGACAACAAAAGGGGGACGGGGACAATAAAATCGATAAATTGGGGGAAGCAGGGAGGGGAAGGGAAGGGAAGGGAGGGCCCTCGGCTGGGGCCCGGCCCGGCCGCCCCTTCCCTTCCCATCCCATCCCTTCCATCCCATCCCATCCCACCCCTTGCCGTCCCCGGCAGGCCCCGGCGGCGCCATCCGCCCCTACCTGAGCCGCTTGCTGGCAGGGTCCGTCCTCCAGAAAGCGGGCGATGAGGAAGTAGAGCTCTGCGGGGACAGCGGGGAGAGGCGCTGAGGGCTGCGGAGCCCCCCTCGCCCCTTGATTTTCCCCCCTTCTCCCCCCTCCCTCCTTTCCCCGTTTCCCCCCCTCAGCGCTCACCCGCTCGCAGCTCCGCCGTGTGCCTGCTGCCGCCGTCCCCGGACATGGCGAGGCGAGGACCGGAGCGGCGGGAGGAGGAGGAGGAGGAGGAGGAGGAGGGAGAGGGGGGTGGGCGGGGGGGAGGAGGAGGAGGAGGAGGAGGAAGGGGGGGGGGGGTCGGGCCGCGCTCCCGCGGCAGCGCCGGGGCCCAGCGGCCGGCCGGCGGCTGTCAGTGGAGCGGGACGAGGCCGGGCTCCACCATTCGAGCCCCGGGCGGGCAGCGGCGGCGGCAGGAGGAGGAGGAGGAGGAGGAGGAGGAGGAAACAACAACTCGCGGCCGCCCGCGCCGCCAGCAGCCAGCCGCACGCGCGATCCCTCCGCCCGGAGAAAGAGTCCCTCCTCCTCCTCCTCCTCCTCCTCCTCCTCCTCCCTCCGCGCCCCCCGCCTCAGCCCCGCCGGCCCCTGGCGCCGCGCCGCCCCTCCCCCGAGCCCCCGGCCCCCGTGAAGAAGATGGAGGAGGAGGAGGAGGGAGGAGGAGGAAGGAAGAGTGGGGGGGGTGCCGCTCCTCCTGCCCTCGCAGGCTGAGGGGAGAGGAAGGAGGGAGGGCGCCGCGTGCTGTGTGTGTGTGAGTGTGTAAATGAGCGTGTAAATGTGTGTGTGTGTGTGTGTGAGTGTGCTCGGGCAGAAGATGGCGGGGCGGGAGGGCCGCTGGGTGTCGGAGCGGCGCTTTTCTCTGCGCCGGCAGCGAGGGAGGGAGGGAGAGGGCGGCCGGAGCGCGGAGGGATACGGAGGGAGCGGGAGGGGGAGGAGGAGGAGGAGGAGGAGGAGGAGGAGGGGCCGCCGAGGCTGGAGGCTGCCGAGCCGCGGTGGCGCAGCCACGGGAAGCGAGCGAAGCCAAAATGCCCCCGGGGAGCGCGGCCCCGCTGGGGAGGCGGGCTGAAGGCCGGCCCTCCTCCTCCTCTACCTCCTCCTCTTCCTCCCTCCCCCCTGCCTCAGGCAGCGCCCCCCCCCCCCCCCCCAAGGGGGAGTGTGGGGGGGGCTCCGGTGCCCCCCGGCGCCCGCGCATAAGTCAGGCGTGTTGGTTTTAGGACAAAAAAAAAAGAGAATAAACATTAAAGAAACCAAAAACAACAACAAAAAGAGCACCCCCCCACCCTCCCAGCCTCGTGTGTGGGCGCTGGGTTCCTGCCACGGGGGCGCCTGTAGGTTGAGTTCATCCTCCTCAGCTCGTCCTCATCCTCCTCCTTCCTCATCTTCATCCTCCTCATCCTCATCTTCCTCCTCCTCCTCCTCAGGGCGCTGCTCGCTGTCCTCGCCTCGCCCGGGAGCGGAGCCGCCGGACCAGCGGAGGTAACGCGGGGCTGGCCCCGGGGGGGGGCCCAAAACGCGGCCCCCGGGCGTGCTGAGGGCCCCTCGGGGCCGGGAAGGGGGAAACAAAGCGCAGCCCGATGGTGGTGAGGTGAAAATGGGGGAAAATCGGTAAAAATAGGGGGTGAGGAGCGCGGCGGGCCGCCCGCCTCATGGCTCGCCGCGAGCCCGGGCTCTCTCGGGTCGAGCCGCGGCCTTGCGAGGAGGAGCGGCTTTCGGGGCAAAAAGCGGCGATTTTAGCAAAAAAACGTGTCCGGCTTTCACACACGGGGCTGGTAGGGAGGGTAACCGGCCGGGCCAGGAGTGCCTGAGGTGGCACGGGAACCAGGCAGGAATACAGCGGGCGCAACGAGCCCTCGGGCCTCCCCGCTGCAATTTGGGGCCAAATCGGGTTTAATCCGTGTTTTCCGGGCCCGGGAGCTCGGCCCCAGAGCCCGCAGCTTTGTGCTGGGCACCCAGCTGGCCGCAGCCGCCCCTCTGCCTCCCTGCACAGGGAGAGGAGCTAAAACCTCGCCGCTTTCCCTCGCTTCTTCCCGGTCACCTCACAAAGAGGGATTAACAACTGGGTTCATACAGCAGGAGCCCAGCTCCCGTGCCTTTTGGCGTACAATCATCAAATACCCTAAAAAAAAAAAACAACCCAAACCTTAAAATCCTAATCTAGCGCGGTCTATAATCGAGGGTAGAAGCGCTCCCCGGTGCAGATGTCCCTGAAGCAGCAACACCCTACGTGCTATGCCCGATCGGTTCATCTGTAGCTTCCCTCGCTTTTAAATTACAAAATGTCTGGGTGTCTCCCTTTCCCCGGTTTTTGCAACAATAACCATGCTCTGCCTCGGCTTCACTGCAGACAAACACTTGAAATAAAGTGAAATGGCAACGAAATCATTTACGGCCTAATAAAGATTAAAAAAAAAATAAAGCGACTGGAGTCTCTTTCTTAGCTATGTAGAATATGTATCATAATACCTCGTAGGTGGTTCTCACAACAAAGGACTACACGAATAATGTGATTAACATTTTAATTTCCCCTGGTGTTTACATATAAGAATGTATACTTAAATATGACATCACTAAACCTATAAACCAAGGAATTGAGAATTTTTAACGGTCGACGAGTCTGAAAGTAGAGGAAAACTACCCTGAATATATCGAACTTCCCCGTTCCTTTGGCAGCTTGTAACTTTTCCTGATGCAGATTAAAATACAGCCCACAGAATCAAAATGTTCGTGTGTTTTGAGACTAAAATAAGGATTGTGTCTTTCATTTGATTTTTTTTAGAGCACCTAGCAAAATGGAATCCCAGTCCCCGACTCAAGCCCGACCACAGCAGTGCTACAAATACTAATTAATGAGCAGCTTTTACAAACATACATTCCTCTTCTCCGTACAGATAAAATCTGATTTTGTTGATGTTGTTTATATGTGGCTTAACACGGAAGTCACAATGGCCACAAGAGAAGATGCAGCGTTATTATTGTTTGGTGATGCATGTTCGAGTTTTAACAATTCCTGCAGCAGTAATAAATATTCCGTTAATTTTTTTCAGAGATTAACAGGGCGTTTGTTTTTGTTTTTTTTTTTCCCCTGATGCAATTCAATTGAGGATGTTTTTGTTACCATACACTAGTGGAGAAAAACACCCTCATCTCTGAATTTTTACAATCTTGAGTGTAGGGCTTTCAAATAATTCCCTTCCTTTTGAGTGATCTTGTCACCTTACATTATCCTTAAGTAAAAATACATCTCTTCTACTCTGTCACTGAAATTTAATGTTTTTTAAGAGATGTTTTCACTCTGTAAAAATTGGCATAAAAAAAAAAAGTGTAATTACTTTCCTTCTTCAGATATAACAATTGTTAGAACAAAAAGGAAAATATCAGATTTTTTTTTTAAATCTGATAATTTGATTGTTTTAACATCTGATATTATTACACATTCTTTTTGCTGATGTTAAATGTTCCATTATATTTTTGTGGCTTTCCAATTTGAATATACATACATGTTCACTAAAATAATTTTTAAAAATAATAAAATTTACTAGATTTTGCTTTTAATAAAGCTGAAAACTTAGTTATGGACTGATGCAAAGACTTTTTAAAATTTTTCCTAGCTATGTTGGCTTTTTTTTTTTTTTCCTTTTTTTTTTTTTTTTTTTTTTTCCAGAACATGTTTGGCACTAAAAGTATCCAAATATAGATATGTTCGGGAAAATGCTCTTGGATTACTGCTTATGTTTGGTAAATAAAAAATGTAGTATCTCTGATTTCTTCTCATTTTGTGTGTCTTGGTAAGTTTTTTTGTTTGTTTTTAATTTGTATTCTTCCTTCGTTATACTTTATATCAGTTATCAGTGTAGTTTAGCTATCTTGCAACCAGAAAGTGCGTTACATGTTGGCTGCAGTTTGATATGAAAATGCTTTCTGTTTCTCATGAAATCTGGTCTTTTCTTTACAGACAAAGGAAAGTATTTATGGCTTGTAAATTGCCAAGCCGGACAATGTAGCTAAATACTTGAATCACAATATTGGGGGAGCGGGGGTAGGTTGTGTGAGCAACATAAGGCATTCACTAAGCTTTCTTGGTTAATTTTTTTTTTTTTTATTTTTTCCCCCCTCAAATGGGAATTATCACCACCAGTTGCTCGTCTTTTTGTGACTGTTGGTTCTTACTCTTGAAACCAACCATTAATTTGTCAAGGGTGAGAAGAGTGATGTTATTATGCAGCCAGCCAAGTTGTTTGTGGGTTTTTTTATTTTTTATTTTTTACTGTTGTTGTTATTTTGTATAATACATACCCGCATAAGGAACCAAACGTGTCAAAATACAATACTACCCCGAGTAAATTCCTTCTGCAGCTTTAAACAATAACCTACAATTTAGCTAAATTGCTTCACACCAAAATGGTCTTAAACACCCACTTGCTTATGCTTCATGCCTAAAAGATCCTTTCTGCACTCTACGTCGGTAACCTAGAGGAACATTCAACTGGAAAGCTCCTTACGGATGGTGTAGCCAACATGCATTCACCCTGGTCCCGATCCTAAATACTGAAGTGTATGCTTCCATTCGTGACCTTTATTTCCTTTCTCTAGCGCACCATTACCACTGAACATGGATGTCTTCCCACTCAACCCAAAATACGCCATTTCACCTTTTGCTTTCTTTTCCATGATGGTGAACAGTAGCATGGCATTAGAGATCTCTATTACCCAAATTAACACCATCATTGACAAATTATTGTTTTATAAAAGCACACAAATCGATTCACCCCTAACAAACGTATTTTTAAGTGTTCTTCTCTTCTGCAGGTAGAAAAGTCCTGTCACTTATGAAAACATCTCTCATTTTTGTATAAAAATTAATAATAAACCTTGAATCTCCCAACAAGAATCTGAAACCAGATCTATGCCTCATTTATATTTTGAGCGGAAAATGAGTCTGGTTGAAAGTCATCCTCTAGTCTGCTGTTATCCAAATACATGTAGGCTGCACTAACTACAAGATCCTTTCAGTTTCACTATTAAATATGTGAATGAACATGAAAAATTCCCCTTATAAACAGAAACTAAGAATTAGACCTATGTTAACTCCTACTGAATAAAAGACTTCTACTGGTTTGTTTCTTTTTTTTTTTTTTTCTTTTAAGTAATTTAATTTTTGCCCCTGTATGTTGTAAATTAACTTCGATTACAGTAACCGAATCAGTTTGACAGTACAGCTTTCTATGCTGACTATGTTTCCTAATTATCCAGAGAATTTCAAGAAAAAAAAGATTAAACTGCTGTACTTAACTGTGCGCTGTTAGGCTGTTCTTCACAGAGAATTTGGGGTATTTGCCACGTTTGGTTCCACGTCCATTTTGATGCCTTTCAGGTTTTCTCACGATTCTAGACCTTGTTTTTTTTGCTTCTTAAGCAGGACTTAGGAAAATAAAAATAACATGCAGGGTCTATTTTAGAGGAAGGGTAGTGCAAAATGTATATAGGAGCAGGAAAACAACATTTACTATGTTGCTTTCTATACCGGCAGGCATTTTCTGATGTCATTACTTCTACAAAACTTTCAAAACTTTGTTGTTACTATTCTTTCTAGTAAGGTACTCCAGTACACCAAGGCACTTTCCACTGAGCAGAAGAGTTAAGATGTATCAATGGTTTGCTTCACTGGTTTCATTTTAGAGTTGTAAACCTCAGAGGGCTTATTTTAAGCCTAAGTGACTTTTGTTTAATGTTCACAAATTGTAAAGTGTATTCAGACACATTTTAATAGTGTCTGTAAATGACTGTTTATCTTCCTGTTTCTCCAAATGAAAATCTAGATTTCCGTTCAACCAAATTTCAGGGCCATTCACGATTAGGGGGTTGGATCTGATGTTTTAAATTATTGTAGTAGTCTTGTAGAAGCATTACAACTTTTTAAAATGCAGATGAGGGGTTATCTGTCTGAATCTTCAGTGTGAGGCTGGTAGCAGTAGATTTGGTATAGGCTTGGAATTCCCCTGAAGTTCATGCAGCGGACTACTACAATTTACATCAAAGTAATAACTTGAGAAATGCTGTCATACTTTTATCTGAGATATAGTCTGATATAATTACAGGAAATGCTGAAGGGAACATATTTCAGCGTTTACAGATACTCACTGTATGCAGTTTAGATAAAACCAGGAGAAAGATCAGAGATCTACCCAGAGAAGAGTAGAAGAACATTGTAGGTAAAATTTCACGATGATACATTCAAAATAATCCATCAGAAGAAATAATGGAAGTCAGTTATGCTCCTTACGGGCTCCTCAAGAAATAAAAGCAAGCAAGCTAAATTCAATATCTAGCTTTAACTTTAAAAAAGACCATTCTAGTTATGTACTCACCATCAAGAATGTGATTTTTTTTTCTAGAACTCTTAATGTGAAAACAGTGAAAAAATCCAATGATCCATCTTATGTTGGAAGATCATGCTGAGTCTTCCACCTTATCTCAAAAGAATTAGAATTCAGAGATACATGATGAAAATAGGTAAGACCAAGAAAAAATATTATTTTAAGGATAGAATTAAAGACCAAGGAAATGGAATAAAGTATTTGAAGAAGGTAAGATAAAAAAATGGCACATAAAATATCTGTTTCAGAGAAGATAAAGAAGGATCTTCAGTAAACTGTAGGACGTAGTGCAAGAACTGAAGTCATTGAAAGGTTTCAGATTAAAAATGATGTTTTCCCCCCATCACAAAATATAGCCATCTTGGCTTCATTTTGCCTCAGAACCACCAAGGCAAAGCTTTTAGCAGTCTTCAGAAGAAAGAACTGACACTTCTGTGGGCAATCCAGCAAAAGAACAAGTGCAGAATGGAAGGATCATTAGGCTGATCCGCTACCGCACTGCCCTGTTGCGAGCCTTAAGACAATGCCTCGTTTCTCCTACGTGTTTCCTTCAAATGTGGTTTGATTTCGCTTAGGGCTGTCATGTATTTTTATTTCTATGTAGCAGAAATATCTGCTTTCCCCAAAACAGCCATGATGCAATGCAAGGAGTACCAATATTTGCACTTACAGTAAAGATTTTAGTGCTGTTAGCATCAAACCATTTGGCTGACAGTGCCTCCTTTGCATAGCATATGTGATTTGTCAATCACCCATGAAATACACATCACTGAGGTTCTGATCTCCATTTACTGTTCAGTCTTCTGAGAAAATCCTGGGCTGCAGATCCAGATTTCTTAATATTTTGTTTTCCTCTCTAGCATCCAACTGATGCCTTGAAATGATTACTTTTAATTTTTCAGATTGCCTAGATAATCTGCAAAAGGGTTTTGGTGTGCCAGGTAGGCATGGTTTACTAACTGAGGTATAAATTGTGTAAGGTAGCTGCTGCTGTAAAATCATTGCTTCCATCTCTTGATTTTACCGATATAAAAGTACAAGAGACAGGAATTACGATTACCCTTGCATTACACGATGCTGATTTTTTGTTTGCTTCCTTGTTTTAAACCCAATAAAAATGAAAGATGGAGATCGGCACATGGGCTTCCCTTTTTTCCAGGTAAGGACCTACCACAAAACTAAGAGATTGTGCTCATTCTAGCTCAACTAATCTTGAGTTTTTCCATGTAAAGTGGAGAGGCTCATTAAGTGCAGGCCAAGAAGAAACCTCTTTCAAAGGTGTCTGCCTGGATGGCTGGCTCGTTCTCTCTGGAGGTACAAAGTGCTTACCATGTTTGCTTCCCGGAGGAAGAATTGGAACTGAACTTGGATTTCCCAAGCATCCAAGTGGGTGAAAACTACAATGCTGCTGGATAAAAGGCAGGGCTACCATTGTGGTTGGGAGCTAGGGTGGTAAATGGGCTCTGGAGATGTTTAACGAGGGGCGCTTGCAAGCAAGGCGAGCAGAAGATGCCTGGATCCTGAGTGGGAACAGGCAGCGTTGGGGACCCTCAGAATTCTACAGATATCCAGAAACTCCTACTGGTGGAAAATTAAGCATCTACATTTTGTATCTCCACATTATTTCGTAGTTAACTGCTGTACATGCTCTCACCCAGCTTTGGGTTACCTTATCACAGCTACCCCGCTAGGGTAGGTGTTCCTGAAGCAAGATCTAGAACACGAGCATGCCGCTCGTTTTTGCATGGGCGCATTCTGTTAAAGCTCAGGCTTCCGAGATCAAATAAAACAGAAGGAATTGAACTTGATCTTTCAGCATCAAGTTTCACTAGTACTAATTGCCTCTCAGCAGGCCCTTGTAAGCAAAGCACTGAATAACACTAAAACTCAGTCAACTCGCATAAAGAAACGAGATGTTTCACGATGACTAGATCGAGCATTTAAAGAAACACCCAGGTATTTGTCTTTAACACAGTTCCAATTTGGGAGTTCATTACTCTGGCCATAATAAAAATACATTTACTTAGTCCGTGCATAAGGTTTTGGTATATATGTTTGAAAGCGCTTTTGAGGAGAAATGACTGCACATTTAACCTTCCACCTAAATACAGCTGAAGTCTGAACCACCGAGTTAAAACACCAGGAATGCTAACCCAGCATCTCAGCGTTCGGGGAGCTGGGACCCTCCAAAATCCTTACCTTATTTTTATACCGGGTTTCTTTTTGTTTGCATGCCAGGTATGCTCGGTCTTATAAAACAGCTGGATCATGTTTTAAGCTTTATCTGCTAGACATTTATAAGAAATGAAAGCTGTGGTTTTTACAGCTTATTTTCCTCTAGATCTGAGCAACAAGGTAAAACATCGAATTCCTGCAAGCTGAGAAATAAAAACAGAAAAGATAAATTCTCCTATGTAATCTGATACAATTCATAAAAATCAGTAGGGTTTGAGAAGAACAAGCTGCAGGAGGAATTACTTGAAATCTAAGTAACACTGAAAATAACATACTGACATTTTAAAGGAGGGATCACCTGGATCCTGTTGATCAAAATTTCATCAGAACTTGATCTTTACGTCTCAGATTAAACCTTACATTTCAACACATGGTTAAAATTCAGAGAACTCTGGAAAATTTGTTTTGCACAAAACAGAAAAGAGAGTTGCCTAATAAACTACCAAAAATATTTCCTGGCGAGCCTGCCAGCTGGCAGTTTCTGAGTTTTGGTTTCGCTGTGTTTGAGGGATGAACAAGGAACACAGAGACAGAGAGCAGCTGATGAATCAGCAGAAGTCAGGGGGAAGACACCTGCGCTGTAACAAACTCCTGAACAGGATGTAAAACTATTTTAAAAATGGGAAAAAATAGGGATTTTTTTTTTTTAAAAAAAGGGCATTCCCTTAGAATGCTGAAAACAAACAGTGTCAGCTTTCCAGCCTTCAGGTAAATGCCTGACTTGAAGAATTGATTTATGCCAAAGTTCAGAGTCAGAAACTTAACATCACAGAGGCTCTCACTGAAGTTCCAGGATTGATGTTCCTGGTCACTGAAAGTTAAACATTTCTGTCAGTTCCTAAACCCAGCAGAATATATGCCTTTTTCCTCAGACTCTGGATAACAGTTACTGGCAATGTGAACAGTATAGGCAGCTGCATTTGAGTGCACAGACCTGAGTACCGGTGCTGTTTAAGTTGTTACTTAAATTCATTTTCAAAGTGGTCTACATTCTTAAAAACAAACAAACAAAACCAGAAAGAGGTATTCGTGCACCTAATCCCATTTAAAATAACCAAGCAAACAAAAAAACACACATTGAAACCCCACAACACAACTCTTAAATTCTAATAACGGGGCAATGCCTCAGCTCTGTTTATCTCAGTTAAAGGTCCTTGTGTTGGAAAGAAAACTAACCAAATCAGAAGCCCTAACCCCCCTTTCTTTCTTTGGATCTTTAAATCAAAACCAAATACTACCCAAGTGAAATAAGAAAATCCTTCAGCCCTTTATGGTAGACCACTCTCTGCATCCGAGACCTTCTCAGACCAAGTATTCTCTGGTCATTTAATGCTGGGTGTTTCTGACAGCACAGGCCTCTCTGCAGGAGGTCAGGTCATGGCATAGTTACACAAAATACCACTTTGAATTCCAGCGTGCAGAAGGTAAGGAGTACTTGTTGCTATATTTCTCAGCTCTGAATGTTACCAGTGCTAGTAAACTGGCTTGCACTGGTGCTCACACCCTTCCTGAGGCTGACTGCTTTGCCCTGGCCAGACTCATTTTATTAAACTCTTGACAATGCGGATGCAGCTGTCCTGCTCGGGTGGTTAAAATTTGGGCTGAGCTAAACCTTGAACCATGCCAAGAGTTGCTTGGGAGAAAGCTGGTTGGCCTGGACCCAATGCAGGGGCTGTGCTGACACTTCAACAGGGTAAGCAGCTGGGTTCAAGTGTCTAGCCCTGGCACCCTTTGGTTTGCTAGCTTCGTGACACTGTGACAAACACAGCGCCAATGACCGCCATTGGGCTTCGCTTCTTAAAAAATAATCAGATTTTAGTATGTAAACTGTACGTGACTGTAGCATGTAAAATATGGAACGTGTCCAATACGAATGGCCTTTGTTCAGAAGTTTGAGGCTGAGCTAAATCCTACCCAGTTTCTAACAAAACCCTAATACATCTCGGAACATTTTTGCACAGCGTCTGAATTATTCAATCCTTCCTTTTGTCCAGCAAATAATGACAAAGCTATGAAATGTTTTTTTGTTGTCGTTTTTGTTTTAAATACAGTGACCACTTGAATTTTGTGTTTTTTTTTTTTCCTTTGATCAGCCCATGATTTAGTAAAAATAGCTAAGTTCTTATACATATCATACCATACGGTAACGTATGTGGCATATGATACAAATCAAAATATTGCTGTATCATTTGGTCTGGGTCTGTAAATGTTGCTGAGAATTTGGGTGCAGGGACCTCAAGCTTACAGAACACTGATACTAGAGAGCCCATCGTAGCTTGCATTTTCCTGGTTCTTATGGCTGATGAAAACTTCAGACGCAGGGCAGCTGAGATTCAAATAATTGTCTGTAGAAGCTTCTCAGGACTACAGGAAAGATCACTGAAGGAAGAGTTGATGTGGAAAACAGAAACCTGGAAAATAGAAAGTGTAAAGCTGCTGAGAAGTTGGGAGAAAACAATTTAACGTTAGATGGAGGTAAACATAAATTAGCGGCCATCAGGGAGATTCACGGTGTGCCTCAAACTTCCACGCGGTTCTGAACTGCTGACTCCCTCTGGTTAGAGGCAGCAAGCAGCTGGTTGCAGTCCTTTGCAGTGAGTCTATTTAAAGTGCTTGAGGCACATTGCAAAGGAGATGATGCTGCGGTGATCAAACACTCGGCCGTACGAGGAACAGGAAGGCTAGTTAGTGCATGAAGAGCACTGAAAAGAATCCTTAAATGGGATTTGGGCTGAGGGCTTCTTGCTGCCTTGTGTTATCTGGCCTTCTGAGCAGGAAAAAATCCACCCAGTTTTGAAAGCCGTAACAGATAACAGAGCCCTTCGTGGCCCAACAATAACTTAGAAAGTATCAGACTGCTACACATGAGGATGCATTGTTGTAAGGAGCTATATGGTATCAAATGCACCATTGTCTAATTGCTTTATGAAATAAAGGGGACAGGCAGTGTCTTCCATGTTCGCTGATATAAAATGAGGCTCTTGTTTTTAGTGACAAATCGAGTCAGCCACTGGATCTTCTGTAAATGCAGGACTTGTACTGCAGGCTGCTCTATACGTATTGCTTCATGTGCTCCAGGGCCTATGGCCCAAAACCACCAGCCTGTCCTGAAAAGGCAAGCCAGGTCGCACAGGACTCCCTGCTGGCTGCTGCGTTCACCAGGTGAGGAGCACGATCACTGTTTTCACTCAACACGCCCAGCATCTCAAAAATTAGTCAGACACCCCTGCGAACATGTGAGTTGGACAGGGGCTTGACAGAGCCACAGAAAGGCAAAGAAAGGTCTCCCAACATCAGTTACTTACGACTCGTGTGGCAGTGATCCTCCTTAAATTCTTGCAGTTTCATCACTGAGGGTGACATCTACTTGGAAATACGGTTTCATTTTACCTGGCCTTTGGGATGCTTTTACAAAAGTATATACAACTGCTGCTGTAACTGGAGCTTGCAGCTCCTAAATTTCATACGGTTCCCACAGTCCTAGCGCCAGCTCTACTGCCAGAGAGGTGACTGCTCCCACACCCTGGAGGATTCCCTGCTACTGGCTTTGGGAGGCCGAGTTCACTGCGACCTGTCACCACGAACGCTGTGCTTGGCTCGAGGCTCACGTGCTAGCAGGGACAACTAACAAAGGAAAATCGTGTCCCTGAGCAGGGAGCTGCTAATGATCAGGGTAATGAGGTCCTAGAGCAGCGCTCCAAATGGAGCCAGCTGGGGAGAGAGAGTAGGGAGACCACGACATTTAAAAACTGAATAAATTTATAAAACTCTGAAATATGGCATGGAAGACTTCAGTAACAGGTTCCAGACTCAGAATTACCCCATAGGTCAAAACCTGCACATCCTAGTTCCCTTGGCTGGCAAAGCAGGCAAAGCTTCCTGAAAGGCTCTAGAAGCTCATCACCGAGCAGTTATCCTCGAGGTGGGAATTTGGCACCGATGCACAAATGATAGTTAATTGCAATGAAGTACACGGCAGCTTGATTTCTCTATTGCCCTCAAGGAAATAAATACAGTTACAAGATTTACCAGAAATATATCCCAGAGGGGAGGAAAAAAATGAAGTAGACTCGGTAACTGAATTGTTGATACAAGGCTTAAGGGGGAAACAGACTTTGGCGATGCTCATGGCTTGCTTGCATGTGCAGAGAATTTTGCAGGGTTTTGCTCTTGTACCTACCCCTAGAAAAATCAGTTTCCCTCGTGTTGCACGAGGTCTCTTCCTCCACCCCCACCTGCCCAGGTTACAGGGTTGAGACTTTTTCCATCTCTTACCTTTTTCTCCTTTCCCTGGCTTGCCTTCCACGGACTAATGCTGCTTTTGCAGTATTCACGCATCTTCTTTTCCACGTGCTGCTGTGCGGGAGCTTTCTTCCAGCCTCGTCCTGGGACATCCCCCGGCTGCCTCCTGTTGCCACAGCAGCAGCACTCCTCCCTCTGGGGCCAGATAGGCAGCCGGCTTTGGAGTGACTGTAAGCAATCACAAAAATATCTCCAGACCCACGGCTTCTCTCTTCTTGTCAGTTCCTGTAGCTGCAACTGACGTATTTACATCTGTTCCTTAATCTGGAGTGGCAATCAATCCCTTCATCTTATTGTAAGAGCTCGGGTCTTCTGCCATTACAGAATGTTATCAGAAATTAGAAGGGGGTTGGTTTGTTTTTAAGACATTAGATCATTGCCAGATTTTATTCGGATGCTATTAAGAGCTTAGAATGGCCTTCCAGCTGCCCTAGATAAGGCAAAAGTTCTTGTTCTAAAACCTTTACTTTGTGAGGAACTACGGTAGCATTTTATGCTGATTTTGAGGATGGACTGAAGACTCTGACAAGGTCATTGCTTCCAGCCTTTGCGTTGTCTCCAAGTTCTATCACTTGGCATTAAATCGTTCGTTATTAGAGGAAGGCTCGTAATCAGGCAGCACAGTACCTGAAGCCTCCCAATATACTCCCAATATAAGTTCGTTTTTATAACCCCCAAGTCTGAAATTTGTTTCTGAACGGGAGTCAAAGCAGTGATAAAACAATTCCTACAAGTTACGCTACGCCAGTGCTGAAATTAAGCACAGTGGGCCCATGCACTCAATTCCTTGTTTAAGCAGGAATTTAAATTACTAGCTTTATCCCCCTAAAAGGTATTAAACCACTCCTTTCTATTCGCATTTAGGGGGGGAAAAACGACTAATTAGTATCAATAGACAGATTTGCAATGCAGTGTTAGTGAAGTCATTCTGCACAAGAACGTATTATCGCTCTCTTTGAAGGTGCTGACAAGAAAACAGCATTTTGCTGCACTCGTCAGTCTCTGCTTCTTACATACACACTACTTTGTTGCTAATACTATGGTTCATCACAAAGGGAGTAATATGTCAAAACAATTTATTTCTCCTTCTGTCCATTTTCTGTAGAAAAGCTATAATTATTTTGATTTATTGTAAATCCAGAATTGGTTATTACAGAAGGCAATCGGTGGGTCGTAATCTAGGTAAATAGCAGCTTTGCAGTGAGTTCAAAGTTTGTGAATAAAGCAAAAAGTCTGCTTATTACAGAGAACAGCAGTAGAAAATTCTTGCCTTTACCACAATCATCGCACCGAACATTTGAATGGTGCTGCTGACCATCCCGTTTGTGGTAATTTAACCAGCGGTAGCAGTATTGCTCTAGTTTTCCTACAGGTAAAGAACCATAATCCTTAAATTAGGAGGATGACAGAGTTCTGGCTACTGAACTTGTTTACAGACAGTCTCCGCTATCTTTTTACACTTTGATTCAAATGTATGAGTTTACTGACTCATTTAATATAAATTAAGATAGTGGGCCAAGGTGTTGCTTAAAATCAGATACCAATCAGCTGCCCAGCAGCGTTCCACGCGCAATGACCCAAGTGAAAACACAGATCCCATGAGGGTTCCAGGTCAAAAGCAATTTATTCAGGGGAGCCACACACTCCTTCACATCGCAGATTATTTTCTTTTCTCATTTGACACCATCTTATCTTTATAGCATACAGAATGGTCACTTGTTTCTCAGTTGTATTATCTCCTTCGGGTTACATAAATTTCTATATAATTGTATTAGAAATTTAATTAATACTGTGGCTGTTGAGGTTTAATATCATGATGCACACTTCAGTATAGTAAGAGTGGTTTAATTTCAAACCATGCTCTCCCTTCCCACTCTTCCTTGACTCTCCTTAAGAAAGTGCACCAAAAAAAACCCAAACCACATATTATTTTCCTATTCCACTAAAACTTTAGCTCTTACATACGTGTATTTTGCTGTTTGTTCTAATAAGGGAACTGAGACATCCCTTAAGTTCCCTAATCAACTAATTTTCTTGCTATTCTTTCTCCCTTTGCCTACTTTTTTCTATTATTTTTTTTTTTATGAACAAACCAAATAACTTCCAAAGTGGGCAAAACATAGCAGAACAACTTACCTTTCACTGTTGTTCAGCATAAGCATTCATTTTCCATTAGCACCCCCATAAAAACTTATGTCTCATCTGCAGTTCTCCATTTGGAAAAAGCTGCATTTACCATTTCAAGAGTCAAAATATCAAGAGCATCCTTTGGCTGACATATACAATTAGCTCAAGTTCACTCAAGGACATGGAAAAAGCAAAAAGTAACGACCAAGAAAAATAATATAAAGGTGGGCCTTTGACTACAAAAGAGTGACATTTTCAGATCCTTCACTGAGTCTTGTTTCTCATGGGCCTGCCTTCTTTAAACTTGAGAACAGTCCATCCTTCCCAATAAATAAATACATAAAATTGTTGTATGTACCCTGAGCTACCCATCCATTACTTCCCAGGAAGGCCAAATACTCACAGATTCTTCCAAATCTTGTGTACAAGCGTGAAGCAGCCAATCATTAAATACTGATGATGCAAGTTTCTTCAAGGCTAAGATGCAGCATCTGGCCCTTTCATGAAACACTTCAAAACTAAAATGCTTACATACTTCCTGAAGGTGCTCTGAGGATCGCCAGCTGCCCACAAAAACACCCTAGCCACATATGTTTGAAGATGCTTTCAAAAAAAAAAAGTGTTTTACAACTTGATACAGTGCTTTGAAAATTTTTCTGCATCTCTGAGAACTTGACAAATAAATGAAAAAAATGCAGAGCATCACATTTACAAAGCACTTCTGAAAAATTAGAAATATTAATTGAATCAGCAGGATAGTGTGCTTCATTAAACTTCATCTAAGTGGATTTTCTATTGTTAAATGCTTCCAGCAGAACTCTAGCACTGAACTGAATCTACTAATCTGGTCAAGCTGACACGAATTTTGTGCCAGAATTGTTACATGTTGAATATCGTCCAATTAATTTAAGGACCAACTTCTGTCTGACAGAGATTTAGTCAAAGAAGCTCCCCTAAAAGAAGCCTGTCCAGATGTGTCAGCGTCTTATGATGTTACATCACTGCTGTGAAGGGTCATTTCAACAACTCCACCTGGCTAGGTAAGATTAAGCAACTAATCCCTTAGTTCTCCACAAAAACTGGTCTGAGTATAACGTCACAAAACCAATCCCCAGGAATGATAAACCCATAAATTGGCAAATGCTTGTAAAAAGCACCTTGATGATTATGTGAAAAAGTTCAGATGAAACTTCCCAAGACCATAGTGTTTAAGTTAACAGACTTTTCAACGGGGACAATCAGAAAGCAAATGAGAAGTACCGTGCAGGATTACTCAGTACATATCAGTGAAAAAAGATATTGACTTTCCTTCTGATTAGGCTACAAATTTTGTTACAGCCCTCTACCTTCCTTATTTCCATTTTTTTTCCAAAACTAAGACCACAATGCAGCAAACAGACTCCTTTTATTTGGCTTTAGCAAGCTGAGCACAAGAGCAGCAGCGGTGCTTATCTCGATACCAATCTTAACTACTACTCTAGCTAGCATATAGCAATGGTATTTGTTTTTGTATTCAGTCTTGTAACTTTTTAAAAATGATAGACAGGCTTAGGTTTTTTTGTTTGTTTGTTTGTTTTAAAAAAAGGCAACTGGAGATTTCTTCCCAAAGAATAAATAGAACACTAGGTCAAGCAACAGTCATTCATTTATTGACTTAAACAAGCAAGAAGTATCCTCAGACATAATGGCCACCACTTGAGCAATACAAATCAATACTACTGAAGAACAGGGAACATCTTTTTCTCTCACCCCTCCCATCCCAGAAGTAACAATAGAAATACCAGGGCCCCTAGAGAAAAGAGAAGGAGAAAAATTATAAAAGGCGCTTATAATGAGCTGCAGAGTTGAAACATGGATACTAAAAAATCATTAGCTACTCCACCACATCACCACAATCACCTCAAAAATAACTTTCATTGTTCCATTTCTACCAGGTAACAAATATATAGCGCTGTTTAACAGCGATTTCAATGTATTAACAACTGTCCTCAGCTGAAGCAGAACAGCAATTACTTGTTTATATTAAATTTGAGACTGCAGGTAGAAAGAAGTGTTGCCAGAGAATATGATGCAAGTCTTCTCTAGTTAATGAAAAGGGAGCAGGGGGAGAAACAAAGCTGGTTTTAGCAGTTACTGCATGTCTGTAGCAATCGAGCAATTCATTCTCTGTTGATACTTCATTACAGACACGATATCCTGATAGAGTACGTCAGCTCTACTCACCCTATGAGAGAGTATCTGAAGAATGTACCTATAAAGTCGCTTAGGTTGCGGGCCA
The DNA here is from genome assembly GCF_964035555.1 of Netta rufina. Lineage (NCBI taxonomy): Eukaryota > Metazoa > Chordata > Aves > Anseriformes > Anatidae > Netta > Netta rufina. Next base: position 86,892,783 of record NC_140125.1, on the reverse strand, counting down.
CTGAAAATCCCAACCTGCTACTCCTGTGCGGGTATTTTTTTTTTCCATCAGACACCAGCAAAAAAAAGAAAATCCAAACAGACTGCATGCAAAACTATCATTGCTATATCAATTCGTCTTCCTTGTAACAGCTGAAAATATGAGTAAGGCATTCCTCAGATTTAGAGAAAACATTAGGAGGCTGTAGTTTTGCAGGCAAGGAGACCTTTTATTTTAATCCATTAAAAGAACCCAAAATAGTCAGCAGGTGGCCACATCTATCCATGTTTCATTAAAATCACATAAACCCTAAGTACAAAAGCACCACTGATTATTGCTCTAGAAAAACTGCATGAAAAATTCAAATACGCACAGTAAAAACATCACCATATGCACAAGACTTAATTTCTTAAAGCAAGTGTATGGAATGCTGATCCAATTTTACACATACCTTGCAATATTAAGTTGATATTTATATTACTTGGCAACAATGGGAATTTCTAAAAGCACTGTTATGAGAAGGGAAATGTTCATATACAGTTTAATATGTCAACTATCATAGTCCTAAAAAAATTAGCATTTACAAAATACTTGATAAAAATATCTTTTAAAAGTTGTCCAAGAGGTACATAAAATCAACCCAAAATTTTCATGATATTTCATTCCTTCTTGTCACCTACAGATTCAGTTTTCTGAGCCTGTGGAGAAGAAAGAAAAATTAATTACTATAGTAAATTGCTGTTATATATGTATGAATACCCACCCTACTCTTACTCCTTCGATTTCTTATTTTTAAACAGCTCAATTTCAACCCTATGTCGATATTACATTCACACAAACAAAACAGGTACACTCACACACTTCTCTTAATTCATTGGTCCCAGCTTTTCAAAAGCAATACAAGCCTTACCTGTCAGCTTCCATTGTTCATACTGAAAAGCACCACACCACTACCTGTTTCTATTCACTGCACACATGCAGAATGCTCTACCGTACCCTTAACTTTCACTGTTTCAATCTGCCCTTTTACTGACAGTGTGCTGGGTGGGGCACCTCTGGATGTTGAAACACTAACAGTTGAGCGAGAGATGCGAATCTGCAATAACATTATGGGCAATAAAAAGAAACATTATGAACATGCTATCAATGTCTGAAAGGCTGAATAATTAAAAAAGCACTGATTCAATCAGCAGGAGGTATGTGTGGAAAGTACCTCTTCAGCTTTATTTTCACCATTTTCAGATGGTGTAGTACCTTCCTTTGCAGCTTCTTGCTTTTCATCCTTCTTCCCTTTAGCACCTTTGTTGGCCTTTGTTCCAGGTTCCTTCTGACAGAAGATTAAAAACATGGGCACAGATGTTGCATGAATAGCCACAACTCTACATCTTTATCAAAAATCCTTCATATGAAGTACAAAGCAAATTCTAGCAAGCTGCTTGTGCTGGACTCAAACAGAAAACCAGCTAAACACCACCTGAAAAATTTATATCCAAAGTTAACCAGACTCCCTGAATTTCTAGAAAATTTACTTCTTTGTTGTTTCTCTTAATTCACTGGGATACAACAAAACCCTCGAACTATTTTGGTTGCACTGATTAAAAGCCAGAGGTATCTAAAATATCTGTATGAACAAATCCAATTATAATATATGGAAAGCTTATTTAGCCAAGCACAAACACCGCACTGCTTGTGCAGCAGCACTACAGTTTTGATTAACATGAAATAATAAATTAGATTAACAAAATTAAGCACTTTTGTTGGCTGTCCTTTTGTTAGTTTGGTAACATCTGTGATGTTCATTTCATGTCAATGAAAGAACCAACCAACACATGAGAAAGGCAAACTGATAAAATTCCATCTGCAGCAACACAAAGCAGAGAATTTATCAAAAGGAACTATCCTAACATCTACAGTTTCATTTGGAGATATGCTCTTGAACAATTCCTATGTTGAACCTACTTTTTGTTTTATTCCTTGCTTTCTGTATGTATTTATATTTGTGATCTCAGAGCAGTAGAAACATAGGATAAAGATAAAAACATAAGTAATGGGATAAAAATGTAAATCATGTTTGGCAGGGTATTTTTTTTCATTGGCAGCTAAAATAGTTCTGATAAACCCTGGGAATATCTTCCATGGCATCATTCGCTCCAAATTCTCCATGCAAAATGGCAACAGAAGCTGGGAGCAGGGATATTAAGGTCAGTTTCCCTTTGCATTGGAGCATTAGCAGCCATTCCCCATAAAGCAGTGGGGCAAGGAGGAAGGGATGTCATTAATCCCAGTTACAGGGGAGCCTGAATTACTCCTTTCACTCTTGAGCTTCGATGTTACGCAGCAGCTGCAATGCCTGAGATGCTTCCTGGTGGTGTGTATCATCTTAACTCTTCAGCTACAAATGAATGAACTGAGGACTTAGTAAATCCGTACTTTGCAAGCTTTGAACAATAAAAGGGATGCTGAAGCTGTATTATCTTTAGTTGTTTATTAGCGGGGTCACAGCACACATTTGCTGCTTTTTGTTTTGGAGACCAAGATTAATATACTCCTTAAAACGTGATCTGGTTAGAACTCAAAAAACCAGACTACTGTATTGAAAAAAAAAATAAATTACTTGGAGTTATGTTGAAAAGGAGTCCGGTTGCCTGAAATAAGCCTTGGATGCCAATGCAGCTTCACCTGACTCATTGCACCATGTTCATTTTGTAACACATGCTGGAAGATACAGAACCTACCACATTCCCTTCCTTTCCTAGTGGCTCTTTTTAAGAGAGAAGCAGGACAGACTCAGCAAGGCATTGTTAGTATTTTAAGTTGCTAAGTTATATATAATGTGTTCAAAGCCATAGCTTTACTTTCACACACGGACTTCATATTCTGATACTTGCCCAGCTGAGATCCCAATACAAGGACTTGAAAAATGTAAGCGTGAGGAGTGCTGGACTGAGTTTCCAGCAGTATGTTTTTTTCTGATAAAGCAATTGTTCTTATTTAGCATTCCCCTTGGGCGCAAATAGATCTACAGTTTCTGAAGTACATGATTCACATGCTGAAATCCTGGAAAGGTATTTCAGACTCTAATAAGATTTTAATTTGACCGTAACTGACCTAGAAAACCCAAACCATTCAATTTAAATATATTTAATTTCACCTTTAATTATAATTGTGCATTCTCAGCAATTGCCAGGCTTCAAGAAGAGATAAGAGTATCTCACTATGAAATGAAGTACTGCCCCTCTAGACAACGAAACAGGATGGCATGCACTAATCTCAAATCCTATTGTAGAAACCAAACCTGTAAATTTCAGGAAAGGTGTAGGAAAGGTGAAGAATGTTTTTGAAGTAGAAATTAACTACAAACTAACATAGTCTGCATATCAAACAGGCAAGACATTTTGTTTGGGCCAGTAATGAGGCCAGGAAGGGGTGGAACAGAAAGAAAAGAATGATCTAATTTGTTTTTTCTTTGAGGGGAGAACTGGGAGGAGGGCAGGGGAGCTGATGCCTCTCACAAATACTCAGCGAATTCAACTGTTTGCAGTGCAAAAAGGGAGTGTACTTGCTTATTATTGGCTACAAGGATGGCAGCTGAAGTATATTTACCTTAGTGGTTTTCCTTGGCTTGGGTTCAGGTTTTGGTGGAGCAGGTTTCTAAAAAGACATTTTCAGTTGCATGATGTATTAAACACGTTACCAGAAGCCAGTAACCCAAGCTCCACGCAGCTTCCCCCCCCCCTTCCCTTACTTCCCACTCGTTACCGTGCACCTCGAAAAAGGCTGAAAAACCTTAGTGCACCTCCTCACCGTACACACACCTATTTTCTTTAGCTCACTCTAGGAGTTGAAAGCAGATCAAGGATCATTTGAAGAGACAAACACGGAGATCAGAAGTAACTATTAAAAAAGGCCTATCAGATGTGCTCTAACAGAGAAGAGCAACTAAACCCAAGTACTAGTAGTGGCAGCGAATGAAGCCCTCAAAGGACAGCCTTTTCTCTTTCACAGACAAGTTGCACTTCCACAACTAGCAGCCTGCAAAAGGACACTGAGTCAATACCGAATGTAGCACACGGCATTGCACTGAGGTGGGGAAATGCATCTTCTATCAGACTAACTTCCCAAACCCAAGAAAATGCAATTATCTTTAGCTGTAGAGTTCTTAAATACCTCTCAGCAAGAATTAAAATTGAATCAAGCAAAATGTAACAAACCTGATGGGGCTGAGAAAGCACTAGAAAAGTATACACCAAGGGCTGTCACAGATACTTACAGCTGACAATCTTGCTGATCGTCTCGTGGGCTACAGAAAAGGAAGAAAGGAGAAGACATTTTTATAGGCAAACAGCAAGCAGCATTCAAAGCAACACAGTATCAGTCATGGTGACAGCATAAAACACGCCCCTGCCAAAATACCCATCTATTGCCAAACACAATTCAGGGTGTCCTCATCTTGGAGGACCCAAATTTTAAAAGGACAAAGTGATGTGTAATTCCTGACAAATTTTCCTCTAAATCTACTCTCAATATGGTGAAATACTATTTTCCCCCTATTTTACAAGTACTCCTGAGGCTGTTGCTGCACTCTGAAAGGTTCACAAATACATTACGTGTGCCTACCTGTGCAGAGGACACTGAATCTTTCTCAAAAATACTTGAATTTCGTAAATACTTAGAATGACGTTTCTGTAATTTATTAGATGTTATTTGTAATAGCCAGTAAGAAAGACTATCTGATACACAGCAGAATAAAGATAACGTCCTTCCCTAGAGGATATCAGAGCCCTAAAATTTCAAAAGGAAAAAAAAAAAAAAAAAAAAAGAGGGGTGCCCTCACTTCCACATCATCCCCCGCACTCAATCCAGGAGTGCATATGACGAGGCATACAAAGGCAGCTGCAGAATCACATGGAAAATGAATTCTTCTATTTAAACATAATTCTAAAAAGGAAAGAAGAATGTCAAATATTGTGCTTTTCTTCCTTCTTCCTTCATCACCTCCCTTATTAATCTTTATTTCATTCTGTTCTTTCTCATAAGTTTACCACTGAAGATGAGTTAAGTCTTCAAAGCATCTGTAAGCTCACTGGTTTGCTAACAATATTTTCTGAAATCATCAAAACAGATGAACCCACGATCCAGTTACACAGCATGGTTAGCAAACACGCTTAAAGTTTGGCCTGTATCATAAAACTGGAATCGCACTTGTAATCAAAATAAAGAGACAGCTCAACTGCAACAAATATCCCGTGTAACACAGCCGAAACAGTGAATCAAAAACACCTTTTTAATTATGCATTAAGCATTTAAGTTGAGATGAAAAACCACAGCTCCACATATCTCTTGCACCAGAAAAAAAGCTGTTGTTTATGTCTGAAGAATGCAGGAGTTTGTATTCAATGGAGCCATTTAACCACCCTTTGTGGAAAGCAGTAGTGAAAACTTCAGATCTGGGTTCAACAAAACAGAAGTCTTAGCAAAAAACCACCTAGCGATATTTTCAGCTATTAAACATTTATGCATCTTTTACAAAAAACAAAAACATAAACCTCTCTTTTCTTATAAACAAGTCTGTTTTCACAACTGATGATTTCTATCCCTCAACGTTTGGGCATCAAAATGTTGTGTCAGCAGTTACGTTTCAAAAGACACTGTGCTTTTCTACACAAATGATAACCTCCCCCACGTTCCCCACCTGTGCCAGCTCCATCACTGGTTTCATGTATGTTCTGCATTGCTATGAGGAACTCAGCACAAGCCGTCCAGCTCCTTTAAAGATGCCTGAATGCCCGACTGGTACGTCACTTTAATGCTCATGCAGAGTTTGTATGTATGCTGTGTTATCTGCCTATAAGGAGGTAATCAGAGTCAAGTAAAAGGCCAGATTTTAATATCATTTTGGAACTTTTTTCCCCATTCAAACAGCTGTACTAAGACAGGAACAATCAGCTTACCCAGCTGTCTGTTTGACACTGGTCCACTAGCAAACACCCCTGGAAAGAGCCTATGCAATGGAGCAGACAGAGCAACCAACACTTTGCACTTTCCTACTGCTCCAGCTTCTGGCAATCCACATGTGCAAGCTTTCCAACCTGGATGCTACATATACACCACACGTTTAACAGCCCCCAAGGGACATTTTTTTCCATAAACTTGTCTAAGAAGCTAGTGAACTCATTGGTGCTTTCGGTTTCCACAACATCCCGTAGCAATGAGTTCCATAACGGGGTTATAATGCTGTGTGGAAAAGAAAAAGTAGAGTCTCCACTCTTTGTGGCCTTTCCTCTAAACTTGCTTGGCTTCTTACTTGCACTATATCCCTCTGGTTCTCAGGTTACTAACTGCCTTTCTCTGTGCAGCTGACCATTTTATCCCCTCTTATATGAGGAGTCCAGAATCCCAGACCATCCGCTGGAACCCACTGAAAAGCTGCTCCGCACCCTCTGTATGTGCCACTGTACTTCGTGTGCTTTTCTTTCTATCCTTCTTAAGGAAGAGCCAGGAGAACTTCATTTTGTAGTTTGCATCTGGGTGCCCAACAAAGTAATCTTGTGATACGCTGATGTTTCCCACTCTGTCCTCCGGTATTTGTCCCACATTCTGTTTACTTTGTGATGAGAACCGCTGTTGTCTAACAACTGCTCGCAGTGATTCCATAATCGCTCTCCTGATTACCAGCTGATTTGGTGCCAATCACTGCCATCTTCTCCTTGCCACGTGAATTAATTCACATCTCTCATACTGAGTTACCACCACTTACATTTTATCACCTAGTTATCAGTGACATTACATCCTTCTCGGTCTCACTTCTAAATTTTTCTGATCATGTTTTATAAAGTTTGTCATTTCTCCACTACTCCCTCTCCTACATTATTTAATGAATATATTCAGCAACACAAGCTTAAGCACAAATCTTAACACTCCACTGATAATTCTCCTCCAATATGAAAATTAGCTATTGTGAATAGCTATATTATGAAATATAGCTATAGCTATATGTCCTACTTTCTTCTCATACCTTTATTTGTTATCAGTTGTTAGGAATATCTTCCTTTTAATCCATGCAAGCTTCGTTTCTTGAAGAACCAGGTTGGGGAGCCTTATCCAAAATGTTATTTATGTGTAAGCAGGCTGTAGCAATCAGTATGCCAGCATTTATGCACCTGTTGCCTTTTACAAACAACTCAGCTGTGTGAAGTATAACCTCTTTGCAAAATTGGTGTTGGCTCCCTCATTATGCTATATAAATTATTATACATTTGTCTACATGCATGCATTGTAGCGTTAATTTTTCTTTATATTATTTTACTAGTTTTCCAAGTCAGACTTACAGCCTTCATTTTCCAGAATCCCTTATCTAAAGTCTTGGGAGCATTTCATTACCTTCAGTTACTCTGGTACCGGGGCCAAGCAGTAAAAGTTACGTCCCACACATAAAAGTTTGGCAACTTCAGATTTGGGTGCTGGTGAATACAGCCAGGCTGCCTAGATCTCCCTCTGACTCAATTCAAGAACATCCTCCAGATACTGCACCCATGGGAAGTGGCCCCACTGTGAGCACCTCGGTAGGAATTACCCACAGCAGGGGTTTCGTTACTGTACTTCAGCTTCACATTTGGCTTGCTGGAGGGTTTGCTCCTTCCCTCATTATTTTCTATCTTTATAGAAACACCTTTAAAAATGATAAATTTCCTTTAATTTGCTGTTAAGCCATTCTGATTGGGAGGGCTTTTGAAGAATAGCATGCTCTTCTGCGAGCCTCTAGCATGGTGTATCACATAGCCTCTCTGCCACCTGCAACCATTAAACCTTTTAGCTGCTCCTTTTAATAGGCTATCATTTTTAAGTAAATTCCCTTTCTTGATATCAAAACTTACCATCGTGGAGTTTATTTGGACTTACATTCCTGCAAGGATGACGAACCTGAATATATTATAGCCACAACTACAGATTAGTTCTCTGCTAACTGTCCTTTTAACTAACTCTTACAATACTACTGAAGAGCATCAAGGACTTATTATCCTTTTATTGACCCTTTGATTTGTTCCTCCAGGAAGCAAGCACTTACAGTTTTAACTTGGTTTTTGCCTTTGTAGTGCCATCCTGTGCCTCTTACCAAATCTCTGAAGGGTAAGTGAGATCTCCATTAACACTATTGCTGTCCTCGGAACCTCTCTGATGTCCCTTAACATCCCATTGACACTTTTATTATTGTGGCCAAACGATAGCGGGCCCAGTTTCTACACTATATACACCCCATTAACGCAGGGCTTGGCAACCCCCAAAGGACTCAGCTGTAGTTACTGATTTCTCTATTAATCTAGAGAAATATTAAAGACACGTGAGGCATGTAACAATTCCATCCCATCTCTAATGCCATGTAGTTCTCCAACCTGGATATTTTGGGCCCCAACAAGTTTCCATTACCTACTGATGCCCTCATTTAAAACTAGCGGGTCCAAGTTGCCCAGATTTCGATGTGCAGTTCTTACAATGCGAGTCTGTTGCCTGTTCTCACGGGTGATTTAAGCAAAGCTTTATTTCTCAATACTGCTCTTTGACTTTTCAGATGTCAACCTCTATGGTTTCTGTGCCATCTCCCTCCCCATCCCACTGCCCAGGAGCACTGACTTCACCCTACGTACTCTCTAACTATTTTAAACAGCACATCTGAAGGAGACCAACAAGTTCTTCAGACCTCCTCAATGCCATCCGTATGGGTCTGTTTTGGTTCAGATTGAAGCCACCCTTTCTGCACACATACCACCCATTCCAAGAGCTCCCACAGTTTCTAAACTAATTCTTTCAACTATGCTCCTCACTCACCCACTGAGAGCTACAGGTATGTCTATTGAGAAGGTATTCTTTTTTTCCTCCCCTCCTGTAGCATCATCAGCCACTATTATCTTGACTGAAGACTACTCTAAGAGCACTCGCATTTCAGAGCAAGCAGGCTCTCTCTAGAGAACCTGTATATTTCTGTAAGCTTCTTGGTCCTCCTTTATGTAAGCAATCAGCTCTCAAACTTTTAGGGGAAGGAACCTTACTTTTCTGTCCCTTGAAGAAGTAATATTTAAACTGGGACAGAGAAAACCATTAATTCAGAGCAAAAAAGATTATATTTTTACGATGATTTAGTCAGCCTTTTCATATTTTGTGAAAGAGAAACTAATTGGTCTTGGAGAAAATTTCATAGGAAGATACTGAGATACCAAAACCCATTCTTCTCAGACTTCCTTCCCAGTTATTATTTTTTTTTAAGGAGCTCATTATAATCGCTCCTATTGTTTGAATATTTTGACATTTTCTTCGCATCTTTTTTTCTGCTGGATTGACCAGCAACCAACTTCTCAAGGCAGAAAATGTAAAACTTCATTTGACTTCTTCCCAAGGATTTACAAGAAGAGCAATTAAGGTTTAGCTCATTTGAATCTTCACCCGTCGGGTCCTGATTTAACTTCGTCTGCTTCAAAAGATGACAATCTAAGAAAACAAATCCCCATATTCCCTTAGCCCCTCCTTCTTTTTTTCAAAAAAAAAAAAAAAAAAAATTCACGTTAAGGCCTGTGACAGACGAACTCCAGCAAACCTCACTGTAGTGGTCAAGCCACCACCTGCTGCTTCCTTGCCTTTTCTGCCAGAAGTTGCTGTGCCCTTAAAGCGAATTCAGACAAAGAAAACACACAAATGTGTCAGCTGCTCCAGGTCAGAGCCTGGTATCTGAATTCAAGACACCCTTCCATCAGGCACTTCAGCTAAGAATAGCTTTGATGGAGCGTGGCTGAGGTGCGTGTATTAACCCTCTTCTGCCAACTCACTAGAGACAGGAACCCGGATCCAGGCAGTGACAGCCCCCGCTGCTGCATTACCAGAGCTTATCTATAAAAGCCCTAAATGGTTCTGAAATGTATTCTGTGTATCGGTTAAGTCCTATGAGACCTCAGTGCACCAAAACAAACTATGCCCAAAAAAGCTACAAACGTGGATCGCTGCTGGTTTCAAGCAAGCTGTCTTTACTCGCACTGAAAACACCTCACCAGAAGTGGCAGAGCGATTCGTAGCCTTCTGATACGCAAGACCACAGATCTCCAGTTAAAGAAATACATGCCAAAATGAATTAAAAGAAAAAAAAAATAAAAAGGAAATATACTTGCCTCTTGTTTAGTTACTTTTGCTGCATCCTTGCCTTCAGCACCCTCTGGAGACTAAAAGAAAATATTAAGTCAGTGCTTTTATTACAGACTTAAAAGCATCCAAGCAACAGCAAACAAAATTATGGTGAAGACGTTTCTTTCCGTACATTGCAGCAACTTCAGGAAGCCTGGTACGGGCACCATCGTACCAAAACCATTCTTGATTTTCCAAGCAGGAACACCAGGACTGATCATCACCAGGTACACGTGTACCACACAGCGTCCCCCAGTGATCCCCGCAGCCAATTAACCAAAGCACCTGCAGGCTCCCCTGGGAGCTTCACCTAATCAGCAGCTGGCAGCGCAACAGTATGAACTGGAAGCCTGAGGTTTGCTCTTCTCGGGCTTCTGAAATCCCCAAGAAACTTCACATGTTTCTTCCCAAACAGGAACTTCACTGGTAATGAGATGAGGCGAAACAAAAAAGCCCAGCATTACTGAAATGAGTGATTTCTTTATCTGATTTGCTCCTTTTGTGCCTCAGGCTCACTCAGCTGGAAGTTTGAACAGTATTTTCCCCTCATCTCCTCTCCACCATCAAAACAGCAAAAATCGGTAAAACACCAAGACTTCTGCAGGAAAGCCAGGGACAAACATCTTTCTTCGTAAGAACAAAGCCTCAACCTGGCCGCTGTTGTCTGCCAGAGGTACCAAAGAAACATTAGTTAAACCGCTGCTAGAAATCCAGCTTCTGCTCTTCATTTACAGCCCAAGATGCACTACTTTACATTTTGCAAATGACACGGTTTCCACCTAGATGCAAGCAATTCATGGAAAGCCAGCACACGGCAGCAGCTGGAGGAGAACTACGAGAAAGGCATGGGTTTAAAAAGGGCATTTAACAGGCAGTTTGGTAGCCCTTCTGCTTTTCAATCAGTAAAGGAGCAGGCTAGGTACCTTCTCCTTTCTCCTCCCAATTCCCCCCTTACCCACACACAGGTTTTGACACAATTCCTTGGAGTTACGCAGGTTAGAGCAGAGAAAAGGACCGGCGGGTTGGCAGCAGCTGCCCACTGCCTTCTCCTGTCCCTGGGCGCTAACGTATTTACAGAAAGACACTCTGCAACTCCCTGCTCGAAAATAAAACGTGGCTTTGTTACTCGGTGCTCTCCGGCCAGAAGCGGGGCATGCCACAAGAGCAGCTGGGTTAAAAAAAGCCGAGGAGCGACCGTCTGAGCAGCTAGCAAACAGCAGGAAGTTGAGCAGCACCGAGCGGGGTAGAGCAACTCAGAATAGCAACAGTCAGGCATCCAAAATGGAGCCTGGCTGCTCCCCCAGCTCCTGCAGCCTCGCCGGCCTCCCGCAGGACTGCTTCAGGTTTGCATTCCTAAAAGCCTCTCGGCTTGGTTACGAAAGAGGTGCCACGGCTCGCTGCTGTGATGCTGGGAGCATGAAGAGCCGTAAGCAAAACACAAACGAGCAGCTCCACGAGCAGCCACCAGCAGCCTTGCTCCTACAACTTCCCTCTTCGGCGCACAACATGGTACGAGCTTCCAGCACAGCCTTCCCGGCGCTCATCAAGTCCTAACATCTGTTTCTCCTGTCTGAATTTTCTCAAGTCTTCACAAACTTGCGCTGCACCCTTTCTGCTACGGGGAACTCAAATAGCATCCTTCCTGCACTGGGCACCTATTTAGATATGAAACCTGTGAGAGAATGTCTCATTTTCTCCTCACGGGGGCCAAGAGGCTCGAGATTTATAGGGGCAGGGACAGAAAGGCGGCATGATTCATTTCCTTTGGAAGCCAGGCTGAAAAACTCCCCGTAAACTGAATGAAACCGATTCACACCCCGCAATCGGGCTGTTTTACACCGTTTCACTTTTAGGAGCTTTGAAACAGGGCTAAATCCTCACCAGCCGGCACTGTCACATGCCAGTAGTCTTGCAGTAATCGCCCGGGAGCAAATTCTCATCCCACAACACCGTATAGTTAAGGCACAGCAATTTACCCCATTATCTCCAGCACCACCGAAAGACACGTCCACCTTCCTGACAGACGGGGCAGGCTGTTTTTAGATGTCAGTATTATTGCTTGACGACAGATTTTAAAAACGGCTCACGAGGCTAACCACAGAAAAAAGAAAAGTGAAGTTATATTAAAATACCCTTAACGCAGCCACAACCGCTGTACAGCGCTGCGACATGTTACGTAACAGCCTGATTAAGTTAGCTAATTAGCCCAAAATTCCTTTTGAGGAAAATCCAAGAGCGATCCTGAAGGCCGAGAGCTTTCCTCCACGGAGGGAGGTGCACAGGAGCCACCCGGGAGGCACGGGCAAGCAGCGCGGGGTTGCACCAGGCTCCCATTTCCACGCCGGCGCCGGTGCCTCCCCGCTGCGCTCGCCCTCCCAGGGCCTCGCCTCCCCAGGAGGCTGGCAGAGCAGCGGGGGGGGCCGTGTCGCCACTGAGGTAATCGATCCGGCTGAAAAATAGCCTGCTGCTTCAACGAGTACATAAATATTATAAATACAGATACAGATTATAAGTATGGAGCCCCCCCCGGCCCGCTCCAGTGAGCTCGTTTGGCTGTGCAGCTGCACAAACAATTGAGGCAGGGCAACGGGCAAGAGCCAAGTGGCACAGGCAGTCGCGAGCAGCCCGGGATCCATAGGCTGGCAGACCCCAAAAAGTTGTCAGATAGGGCTACAACATAATTGCTAAAGGAGGAACAGAAGCCTGTTTTCCCCTCTGTGAGCCCTGCTCGGGCATTCCAGCCTGACGTGGATCTTCGTGCTAGTTTCCACAGCGCTTTCTCCTCTCCCTTGGGATCAGAGATTGGGATGTGAACGGATCTGAGCCAAGCGCAGCTCCCAGACCACTTGGCATGCCACAGGCAGTGGCAGCCTGCACTTGTATCTGGGAGTCACGGGGCTTTTATGTAGAAACCACCATAAACCTTCAAGTCCGTGTCCCAGCTCTTGCCCTTTCTGCTGGTGCCAAACCACCAAAGGAACCCTGGTTTTGTCCTCTTGGCACGTGGCTCACCGTGTTTCACCCCGGGCACATTAAAACGTGCCCTGGTTACCATGCCTTGCCCTGCAAACTGCCCAGGGGGGGAACCATCCACACGGTGAATTTGGTGAAGCCAAATCAAGACCTCAGCTGGCGCTGAACAGCACAGAAGGGCACAGCACAGCCTCGGTGATTCCCCAGCCGCAGCCCCTCGCACGCCCACGTTACGCTCATAAAGCAGCCTCTGTAGGCCTGCTGCATCTGACTCTGCGTGGATGCCTACAAGAGACGAGGCAGATAATAAAAGAAACAACCGATAAGGCCCAGATAATGGTGAATTATTTTTTTCCACTCACAGAGGTACAGAGAAGGCACGGCAAAGGAGCTGACTGGCTAACTATAAATATGCTTTTGACATTTAATCTAACGGCAAGTTTTAGGTTCAGATGACCACACATTGTGTCATGCCTCCATCTGCACTACGTAGTGGCAATACAATTGGAGACGAAGCTGCAGCTAAGCTTCGCGAGCTCTGTCAGATCTGCACAACTTTTATACCACCAGGTTAACCTGCAAGGCTGTGTGCGAGATTCCCCGTGCCTAGCAGCAATCAGTTGGATTTTGTGGTGGGGCTGGTTTGGGGTTTTTTTTGGCCTTCTCTTCCTTAAGCTACAACTTAGAAAATGGTTTTGTAAAGATTGGAAATATATATATATATATTAATAAATTACTGGGAGTATTCAGAAGAAAAAAAAGGTAAATGAATATTGAAATTGAACTTATTTACACACAAAGTTCTTGCATTTCACTAGCTGTGAAGTATGCACAAGAACTGGTGTTTCTACGCACCACCACAATACGGTGGTGCCTGCAATGCCAACACCATTACAGAACTGTTGAGTTGAAAAGAGAAAACTAGATAACTGTTTTAAGAAAAAATGTAAAAGAACAAACTGACCAATTTCCTTTGTTGTTGTTCTAAAGGCTGCTTACCTGGTGGAGACGCTTTTTCTCCTTTTCAATTCTCTTATTGAAATCCTGCAACATAAGCAGGGTTTAATGGAGGACACAGTAACCTGTGGTAATGAAGTTATTGTTGTTCATTTGATAGATCCAAAGGCGCGTGTTTGAACCTGCAGTGACCAGCTTCAGGATAAACACTGCATACATAACTGAGTGGGTTGCACTATCGTAAAGGAGAGCACACTAAAGGCACGAAAAGTGAGAATGCAAGAACGTGAGAAGTAACAGTTGGCAAAGGAGGTGGCTTATAAAATGCAACAGATCATTCATTCCGGGAAGGATCCTGTTACTAGCTGACACTCAATACCTCAGCTCTGGTGGGACAGAAATTAGTCCTTTCATACCCTTGCATAAAGCAGGTACCAATTTCATAGTAACTACCAGCTTAAGGAGTTTGAAAGGCAGAAAGCCTTCACCGTCCTACCACACGAGCACTCTCTGTAGTGTTTCCTCCCTTCTTTGCAAGCTGTTTTGCTCAGCCACACCTCAATGCGCTGCCTGCGATGGGATTTGCCTGTGGATACTTTCCTGGCTCGCTGTTCTAGCTGTGATTTCCATGACGTAATGCTTTGGTCATTCCCTCCAACAACTTTTTTCACCAACCAAAACATGATAAAAGCTTGCAACAAAACCACTGTAGAAAAAAAAATAAAAGACATCATATTGAGCCCTAAGCCTTTTCTTTTTTTTTTGGGGGGGGAGGGGGGGGCAGGGGATACTGCAATGTTTTCCTAACATTTCCACTCCCCTTACTTCCCTGTGAACAGAGCTCTGCTATAGCCTAAATTTAATTCAATGAATTGTTTCCCCATACATGCAAGACCTTCTAATTATTTCTGTCTTCACAGCAGCTCTGAATTTCGTGCCATTTCATAAATGTAATTAAAATGCTGTTTGCTTCTTGTTTTAGATTAACAGAGACTCCGCGGGTTCACTAATTTAACAATTTAACACCAACCAACTCCTGCACCATCCTTCTAGCCATTGTTTCCTCCTTCAGCTCCTCCAGGATCTTATCATTAACCTTTGTTTATAGCTGGTTCTTTGATCTGCTCGCAGCTGATACAACTATGCTCACTGCCAAGGAAATCTGAATGAACTCTGCAAGCGGAATTAAATCACCATATTAAATGCTTTAAGAAATCAGGTATTCTTCCTACTGCACTCCTTCGTTTCTTTTTTTCTACAACAAGCCTGACCCTGGTTTAAAAAAAAAAAAATGCCATTAATGTCAAAAACGGGTAATTCTGCCAGAACCATGAAGTACAAAATAAATCTGTTTAGTGGTTTCATTTTGTAAATACTTATCCAGACTGACATGTCTTGCACTCTTCCAAAACTCTTAGATTTTTTTTATATATATATATATAAAATATTTTTTTCAGTTTTTGCTTTTTAAAATGAGAGTTCCACTATGTACATTCGACTTCGGAGGTGGGGGTATATTTATACATTATTTATATAATCTATATCTGCACACATATATATGTGCATACAAACATATGTAGATATAAGTTATTCATATACATAATCTGTGCAAACTTTGTATGTGTGTATATACTTACATATATAAATAAAATCTTGATTCTGTACAGGGGGAGGCTGGGAGCTGCATGTTCCTAAAGCTTGTCAAGAAATATTTATAAAGCTCTAAAACATGCGTGACACAGAAACTCCCTCCTGCTCCAGACACCAAATTGCCAAATTACATTTTGCTACTTGTATTAAATCAAACACTTACTCCTTACTTTCCAAAAAAAAAAGTTTAAATACTTATTCTTTAAATCTATATAATATTTAATCTTTTCTGTTAAGAAGCATTACAACGTTACAATGAAATACTATACAAGACATCATTTTTAGAATATTAATGTCTTTATTTGTGTCTACTAAGAGCAGAATATTTAATTTTCTAATCCTTTGGGGGAGAATGTTGTTGGATCATGAAGTTCTGAAAACACAAACCGTACTTAAAAGTTTAAATATAAGGAAGGCCATTAATGTCCCCTGGTATTAATGTGCTAGTAGGAAAAAAATGAGTGAAAAAACAGTTCCTGATCAAAATCTCTGTTCTTCATTAGAAATTCAAGCCAAACAGAATAAAGATGCATTGCGTTTTCAAAGAATATGTGAGAAAATAAGAATACAAGCTGCCTGGATATAATCAAAATCACTAGGCTCAGAAAACAAAACAAGCACATTTTATTAAATTCCTTAACTTTCAAACAGTTAAATTCTGCGAGCTTTATCCTTTTCCAGAGCAGACAGATGAGACAGAAAACAATTTAGGCCTGGGGTATTTCTAGATATCCCAAACCTGCCAGAAAAAGTACTTTTTCTTCATTGTAGATAGAGGCCTTGCTGCTCCCACTGAATGGGAATGGCAATGATTGACCAATATAATTTAAACCACACTGAAATTTGATGGCACACTTTGCAAGTCTCACAACTGGCTTGGCTTTTTGTTTTTACACCATTTACTTGAAGGGTTATATGACTAGGACAACGGACTGAAAAAAAACAGGGACAAGACATTCCAAATTTGTCTTCCCTCAAGTCAGGTTTGGTAATGGGCCATTTTCTACCTGTAACAGAGCGAAGGAGTTTTCAGAGGTAGCAGCTCAGATCTTAAAAACAGCAGTGTAACTTAGAACAGTTATTCCTTGTTCCTTCCTTATTCAAATAATTCGCTGTGTTTTAAAAAATGCCCACCAGCCACGGGAGCAGTGAGCAGAGCTCATCTATCTGAAGTCATCCAGCTTCCCCTGAACTCCAGACCCGAGAATTCAGCTTGGTAGTGTGTAAATTCCTGTCTCAATATTTGCTTAGCAACTTTACTGCCACCATAAAATAAAAAGGCAGATTCAAAGAATATGATGGATGACATTCAACCACTAATAATAATATTTCTCCGGCCTTTCAAAGCTGGTGCCAGTTCTGCAAGTGGGATGGAGCTGATTGACTCATGCAAGTCTACACGCACAGCTGGAGCTTTTAAAACCTTAAAGGCCAGGTTTTGAAATCACCCATGTCTAAATGGAACTGATCAGGCCTGCAAAGGAAAACAGCACCAAATACTTCTGGAAAAATACGTAAGAAATTTAAAAACAGAGATTAATTTATGCAACTATTTTTAATAGCGTAACTGCTTCTCAGAAATAGCCACCTCTGACAAAGAGAGATACCATGAATGACAAAAAAAAGGTGTATAATTCCTTCCCTCCCAGAGGATGTAACTGTGATAAAAACAAGAGAAATCCAGAGAAGAGCCTTTGTTGGGACTGAGAGGTGCCACAGGGCCCCAAGTAAGGCACACATGGTGCCGTGCCCCAGACCCACCAGCCCCTTTTGTCCCAGGAATGTTTCCAACTGGGGTTGACAAGAGCATCGCCCTACTACAGAAAGGAGAGCTCCACAGACAACCTAAATACATTTCAAAAGAAGATAAACCAAGGGGCTAAGGCTGAGAGGACGAGGCAGGTGGGATACGAAAGGATGCGGCAGTGACAAAGGATGTTCCCACTATGAACAGCACCAACACCTCTCCTTAACTCTGCCTGAGAGGAACAGAAGAGCGCAGAAGTAAACGTCAGCAGCCACTCGACTTCCAGCCGTGGGAGCACCCTCTGCTGCTGCTAACTCAGCACTAGGACAACAGAGAAATCTGGGTGGGAAGAGCTGACATACCTACACAGTCCCAGCGAGGCTGCTGTTGATGGGAACGCGCACGATCTTTCTGTGCAGACAGATCCGAACGCTCTTGGGGAATTGCCTTCTATATTTGCAGCTTCCACTGTTACCAAGCACACCCACTCTTTACTACAGGAAGACAGGAGCGGTATCTCCGAGCTACAGGAGTAATTAATTGAAAATTGGTCACCAAGGGACACCGAAGGAAGAAAATAACCAAACAAGCCCAGCGCATCTTTTTCCATAGCAGTTCCGGGATACGATCTGACCGTCAAGTTGTTCTGAGGAGCAATGCCTAATGAATTAAGGAACACCCCTCTACGTACCCTAACGTAGGGGCTCGGGGACAGCCAGAGGAAGGCTGGCTGTGGCTGTGCTCTGCTGAGCGCCTGGCTGGCAGCAGCAGCCACGGTGCTGGGGGGAGTTCTGCATGTCCCCGCCAGACAGCCAGCTTCCTCTTCGTGCCAGCCTCTGGGAAGCCACAGCAGCAGCATGGCCCGCCTCAAAACTACCTCAAATGTGCACGATGGCCCACAGGTTAAATCCGGGTAAGGAGACGAACGGGTGTCTGGAACTGCTTCTTTGGCCACCCAAAGTGTCTGTCAAACTGCAGCCCGAACCATGAAGTCCCGCACTGCCAGTTTTGCTGATGGTAAAACTGAAACAGAAGGACCTTACTTCTGAATGCTGCCAGTTGCTCGTTCCCAGCCCTACTCCCTCCTAAGGGGTTATCACACATTCGTTGCACCATCATGTAGCACCTCGAAACTAAAATGATCCAAGGAAAAAAAAGAATTCAAGGGCATGTTCACATCTGTTCAGTAAGAGAGCTCTAACAGGAGCATGACCTGCAACTTAAGTCCAGTGCCTGAAAACGCCTTTTTGGCTAATGGACCATGGGAGAAATCACCATTTTACCTGAGCTTGGTTTACAAAGAGAGATGCTAACTTCCAACAAGAGCTGTGATCTGGTTAGCTTACACCCTGCACTAAAGGCACACTTGCACCAAGTAAAATTCAACTTCATACAACTTCTCTGAAACAAGGATACGTCTTGGTACACAGCAGTTCTACCTACTGCTTGGGTATAAAACAGCAGAGAAACTAAAAGTTTTTCTAGTAAGATAGAGGAAAAGCAGCACTAAACTGCATGGCATATACCAGCTACATCCAGATACATACAGAGGACTTCTTTATTTTTTTATTAAAAAAAAAAACACAACTTAATGCTGATAATTCTAGAATGCAAAATAATACCAACATCCTGGCCAGATCACACAATAACAACAACCCCACTGGCTTGTTGAACTACCATCAAGCTTATTTTTGATTTCCCTTACAAGCATCACTAGGTACTTCCCTAAAATCCATGTGCTCAACAAGATGACTTGCATCTGCTTAGTTTTGGCATAGAAGGTGATGGGTTATAAAGCAGACTGTGTCACTGGCTGTACTTCATCAGACAACATGCTTCAACGCACGGAGAAGCATTACAAATGACTTTTAATTCAGGGAAAAAACAAGAACGTTGAGGGTGCCCATTCATTAATTCCAGTTGTACTTCAGTGTGGTCAAAGAAGAAAATTCCTATACGTTGTAACCAATTGTTATTAAATGGGTCAGATTTTTACAGAATTGCATAAAGCAATCAGAAGCATTTTAGATCTATAAAAACTCGGTCGATGAGTTTATAATCACCATAATTCTCAAAAAAAACCAGTCATAGCTAAAGTTACATTAATAGCTCTTTTAAGCTTTTTAATATAAACCACGGACAAATATATGTTGCATGTATTTAACAGCCCTGTAATATTATTTATGGCAATGTGGCACAGCAGCATTATTCAAGAATGGCTTTTCAGTGCCAGTCAACACTGCTACACTGCACTACATCTAAATGTACCATATGCAGATAAAACCATGATCCTTCCTGCTTGTTTTTTATATGAAAAATGTAGGTTCTTCGAGTCGGTCAAGGCCAATCAGCAATTTTGTTTTGCTTTAAATACATCAGGGTTTAAAATCATCAGTGGTTACAAATTTATTACTAGCGCTACAATCTCTAAAATTGAAAAGCCATAACAAAACAGCCTTTTCCCCCGTATTACGGGAATCCTGCAGTCTTAGCACGCTCTGGCACCTCTGTTCTGTTTGCCTTGGTTGAATCCAAGTGCGTCCCTGACCGCACAGCAAACGTTGTGCCTGTGCCTGCAAAGGGTGCCCAAGGCAGAAGCCCACCCAAGGACTCTGCTGGCACGTTAGGCAGGAGTTTTTTTTGTAATTGGGGTACCTCAGCGACATGGATCCAAAGCGGCTTTTTCTGATGTTGCTTATCCTGATTTCCAGCAGTTACTGGACAACCTAAGATTGATCCAAGGCAAAAAATGGAGCAGAAACTATCTTTACAGAGCTCTGACTTCTTAGTCCCCATGCAGCAGAGGGAGAAAGGAGGAAGTGGTCAACACAAAACATGGGGAATTTGGGGAGAGAACGGGAGGGGGTAGCAGACAAGACATTAAGGATCTGCTGCTGACTCCCTTTGCCCTTGTAATGTGTAACCAACCTCCCGGTCATGACACAGACCAGAGAATTCCCCCATCCCATGCCCTGCTGTGTTTGAGGATGAACCCAAAAGTGCCTCTGCTACAGACCAGCAGCTTCCAAGCCCAACACGGGGCACTTTGACCATCAAGGTGCGAGTCCCAGGGGCATTGCTGGAGCTTCTGCCTTGTCAACTCTGTTTTGAAGTTCCTTGGCACAGTCTGATGCACGCCTGGAGTATGAATACCTGGAAAGGGACAGGAATTAGAGCCCTACAGCCCTTGAGTGTACTTCTCACTGCTGCACTACGAACACAAGCTCGCCTACTGCTTTTGCCACAAGACCTACACCTCCCCCTGCGCACCGAGCAGTGACAGCAGGATCAGAGCCCCAGCAAACCAAGCTGTCATCTGCAGGACCCTTGGCTTCATTAGCTAATTGGCGTCAATCACAAGTTGCTCCCACACTTCAGAGAACTGGTTACTATTTGAAAGTTCCTCAGTTTCTGTGTGCTTACCGTAAGGCAGGACGACAAATTTGGAGAAGTAACAACTGCACCACTCAGAGCTCATTAAGAAACCATCACTTCAGACATCTTAAACTGAGAATCCAAGGTGAGGGGACCATTCCAACACTTTCTCCCTTTATTTCTGTGCCCCGTTTCCCTACCAGCAGGGCAGGAACACATTCCTCTTTGAATATCCACAACATCACAGAAACAGAAATTCAAACATGATGAAGTATTTCACAAAGAGCACAGAGGTTAGGTCCAGAGGAAAAAACACCGGCGAAATCTAACAGCTCTAGTCCAGTACATGTGAGAACCTGCATTTAAACCCAAGGATTAGAAGACACATTGAGTAGACACCTGGTTGGCAAAAGAAGTAGGAAAGTAAGAGTCCTGCAGAAAAAATGATTGCTGGATCATGTAACTAAGAGCATTACAATGGGCCAAGCCCAAAGCATGGCACCTTCTCACTTCTACTGAAGCAGCAGCATTCCAACCCAAATATTCAGAAGTTTTCGGTTTCTACAGACTAGCTGGGCATATTTACTGACTTTAGAGAAAAGGACTTTGCATATCGGAACAGGAACCTGCCCCAGATGTTCCCCACTACGTTTTCACAGCTTCTGCAGTACAGTCGATGCTAACATCCTTGACTACAAGGGAGCAAATAGTTTACAGAAGCGGCAAATTAGATCACAGCGTTTTTATTTGCTCTGAAGCCACAGCAACATTCAAAGATGTTATCCAAAACAAGGCATCAGAAGAAAAAGTTGGAACTAGCCCTCCCACCTGATCCAGCTCTAAATGTTTTCAAAACAGCCTGTGTAGCGTAGGTCGTGTTGCTTGGGGCCGGATTAGAGACCAAGTTGCATCATCCCGGAGCGTGGCCCCAGCTCTGCACGGGATGGGTCCCGCCTGGCCTGGTCACACCCCTGAGGTAGTGCACGCGCTGCTGAGAGGTGTGAGCACTGCTCACCTCCGTGACGATGACACCAGAGCTTATGTACGCACGCCTGCGCGCGTGGGTGTGTGTGTGTGACCACATGGCGACTCTCCTTGCCACCAGGCACAAGACGGCTCCTCATTCTTCCATGCCTAACACAGAGATGTTTTTACCGGGGCGGTTTCAAGGTCAAGGAGTTTTCCAATATGACCCAAGAGCTAATTCCAGTTCGACAGGCAACAGAACAAGGGGAAACACCCCCGACCATGCCAAGGCATTCGCTGCTATCGATACCACAACAAGCCTTCTGGTTCACCCCACACTGGCACACCTTGCGAAAGGCCACGCTCACGCCACAACATGTTATTACAACAGGCAAAGCGCGCAGAAATCTGACAGGAAGAGTCCAGAGTTCAACCTCCTTTTGTTGTAGTGCAGCACCCAACACCGTCTGAACACACGGTAAGCTCTCCAGTCTCCCCACAAACCTCAACCTGCTAGCGATACACCAAGCCCTGACGCCACGGCCCTGCAGAGGACAGGCAGCCCGATGCAGTCACTCACCACATCCACCAACAGCGCCGTGCCAGACACTCAGCCACTCGCTGAAGTTTACGTAGAGATGCAAACTTTGTTCAGAGATGGACAGAAAAGCAGAATAAAAAAAAAAAAAAAAAAAAAAGACCAGCCAGTTGAGGTAACCAAGGCATACGCAAAAGCAGGCGTGAGCAGCAGCAAGCCCTTTCTGCGATATTATTTATTTACTTATCCACAAAACTATGAAATTTTCTCATTTTGTTTTTTGGGGTTTATCACCCAATCAACATTCTGGTATCGGCAGTTTTTTTTCCAAGCTAAAAATTTTGTTTTGAGAGCAGAATTCGTGATTAGCTGCACGCGATGGCTCTCTGTCCAGGTGGGAGCTGACTGATGAAACTGCTCAGCTGCTGCTGTACCACTGACTTCTCACTCCGTGGATGTTACTCTGGAAGAAAACTGACCACTGTGGAACACTTCAGCAATTCCACTTTTCTCAAAAGTGTTGTTCAAACGCTTCCTGGACCCAGAGCTTCCCAAAACTGGTATTTTATGCACAATCTTAAAATGCAAACGCTCGCCTGTGCGGTACGAAGTAAATCACAATTTACCGAGTAAGCTTTGTCTCCATCGCTTTGACAACACGCGTAAATTTTTTTTAATAGTCTTCTAAAAACAAGCCATGCTCTCATGGACCTACTATCCAAAGATAAAGTTTCTCTTGACAAACACTTCGCCACGGGCAGCAAAAAAACCTCCACGAGCGACTTCAACCCTGCTCCCCGCTCGGAAGGGCAGCCTGACACATTCCCACCGACCTAGTGCAGAAGGGCAAAGGACCCGGGGCGGGAGGGCTGCCAGGTCCCCAGAGTCGCCCCAAGACCTCCAACTGTCACCTCCTCCCCCGTGGCAGGCACTGGGGGCCGTGGGGAAGGGACAGAGGAAGGAAAAGCGCTGGGGGCTGGCTGCCACCGAGGCGAGGCATGCCAAGGGAGGCCACCAGCCCTACACGGCTGGCAGGGAGCGAGCTCTGTCTGCTTGCTGGGGCTCGGGGTGCTCCAGCAGCACTCTATGTCTCTCAGCAGCAGCACAGCACAGGGCTGGGGGGCACCTCCATCCCCCCACCTGTGGCTGGGCACCAGGGGAGGCCGCGGGTCACCTTATTTTAGGGGCCAGGCCCCCAGAACCCAAAACCAGCATGGGGGGGGGGAGGCAAATCCCGCAGCACCACGGCGCCGGCAGCCCCCCAGCCGCGGCCCCTCGGCTCGGGAGGCCGGGGGGGGGGGCCGGCAGCGGGTACATACGGGTCTGCGGGTCGGCTCTAACATGGCTCGCTGCCTCCTCCTCCTCCTCCTCCTCCTCCTCCTTCCCCACAGACCCGGACCCCGCGGCCGGGCCCCCCCCCCACACACCCCTCAGCCTCATCCCAGGCCCGGAGCTGCCCCCGCCGCCCCCTTCCACCTCCCAGCCCCCAACCGCCGCCGGGAGAGGAGCGGGGCGGGCCGGGGAGGCCGGCGGGGCCGTTACCTTTCTCTTCGGCATGCTGCCCGCCGGCGCTGAGGCGACCCAAGCGGCGAGCGCGGCTCCGCCCGGCGCTGAGGGCTCTGCCCGCGGCTCTGCCCGCTGCCCGCCGCCCCCGGCGGACCCCCCACCGGCGGGGGGCGGGCGGAACGGGGCAGCCCCGCCCGCTGATTGGCTGCGCCGCTCCCGCCCCGGCGGGAGCGGGCGAATCAGGGGCGGCCCGCGCGGGTCAGAGGCCGGCGGGGCGGGAGCGGCAGCGCGCGCGGGGACCGTTGGGGACGCGGCCCTGAGGGGAGCTCCCCCCCTTCTTCTCCTCCCCCCCCCCCCCCCCCCCCCCCCACAGGGAGGTCCCCTCAGGGTGATGGCCGCGGCGTGGCTCGGCCCCGTTTAATCGCCCTTCGCTTTCTCCTTCCCCCGGTTGCGGCTTCTCTTCCTCCCTTGAAACCCGCCGCAGCCCCGTCCCCGTCGTAGCCGCTCTCCCCTTTCAGCCCCCGGGCTGATTTCCAGTGTGGGTCCCCCCCCCAGCTCCTCCAGGGCTGTGGGGGCGCCTCACGGTCCCCGTTCAACCGCCAGCGACGCCACACAGCGAGGGGAACAACACAGCCACAGCACAGGCTGCACGGTCAGCCAAGTTAGGCTGCCAACAAGCACTTCTCAAAATACAATTTTAATAAAGAATATAATTTTAATGCAAAAATAAAGAGAAGTCCCATGAGCTGGATACCACGCGATCCCCCGAGCACCTGCTGGAGCAGCAGGACCGAGCCCCCTGTGCAGAGCTCGGTCACCCACAGGGATGTGGCAGCCAGAGGCCTCGAGCTCTTACCTGAGGGGACTGAAGCCCATACCTCTTGTTCTGCTATAGTGTTATTTTGACAACAAGCTAGAGGATCTCAGAACTAGGAAGGATTAGATTCTCCTGCTGATGTTGTTGGAACAGCTTTGTATTGATTTGCTGGGCCAGAAAGCCTGTTGCTCCCTGTGAAGCGTGTACACCACCAAGCTAGAGTCACCCCACCTGGTTCATACTGCCTTCGTACATTTAAGTACCTGATGGGAGGCAACATAGTTCCATGTAGAAGGACTGAACAGCACACACTTCATCAGGAGGTAACTATGTGAGACAAGGATTGAGTCCAGTCTTACGCGGTGTAACATCTAAATACTAATTAACACAGGAAGGAAATGAGTCAGGATGGCTCCATAGCTTAACCTTTCCCTGTTCCTTTTCTCACCTAATCTCCAGGATTTGTCCCGTGCATCTTTAGTTATTTGTGGATGATGGTATCAATCCCTACAGCTTCCATTCAGGAAGAGAAACCAGAGCTAGGCCTCCATTAATCCAGATGAAAATTGAGAGAACTGCACGCAACCGCAGTAATGAGCATAACCGTAATATTTTCTCCTGTGCCACACAAAAATCTGTATTAAGCACACATCTAATTCCATACCATTCCAAAACTTTGGAGGAACAAATTAAAAATTCTGGCCACCTCGCCGACTGCCTTCCTCCTCATTTAGTTCTTGGTTGATCTTGTCCTCCTGCTTTTAGACTCACTGGATAATTCAGGTTGGAAAGGACCTCGGGAGGTCACCGAGTACAACCCTCTGCTCAGCTAGACCCAGTGGCTGAGGGCCTCATCAAGTTTTGAAGAAGATAAAATTTCTCTCAGCAACCCACACCAGGTCTTCACCAGGTAGAAGCCTGGGAAAAGGAAGAAAGTCCAGTAGACTTGAGGGGGTAATTTTTTTCTGGCTTTGGAGGAAGAGGAGAAGCAATCCTGTTGACATCATTGTTATAATTAGCTAAAACTAATGAGCAATGTGAAGAAAATGCGAAATTTTAGCTGCAATAAATGAAAGAACTAGGAGCTGACAAGTTATTTGCAGATGGTTTTCTTCCTCCATTGAACCAAGCTCAGGTCCGATGGAAACATTGCAATTTAGGATAAAATCACTCAGGAAATACGCTGCTCTGTAGAACAGTCTGGAAGAGAAAAAAAACGTTAATATGTAGGTTTTCAATTGAATCCCAAACCCTTCCAGTAGGGAGAATGCTCTCTTTCAGCATGTAATGAAAAATTCTGTACTATAGATGTAGGCCGTAGTAGAAAAGCCACATTTTTTGTCATCACAGAAATTAGTTTATAGCTTATTTTAACTTCACAGCTATTACTATTTAGTAACAACTACTTAGGAAGTGCACAGATCAAAGTAACATAGCCCTATATCACCTTTCTTGTCCAAGGGATGACATTTGTGATTCAGAACCACTCAGATACCTCAGGTTGATAGTTTCAAGGTTATCATGGTCTGTACCCTCTAACTGAGTGTGTGGCTATAGGCCAATGGTGGAGTTATCAAGGTAAGGGGATACAGATACAGAAAGTAACAAATCAACACACTTATAGATCAACAGTTTCAAACATAGGTCCCCCAAAGTCAGGTAATTATTGTCTTTTCTTATCACAATTTTTCCTTCTAAGTAGCAATTCTGAAGTTAGAGAAATTTCTAACTTCAGCACCGGATATTAATAATCTGTGACAGCTACCTTTGTAAAAAGGCCAAGCAGTTCAATCAGTATGAAGGAATTCCCATACACTGTATAAAATTTTGTAAATTAGCTTCAGAACAGCATTATGGTTTATCTCTGAATAAGAATAATGTTCAAGCACTCCAGATTCACCATGCTGCTAGCATGATGGCTTCCAAGCTATCAAGCTTTTGGAACACAGAATCATAGAACATGTCGCAGTTTTCAGCCAAGCTCCTTCTACCGTTGTTTCAGGGACACCTCCACCACCTTCAACTACTACAACCACATTTTAAACCTCTCCTTTAGTATAAAAAGGCAACTTTCTTTCAAACATGCTTTGCACAAATACTGCAAGGAAAAGTAAAAAATAGAGACACTTCATAGCTAGCTACTACAGAACAGAAGGCAAGTCTAATTTTTCTATCATAGCAATCCATAAAAGTGCAATGAGTTCCTCATATGTATGACATAGACCCCCCCTTCTGGGATCAGTTTGGTGCATTTGGATCGTGACGGTATATTAGGAAGGCAGTTGAATTTGGAAGTCAATTAATTCTCATTTTCTGCCATAAATTTCTCCTGATTATTTGCAGAAGTAGAGCAACTGATATACACAGTCTCCATAGAAGTCAACAGGAACCACACCAATAAAGCTTGGAGCAGGATCTGGCTAATACTGTACACCCCAGAAAACTTGGACCATTTTGGACACTTCATGTTATGACCAGACTATGAGTTGTTTAACATTTAAGGTCACAGAATCACACAATGATTGAGGTGGGAAGGAGCCTCCGGAGATCGTTTAGTCCAACTCTCTGTTAAAAGCAGGATCAGCTAGAACAGGATGGTAAGAGCTGTGTCCCATCAGGTTTTGGATATCTTTGAGGATAGAGACTCCGTAGTCTCCGTGGGTAACCTGTTGCAGAATTTAATCACCCTCACAGAAAACCTTCTCCAACACCAAGATGGGCATTTCATTGTAGTTCGGTTTCTGCCCACTGCCTCTTGTCCTGTCACTGGGCACCACTGAAAAGAGCCTGGCTCCAGCTTCTCGACAGCCTCCCATCGAGTATTTACAGACATGGATAAGGTCTTCCTGAGACTTCTCTTCTCCAGGCTGAACAGTCCCAGCTTTCTTAACCTCTTCTATAATGCTCCAATTCATTCATCGTCTTTGTGGCCCTTTCCTGGACTTACTCCTGTACATCTTGTACTGGGGAGCCCGGTACTGGACACGATACTCCGGGTTCCCCTAACTAGGGCAGAGCAGTGAAAAATCAGCTCCTGTCATCCCATCATCTAGGTCATAAATTATGTTAAATAGTAGTTGCTCCAGCCTTGCCCCTGGGGTACACAACTACTGACCGGCCTCCAGAAGAACTTCATGCTGCTAACCACACCTCTGCGCTCACACCCTGACAGGTCTGGACCAGCCAGTTTTCTGTCCGTATCACTATTTAGCCTGTACTTCAGCAATTTGTCAATAATGATGGCATGGGAGAGTGCTGCATCTCTAATCTCAGCACAAACATCCACATTCTCCACACCAGTCACCTTATCATAGAAGAATATAAGGATTTGATGATTTTTCCTTCATGAATCTATCCTGACTACTCCCAATTACCTTTCTGTTCTTAATATACTTGTAAACATTTCCAGGATTATTTTCTCCATCACCTTCCTAGGGATCAAGACACAGCTGACCTCGAACGCAGGTGTGACATTTGCTCTCTTCCGGTCCTCAGGAATCTCTCCCAGTCATCGTGGCCTTTCAAATACAGTCCAGGGTGGCCTCACAATGACACTGGCCAGTGCCCTTCACCACAGTGAAGTACTCCTAGCTCCAGGCTTTCCCTCTGATCTCAAGGGCTTAGTATTCCTGAATTTCTGACTTATTTGAAGAAGCCCTTCTTATTGCTCCTCTGTCCCTTGCCAGATTCAGCTTGTTTGTCTTCAGCTTTCCTAACCCCATCCCTCAGTGGTCAGAGAGTGGCTCTGTGCTCCTCCCAAGCCATCTGTCCCTGCTTCCACTTCTTGGACCCTTCCATGTTATGCGTGAGTTCTGTCAGGAGCTCCTTGCTCACCCATGCAGGCCTCCAGCCCCGTTTGCTCATCTTCCTTTGGTTCCAGAGAATAAAGAATAAATGAAATCATGGAAAAGAAGGAAACTTTTAGATAATTCTTGAGGGATTGTAAAACAATTACCTTTGTTCAGATGGGTGAGAGAAGTCCTGTCAGATACCTCCAACAACATTCACTGTGACTTATAAACCAAATAAAAACTGTTTTTTTTGTTTGTTTGTTTTTGTTTTTTTTAAATAAAAAGTTGAGGAGAATCAGGACTCCATGACAATCAGACCTGTTAAGCCTTGGTGCAGGAGTACAGTAGAAACACTCACTCTGGAGAGCCAACTGCATATTAAAATGAAATGAGAACCACACCATGCAGTTATCCAGCCCACTGTCAAAGTAAAGCAACCACCTGCCATTCTAGCCTTCTTACTCCGTTACGTAAAACCATGAGGCAATTTGTGACCTATTTGTACAAGCACACTGTTTTGCATGACTTGCTAACGCAAGAGCAAAGGTCTTCACCTGTCTTAGGCTCAGCACCACCTCTATTCATGTTGCCTTCTAAACACGGACACCGAGCTGCCACAACTTGCAATATTCCTAAAGTGTTCTCACTCTGCCTTGTCTCAGCATCTTACCTTCTAATCTCCTTGTGTGGAAAAGCTAGACCAAGAAAGATACCACCTTTTGAGATAAAACAGTAAATCTTGAATTAACCTGCACAGCCAGGGTAAGAGCCTTTCTGATCTCCATTAGAAGGGAATTTCAGAGATTTGTATCATCTTAAATCTTCTCCTGTCTCATTCCGCTTTGCAATAGCCCTGTCCTCAAGACCTTTAACTTTATGCCAGCCTGTTCTAAAAGCATCTACAAGCACATAACTGTAAGAATACACTGATAGTATTTCCAGTGTGATGGTACTATTTACTTTCTGAATGCAAGAGATTTACCTTGAATATGCTAATATTTCCACTAATTGTTCACAAATTTATTCCTAGCACATCTAAGCTCTCTAGAATGAAGTAGTTGATAAATGAGAACCAAGAAACCCTACAGCACTTTCCACACTGCGGTATACATCAAGCATGCAAAAGCAGACCTGGCCCCTCTTCGTAGGGCTTCAGCAAAGGTCTCACATGTTGCTCCACCTAACTCTGAGCCAGGTGAAGCTAGAGACTCCTCTCAGGTATATACCTCTCCTCAGTGTACCAATTTTTATGGCCACTACTATCAAAACGATTGGGTTAGAAGCACATGTATTTAGAGGTATTTAATTAACCCAAACCCTTTTATAGGACTGAGAGCAGCCACACATGCAGTGTGGGGTTTGGGAGCACATTAATCTCCAGCTAGCGAGGTAGGGCAGTAGTCTGTAGCTGGGGGCAACAAACACTGCTTAGCTGCTGCTGGAACAGCCTGAGCAGTTGTGCTGCAGATTTGTCCTGCCTTCTAGCCTTTAGGCAGTTAACTGAGGCGATGCCTCTTCTTAGCTGCAGCTTTGCTAGGTTAAAGGGCCTCCCTACCACCTCCAGCCTCCCGTCCATAAAAATCTAAAAGCTGCTGCCCCCAGTTCTGTTGGCCCAAGCTCTCAAACAGTCGCTCTCTTTCAGTTCGGGCAAACCAAAGTGGACCTGAAAAGATGGGTCATTAAAAGTGATCAGGCCTGGCTAAATGATAGCTCCTCTATTAACATACAGTAAGGAAGAAAAAAAAAAGAAAAAAAAAAGTAAACTAATGACCTATTTCTCTTCAAAGCATTAAGCCCAGCTGCTCTCAATAATCAGTAAGAATTTATCTGTAAGGAATACTATAAGCAAAAGGTAGGTTTGTTGTTTGGTTGTGGTTTTCTTTGGTGTAGGCACCATATACAATTCTTAGTTGAAGATATGGGGAGCCCGTTTTGACTAATGGCAAAATGCTGATGCAACATAAAAACAATAAAATTTCTAAGCTTGTCATCTAGTGAAACTCTGAACAGCTAAAGCAAATGTTCTGTTGAGATTCTGGACCAGCTAAGCAAAAGAAACACATACGTACCCCCCTATTACTAGCTCCTCACGATCTCTGCACAGAGTTTCTCTGCAATTATTTCATCTGCCTCAAACTGGAAGAGTAAGGACCATGCAGGAGACCATGAACAGGAGCTGCAGTGGTCTTTACTCTGAGGCTGCATCCATTGCTAGGTGAGAGTCAGATGCTAGGCATGAATCAATCTGTTACCTTACACCAGGGATAGGGAGGTTAGTTTATTAGCTATTTCGAAGCTAGAAAGAAGTGTAAATGTTAATTCTTTCCCTCTTCCTTGCATATGTTTTTCTGGGCTAACTGTACTTGTTCCTTTTTGTGTTTATTTTATGATAAATACGTCAATAAATAATTGAGCTGACAAGAGGAAAAAAGCAATGCAATGGAAATCTTGTCAAGTAAGGCCTTTAAACAGTCAGTATAATTTAAATGGGAAATCTTAAATTAACTGTTGGATAATGTAGCAAGTAAATATATTAACCAGCCACAGAGTCATAAAATTATGTTTGTTGATATATCAAAGTCTACTCACAGTAATCAAAAAAAAAAAGATGAGGAAGTGTTATTGAAATTTGGGAAATAAAGACAGCAAATTGTTTTATGGAGTTTATAAATTATGCCTTCTAAACATATTGTTTTATGGAGTTTATAAATTATGGCTTCTAAACACTTCCTTGAAAAAAAAAAAAAAAAAAAAAAAACACATTTTCGGGCTGCCATTTTAGAATCATTGTTGACAAACACGTTTTGTTCTCAATAAGACTTAGCCACTCAGGAGATTAAGAGGCCTTAATGCTCAAAGAATGCTGCAGGTCAGCAGCGCATGGTGGAATCCTTATCGGAACAGCACTTGGTCCTACGCAGTAAATAGGATATAGTCACTGAACAACAACAACAACAAAAAAGTATTTGTTGGTGAAATTTTGTCACTTAAAATATACATATATAAATATATATATATATATGGATACGGATACAGGCAGGGTGTTTATGGTATGCTCTAGTAAGATTCTAGTAAGATTTCATTTCTCCTACGAGTTAGTTCCTAACACCCTAAAATAAGTAAAGCCAAACAAAACTAAAACAAGTGTCACCGTTCTCCAAACCCATGAAACTTCATATCATGCATCCTCTTCAAACCGAAGAGACATCATTGGTGGGTTTCCCAAATACTTGCCCTCAGCCAGCTGCTGCCACTGAAACCCATGAAACTATTCTCTTTGGTAGAAGAAAAGTTAGGCCCAAGCTGACTTTGGGCCTAGTTCTGCTTCTGCAAATCCTTTCCCTGTCAACTGCAAAGAAGAAAAACATTTGAAAATAAATACTTAAAATGTTTACAAGTGTGCATGACTAACTCTGTAAAAGCCCTCTCTCGCAAACAGAACAAAAAAGAAACCACTTTTCCTGAAAATTCATATCGCTGCTTCTGGTTCCCAGGTGATAAGCGATTAGCTGTTGTACGCGTTGTTATTTTAGGGGAACCAAACAGATCCCATAGCTGTTAATTTAAGCACTTGGAATTTAAACCCTGGAGAAGTTTAGTGAGAAGAGGGTTAGCTGGAGTTGACTAAAGATCTCTGTTTTGTTTAACAAACAGGAATCTGTAGCTGAGGCCATACCTGATATGGCCTTTACTGATGTAGCAGTGATAAAGTCAAAGCATTCTAGCAGAAAACTTCAGAGGTGTATAACATATATTGAACCATCCTCACACTTTTTGTAACATAATTTTAAAAAATTTATTCTTTTCTTTTACTTTTTTTTCCCGTGTGGTGATGATGTCAAAGGCTTAAGAGATGTTTTTGGCACGCAGTCACCCCCATGAGGATCAGCTTTATATGTACAGCTAGCGTGTCCCCTGGGCTTAATTTTCTTGATCCTCACTGCCAGCAGAAGTTGTGATGATAATGCTGTGAACCCTCAGAAAACAATCTTCAGCAAAGACATTAAATTATTAAAATAAGTTGGTAAGCTGAGCCTAGACATGCTATTAACAGTATTTCTTCTTACCACCTGTGAGCAGAAATCAAAGCTGTTGAAGCACAGTGTGCTAATGTACTCTCAAAGCACTTCTGCATTGTACTCTGTACTGTTAAACTGCCCCAGTGCTTTACTACAGTATTCTCTTCCGCAGCTTCTCTGTATGCCAGAGACATGTCTTTGGAGGGGAGGAGAGGGGAGGTTGCTTTGCTGTACTGGGTGTCATTTGTGTTAAAAAAATTTTCCGTGAATTAAGAAGTTAACTCAATTTCATATTCATATTTATAACTATATATATGCAAAATCTATAAATAGGCATGGAGCACTATACAATGGGAAATATAATATGATATATTATCTTATTGTAATCTGTTACATTATATTTTGCATATTACAACTTGCAATTAAATACATTCAAAATGTATTAAATATACAAAATATATTTTTGTGTAGGTAATAAGGCATACATTAAAAATGACATTGCTGATTTAAGATTTCTCTGGCTTCTTTGCTGGTAGTTTGTCTTGGCCATTAAAATGGAAACAAATGAGGTCACAGCCTCAGGCCCACTTCTTCAGCTTCGTACATCTGCTGTTCATTTACTTCTTTGTTTCCCTTCAGATACCTTATCTAAAACCTAAGTACGTAGCTAGGTTATGAGAGAAATTTTCTAGCATTGCTGTTACTTTGTAAAGTGGACGCAGTACCTCTGCCTGGATCCAGCGTGCCTGAAGGGTGCTGTAACGCACAGCCTGTACTTGATGATCCAGCACAAAGCGACCAGCTTCGGTTGGCTCTGTTTGGTAGCCCTCTGTAACATCCTTCACTATGTTATGTTCATTATGATAGGCAGGCCCTACACCACTGGCTGAAAACATTGCCAAGTCTGACCGTCATGCTGTGAGACACAGAGAAGAGACGTCTGGAGAATGAAATCCTATCCGTACTGAAACTAAGAAAAACCCAAGCCAGCAAACGAACAAAAAACCTTCCATTGAATTAGGGTCAAAATTTCAAAATACAAGACACGCGATGATTGTCCTGCTGCCTTTGGAGCAGATTGTTGCGGTGCGGAGTTCAGGCACATTTATAGGACATACCGAGACATGAAAAGATCTGGGGTGGCTGCCCTTGAAATGGGCATGAAATGTCCTCAGGATGACCACGATGCAACCTCTGTAGCTCAGAAACCATTATTTCTCTTGAGACCTCGCATCTGCATCTAAAAGTGAAGCTCACAGTATTGAAAGTTGCAATCTTTTTGATGCCACACAGAATTTATGAACTTTCTGTACAGCATCATCTCAGCTCCCTGCTCCCTCTGTGGTCAGAGGAAGGTGGCACTAAGATCTAGCCAATGCTGATGGTAATTCCAGCTCTGCTCTGGGGCTTAGGCTTTCAACATTATTAGAGGGCGCTCTCCTCTCCTCAGGCCATGTGGCAGCAATGTCCTTTTAAGAATAGAAGCAGATCTACAGACTTGAGAACAGGGGTCTTTTGGCTAGCATTTCGGGACATCTGCAGCCTGTTGGAGCTGCAACTGCCAATAATTTATCAGCACCAAAGGAATGAAAAGTCTTTGAGTTCCACCCAGTGGAAAGGAGGATGTGATCCTACACTTAGCTGTAGGGCCTCTACCCAGGAGGGGGGAGATCCAGTTTTTCAGTTTTTGCTCCAAGAACTGTTCATGAATTTTCTTCACTGACTGTTTCTTGTAAAATGCAGAAACTGTCCAAGAAGAGCTCTGAACCCAGACGTTTCTCTAAGGCCAACCCAGCTTCCTGACTATATTTCCTCTTTCTTTTCAGGCAGCTGGAGGAACACCATGGCTTTGGTACTACTGCTGGTGCAGATGTGAGATAGATGCTGAGATGCTTCATATACACCTACAGAAGATAACTGAGAGATTTATAGTGATATGTTCAGAATGAATAGACTTCTTCACATTGTCATTTTGGACTTGGACACCTCTTATCTGTGTTTTGAACCTGAAATCACTGTTCTCTCTCTCCCTCTTTTTTTTTTCTTCCATGTGCATATCAATATTTGATTAGACCTTTATGGACACTGTCCCACTGCAAGTCTAAGACCTAATATACATATATATATATATATATATTATATATATATATGTGTGTATGTATATATTATTACTTTTTTTTTTTTTTAGGAGATACAGCTTGCTTATTCTGCCTGTTTCTGGATTTTAATTCTATTTCTTCTGGTCTCTTTTGGATATAACTGCACAGTTGTGAGCCTTCACTCCGGATGGGCATGAGTCAGCTCCAAACCATAAACAGCGTAGCCATGGTTAGTAAGCCTGAGCTACTAAGCCTTTGCTGATAGCGTGGGCACAACAAGTTGTGTCGGCTTGGAGTACAACCAAAGCAAGCTCACATCTGCTTAAAAAACAACAACAACAATGACAACAAAAGTAAATATCATAACCTCTTCGTTTGCTTTTTGCTCTTCCCCCTGCCTTTCTCCTTCTCTCTCCCTTTCTCTTTCTCTCTCTGCCACCCACGCGCCCCCAGAGGAGCACTCACAGAAACCCCACCTATCTCAGCCCTCCACCCAGATAGTTCAGATTCCTGAGTGGGATCTCACAGGGCACACGTTTGTTTAGAGTGGTAACAAGTGGCTGTATTTTGGTATAAAGCCACTTGCACGGTTCCTTACAATTAATTTGAACAAAGAGCAGTTATGTTCATTGTTTCAACAAGGTTTAACTCAGCCTATTTTTTTTTCCTACTACAGCTGATTGGAACCAGAAAAGGGTAATGTGGATTATGAGGTGGAAAAAGCTTCAAGTTCCACATTTTTGTTTTGTTTTTCTTTGTTTTTATATAATGCATATGTCAAGAAACAGTTTGCTCTTTCCCTAAATTTTCTCTTCATCCGTCTTTTCTTTCACTAGCTAGGTATTAATTATGTTGTACATCATCCTCTGCCATTTTGCTGGCAGGAGCAGCAGGCTACCACAAGTCAGTGGAAACTCAGTGTTCATTAAGGTTAGACTGTGTATTTCCTGGCTATCTCCTTTGTCCTTTTTTTTTTTCCCCCTCCCTAAGATGATCACTTGCAAGAGTGAGACCAACACTTCGTTTCACAGCAGGAAGCCCTCCATGTTAGACAGCAAGCCTACATAAGCTGCATCTTGGCTGTTATCTTCTTGATGCTAGGGATTTAGTGTTTCCAAGATTTGGGGATTTTTACTAGTAGGTTTTGAAAAACATCAACAATCTTAGTCACTGACACACTTGCAGAAGGACTGCATTCTCAAAGCAATGCTTTCTGACAGAACAACCAGGGAAAATGCTGAGAAGGAAAAGGATCACCACAGAACACATCTTCTTCTCTTTTTTAAAAGGTATAATCCTTACGGAAGATTGCTGATAGGTGAACATTAGAGCTGCTCTCTCTTCTAGCTTGAAAGCTTGTTTCTCAGGGACAGCTCTCTTTTGACAAATTAAAGAAAACCGGGTTTCATGGGATCCCATTGCCCCCATTTCTCTTTCTCCACAGGAGAAACTGGTATCAGAGGAAGGAAGCTTACTTAATCCTCTGAATCCTTCCTCTGTGTGCGTGTGTGATATTTTTCTCTTAGTGACAAAACCCAAACATACCAGGTACAGACCCCAGCGTTTTCTTTTGTCATATTCTCTACATTTCAAGCAAATATCAGGAAACTAGATGAATATGGTTCTTCCTTGATCACTTTTCTGCTACCTGTTGGTTGTCACAGGCTCTACAGCTTCATCTACACGCTGTATAACTTGGTTAAACATGGGAGAAATATTTATATTGGTGTTCTAGTTGGAAGACACTTACATAGCTCCTGCTATTACAGCATCCTCATGAGGTATAATATACATATCTTTCATAAATCTGTTGCAGTAAGATTTGCCCTGGTATTCCCGTTTTACAGAGAGGAAACAGACAAATAACATGTAAATGACTTGCCCAACACTACATATATACAAGGTCACACAAAATCACGTTTGTTCCCTGACAGAACAAGGCTTGGTTTGTTTCATACGCCAAAACAGTGCCTTAATTTGTTTAACAAGACCAAAATAGTGCCTTAACCCTTTCATCTCTAGATTAGCACCTTATTACGGTGGAATTAAGTATCATATGGTACCTAAAACAAGTACAGATTTCTCATGTCTGCCAAGTATATATAGAAACTTCACAGTATTTGGGCTAAATGGGACAGTCAAGTATAGCAGATGGAGTGCAGAGCTCCTCACTGTCAAAACAGGTTTGGGGCTTGGAAAGGTTACTCAGAAAAACCATCAAGTCCCACCTGATCTTCCCTGCTAGAGAAGGTGAGAATTCCATTCCTGTGCTTCCTACCAGTTAATTTCCCATTCCAGCTCAACATCCTAAACCTTCACAGTCTGCACTCCAGGGCTGTGCTAGTGGTAATGGGGAGAGGAGGGAGAATCCAATTAATTATGTCCTACCTCGCATTCAGCTTTCAGAAAGCAATTATTAGACAAAACCTGGTTGAGGCCCTTATTTGATTTAGGGGACTTGTGTGTCTTGGCATTCATCATGATTTACTGATGTTGATAAATTGCTCTTCCCTGTCATGGCTCTAAATAGATATATCAGGTTTGTCCCAGGCTCCTTGCTGAGCCTTGATCTAAATGATCTTTCATCTAGGAGTATGGAGCAGTTGTTCTTTTATCTGGAACTGTGATATGGAGGTCAGAAGTAATGAAACTGGCATTTGTCTAATTACAAATTCCATTATTGTTTTCCATTTCTATTATTTTCAAGCAGCTGGGGGTAGATCCACGTGAGTCTGCTTTAGTAAAGCTCTCTTGAACTAGCATAGTAAGATAAATTAAAAGTAGTGTGAGCCAAGTTTCTCTTAAGATATCTTTACACGCAATATCTAAGCAAGCTCAAGCTGCAGTCTGCAGACGTGCTGTTGCTAATGAATGGGGCAGTCTGCATGTAACTGCTTGGAGTACACAATCAACAGACTGTACTAAGTTTGCTTTAGTTAAATTTCAAGATAATTGATGGGGTGCCCAGAGCCCTGGAGCACTTCTGTATTTCAAACCAAAAGAAAACCACATAAAGAGAAAATAAAACCATAAAACCCTTTCTTTGTCCCTCCTCTCTGCCTCCCATGGTACTAACCAGGAGCCATGTCAAGTACTGAAACTTGTTTTTTAAGACTAGTTCTTGAGATCGTAGCCGCAATGGGCAGGATTCTGCTTCTCCTCACACAAGACAGTTTCTTTTTCCTCCTAAATTCTAATTTCTCATGAGTCACTGTGTTACTTGACAGCTGAATTTAGTGTATCTGACTGTCAAGTTCCCTAGCTGCTAATGTTCAAAGATCACTTACTGACAAATACCATGTAACATCCATAGCAGAATCGCTGCACTTTCATGTTAAATAACTTCTGAGTGTTTTTGTTTTGTTTTGTTTTGTTTTGTTTTGTTATTGCCAGGTAGTTCAGGCTAGATGTTGTTTGTTTGTTTGTTTTTTTTTATATATAACCAAATGTAAAATCTAACCTGTTCTGACCAGCTCTGTCCCTTGTTAATGTTTAAATATGTGCCACTTTTACACCAAAAGCTGCAGTAAGGGACATTTATGAACTGCCAAATTCCAGAGAATGGCCTCATACAACTGTGCTTGTAGCCCAACTGTCTTCTTTATCAGGAGGGTTTTAAAGGCTCAGAGCAATCATCAGTTTGTTCTTATTGATGAAAAAAAAGGGCTGGTTTTCCACAAATAGTACTTGCTATTCATTGTTTCTATCTAACAGTTTCAGAAGTTTGCTGTCTGACCAGTAAGTGGACCAGATGCGAGGAATTATCCATCACAGATGAAAAACAGAGAACAGTTGCACTTTTCATACTGTAGAAAAATCCAGACAGTTTTGGTAAAAAAATAAAAAATTAAAAAAAAAAAAATCATCAGTAAGCATTTGAAAATTGCAAATGTAAATATGTCTACAAATGGTGCTGAAATAGTCACAGGGACAAGAAGAGCTTAAACTGATGAGATGTGATTATGTGGCAGATGCCATGACTGCACAGCTCTGTAGTCTCTGAGCAGCTTTCCCGAGGCAGAACTTGGTGTTGCTGAAATGGCAGCGGGCCTTTCCTCCTGTATCACTGCATGCCACCTTCTCGGGGAAATTCAGCTCCACCCCACCAGATTATGGCCTCAGCCAGGCCTGTGGAAATAAGGTAATATTCTGGTGCCGAGCGTCCGTATATCACCTTAAACTTTCTTATGTCAAAATGTCAGAATGTACTAAATACTTTTATAGTGCTCAGCTTCGGTACTATTGTTCTTTTATATGTCAAACTGAAGATATAACATATCATAAAGTCATCTAGATGTCAAGGTATTTCATTATTATTTGATAGCCAGCACAGTTTGCTCTGCTCTCCTGTAGCTTTACAGCAAAAGTTGATATATTTCTTTATAAAGCACTTATTCCTTTACATCTCTGATTACTGCAATACAGACCGTATGTTCAAAGAAAAGTTGTGTTGGGCCTAGCAATTTAAATAACCAAACAAAAATAAATACCTAATTGAATTATTTGTTGTTAGAGTAATATTTTCAATAGCATTTTTTTTTTTTTTTTGTATGGACAATTAGAGGAAAAAGCATTCCTAGCTCAAAGGAAGAGGTGATAAATTTCTAACCTTTTGTTGACTGCTTAACTAAGAATACAGGACAGCAAGGTTAATCAGAAGAAATGCACTGTGAAGAAAAGAAATGTTTGTTTTTTTATGGTCACACAAATTTAAGTGAACCATACAGCTTTAGACAAATATATGTTTGTTGGCACATCATTTTGCAGTGCATGATGACTGAGTAGTTATCCTTAGTGATAACCTTGTATGAACAGACACCAGCTTATATGCACCATCTCGTGTAGAGGACTCCAGAAACTGTAGTATTCCATACAAAACCTAACATATAATTTAAGGCAGGTATTCACACACTTTTTGAACTTTTTGAACTATCATTGTCTTTTGCACTTAATATACAAACCTATTGAGGGATAATACTATTCACTACCAAGTGAATCTCACTGCAGTTAATTAACAGTGAACTAAAAACCTAAGTAACATAGATTATCTTGACTAAGAGCATGCAGCATGTACCCCACCAAAGGTTCACTAATCCAATACCCTGTCTCCAGCAGAGGTAGCACAGGGAATCCACAACCTCAGCAGAACTGGGACAGGTGCAAGTTGCAGTAGTTCATTTCAGAAACCACTAATTAAAGCCCTGCTGGAGTTTGATTCATCTCTTTTAGCAGCAGCTATTTACAGTGTAGATGCCTACATCCAAGCTAACTGTCTAGCCTCCCTATCAAAATTAGTCACTCAACTAGAATTATTCATTTCTGATTTGCAGCCTTAAAATGTCTGTTTCTTTTCAGGGTCTGGAGAAGGAACCTGCAGTGACTATCTCAGACATAGACATTTACATGACTCCTTCCACAGGACCTTTGTGCTGGCCTACCTCACGTTCAAAGACACTCAGATGTCTATATATGCAGATAGGACAGGAAAGCCAGCGGCACTGCATTCATCTTATCTGCAAACAAATGCCAGGGAGACGCCTCAGGTAAGACAATTTCATTCGAACTCATTCATCTGGACTTACAAACCACAGCCAAAGCTAACAGAGCTCCTACTGTTTTAGACAGAGAATTCACCAAGGAGCTCATTGATGTCTGGCAGAGAATGGTGATGAAATAGAAGGATTAACAAAAGTGATCTGTACCAACAGTGAGGATTTCAAAACGATAAACTTTGATAAGCTGGGAAGACTATGCAGTGAAATGCAATGGACTGAAGGGCTTAGGGAAGGGAACACTTGAGCTGGAATTTTCTGAAATCAAAAAAGTGCAAAAAAATAGTACAGAGTTTCCATCCAGAACTGTTAAGAAAAGGTTGAGAAGGAAGATGGACAATTAACCATCCCAGAAGGATATTAGAAATAAGTAGACACATTTAGGGAAAGAGAACAAGGGACTGAAGAATTTCTTGGAGGGCAAGAAGAGTAGAGCTCAAAAAAAAAAAAGGGGGGGGGGAGATAAAGGAGGAGAAGAAAAGGGGGGGCATCTTGAGTAGTACAGCTGAGCTGAGCTTATTTTATTTTATTTTATTTTATTTTATTTTATTTTATTTTATTTTATTTTATTTTATTTTATTTTATTTTATTTTGTTTTGTTTCCAGTATGTCCAGGATAAATGGAACAGTATTTATTCTGTGTTTGCCAAAGGTATATTATACCATAACAAAATGATTTTTTTTAAGACAAAATTATTTTCTCCACGCTATCTTTCCCTAGAAATACCTTTAATACGCTTGGACTTTGCTTATTTACTTTCTATACCACATACGGGATCATCAGTTTAAGAAGAGGATGCGTATAGGAACTGAAAAGAGGATAGTTAGAAGGCAGATGATAGGAGTTTATGCTAAAAAGACAGTCATAATGCTAGAGGGAAGTATGCAGCAGAATTCCTCCAGGAGCAGTTTTGGTCTGTCTTGATCTCTAATTTAATATTTTCATGTAGTATATATTGCCATGGGAAAATGTGTGTCTCCTAATGAAAACTGATGATGATGCGAAGTTGAGAGGCAGCATCAACATACAAAAGATTTGAATATTGAGGGTATAAAAGAGGATCAGAAGGCATAAAGGAGGATCGGAGAAGCATTTGAGGATGAAGTTACATTTAACAATGCCAAGCACAAAGCAACAGACTTTGGAACAAAGAACAGGAGCCTCTGCCATTACATAGGTTGTCATCAGATGACCACAGGCGGACTACATGGTGCCAAGATGACATGATTGTGAAAGAGGCAAATGTGATTCCAGAATGTGTCTGAATCTGCCCCTAGACTCTCGTTTGAATGGGTCACCGTTCTCTGGTTTGGTTCTGGTGATCATTTGTCCCAGGGACTGCTAGCACACAAAGATAACTTGTAGTTGTCGGGTGTCGTTTCCTCAGGCCTTCACACTCCTCCAACGCTAGCCCAGAAGGCTTAAGGCATCCTTA
This sequence comes from Netta rufina, assembly GCF_964035555.1. Classification (NCBI taxonomy): domain Eukaryota; kingdom Metazoa; phylum Chordata; class Aves; order Anseriformes; family Anatidae; genus Netta; species Netta rufina. The sequence goes on along the minus strand of NC_140125.1, from coordinate 86,851,214 downwards.
AACTCCACCGTGCTGATGCCAGGCCCCGTAGTAAGCAATGCATTCTTTACCATCATACTATAACACAGTTATTATTATGCCCTAGACCCACAGCGTCCCTGCACAGTCCCCAGGGAGACCCAAGCCAAGTACTGTGCAGAGTGTGTAGAAAGGTGAGTGCTCGAGGAGGTTTCGTTCTGAACAACGTAGATGCTGGCTTCTCACCCCACTGGGTCTGAAGGACATCTGGGAGGATGTCTTCAGAGACAGACAGACACAAACTGCCTGTGGACATCCAGGAGCAGCATCCACTACCTTGCTGCAGGCTAGACAGCTTTTCTGGCTGTCACTGGAACACACAAATTCCTTTCTTGATCTCTGTGACGCCAGCTTTCAAACCAGCTCTTGTAGCTACCATGATTCATTTTTCCTTTGATTATTCTAGGAAAGCTGGACAGCAGTTAAAATACTGACTTTATGATTCATTGCCCCTGAGGAATGTTTTGCAATTAGCCAGTTACTTTGATATCATCCTTACCTCAAAAGAAGGAGAAATAAAGTGCAAATAACTGTATTAATTCCAAATGTAAAACAGAAATGGGAAAAAAAAAAAAAAAGAAGAAGAAAGGAAAAAAGAAACTGCTTAATCTGCTGGCACCAAGATCAAAATCTAAAAATAAAAAATAAAAAACCTCTCTCCTCTACAGTCAGTGTTTTGTAGACACTCTGGTACCTCTACTCTGGTAAACCGCAGTGACCTTTAACACTAGACCCTGTGGAATACAATAGGATCTAGAAGAGAGTCAGTGCAGAGTGATCGTGGCTGATTTCTCTAGAGCCCTAAGCAGTGGGGACCTGAGCTGCCCTCTGGCCTCAGGGTCAGGAACTGGCTCCTCACCACCCTTAGCAGCACAGATGGACCCCTCTCTTCACCGATGCTGCCTCCTGGTCTGCCCCACTGTGGAAACCTCCTCCTAGTGTAACATCCTAACCCCTACAGCCTGAGCTTCTATTTTATATCCACCTGTAAAGGGGTGAATGTACCTCTTACAAACAGGTAAATGAGATTAGCATATCACTTTCATTACAGATTCTCAACTGGCACAAGAAAAGATGATAATCTACCACCTTGGATGAACATGAGTTTGAGGTTCTCCTTTTTTTTTAATGAAAGGAGACCAAAAGCTTTAGCTTGGGTAGCTTAGCAAAATGAGAACTGAGGTGAACAGAACTGCAGGATAATGCAGGTTGAAAGGGACCTCTGGAGGTCATTTGTTTGAAAGTCCTCAAAGGCAGAGCTAAATTCAAAGGTAGGTTAAGTTGCTCAGGTTTTTGCCCAGTGAAATTTAGATTATTTTAGGCACTGAGATTCCAGAGCCTCTCTGGCCAACCTGGTTCAGTGCCTGGTCATCCTCCTGGGATTTTTTTTTATTTCTTCTTGAATCTGTTTGGAATTTCTTTGCAGCAATTTGTGTGTGTTGCCTCTCAGCATTTTTTTCTGACCACTCTGAAGACTCTGACTCTATTATCTTCTCTATAAGTCCCTGATAGTCACCTAGACCTTTCCTGGCTTAATGGACCCACATCTCTCAGTCTGTCCTCATACATCCCATGCTCCAGCTCCCTGACCATCCTCGTGGCCCTTGGCTAGGCTCAGTGCTGTGTGTCAATGCCTTTTTTTTAAGTCAGAGGCCTAAAAGCAGGCACAGTATCTCAGATGATCTTTTGCAAATGCCAAAGAGAGGGGAAGAGCCGTTTCCTTTGACCTAGTCATGACACTCTTGAAGTTTATCTTTCTCTGTAAGTTTTTGAGGATAGCGAACACAAGGGAAGAGAAAATCTGCTTAAGTAAAAGGCAGAAGAATAAATGATTCTAAACTGGTCGTGAATAAATGTGTTATAGAAGTTAGAAGAGGCATCTGATAAGGAGAGTCCTACTTAGAACCAGACGTCTGGTAGGAATAGTGAGGTAAGAAACTTAACTAGTTTTACAGTTAAGTATGATGGATGTATAAAGCAAAGCAAGTGATGTGATTTATTCTTTCAGCGTTGGATGCTGAATTTGGAGATATAGGAGGTCCCCTTCTCTCCTCTGTTCAGATTTCTTTAGAATTGTGTTTATTTATTTAATTATTTTTTTTGTTGGACTAGGGTGAAATTTTCCAATCCTATTTCAACTAGTTGGTGTTCACAGTGACCAGTGGTCCAGTGTCCAGTGGTGACACTGTGAGCAGGAGTGGTCTGAAAATTTAGGGAAGCCTTGTGAAATCATTATTTGGAACAAGAATCAGTTATTTTAGCTGCAATTAATTCTAACCAAACACTTGTAAAAGTCCCTCAAATTGTGGCGTTTAAAGATCCTTTTTTTTTTTTTTTTTTTTTTTTTTTCCAGCTTCTAAGACTCTTGGGTGCATTCAGGTCACACTTTCAAGAATTTTCTGTAAAAACACAATTATAAGAAACGTACATAAAAAAGGGAAAGGGAAGGGAAGGGAAGGGAAGGGAAGGGAAGGGAAGGGAAGGGAAGGGAAGGGAAGGGAAGGGAAGGGAAGGGAAGGGAAGGGAAGGGAAGGGAAGGGAAGGGAAGGGAAGGGAAGGGAAGGGAAGGGAAGGGAAGGGAAGGGAAGGGAAGGGAAGGGAAGGGAAGGGAAGGGAATTCTCCAAAATTGCGGCAGTGCTAACTGTGTTCTCTTGACTTTAGTGACCAGGTCACAGACACTTTACTATTGTTTACAAATAATTTATTTTTGGACTAGCAGCATCAGTGCTAATGGTTTTGGGTTAGCAGATATAATCACGTCTCCCCTCCATGCCTAAGCTAATCAGCTGGAAATGACCCTTGGTGGGCAGGTTCTCCGAGGTGATCAGAGTAATGGACCCCTGTGTCTGAAAGCACAGATTTCAGGAGCATTTTTCATGCATATAATACTCTACTCAAATGGATCAGAGTGTATAGTTAGGACACATGATTTTTAGGGACTCAGACATTGTCAGGAGGGAAAAAGCATTTCTCTTTTCAAACAAAAAGAATTCTGCTGGCAAGTTCTGAATAGAGCCCATTAAACCACCATGTTTACATCTGTTAATGACTTTCCTGCTTCTTTTGACTCCCACAGTGAATTCTTTTCTTCCCAGAGAAAAAATGGACAATATTATTTTCCAGTGGATACTTGCTTTACAACGGGAAGAGAAAGATTAATCACACAACAGAACCTCATTATGTGAACACCTGATTTCCAAACTTCTCCCTCTAATGAACTAGCAATATCTTCCACTTTTGTATTGATTTGCAATTAGCTGCAAGTCCTTGCTGTCACCCAGCTGATTCAGACAACCAGGTTTTCATTAGAAGGCAGGTGCACAGCAGAGATGCTCAGGCAGTCTATAATGCCGTTCTTTGCAGAGCCACGCTAACAAAAGAAGCACGAACTTGCACTTCCAGAGTTATATCACTGTTATACTGTGTGTACTCTCATGTTATATTGCATTAACTGATTCGGGAAAGTTAAAGAAAAAAAAAATCACAACCTCTGAACAGAGTTGTTATCAAATAAATATTTAGAGTTATTTGGAAAGACAAGATGAACTCCCAAAATACAATTATATTTTCATAGCTTGTTTAGCTTAAAGAGTAATTTGGGTTCAGTGGGATCTTGATTTATTCCTGAATTGTTTGTTCATAATTTGGTATTAGATTGCCTAATGATACATAATTGTCTGCTCTTTTCAAAATGTGAGGTTACAGTTCAGTATGTACTGAGTGAAAAGGCTCTGTCAGGTGCATGTTCTCTTGTCACCAGCAAAAAAAAAAAAAAAAAAGAGAGAAATTATCAACACAGCTAATCATGCCAGGCAGTAAGACGTGAATTGTCTTAGTGGAATCACAGAATGGTTTGGGTTGGGCAGGACATTAAAGACCACCCAGTTCCAACCCCCCTGCCATGGGCAGGGACACCTCCCACCAGGATCAGGTTGCCCAAAGCCCCATCCAGCCTGGCCTTGAGCACCTCCAGGGATGGGGCATCCACAGCTTCTCTGGGCAGCCTGTGCCAGTGCCTCACTATCTTCATTGTGAAGAATGTCTAATCTATATCTCCCCTCTCTCAGTTTAAAGCCATCACCCCTTGCCCTATCACTCCACTCCCTCACAAAGAGTCCAGCTTTCTCCCCAGCTTTCCTGCAGCCCCCTTTAGGCACTGGCAGTCTGCTGTAAGGTCTCCCCAGAGCCTTCTCTTCTCCAGGCTGAACTGCCCCAGTCATCTCAGACTGTCCTTGTAGGAGAGGTGCTCCAGCTTTATGATATTTTCTGTTTTGTGACCCTTCCCTGTGTTCTTGGAGGCAATGCCTTTTTCCAGCAACTGTACCTGCATTTCAAAGTACAATTATTCTTCTACTCACTGTTTCCATTCAAGTTCCAGTTGCAGGCTGCTTGCTCGTCACTGTTTTGTATTCTTGACTTCTTGTCTTACCAAATTTCTAAGATGAGGCAGGAAATAGAAACACAGCATTTGAATTCATCAATGACTGAAGCAAGCTACTAGACACTCATTAATTATAATAATTAAGGAAACAATTAAGGAAACACTTTAAAGACTCTTGTCTTTTTAAATAGTGTACTACAGACCCACTGGCAAATATAGGCAGATTGTTGGAGAGGCCCCTGTCCTCTCTTCTCCATGTGCATGCATTTCAGCTGTAAACCTAGTTCAGGCTCCATCCAGATTTTCACTCACTTAAACTGTTCTTTATTTATTTTACAGAGAACTAACAAAAAAAAAAAAAAAAAAAAAAAAAAAACAGGAGCTGTATTCCTGATTTGCTGAGGAGCCCCGGCCACCCAGACATCCCGGCCACCCAGACATGTCCTGGACATCACACACCCCTCTCTGCAGCACCGCTGAGGTTTGGGAAGCATTTTGGAGTGATGGAGGATGTTCACCCACCCATTTTCAAAATGCTTTTGGGAATAATGTGCTCCATTTCACAGGGCTTTCCTGCTGAATGAAGCTTGAAGGAAATAATGTCAGCTCATGCTCTTTGTCTTTGTTAGCAATCCTGTGTTTTCGCTTATCATTAGCTGTGTACAAAGCTCGATACTGAGGATGACTATATGCTGATTTTCCAGACTGACAAGCAGAAAATTGGCCAAATATATATTACTAAGCACGTGTAAGACAGTGCTAAGCACTAGTAGTTTAAAAGATTGTAAAGACAAAGTGGCACATCCATCTTCAAGCGATGGACTTCTGAAAGATGATCTGTTGCTGAGGAAGCTGACTAGCACTCATCGTCCCCCTTAACAAAGCAACACTGCACCGTTGTGCCTAGCTGACAGCCCCAGCAGGCAGAGCACGGGTGAGGAAAAAGTCTCACAGCCATAGGCAAAGTCCAGCCTCTGCCTGCCCCTGGCACCCCTCCAGCAGCACCAGATCTCTCTGTGTTTCCATTGCGCCTGGGAGGAGAGGAAAGGAGGTGGTAATGGAGTGGGAAATGGGACAAAATAGAGGGTGGAAGGCTTAAGATCTTCAGTCCTTCCCTTTCCAGAGGCTACAGATACTGCAGACATTGGGACTAGGGAAATTCGCTGGCCAACACGTTGATAGCCAGACCTAAAGGCACAAGGCTAGGTGCGCTGCTGGCATGACCCATTTTTATGGTCACACCTAGACAGCCAGCAGCAACAGAAGAACCTGTGAGGGATGTCCCAAGCTTGCAAAGTACTGGTACGAGATATAAAGTCAGCAGCAGTTTTCAGGATACACCTCACACCATATTGTAAGCATTGCCTGTTGAAGACCAGGAGCCGGAATACAGCTTGGGAATGTGCCTGTGGGGATCATCCCTGCTCTCATTAGGCTGAGGAGACAAGTCTCTGTGCTTGATGTCTTAACAAGCAGCCACAAAGGATTATATTTACAAATGCTGCAAAGAGGAGCTACAGCCGAGTCCTTGTCAGTCCCGACATGGAGAATGTCCTTCCTGAATGCTTCCCTTGGCCACAAGAAAACTGAGTTAATATCACACTTTAACACTACCCAGCTTGCTTAGAAGATTGCTTTGAAACAGTTCTGATTTACAGCAAGTAATCATCTAGCTAATTAATATTTTTTTGATTGAAGAGAATGAGCATAATCTATTTACGGCAACTTCAGAAAGTGTGACCAGTTGTTACACTACAGCCAAGCAGGATGACCTGGCTAATTGCAGCTCTGACAGCCTGGTGTCAGTCCTGGGCAAATTAATGGAATGACTGATGCAGGACTTGATTAATCAATCTAAATGAGGGGAGTGTAATTAATAACAGCTAAAAGGGGTTTGCTGAAAATAGATTGAATTGTACTATGTTGATTTTTTTTAAGATGAGGTTACATGTTTAAAGATAATAGAATAAATAAATAAATAAATAAATGACAACACAACATTTTTACTGAGAAATTGTGGAGAATGGAGGTCCATATAACATTGATGGATGAAGGACAAACTGTTTAACTGATGGTGTCCAAAGACAGTTCAAAATGTGGAATCAAATCTAACCTGGTGCTTGCAATGGGTGCCGCGGGGTTCGGCTGGGGGCCCTGGCTTGCAGCCAGGTTCTGGTTCAAACGATGCTCAAAGATCACACAAAAAGGTGTGAAAGCAGCAAATACAAAGTGACTAAAGTAGACAGACATGGGCTGCTCTTCACAAGGGTTGAGCATGCCCTTCAAGATGGCCTGAGGGGAACTGTACATCTGTGGGACAAAGCGAGCAGGCCAGGCTTGAGGATGGGTGAATCTCTCCTGTCAGACAGTGGCTGGGACCAGGAGTGGTGGAGGGGAGGTGGCAAAGACCTGGCGATGAAATCTGACTGCGGGACTGCGGCCACTGGGCCGCGGTAGCACTTGGTGTATGCTGGAGGGAGAGCGGGGCAGTGGGACCAGGCCCTGGCGTGATGGCAGCTGGAATATACATTGTCTCCATCTCCTGTTCTCAGACTCACAGAATCATTAAGGTTGGAGAAGACTTACAAGATGGTCCAACCATCCCCCTACCACCAATGTCACCCACTAAGCCATGTCCCTAAGCACCACACACAACCTTTCCTTGAACACCCCCAGGGACAGTGATGCCACCACCTCCCTGGGCAACCCGTCCCAGTGCCTGACTGCTCTTTCTGAGAAGAAATGTCTCCTCATTTCCAACCTGAGCCTCCCCTGGTGCAACTTGAGACCATTCCCTCTATTTCTGTCACTAGTTACTTGTGAGCAGAGGCTGACCCCCAGCTCCTGACACCTTCCTTTCAGGCAGTTGTAGAGATCCATGAGGTCTCCCCTGAGCCTCCTCTTCCCCAGACCAAACACCCCCAGCTCCCTCAGCCGCTCCTCACAGGACTTGTGCTCCAGGCGCTTCACCAGCTTCGTAGCCCTCCACTTGTCAAGAAACAGTTTGCAACATGCTCCCCCACTGTGGGATATATCTCATTTACCCTTCTCAGTCCCACCAGTGCTGCAGTCTTTCTGGAGGAACATGGCACATGTTTCCAGGAGAGGCAGGGTGACATATCTGCTAGAGGAGGCTGTCCCTCCATGGAGAGGAGGTGAAATCCAGAAACTGGCTTGGACTCAGCCCAGAGGGCTGAAATTGAATACCACGAATCCCGCCCGCTAACCAGCATTTCAGAGAGACCACAGATCCTTTTGAGTGTGAATGGTGATCAGACTAGCCACCACTGAAGCTGATTAAACTTTCTTCCCAGGAAAGATAAAACGACAAGACTTGCTAAAAAGGCTTGAAGTGGTTGTCTCTGTTCCACCCAGCTGCCTGTGATCCTTCAGACCAAAAGAACCGACAATAACGGAGCCGATGCACTTTGTGCCACAAACACCTGACACGAAGGGCAATACAACGGGCTACAGAAGCTAGGATGCTGCAGCTTATTTTTGAGGGCTTGAGGGAGTTCAGCAGCAGAAACAGGTAAATTAGAACATTTTTAGAAATGCCTTACAGCCGTTTTGAATCAAGAAGCAGAACATTTGGGCAGCATTCAGCGCAACAAATGGTGGTTATCATGAAAGCTGCATTTGGAAAAGACGAATTGCTGATACAACACAAAAAACTGTCTCATCTTGTTTATTGTTCTAACTGGCTAACTCTCAGCTAAATGTCAGGAAATGATTGATCTTTCATCACAGATGCGTTGTGAGCTTCACTTTATTGCATTGCGAGCAATTTTACAGCGGGGTACAGTTATTATCATTCACCAACTTAAACAGCAAATATTTCTGATGACATAAATTAGCTCTATGGTACGACTATTGCTTTTCCTCAGGTATACTGCAGATGCCTAGACCTTATAGTAAAAACCATCTTTCTTGCACTCTGGGTGAAATCCTGCCTCACTGAATCAATACTTTCTCTTCAGTGGAGGTGGCTTTTCATCCACTCTCTTCAGCATTTCTGAATAATTACGCCAAGCCCAGCAGTAATATTTGCACGTACTTGCAAGGTGGGACCTATGTGTTAGAGAAGCTGGAGGTTTCTCACAAGTGAATATTTGTATGGCGTGCTCAGGGTTGTCAAAAAGCTAGTGTTGGAATGCTTTTAAAACCATTTTAGCAGGAGTAGCTTGGTCTCATAAGAACACTTCCCAATGTAACGAGAGGACATTTGAAATATTTAATTCCATTCCTTTCTGCTGAATATTCATTACCTTCAGAAGAAAGGTTCATAACTTCAGATTACTGCCATAATGTTATGACACCCATACCCTAGAATGACTGATAAAATGGTAAACTATAGCATACATGTAGTGACAAATATTGTGCAATCCTACTCATTTTTGCCTCAAACTTGACTGAGTTAATTCAGCCTCCGTGCAGAGACTATACTACAAATATACTGGTAAATGTTAAGTGACATACATCTCGGTGATGTCTTTGGAGCCAGCCTCCCACCATTCAGGGATCAGAAAAGTAATGGCTAACTTCAGAAGAATACAAACAGAGTAATTCGGTACGTTGACCCACTTGTCCCACAAAGTGAAGCTGCAAGCAAATTGATTAGAGGGTGTAGTGATAAAAGTGATTGTTGGTGATACAAAATAACTACGGCAATCTCAAATCAAACCAGATGCGTACAGCTGAAAGCCCCCACCTCTCAGTGAGCAGAATGATGTTTTTTGGAAGGCCTTGAGATTCCTTTAGGAAAATTGTGTGTACATGAATAAAATTATCCTACACCGCCTTCCTCAGACACGAGACGCAGCACTGAAGGGGACAGAGGATGGCAAAGACAAGCTTTTGTTTGTTAAGGGGATAGCAAGATGCAGAGATAACAGGCCATGCAGCAGCAGCTAGGTTTGTAAATATTCCATAAATAATCATATCAGTTTGTTGTCCTACACTCAGCTTAAAGGATGCTGAAGCATCTTAAATGTACGGGAACAATGCTGTTAAAAAATTGTAAATGAGTCTGAATAGGTTGTTCCTACAAATACCAGGAATGTCAATGCCACTTATGTGTAATAAAGCATATTACCAGCAATCATTCAGAGACGTGTATCATTTCGTAGCTCGGGAAAAGGTGAGCTTTTTTCCTTCAAAATAAAACAGCAATGCGTACGTATAAAACACAATGTACAAGTATTTTCCGTATTTAGCCCAGCTGGCAAAGAAATTAGTATGGGAGGTTCACTTACACCGTACACCTCCACGAAAATAGCTGATTGATAGAAACTTTTTGGTAGCACGGAAGTTAACTTCCCACAACCGTTCCTCCATACTCCCATTCCTTAATGTAATTCACCACATTTAATGTAATTAATTTGGAAAGAAGGAAGAACAATTTTCCCAAAGGAATTTGCTGACTGACAGCTGCTTTACATAATCAGTGCAGACACAGCGGTGGTAGAGCATACTCCAGCTATTACCTCCTAATGGACATTTATTTTGCTCTCCTACTGTTTTCCGCAGCAAGATAGCTAGGGAGATTCAATTTGAATTCCTTCCCCTGTAAAATTATTTCTTTAGCTAAGCACGTGTGCTGCTTTGGGGCAATAATGAGCACCCAGTGCCTGGTCAGCCTGCAGCTCACCAAGGGATTCCCCAGAAATATCAGCACCACAAAGTGTCTATCCCTTCCAAAAATCTGACTTCCCAATGAGAAAACTGTAGTATTTTAGATACTGTTAGGTTTGTGTGATTGTGAAGTAATGAAAATGCAAGGATGGCAATCATGTAAGACGTACTGGAGCATTTCTCCTATGAGAAGAGGCTGAGGAAGCTGAGACTGTTCAGCCTGGAGAAAAGGAGGCTCAGGGGGGACCTCGCCAATGTGCATAAATACCTGAAGGACGGGTGCAGAGAGGATGGAGCCAGGCTCTTTGCAGTGGTGCCCAGTGCCAGGACAAGAGGCAATGGGCAGAGACTGAAACACAGGAGGCTCACTCCAGACATCAGGAAGCACTTCTGTGCAGGTGATGGAAAACTCACACAGGTTTCCCAGATTGGTGCTGGAGTCTCCACCCTTGGAGACCTTCAAAAATCACCTGGGCATGGTCCTAGGTAGCCTGCTCTGGGTGTCCCTGCTTGGGCAGGGGTTGGGGCAGGTGGGCTCCAGAGGGCCCTGACAACCTCAGCCCTTCTGGGATTCTGTGAAAATGATTTGTGATTGCTTGATGAGAGCGACTATACCCATGCTAAGAACCATTAAAGCATTGGAGCCTATTTGGCTGAACACATGAAGTGAAATGGAAAAGCATTATAAAGAAAAAGCAAATCATTATTTGATACTTTTTTACAGTAAAGAGTTCTGAAGGAGGAGTGGGGAGTAGCAAATATGTAATAAATCCAGTATTTGATTCCTCCTGAATAATGTTTCCTTTATTTGTGGGAGGAAAATAATCACGTCTTTCACTCCTGGCTCATTAAATACACAGGTGGGTTGTGAAATGTCTCTCTAATTTTCCATTTTCATTCCACAAATGAAAAATTCTGCTTTTTTTCTAATCTAATTTTGTAGAGAACCATAAACATGGTAGGAGTGCCCTTCCTTTCCTCTCCCTCCCATTCCCCCATGTTCAACAGTAGGTAGTGCTCCCAGGGTAAAAATGTGCAATGTCTAATATGCAAATTAAAGATTGTTTTTCTGAGGAAGGAGAGATCCTTTGGGTTTTTAATGTGGTAACCAAAGAGTATTTAAAGAAGAAAATCTCCGAAGAGATAATGCCTGGTACTAACTGATTTTTAAATTCTGTGCAACTACATGATCGTTCAAAAAATATGGAAAATACACTTTTTTTCAGTCTTTTTTTTTTTTCCTTGCAAATATTCATCCAACAAATCGTTCATTTAACTCATACCCTGATTGTGGAATTGCAATACATGTGCTTTATTGCCCAGATTTCACTCATATTTGCTGAGAATGTAAGTAGCAATTCCAAATTACTTATAAGGTCTCTTCAGTTGTTAAATGTGTTTAATCTGCTTTATTAGAAACTATGCTCTTTATATATTCTTTCGAAATTAGATCCTAGATTTGTAGCACATGCCAGGGGGTTCTTAAAAGGCCTAAAATCTTTCCAAAGCTGTAAATAACAATATAAGCTAACATTTTCTGTTGGGTTTCTTTGCGCTATTCATACAATATCTGTTTGCTTTTCAGTTTCGTGCTACAGATACAGTCTCACACATTCTTTATACGCCGAGAGAGGTCGCATGAGGGACATAACTGAGTGCACTCAAATTCCATCCACAAAGTCATTAGCAGAGCATCATACAAATGCTTAATGAAATATAGAACTAAAGTGGCAACTGCAGTTGAACACAAACCACGAAAATTAAGCATTCCAGGTAGCTTTCAAAGAGGAGGGTGTAGGGTTTTTCTTAGACTTTCTTTGCCTGTTTACATTTCTGTAGGATTTCTGCAATATTTGCATAATATATTATTTGTTTATACACAATCTGACAAATCTGGCAATTTGCAAACAGTATATTTTGTTAATTATAGTAGGTGCATTGCCTATTTATGTATTTGAGCAGCTTGAGCTAAATTGAGGGAATAAAACCAATGAGGCAGGAAAGTCCAATTAAAAGTACATTAATCAAATGCCCCCCAAATGCCTTTCCTTTCTAACACATATTGTTGCACTTTGTGTAGAGTGCCTGTTTGATGTCAATCGTCCTTCTGCATCTGATGCTGTATCTTACTCAATGTGCAGTAATAAATGTAATTGCCAAGTGCCTGGTCTTGGATGCTTCATTTCATATTTTATAGATTTTATAGTTCATTTAAATTTTAAACCATTCTTCTTTTTAAGATTAATTATAGCCCAGAAATAAAGAAAAATGAGCAAATGACTACCACGTTAAGAAATGACTGTATAAAACATCCTGCTTTTAGTCTACTGTTTTTTGCTGTAGTCTATCTTCTGCTCTGCACTGGAATAAGCAGATGCTGTTGGTTTTCATATAAAATTCAAAATAGGAAAGTGCTTCGACACAGCACTGAAAATTTGTTCCCTTAATATCTGATAAACACGATTAGCCTGACTCAGCTTCCAGTATAACACTATAAATCAGGACTAGGTCTGTTGGTGCCCAAGTGAAAAGCATATTTTGCTGTATTGATGCATCTCTCAATACAAGAATTAGGGCTTATGGTTGTTCTGCAACATGAAAATTGGGTTTGCCATACAGCAGCAGCCTGAGTTAAGAGACAGAATTCCAGCTCTTTGATCCATTGCCACATCTTGACAGGCAAAACAAAACAACAACAAAAACAAGCAAAAAGGAAAACAAACAAACAAAAGAAATAAAGTGAGATTCATGCAGAATTTAGGATCTGAGTCTTTTCTGGTTAATCCTGGGAATTCCTCAAATCCTGCTATGCACTTCAGTTCCTTATATGCCTAAATCACCCTGTTTTGAGAGCAGCCCTATTGCAAACAAGGCAGAGCAGTTTGGTGCCTGCCCAAATACAAGGCCATCCAGAGAAGGGGCACTGTTTATCCCCAGGAGAAACTCTGTCTGGCAGACTTTTTCAGAGCATACTGAAGGCATGCTGACAAGTTTGGGCTCTGCACAACCTTGTTGAGGCCACTGGCTAAACGTAAACCCAGCAGGAGGGTACTCATGTCTGATATACAGAAAGAGGTAGAAAACTTCCAGAAAATGGCGTATCAAGTTAAAATATTCCTGTATATATTCCTTATAGCTCCTTTTCTTCTATTTCTCTTTGTCTCCAGTGTTTTTTCTGCACAATGGCTTGGCTTTGAGAGAAGGGATGGATGGAGTGTCTTCCTTCTTCTAGCTGCTAGGGTACCCTGAGAGGAGTGATTGAGGCCTAAACTCTCTAACCAGAGAGACACCTGGGACAAGGTCTTGGTTTAGGATTTTCACTGTCAGACTGTTGTAAAGGGGAAATCCAATGGCCTTCTCTTTCAGTGAAAAACAGACAGAGGCATGCTCTGTGAGTGAAAAGAAGGCAGGAGTTCACCTGCAGAAGCTGAGCTATGGGTATCATCTCAATGTGAGGCACAGAAGACAGAGACAAGATGGGGTTGTAGCCAGACTTTCTCTTCTCATCATTTCCTGCACATCAGTGCTACCCTGTGCTGAAATAAATGCAGCAACTTCAGGTAAGGGCCTAAGAGCAAGCTTATCCTTTGTATCCCTTTCTGAGCTACCTCGCCGTGGGCACACCTGCTTCCAATCCAGCTGAGCCAAACCGAGAGGCTTCCCTCCCTCCTCACCCTCTGCACTCCCACATTGCAGACATGCCTCATTTTCTCTCCCTTTCTCCACTTCTTCGCACCAGAGGTTTCCATCCTCTTCAGCTGAGCTGTTCATGAGCCATTCCTGACAACAGGAGCTGGCAAAGACTAAAATTAATTCTGCTCCAGCCAGCCCAGATGAGGGCACCCAAGGCAAGCCAAGCAGGGGTTGTATGAGTGGGTCAGAGGGCAAAAGTTTTAAGGCATGGTGGAAGCCAAAGGCCTTGCAGGAGATGAAAAGAGGAGATGTGTTTCTGGGCTAGCTAGCATTCTTTGTAGACAGAATAAGCTTTGGTAGGAAACTTAAAGATATTGCTTTATGTGGGTGGAATATACTGGGCTTGTCTTTAATGTTCTACAGGTAGCAACCATTTTGCTGTAAAGGGAAAAAAAGGAACCTGTTTCTTATTGCTAATCAAGTGATTTATGCAATTCTTTGCAATACCTGAGTATTCAATAGCATACCTTAATATTAACTATTAAATTTCCTCCAGTGAGAGGATTTTTAGGAGAGGAATTCTGAAATATCTTAAAGGGGGGTTCATCATAAAATGTTATGTACCTAAAATGCAAGCATCTCTGGTGGTTGCATTACCATAAAATATTTGTCAGGATATTGGAGAAATGGCATCCCGTGCTAAGCTCAGCCTTTTCTGGAAGAAAAAGTGTTTGTTGGGGTACGTGTTCAATATGCATACCAGATGCCATTTCACAGAATTAAAATTGTGGACTGCTTACCAGTAAATTTAGGCTTTCTGACTTCCTAGATATCTTAGGTTTAAAGATCAATATGTTCCCTAGTTAAAAAGCATGGAAACTGGACAAGTTTTTAAGGAGAATAGCTCTAAATAATAAAGCTTGAATGCCACCTTCAACTCAAGAAGCTCTTAAAACAATTGCAAAAAACAACAAGTTAAGTTCATTACCAATGATTTTCCTTTTACTGTATGATTTTCTGAATAAAAAGACAGGTATGCTTTGTTCTTAATGAGAAGTAAATAAAATATGCCCAGGTAAATGATTGCCTTTTCCATTAATAACACTGCTAGGCAATCTGGCATATATTAAAAAAAAAAAAAAAAAAAAAAAAAAAAAAAAAGGGGAAAAAAGCTGATAGTACTTTGGGTTAATTTGTTTGAATTCGAAATATTGTGCTGAACTAAAATTAAAACATATGCTCGGTGCATATGTTATGCAGGCAGGAAGAATTTAATGCATGAAGTATTGTAGATAGACATTCTCATAAGAAAATGAAGGCGTTTTTAAAAATGTGGATATGATATTCTTCTAGCGATATGGAGACTGAGCAGGTTTGCCTTGCCTTGGTGTTGTTTTAAAAGAAGGCTCAGAGAAATTGGAATAAAATATTTGATACAGTCCTCTGGCATTCCATGATATATGTCATATTAGCTTTTAAATTTGTTCTTTTATTGACATGTCTTCATATATAAGAACACTACCAAACATTATATATATATACATACACATATATAAAATATTAGTTCATTCTGCCTCTTAACTTAAAAAAAAAAAAAATAGAGCTTGTTACATATTTACAGCACTACGTCCACCCTTCTGGCGTTCCAGCAAGGCAGTTTGATTTGTTGTTTTGCAGAAAGGGAAGACTGAGAAGATGGGAGGACTGCCCAAAGTCACAGAGTGGACAGAATAATAGAAGCAGATAGGGGAAAAAAAAAGAAAAAAGAACCTGCCTGTTTATCTCCTCTAGTGGATGAATAATTCTTTCTAGTACTGTTATTCAATTATAACAGAAAGTCTTATATTTCCTATTTTCTTACCTTCAACAGGATTCCCTCACTGTCCAGTAATGCTTTGCAAATTAATTAGCTCAATGGTAATTGGGAACCAGAACCTATTCCTCCGCCTATAAAATCCTCCCGTGTTTAAGTTGATATAACAAAGAATCGTTTAAAGGAAAGAGAACCAAAAATCAAGATTTCTTCCTCCAGGAAAATAAACGCCACAGGAGGCAATGACTGAGCAATGTATGTGCCATCAATAGCTGTAGGCTTCAGCTGCAGTTCTGACTTTCCTCATCCAGGCATAAAAAATGGTATCAAAACCCCATATGAATTAAACAAATAGAAATGAAGTTATCATCCAACAAAATAATTTGCTTTCCACAGAATTTTCTGAACCTCACGCTCTGGATCAATGTTCTCTGTGTGTCTGGAGACTCTACTCTCTGCATAGGCTCCTTGGCCACCAGGTCACTTTATGGAAGTCTGCCATCCCGCTGAATAATGTATCCTCCCACCATACATCCACTGTTTTTATTTGGCCTGTAAACCTGTGGGACCCATTTTCCAAAATCCTAACTTAAGGGGTTATGTACATCATAACTGTGGAGCATAGCCAAGGGTCTTAAATACGGAGCAACTAAAATTATGGCCTCTGAAAATGACAACAGCATCTAATCCCAGTGCCTGGTTCTTGATCGCCTGGTGACTCCAGTGCATGTGGAAATACCACAAATGAAAGCTTTTAAGTGGACTAAGTGTGGTCTTCACAGTTAGAAAATCTTCAAACCATGGCCTGTGCCAGGTGGTACGTCCATGTTGGCATCACCAATGGTTGTGTCTGCCCCAAACCTGGCAGCATTTTGAGCTCCAGACTAAGCCCCGGTACTTGGTGCAGGCGGGATCAATGCAGCTAAAGCTCTGGATGCCCACTGCACTGCCATTTCCTGAGGCAAAGAATGTCAGAGCTTTTTAAGACAGGTCCTGCTGTTTTCTCTCCCCATCTCAGGCCATCATTTCCCCTCCTCTTCTGGGTCACGGCAATTGGGAAAACTACAGAGTAAGCTGTGCCTGATCCTAGGGCAGACAACTGCATGGTGAAGACCACCAAATTCAAATGCAACTGAGCTTTCTCCTGCAAGTAACACATGCGCTGGGTGTTTTTGCAAGTAATTAATGTATTGGACATCTATGTTACCTTTCAGCTGGTGATAGGAACCTCTGTGCAGCACCCACGGAAAACCAGAGGTCCTTCTGTTTAGTCCACATAGAATGGGGAGATTAAAAAATGAATAAACCTTAATCACATCTCCAAAGTCAAACAACTGCTCTGTAATTTGATAGGAAGTATGTTATTTTTGGAGTAGGCCTGCATTAACTCAAAATTTGGGCATTAACTCAAAAGTTGGACATAAAATTCTTCTTCTCTCCCTCTTTCTTTGTTTCTCCATTCAAATTAGCAGATGCACTTCCTATAACTTGGTACTTTTTCTGTCAATAACACACAAATCCCATGGAAGCGTGCCAAAGATTTTCTTAGCAACCAAGCCTCTTGCCTGATATACATGATTAACTACAACAGTCTGTTAAAAGCTTAAAATAAACCTGTCTTTTTTATTTAGAATTTCATGTAGTGCAATAAAATTAATTGGTAATGAATTTAGCACAATTTCAGCAGAATTTATTTATTTTTATGGAGGCTGAGCACTCAAGGGATGTCATGGTAAAAGCAAATGTCTCTGTAAAGGCAAATCTGCTGGGATCGGTCCAATAACGGTGAGTTCAGGTAAAGTAAAAGCACTCAACAATTGATGGTATTGGCTCCCCTGTGATTAAAATGTAAATTGATTCATTCCTCGTTAGTGTATAACATTGCCGTAGAAACCATCCTTCCCCACCAAGAAGCAGTAAATTCCCTTATGAAAGATGGCAACCTGACAAGGCGTTTCTAGTTCCAAGAGGGTAAATATTTTGGGGAAGAGTGCACAGACTCTGGGAACTGCTTTGAAAGTCTCTGGGAGGTGAAGACTAATCACGTTTTCAGAGAGCAGAAGCTGCAGTTACGTTTTCAAATTCGGATAAAGTAGAATATAACAGAATGTCACAAGTTCTGCCCTCTTTCCAGAGGATCTGCTTTATCCTTGCTTAGGACAGTCTCCACTGACTTTTGAGGTCTTTGAATTAGACCCAAGCCAACCATCCACATATGCATCCACTACAAAGCTTATAGACCGTTAGGTATCACCCTGTAGGTATCAGAGCCAGCATTAAAATACCCAATTTCTCCAACGGTCCTGAAAATAGGTTTTCAAGACTAGATGTTTTTTTCTGGCACTGAGGAAAAAAAAAAACAAACAAAAAAAAAAAAAAAAAAAAAAAAAAAAAAAAAAAAAACCCTGTTAAGTAGGAGAATGGAAAACAAAGGAACTACAAAATGCAGCATTAACCATTATCAACTGAAGACCTTAAGTAGCCCTTTGTTCAGGTCTTTGAAATGGTTTATAGACAATGGCAGCTTTAGTGATCTCATAGGAAGAATGACTTCTCCACTAAACCTGCTGGTTGAAATTTAATGATATGCCTCCAAATACAATCTTCCTGATTTGTGTCTGCTGTAGGGAGGTACAATACATCACCATAACTCTTCTCTTCTCAAATGACCCACGGCTTCTAATGCAAACAGCTGCAGTGTAGTGAGGAGGAGTGACCGAAATGACCATGATAAAGCTTGCAGCACGTTAGATGTTCTTAAAGTTTTGCGAAGTTGTGCAATCTAGTGAAGGGGAAAAAAATAGCTCCTGTTTTAAGTAGTTGTTTTAGCAGAAAGTTATTAGAAAAGTAAATATTGCATGCACCTTTGAAGACACAAAGGTCGTTGTTACCTGGAACTGAGTGGGTTGAGCCATGCCCTGCTGCAATCATTCGGTGTCCATAAACTCATATTGGTGCCAAATGTCAGCATGGAGAATCCTATTTGCCTCTGTTATGGCATGCTAATAAAATCCAATGACCAGTACCAGCCGTCTCTGTTACTCACTTCTGCTGCCAGGGGACAGGGAAAGGGCTTCCACAACCTTTTTCACTATGCTTCTGGCTGATGCCATCTCTGACCTTTATGCTCCTGTCACAGAGGTATAAAATGACCTTGAAGTAACAGTCTTTTTTGGGGTAAGACTTGGTCCATGCCTAAAGCAGTGTTGTAGGAAAATATTCTTGTAGGTAAGGAATCTCTTTTCACCTCCTAGTCTCCCAAAATACCGATGTCTGTAATTTCTTAGGATCTGGTATGTGCACAGGTTCTGGGGACCATGCACTAATTCTACAGGGATTGTGAGAAAAATATAACTTCTTACTGTACTGGATATTTAGTGTCAGTCTGAATTAAGACTTGTTTTCTGCAGTAAAAGCATTGTTTGAGGTGGGAAAAGATGATAATTCAAGCCAAGCCGCACCACCCCTGCAGCCAACCACTTTTAAGGATGGGGAGGAAGTCCCTTCTTTGATGTACAAGGCAGTAGTTCAGTCCTCATTAATTTCAATTAGAAGTTGATGAAGTTCTTTGGTTTATTACACTGTCATTTGCACTACATTTTCAAATTGCAGTAAGGCATTAAATATCCTCACAGGCAGTAACAGCTCACAGGGGATTTTACTCAGTGCAAGACACATAATGAAACCCAGCTTATTATTATTATTAATTATTTGTATTACTTTATTGCTTAGGAGTTGTAGCCATGGATCGAGACCTCACTGCATGATGCAACAAACCAGAACAAAAAGGCCATTACTTCCTTAATTGTTACAGATCTAAGGTCCTTAGTGGCATAGCTCAGTTTAGGAGCCTGAATTTGTGTGTTCACCTTTCTGAAAATTGGGCAACGCTATCTGATGAGCCGTTCAGATTGCCCAGTAAGTGTTCAGACTGCCCAGACAACATCTGCTACTCATCAGTGCTGTCAGAGCACCCATCCTCACTCAGCCAGCCCCTGCGGAAATGCTCAGGCTGAGGCACTCCCACTATTCACAGCAGCCTCAGCCCAGCCTCTTTGGTCCTGAGGAGCAATGACCTCCCTCAGGAGCGTCTCCCAGCCCTGCCCAGTCCATGCCACTGTCCCTGGGAAATGTCCCCACACAAAGCTGGCAGTATAGAATTTGTGTAAGCAGTAAGGAAACGCTGAGGTATCTTGGTGCATGGAATGGCCTCAGGGAGAAAAGGCTGTCATGCTTGGCCTCAGTTTGTGACTTCCCTCCTGGCTTGCTGTGGAGGGTCTGAAAGCCCTTCCACTCACATCAGATGGCTTTCCATGGTCCAAAGCTGATGTGAAGGATTCAAAGGAGGGAGGCAAGATTAATGCAAAAGCCACAGGCCAAGTAGCATTGCTAGGGCACTGCTAACTCGATGCCAGAGAAAAAAATGCTGCAGGGGTCAGCAGGAGCCTTGGCAGGAGCTCTAGGTAGGCTTTGGATGATGAAACTGCGTCTCCTGGAAGTGGTAAGTCTCAAATAAATACATTGGGTACATATTGTTTGACATGTCTGCACCCACATTCATGCAGGTTACGAGAGCAGCCTGAAGACGAGGGATGTGAACTGAGATCCCCAGTTCCAGGGCCCCAGCTGGGGTGGCCAACACAAACATCCCTCATGGAGAAAAGAGGCCAGGAGACGGCTTGGCTGGGACCCGCGTTAGTCATTCTGGGAGCTCATAATTACCCGAGGCACATCAGCAAAACAGGCCTGGGCGGAACGGAGGAGAGAGGTCCAGAAAGAAGTTAAAACAGCTGTGTCAGGCACCCACATAGAGATATTTGCTGTGTACGGGATCGGCCAGCAGTAATACACAGAGAGAAAGGGAGAGTGGAGATCTGCTGGAGCATCCCAGAGAGAGGAGTGGGTGAGGAGTGCCTTGGTAGTGGATCTGGAGGGATGCTCTTCTGTCCTTGCCATTGCAGGCTGGCTCACCAACAGACCCCATTCCAGATGGTAATTGCCCTTAGGACAGAGCATATTGGGAATGGAGTCAGGGAAGAACAAAACAGTGGGGAAAAATTCAGCTCCTTTCAGTACAGAGGCATTGCCCTTAGGCTGTGTATAGACAGCATGCCTTGTAAATGAGAGGGAAGGAAAGGTGTGCAGAAAACAAAACCACAGTACCTTGCTGTCAGCCACCTGCATGCCAAAAGAGAATGAATGGCTCAATGGAGCCATTTTAACCAGCACTGTATGTACATGAGAAGATGTTCATTCCTCTGTCAGAAACACTCACCAAGAGCTCCTAACTTTCTCCTTTTGAAAGGCTGTTGCTGGGTGATTTGGAGCACACACAACCTTCTGAGGCCTGATATTAAAGAAGAGCATGAATGGAGGACATAAGAAAAGATGTGGAATTTTGTGAACATTCCCTGCTAATAGAATTGAGAATTCAGGAGTTCTCTGAGTTAAGATATCTCAACAGCATTTCTGAAAGTGAAAGCTCCAGATTTGCTGGGGTACGGCTGTAGGAAGATAATAGTTCTATTCAACCCTCAAAAGCAGAAAAATGAAGCTGTCCTGATGGCTAACAGAGAACCGTAGCCAAGTGGTAACACTGAAGGGACTTACGCTTTCACTGGGGTAGGTGGATATATCATATCAGTTAATTTGGGCTAGCAAATTCCTAGAAAATTTTATCCAAAGCCTGTTATTTCAAACAGTAAAGGAAGGGGAAAAACAAACAAACAAACAAACAAACAAACAAGGATGGCCCAGAAGTGAGGCCATTGTAGGCTCAGCTACCTCAAAAGCAGAGTAGTTTCAACAGGGGATGAGGAATCATGCTGAACTTGAGCAGTCATGCAGAAATCACTGCTGATCTAAAATAAAATCAAAGTGTGTGAGTGATTGCCCCGACCAGCACCGTTCAGCCAGCCCGGCATGAGGTGCCTTCTTCAGTGTGAGCTGAATTGACGCCGTTGGGATTCATCAGCCAAAGAAGCTCAGGCATCTGATGTGCTTCTGCAGCCCACACCCAGACACCTCACTTTGGGCTTCTCCATCTGTACCTGCCTCATGCTCCTTCTCTACCTTCTCCTCAGTGCAGACCAGCCCAATTCCCATCCCACGTGAGGGCTGCAGAGGGACCAGTGGTCTGAATGCACGTCCCATGTGCTGAACCACCTCCAGCTTCCTCACTCTGCAGGTGAACATAAAATACCTGGAAAAGCCTTATCTTTGTCCAGGTACATGATAGGAGAGCTTTTGAAATACGAAATGATTTTGCAGCAAGGGGAAAACCGCTTCTGACCCAGTTCCACTTCTATCAGGTGCTGACGACATTTATGTGTGAAAGGAAATCCTCACTGTGGGCTGGTGAGAAAAGCAATGAGATCTCAACCATTTTCTCAGGTAAATAAATGGGGTCCTGCCAGGATTAACAGAGGAAGTCTCAAGAGAGCAAACTGACTTTCCTTCTCCATAAATAGGAACAATGGATGCCAAGACGAGAGCAGCAGTCGCCTGAAATTAATGAAGAAAGAAGAGCACGATGAGGTGGAGAATCATCAGCATAAAAGCACAGCAGCAAACACCATACCCATTAGATGAAGAGAAGCCAAGGGAATTCCCTCCTCACTCGTGAGTGCTCTCTGGCAATAGACGGACTTGGTTTGCATACACCTATAGCTGTCTGTTCTGGAGGTGTCCCTCATGTTTTTGTTTCTTACAAAAAAAAAACCCTTTGGTAGTCTCATCTTGTCACAAACATAAAAGAAGGCATCATAATGGCTTATGGCAATGGAAACTGTCTTCTGACATTTTTTTTTAATTAAAAAAAATCTAATAAGAGGAACAAGAAGATAAAATATAGAGCTAAGTACAAGAATGTAAAAGACATTAAAAGGATTACAGAATTAACCATGCTTCTGTCAGCCTAAAATCAGTTCTAGTAAGTACAAAAAAAAAAAGTGCAGATATGGGTTTTCATTATTAAACAAATGGAAAGAGAGACACACAATCAATATCAATAAGAAAATAACAAAAACAATTTCTTTCAAACAACTTAGTACCCCTTTAGTCATACCATGTCACAGATTTGGATGATAAATGCTTAAACACTAGTTTAAGCATTCAAGTTATGAAATATGTGTATATATAAGGAATTCTAGTAATTAGGAATTATACTTCTGCAGAACCAGCACTAAAACTGTAGATGATAGAACCAGCTAACTGACTGCTCTCAAGTATAAATGTACCCGGGGAATCATCACCAAGGAAGTGCATTTGCAGTGCGTTGCCACATCTCTTCGTATTATTTAACTTTTACCAGTGAGCTGGAAGGAAATACAATACTGCTGATAAAGTCTGCCAATAAAGCAAAAATTGGAGGACTGTTAAATAACAAAAAGGTCTGGTCTTCCCTCCAGCGGTTGTGATTACTGAGCACAAGCAAGCAAACAGAATTCATTTACTGGGAAGCCAAATAGTTACATACTTGGAAAAAGAACATAATTTGTGCTCGTGGGAGCAGAGATTATGTCCTGGGGAAAAGAAAAGAAGTTGAGGAGTCAGAGTAGATGGTGAACTAATCATGAAGCTGCAGCACAAGGTGATGGCTTAAAGGGTCCACATGATCTCTGAATGCATAAGGAATGGCACGCTGAGAAAGAGCAGAGGTTTCTATAAGCACTGCATTTGACACCGGTTACGTGAAAAATAACATTTCTGGCTTCAGCAGAGGCAGTGGGAAATTGCCCCTTACCACATCAGTCTTTTGTCCTCATGTTAGCTGGGTGCAAAACCCAGTAAGCCTGTCCAGCTGAAAAATACCAGATCTAGCGGGTGGATGTTACATCTATAGGTCCCATTAGTTATCAGCAATACATTGGATGACAAACTTCATTATGATGCATTTGGGTAATTGTCATAGAATTTTAATATAGCTCCTAATCAAATTATCAGTTTTTCAGAGTTGCAGCCACATTTTCATTAGTGTTTTGAGCAAACTATTATAATCAATAATAAATAATATTAATTAATTATTAAGATCTGAGGTACAGAACATATGACTGGGTCCTAGCTCCCTTAGTTTTGAAGCTACTCATGTCCACATATCAACTGTAACTCAAAATAATCTCTAATAATGACTCTAGCAGACACCTGCACCGATTTACATCTGCCTGACCACCTCCTAAGGAGAAAGCACTGTAGAGACTTGGAGGGTATAAGGACAGTGAGGGACTGGAGAACCTGTACTTCCAGAGGAGATAAAGGGATCTTGGTTTCATGAAGCAAAGAAGTAATGGTTATTTGCAGAAATATCTTGGAGAACCAAACAAGAACTAATTACATAATTATGGAAGTCAGAGGCTTTCTCATCACTAAAGCAGTGAGAACCACCGTGTAGAAGGAAGCATGGGGCACAAGAGCCAACTTACATTATGACTGAGCTAAATCAGATTCAGTCGATGATTACATGATGTGGTTTCTTGTCTGAGTGCAGGACTGGGTTTTGTGATCCAGATGTTCCCTTCTGCTCCTATGCTGTTGCACTGAAAAACAAGGTTAGGAGCAAGTGCATCTGCAAGTCATATGGGAGTTATTCAAGGGCCATAAGATGGAATAATAATAATAAAAAAACTCTGGAAAAAGAAGTGAAAGAGGCTTAGGAGACTGGAGTGCTATGGGGTCTTTCATGGCTGCAGTGGGCACAGTGTCAGGATTGATGGAAATGGAGAGTCTCTAAAATGAGAGAGAGAAACAGAAGATGTGAAAAGGTAAAAAAAAAAATAATACTAGATTGGTGCTCCTTTAAGGCAATTGACTTCCTGAAGGCACAGCCATACCAAGCAGTCACTTATTTTCTGAGTCAGAAGCCACCCTAACACTATAACTACATCTGAAGGAAGTTAAACCATCAGAACAGGATACAAAATATTGTTGAACGCTTCCATTTAGGCAGTAGCTAAATCTGAAAGATTAGCTTGCAGATCTTAAAGACTTAGCTACTGGAGTGGGGGTATTTAGCAGAACTGGGAGTAGCTGCAATAGAAATCTCTTGAACATCGTTTCTACAATTAATGGGAAACTCATGGCTTGAGCAGACAGGTGTTGATGATGTGCCGTGGGGAACAGGGGAAGGGGGAGAAGCCCGAGATCAGGTACACAGGGTGTTACTGGTTTGTAGAGGAATGGGCCTGTGAGAAAGTGAGAAGTCAACTAAATTTTTCACAAATAAAATGGTTTTATAGAAAAACAAAACAAAACAAAAAACACCTAAGTGGCTCCACACAAACTATGAAAACACACACACACGCACACACAAAAACAACAAGCCACAGTACTGTATCCAGCCAGAAAGGGGTACAAGGAACAGGCAAAGCTTTGTCTCCACAGTGTAATCTCTACCAGCTTTCTGCATTTGAGGGTCTTTCTGACCCTGAGATAATTACATCAGGTAATTCACTTGGCCCAGTCCTCCTCAGATGTATTTGGTCCTGCTATAACTACATTCACACCTCTGGTTTACACAACATAATTTAGCATAAATTCTAGAATTTATTAGGTTTGACATACACACACACACACACACACACAAAGTACTTGTATTTATTTTAAATCTGTAAATATGTTGCTTTAATATTATTGCTTCACTTCTGACAATACTGTCACAACACTCATTGTGTCTTTTTTTTTTTTTTTTTTTTTTTAATAACTTCTGTGGTCCCCTCTCTCCACCCCAGATGATTTATTTTTCCCCTTGTTGAAAAGCCTATTCCACTGAATGCTCCCTTTTCACTGAAAGCATCTTGCCAACAGAGCAGATGAGGGACAATGTTCAGAGTATAGGATATAACTTTGATATAAGATGCAACACTACTGCTGTATTATCTATTTCCCCCTAAAGAAAGAAAATATGGTCAAATTCTAACTTTCCAGGACAGAAGCAGACTGTGCTTTGGGAAGGTGATTCTCGTTTAAAATTCAGGCAGAACCCAGTGTGGACACAGTGACAGAGGGCAAAAATTACAACCTCGTAATTTTGCATCACTGACCATCGACCATCCAGCAGCAGAGGCTCCACTGCCAGAGGCAGGCCTTCAAAAGAGGAAAATCAGATGCTTCTCTCACACACACACACCGATTTTCACTGTTCTTTGCTTTTTAGCACAGAAAGCACAAGCTGCAAGGAGCTTGCAGATGGTGGAGGACCCAGAGACAGGAGCATGTGCCTTTAGGAGAGGTCTCCGAGGCTGAAGCATACAAAGAGCTGTGGTATCCTCCAGAAAGAGGAGAGCAGTGTGCTTACAGTAAGAAAAGCAGCTCCCTCTGCTGCTGAAAGGCTCTGTCACAGCCACCTTGAGGACTGCTTGACCTGTTTTCAGCGCTGGGATTGCCATAGAAAGGTGGACTTGGAGCCTGTGAGGACAGCACAGGAACCAACTTCAGTTCGTGTCTGTGCCTGCTTTCTCCTTCACTAGTTTCGTGTCTGTGTCCGTCTTCTTCTCTAGTTTCACTTTTTGATGGCGGGGATCCTGCTCATCTCATGAGGAATCATTATGTTCAGTAACTCTTACTGCACCCCCAGCCTGCCTGTTGGCAGGACAGAGCAAAAGTCTGAGGTGTCCTTGGCTTGGTATAAGCACTGCTCTGCAACAATTAAAACATCGGGGTGTTATCAGCACTCTTCTCATCCTAAGCCAAAACACAGCATTCCACCAGCTACTAGGAAGAAAATTAATTCTGTTCTAACTGAAACCAGGACAGCTAGTGAGGTAAACCTCAGTCAGGTACCACATACAGTGCCTCTGGGCCACGCACACAGTACTGCCGCCTGCCAGGCCCACTGCAGGCGCTCTGCCACACGGCCTGGCTGCTCGGGGGCGTTTTGGGACTTGCCATCCTGCTTCCCCTGCAGATAGTTGCTCTTAAAGAGTTTAAGGGTGAGGTATGTTATACATGGCTTGGAAGTAAAGCGTGTGGGAACATCCTAGATCAATAGGTAAATAAATTCCTTCAAATTTGTGTTGTCCTTCACTGGACCGATCTTAACTCTGAGGTGTTTTTGTTTCTTAAATGTACTTTCTATTTCTTTTAGACCTCTCGCTCCTGATTTTCAAGGTTTCCTCCGCAGCAACAGGTTTTAAAATTATAGCTAAAGATCTCAAGGGATTTGCAGAGACTCAGCAGGCCTGAAAATAAACACAATTCCCTGAAGTTTAGGATCACAGAGATGTAAACATGCCTGCCATAGAAGACTACCCAAATAAACTAGAAGTTCGGGAGAATTACATTTTATTCCAACTTGGACCTGCTGATATAACTAGGAAAAAAAAAAAAAAAAGACATTTTATGACACTCTAGAAGAGATTTCATGTTCTTAATGTGTTGCAATAGGGAGGTGGCCAGCTTTTGTGGATGGAGGCATAAAAGAGAACCCCACTAACAGGAGATAAGCTTATGTTGAGTCTCCTGAATATCAGACCCATTCTGGAGGTTTAATCTGCTGGGTGTTATGAAAATCTCCTGTGGCAGGGATGGAAGAAGAGAGAAGCGATGGGTTGGCAAGATTCATAGGATTACATACCTAGGCACCTCTGCTGGGCTCCCTCCTCTCCCAGCCGTTGCTCTCACTCTCTGAGTGCTCCATAGTGCAGGCAAAAAGCCTTTGCAAGCCGTCAAAGGACAGCTTTACCATCCTCATCTGAGCTTTTCTTTTTCCCTCAGCCCTGTCCTAATACTCTGCCTGTACCAGTCAGCCGGCTCCCACTGTAGGCAACAGGAACCTTTTGAGGCAGTGAAAGATGTCATAAGCATGATTAAAGATTTGCTTCTGGCTCTGCAAATTCACTGAACAGTCCCCTGTCATCTGCAATGTTAGAGAGAGGCTCACTGCAGCTCTGCAGTTATGCTCATAAGTATAAAATATGAACCCATGTTATCAGCACCGTGTTGATGCAGTTGCACAGAGCAGTGCATAAACAATCATAATAAGGAGTGAGAGAGAAGGTAAGCATCTGAATGGCCATTTTGTTGTATGTTCCTTCATATCCATGAAATTACAACAGCTATCTGGACAACTGAGATGCGTCCTTTTGAAGGTTCAATTCTAAAATTAATCCTTCTCTCTCTCTCTCTTTTTTTTTTTTTCTTTTTTTTTTCTTTTTTTCTGCAGACATTTATTTACACAATTTATTTACGCAATTATCCTGCTTACATCACTGTGGACTTTCCTTGAACCATGCATTGCCTCAAGCTGGGAGACAAAAAAAAAAGAAGCAGAAAAACAGATTAAGAAATCTAACAGCAACTTTCTTTGTTCTAGAAAACGACTCATGTTACCTGTCCACCTCCCAAATCTGCACTCTCTTGGTTTCACTTCACAAGCAAGATGTCCACATAGGCACATCCTGCCAAACTATGGTACAACTTACAAAAAAAATAAATAAATAAATAAATCACTTCTGCAGTAAACCAAAGTCATCTGGAAGGAGAATCCAGTATACCTCTATAGATCCAGTGACTGGTCACATAGGGTAGGGGATCCTGTGCCTGAGACCACATGGTGGAAATGGTGACTCTTGTATACTGGCCTCTGTGATTGAAGCTCAGCCTTCCAGTCCTCTTAAACTCTTTATTAGAAGGCATAGCTCAGCATCCTGGAGTGCATGCTCCTTCCAACGTTTCTCTTCGCAATTAAAAAAAAATCATCATAGCCTAGGCCTGAGAAGTTTATTGTGAGGTGCATGTAAGATCAAATATTTGCAGATGGTAGGTAATGTGCAGTAGCCCACAGCATTCCACATATTTGGAGCAAAAAAATATTCAACAAATGCACCTAAAACGTCCAGGTGTGGACGAGCCTCGTTACCAGCGAGTACAGACAATTTCAGTAGACTTCAGGGAAGCCAATGGTGCCCTCTAAAGGAAACTCATGTGATATACAGGAGCTCTTGACAGCTGTTGCACCCACTGCCCATACAGCCACTGCATGATCCGTAAACTATTCCTGAGTGGTAACTTAAATAATCAATAAAATGACAAAATAATGTGTCCTTAACATCACTTCTGAATTTGAGAACGACATCCTGTGTAAGGCTCAGCGTGTTTTTTGTTCCTCAAACATTTGCTGTCAAGGGTAATGAAGCATCTTCATCCCAAAGCATATGTAAATGTTGTTGGGAGCATGACCTCAGATCATAGCTTAGGAAAGAAAGCTACATCAGACTGGCAGGACAGCTTGCACAAGTGAAAGTGGGCCATAATATATTTCATAAAACTTTATCCAGAGCTACGTAACACAAAACAGCAGCAGGTACACAGAGGTCAATTACAACAGCTACCCAGGAATAAGGTGTGTAAATAACCAAGCACCAGAGAGAAACTATTGCTCTGTAAGCAGTGTCTTGTGTCAGCCTTGCCCAACAGGTGTTTGCAATTACTCTGCGATGCACTTACAAACTTCAAAATATTCTCTTTCCAGAAATATGAAGTACCATGAAAGATACCACACACTTTGTTTCAAGCTTCCAACATTTACAAGTTAGGATTGTGTCTAAATGTGAACTCTCAGTAACGGCAAATTTTAAAATGAGACATTTCGTTGTAAGGGACTATAGATATGAGACTCAGATCTTCAGACACATTGCTGCTTGCAACAGCCAAGGGCTGTCATTGGGCCAAATCCCAGAATCTCAGAATGGCTGAGGGTGGAAGGGACCTCCAGACACCATCTAGTTCAACCCCCTGCTCACGCAGGGTCACCTCGAGCATGCAGGATTGCATCCAGTCAGGTTTTGAGTATCTCCAAAGAAGGAGACTCCACAACTTTTCTGGGCAGCCTCTTCCAGTGCTCTGTCACCTGAGCTGTAAAGAAGTGATGAAAGAAGTGATCACGAGGTGATGAAACCTTCTGTGGTTCAATTTTATACCCATTACCCCTTGCATCCTGTAGTGATTTAAGCAACCATGAGCAGGCGGGGAAAGTGGCTTAAAGTCAGGTTGAGGCCTAAAGTCCAATTCTGTGCTGACCAGTGCACATGTCACAAGGGAACTTCCTTCATGAGAGCCCTTGGGCTGCAGAAACCCAGCGCTCCTCCTGTGCTTCTTCCTCCCCTGTGTAATACTGCGGACCACTCAAATCCTGGTTAAAGAGTTGTCCCAAAACAAAGAAAGCAAACGAAAAGTCCTAACAAGCCAACAACGCAGACGGAAGCTCAGTCTCAGATACAAGCTATGTCTGAGGCCTTGGAGAACACAACTGCCCCAGCAGCAACCTGCTGCCTCTCCATACTCTTTCTGCCCCCTGAATGCCCAGCCTGGCTCCTCCCAGTAGCTGCTAACTCACACCCCCTCCATGTCTTACAGCAGCAAGCAGAAAGCGGCAGAAGCTCACTGCCACCAGCACTGGCCACCCAGCCTGGGAGCCAGACAGGCATTTCTCTGGTGAAAATGTCTGGCGTGAAACGGGAGAGGCAATCCTTGAGAACGTGTCCTCAGGCAATGGACAGACCACCAACACTGAAGGTTAGCCTTACCACTTTGATCTGATTTCTCCCTTCAGTTCAGTGCCCTCCATCTTGGCACTGGGGTGGCAAGGGGCAAGCACGCTCAGCTCAGCAGGCCAGCCCCCAGGCCGCCCAGGGAGAGAACCTGAGGTTCCTCTCAAATGCAAAACAAAATCCAGCCTTCTCCATTTTGTCTTCGGTATTATGGAGGAGTGCCTGATGCCCATTAATGTTTTGAAAAGATAACTTTTGATGAAGGCAGCCCAAATTACAAATATGATATCAAAACTATGGGCAGCATTCATCTCTTACAAAAAAAAAAAAAAAAGTGGTATCTTCATTTTCTTGTTTGGTGAAGGTAGTTTGGATTTAGCAATGCATTGCTTTGGTAACAACACATTAACTTTTGTTAGTTAAAGGCTTTCTGGTTTCCACAAATCAAATGCTATGAACTTGATGTGTTCTAAAGTAAAAGTATGACACAGTTGGAAAAATGTTGGCAATACTGTTTGTTTTTCTTACTGCTTTTCTTTCAAGCTTTGAAACACATGCACCCAGCTATGACATCGCTTTGTGGTTGCAGTGGGTGGCTGCAGAGCTGTAGGAGGACTTCCAGAAGAGAGCCCTCCCAGCACTAGCAATACGCTGATGGAGTTCCAGGAGAATGTCTCCTCGAAAAACAAAATGGCTCTGTAAAATCATATTCAGGAGCGCGGTGACTTTAGAGCTCTTGCTGCTCAAACTGAAGAATTTGAAATTACCACATTATAAAATAGCTCAGCTGTGGGTGCTCAGGTAGCCCAGCAACCACCTGGGGGAGTAGCCACCAGCCACAATGGAAAACACCTGGCCTTATTTCATCACTCCAGACCTCAGAGGAAATCAAGTCCTGCACTGTGCCTGGGGGCCTGGCCACAGTGAGGAAACACTTTGAGAACGGGCATATGACCCCTTCAATGACCACCTTTGCTCACTCCCAGTACCAGCAGAAAGCTGCAGAGGTAACAGTGGCATTTTAAATACTAACAAATGAGGGCTGTCCTGCTAAAAGCTCAAGGGAAAAATACCATTATTTGCTTTATTCCGGGTTTCACTGTCCCTGGGCGTGTTCAAGAAATGTTTGGACATGGTGCCTAGGGACATGGTTTAGTGGGTGACATTGGTGGTAGGGTGATGGTTGGACCAGATGATCTTGGAGGTCTCTTCCATAGTGATTCTATGATCCGCTATGATCCTCCTTAAACAGAGAAGACATGGAAAGATTTGCACCCCATTTTCTTTTCAACTTGCCCTTCTCGAGCCTCACGTAACTTGACAGTTCAACCTTCTTGTCACATGGGTTCATTTTGGTGCTTGTAACGCCTAAATCATCAAGGTACACTGCCATAAAGGAACTATTTGGGCTTAACACCTCTTAAAGTAGAACTTATTTGTGACAGCCCTTCACAGGCAGAAACACAAATCCAGATTACAATTAATTGTTTGTTAATTCTGCGATTAATAATTTTGTTAATCGCTAATTCTGTTTGTTAATAATTTGTTAATTCTGCGATTCTTTGTCTTCAGGAGACCTCAAGTACCACTCAGCTCCCACTATCAAGCAGCACCAGGGAAGCTGAGTGCAGTGCAACAGCCACCAACGAAGGCCCACTGGAAGCCTTTCAAAGCTGAGAGGTAACTTTATCAATTAACAATTATATCATTTGGAGGTATACCGAGATACCCATCCTTATTTGCTTTGCCTCTCGCTCCAGCACTACTTGGTACAGCAAGATCTTTATGTTCTGCCGATAGCTGCCCTCCTTTGGCACAACACTGGTTTTAGAACAGTGTCCTAGACAGTTTTTTTTGGATCTGGTAATGAATGGAGCTTCCCATTCATACTTCTCCGTGCTGTTTCAAAGACAGCGGCAGAAATATGGAATATTCTTACATGTTGCTTCTACGCTGACCCAGCATACTGATGAAGCAGGTAAGAAGTGTCTTGGGAGTAAAGGCTCCCAAAGGAGCACAATGGACAAGTTCTTGGCAACTGTCTTTACTTGCACAAACATGGGGCAGCTCTTAGGATACAGATACAGGCCATTGCTCCAAGTTGCTCAGTGCCTCCTTCCTTTTGAGATATTTAAGGCCCATCTGGATGCCTACCTGGGCAGCCTGCTCTAAGGAACCTGCTTTGGCAGGGGGGTTGGACCCGATTCCAACCCGTTCAATTCTGTGATTCTGTGATTCCTCAGCTAAACACATTCATTGGTCTCAGTGGAACCTAAGAAATAGGTTTACGTGTTGGTACACAGAGAGGACTTTGGCAGGAGGAGCCTCAAATATGTGCTGAGCTGCTGGAAAGAGACATTTTAACAGTTGTCTGAAGACACACGCAAATGCTTGCCCCTGTCTAGCCAAAATTGGGGATGGTAAAGGCTCAGTTTATAGTCAAGTGGAGCAGGCCTGGAGACCATGAGCACAGTGCTGAGGCGCTGCTTCTGCAGGCTAGTCCTGGTGTTAGAATTCACGCATTCGGTTAACACAAAGACCTCAGCCCTCTGCGAGCCCTGACATTCAGGCAATTCAGGTATGGCAAAACAGCAGGCCCTCAACACTTCTTTGTCCCATTTCCTATGTATTTCTTCTCTTCATGGCGTTCATTGTTCGTTCATATTTTTTTTTCCATTGCAGTAAGCATTGCAGCTATGGATGAGGAGGTCCCAAAGACTTCCAGAGATGTTTTTGACCATCAGATGGAAAAGGCAGCAGAGGAGAACGCTGTTCCCATAGAGAGACTGCAACATCTGCACAAGATGACAAGGGCTGTGCCTTGATAGAAGTGTGGAAGATTAGACATCAGTCTAATAGAGTCTGAATTTCTATCTTCTCTATGGAGTTGTAATTAAAAATGCAACCTGTGAAAGTGGTGGGAATATACGCAGTTTGGCAATCAGGGGCACACATAGTAGTGTTTAGTACAGCCTGGAATTCAGCGAGTACTTCTGCTGTGTGATAAACACTGCTGAAAGTTGAACTCAATCACTTCTGCTTTTCCTTTCCTTCTCTGATGAGGGAAGCTTCTTCTTTCCCTGTTTCCAGTCTCCAAAAGGCTGTGTTTTCTGTCACCAGTTTCTCAGATGCACAGAAACTCTCAGCTTGAGGAAAACTCAAGACAGGTGTCAAAAAGTTGAGGGTTTTCCGGACCAGACCATTCCACTGGCACAGCCAAGGAATGCTGCCAGAATGAGAGCCATGAACGAAATCATCAAGAGCCATGCACGTGCTCTAAGATGGCCACGTCACCAGGGAGCTGCTGGGCTGCCAGTTTGAAGTGTTTGTGAACAAGAAAACCCAAAGGTTCAAAGAGGCGACATCTGTTCAGAGGAAAGGCTCCCTAAGCCTAGAGAGCCACAGATGAGGGGGCCACTGAGAGTGCCCCAAAGCAAAAGCACTCATGTG
Source organism: Netta rufina (assembly GCF_964035555.1). Taxonomy (NCBI): domain Eukaryota; kingdom Metazoa; phylum Chordata; class Aves; order Anseriformes; family Anatidae; genus Netta; species Netta rufina. The sequence continues at coordinate 86,817,801 of NC_140125.1, read as the reverse complement.
GCTTCCAGAATTAAGGCCATCAACAACATCCTATGAACCTAAACCACTCTCAAAGGCATCCAAACCAGGAAGGAGCTGCTTTTCTGGTGGAGGATGTGCAAGGGTGCAAACTAACAATCCAACCTAAAGGGTGAAGATGCAAGCATCACAGTCTACGTGTTGTGCAGTAATGCACAACAAGTTGACAATAAAGAGAGAAAATGACTCAAAACTAACAGACTTGTCTGAACTTTTGCTGCCTGTATCTCAGACCTTGACAGGTTGGAGAATTGGGTGGGGAGGACAAGAAGGTTCAAGAAGGACAGGGAACTGCTTGGGAGAGTCCAGCACAAAGCCATGAGGATGATTAAGGGAGTGGAGCATCTCCCTTTTGAGGAAAGGCTGAGGGAGCTGGGTCTCTTTAGTTAGAGTACACTGAAGGGTGACCTTATTAATGTTTATAAATATGTGAAGGGAGAGTGTCAGGAGGACGGAGCCAGGCTCTTCTTGGTGACATCTAATGATAGGACAAGGGGCACTGGGTGCAAGCTGGAACATAGGAGGTTCCACTTAAATGTGAGACAAAACTTTTTTACAGGGATGGTGGCAGAGCACTGGAACAGGCTGCCAGGGGGGTTGTGGAGTCTTCTTCTCCAGAGATATTGAAAACCTGCCTGGACGTGTTCCTGTGTGACCTGACCTAGCCGTTCCTGCTCCAGAAAGGGCATTGGACCAGATGATCTTTCAAGGTCCTTTCCAATCCCTAACATTCTTGATTCTGAGATTCCTAGGAGTCTCAGCAGTCTTCTATCATCTTTCCTTGGAGAAGGCATGTCTGAAAAGAAAAACTGTAAAAATCACAGTCAGGAGCTCTGGATCTGCAAAGTACCAAACAAAACCTCCCTGCCTGCAATTGGCAGCATGATTCTCCTGAAGATGCTGATTTCTGCAGCATGGATTCTTTCTAGTCTTGGCTTTAGAGCACTCTGCAGTGTTTATTATATATATATTTTTTTAATAGTAAAGGCTCACCCTGAGCACTCTCTGGTGCACAAGTATCCAGGAAAGCCCTGCTGGTGCTCTTGTAGCCACTTGCCTCAAGACATTTTCCTAATCAAATTCCTACTCCTACCACGCCAGAGCAGATATTCAGATATTCTTTTGTACCCCCCGGCAATGCTGATGGGCCCTGGGCTGGCTGCATTAGACCTTCTGCCTCAGGACCAGCGATGAGCCCGAGGCTAGCAGGTAGCCGAAGCACATCCTCTCCAAGCAGCCCCATTTTGGAAGCATTATAGATTTGCAGTTCACCTCCTTAGGTACATATGCAACAAGCAAAGCATCGTTAGAAGCACAGCGTTTATGAGGGCTCTGAAAAATCACTTTTTTTACTCCTTAGCTACTGCAAAGACACCACAGATACGAGAAAAATGGTCAATCCTTTCTAGCATTTCCCAGTTCATTATTCTTACTATTGTAGTCTTCTTCAGGCTTCGCTTCAGAGTTGTGAAGGGCATCCCACGTTCTCCTCCTCCAGCTTACATCTCTTCTCTTGCATTGCCGATTATCTGCCATGATCCCCCCCTAAATATTTCATCTGTGCTTTTGCAAAGAGAATAAAGTCTTTTCTCTTAAAGTTTCCTATTTCCTCTGTCAAGTGTGTCCTGACATCTGAACATCGTTGTCGGATGCTCCCCAGAGAATTCTGTTTGATGCCCACTCTCCTGGGGACCAGAAGCTGAAGACAAGTTTGGCTGCAGCAGGAAGCGTCTCCCTGCGGATCGCATTAAAACAATTCATTCAACTCTAATAATATTTCCATGCTAGAAGGCAGGAAGTTCTCCCATCATCTTCTGTGGTTCAAAAGGAAAGAAAAACACACCAGGTGCGACGGTCGCACATTCTGAACACCTAACAAGCACAACCCACAGCAGGACAGAAACATCAAAGCATCCCAAATCATCACCAAAACAGCTTACATTTGTGATGAGCTTTTCATCCCAAAAGGGGGATTCTTCTGCCATCAGTCGGGTGCTGCCACCACCAGAGCAACACACAGACTCCATGGGTGTGTAGCTTAGACCAGGGGTAAAGGGGACCACTGCAGATCAGTGAGGCCAATCATAAGGTCCACAGACCCTTGCACAAGTCACTTCCAGTCAGTAGAAAGCTACCTGTTCCTCCTCAACACCAGAAACTCTGCTTGCAGATGTTGGAAGGAACCAAGAAATCCAACCACCTGGCCTCTGCCCCAACAAGAGTCCATCTCCGAACTCTGTGTGCTTACTTTACACTTCTAACTGCAATTGTATTTGCGTACAATTAATTCTAAAACTGTAAAGCACAGCAAGAAAAAAGGAGAGCCTGTAGAGACAGAAAGCAGCCAGGGAAATTTCGAAAGTATACCTGCGGTCCTGTTCCTAGCAGATCAATTTATTATCAATTTATTCTCACCTTCCTAAAGGAGATATACTTTTTTTTTTTTTTTTTTTTTTTTTTTGCACAAGGCAGCACAGCATTTGCTTCAGGAAAAGTCTGGTAGCACAATGTGAACATTTGTGATTTTAAGAAGAAGCTGATAATACAACACAGCGTAGAAACTATACATTTATAATTGAAACAGCAGGGCACACCAGTTCAGCACGATAATTAGAATTTGCCAGATGTTAATGGGTCTGAATGCGAAGAAACAACAACAACAAAATCAACCCTCCATACACTACGTGATCCTTAATAACCACAGCAGCTACATTGTTGTTTTCTGTCTTAGGATCCTCAGCCAGGAAAGAAAAACAAACAGCCCAGGCAACGTCATCGTGAACACAGCCTGTCCGTCTGGGAGGGCAGCACTCATCCACAATTAGGACAAGAGAGTTATGACAAACAACCACCCACTCACACACACCTACACGGCTTACCTGCAGACTTCTCCTGCCTCTTGGAACAGTGTATTCTCCAAAGTCATCGTGGAAAAGTAACACAGACCATTAAACTCACTGCTTCTGGTCAGAATTTCACTTATATTCTGACCCTCTGTAAGTAAAATGACTGAGGTTAATTCTGTGGTGTTATAATCAACATGAGCAGGTTTGGGCTGTCAGCAAGCAGGTGAACGTGGATTGCTTTTCACTGCAGGACAATCAGCGAGAACGGTCCCACACACTGGGTCTGGATCTGTGACTAATTTTCTTTCTGAATGGGAGAGCAAAGAAAGTTATTGCGTGATGCAAACATCAGCCTTTCTTTTCAGCAAAGCTATTGTTTGCACGGAAATCTTGATTCAAAGCATCTTGAGATCATGAGAATCCTTCCCTGCATTTCAGTATGGTTTGAGTCAGGCTCATACGGAGCATATCAGAGAGGCATTTAAAAATCTGTCACTCTAACAAAGAATGATGACCTTCAGCTTATTTTCTGGAATGCCTCTGCTTTATACTTCATTGACTACATTTTCAGTTTACGTACATGTGCCAAAAAATGAGTTACATGAGCAGCAACGTCGCCACCAACCCCCCCCCACCTCCAGTCACAAAACCATCATATACGAAGTTAGAACTTTGTGTAAAAGATGATCGAAAGGCACAAGCTTTACTTAACTCTTTTAATAAAACCATTTTGTTAAACAAAACAAGACGTAGCAATGATTGGAGTTTTACATAGAAAATTACAAAAAATGGCATTATATAATAAATATAACCTGAATATATGAGGAGTGTTGGGTAAGTTTGGTAGGAACGTCTAGAGAAAACCTACGCAGAAAAGAGAGCAGCTTCTCCTGAGTTAGTTGTGTCTCTGTTGAGGTTGTTCTGGGATAACGTGGTTGTGGGGTAGTGTTTCCCATCTGCCTGTGGCGTTGTGCTAGCCAAGTCCCTTCTATCCATTTCATGACACTGATCTTACGTATGCATTTTCCTGACACAGCTAAGAGGCTCTTTGGTGGTCTGAGAAAGAAAATAACTGAAGCTTAAAAAGAAGTATTCAAAACTAAAAGCAGTGTGCTGTGAGCAGCCTACAGGTGATAACATCTTTCCCACCCTGGCTAGCCAGAGATGCACATCCAGTAGCTTTCCCCAGTGCCAGTGCTGCCACGTAAAATCTTGCTGCCTTCTCAGCCAACTCATTCTGCAATAAATAACAATGCTCCAATGTCAGGAGTATCATTTACTGATCTATAACGGCATGTCAAGTAATTCCCAAAAATCAAAAGAGAGCGATGGTGTGCTGGGTTTACGTGGCAAGGTTTTGGTAGCAGGGGGCCATAGGGGTGGCTTCTGTGAGGATCCAGAAGCTGCCCCATGTTAGGTAAGGGCCCTGCTCCTGGCCAGAGCCGGGCCAATGTGACGTTGTTTGTGCCTCTGTGAGAGCAGATTTAAAACAAGGGGAAAAAACTGCTTCAAAAAAAGCAGCTGGGAGGGAGAGGGGAGTGAGAAAAAGCCTTGCAGGCACCAAGGTCAGTGAAGAAGGAGGGGAGGTGGCTTGGATTTCAGCACAGTGAGCCCTGGCAGATTGACTACATCAGACCACTCTCACTCACCCTTTAATAGTCCTACAGGGCCAGTGTGGAAGCCAAATGGCGAGTGGAGGCTAACGGTGGACTATCAGGGCCTGAATGAAGTGCTGCAGTGCCAGACGTGCCAGAACTTCAGTACAAACTAGAGCCAAAGCCTCTGGTGGTACGCCACAGTCGATATTGCTAATGCTTTTTTCTCCATCCCTCTGGCAGCAGCACGCAGGCCACAGCTGGAGGGGGCATCCAGTACCCTTGGGATCGGCTGCCCCAGGGGTGGAAACTCAGCCCTACTGTTTGCCAGGGGCTGATCCAGGTGGCGCCGCTTCCCCGGGCATGGCCGAGCATCGCTCACTGACTGCCTTTCTCTCTCTGTGCTTCTCTGTGGCCTTTCTTTTACTTTTTTTTTTTGTTTGTTTGTTTTCCTTTTTCTGTTTCCTTTCCCTTTTCTCCTTAATTAAATCATCCTTATCTCAAACCTTGAGCTCTTCGTGTCATATTTTCTCCCCCTTCCTCTTTGAGGAGGGGGAGTGAGGGAGTGTCTGAGGTGGGACTCGGCTGCCCACCCAAGTAAAACCACCACAGCCCTTTTTGGCACCCAATGTGGGGCAGAAACCCATGACCCTGAAATTAAGTCTCATGCTCTACCAACTGAGCTAGCCACACAGCTACTGGGTGGCTGGAAACATCTCCAGTACACCATGCCACTGCCCAAAACACTATTTTGGGCCTGGAAGGGCAAGTGCTGTGGCGACATGGTACGCCAGACAGAATTGAGTCTGAGAAGGGGAGTCACTTCTGAAACAATTTGGTCACCTCCTGGGCTGAGAGGCATGGCATTGGGTGGGTGTACCACATCCCTTGTCACCCACAAGCTGCTGGGAAGGTTGAGAGGTACAATGGGCTGTTAAAGACTGCGGTATGAGCAATGGGTGCTGGGACATGGAAACAATGGGACATAAATGTACCAGAAGCCACTTGGCTAGTTAACACCAGAAGGTCTGACAGCCTCAGAGAGGAAGGGGGAGAAAATATGACACCAAAGAGCTCAAGGTTTGAGATAAGGATGATTTAATTAAAGGGAAAAGGGAGCTCAAAACCTCGAGCTCTTTGTGTCATATTTTGGGAGTGAGAGAGTGGCTGAGGTGGAACACGGCTGCCCACCCGAGTAAAACCACCACAGTCCTTTATGGCACCCAATGTGGGGCTCAAACCCATGATCCTGAGATTAAGAGTCTCATGCTCTACCGACAGAGCTAGCTGGGCAACTACTGGGTGGCTGGAAACATCCAGGTGTACCCTGGTCCTTGGGCGAAGACAATCCCACGAGTGGGTTTGCCCTTTCCCATGGCAGGAGCAACCCACGCCGCCTTCCCCATCCACTTCCCTGCATGTGCTATGGGGACTTGAGCTCCCCTCACAGTGCGTAGGGGTTTTGGTTCAGCAGCACCAGGACGGCTGTCAGCCTTTGCCAGTCCTTCCTTTCCCACAGCATCCCTACCAGCACGAGGCTGAGGAGCCTCTGGGACCCTGCGCCACAGCTGCACAAGGCTGGTGGTGCCCCGGGGTATAGGGCTCATAGGCCTGGAGCCCAAGAAGGGGCAAGAGCATCTTCTCTGGCTGAAGCAGCCAGCCAGCAGCTAACTCAGCTATCAGAGGTCCCTCAGGACAACTTCACTGCCTTCCTGCCACAACAGTCACTGCTGCGTTTGGATCTTACTTTTGACAAGAAGTTTCCTGCCTATAGGTGAGGCTGTACTACCAGAGTGCATCTTTCTTCTATACAAGTACCCTTTATAAGTAAATGATTCCTTCATAAGGCTTTACAATACATCTGAAATGTGTTAATTCTGTATCTAATAAATATCACATGAAAATAGTTTTTCAGTATTTACATATGAAAAATATAAAATAGGATCATTGTAAGATTACTTCTTCAACGTCATCTTCTAAAGAACCAAGGGTTTTAACTCCTGGCTTGAGTACAGTCTGTTGCAGACGGTGTCTGTTTAGGTTTCTTCCTTCACTGAAAAGATCAGTGTCTTCTTTCACTTTGACTTTACTGTTTTTATCGACAAGAAGAGTATTACTAGACTCCCAGTCTACGTCAAAAGGTGTCATGTCCTTACTTTTAGAATGGAGGGCGGTACTGGCACTGCTTCCAAAGAGTTGTTCCATTAAATTGGACTTCTTTTCTCTCTTACTATTAAAATCTGCGTTTTCCTTGATATTTTCGCCTAAGTAGTCACTTTTCTGATTTAGCCAGCTTGGTCTCCCTGATCCTTTTCCAAAGGAAGGTACATAACTGCCAAATGTTAACTCTTCTACAGTCCTTACATTTTTCTGCTTCTGCCCTTGTGCTTTTGTGGCATCATCCTGGCTGTCACCTCGGGCAAAGCCATTACTAACCTTCCCTGGAATTTCAACGTATTGATCATTTTTCTCTTTTATGTCCAGGGAATCGGATCTTCTTGTATTTACGAGTGGTGTTTGAGAAGCAAGTCTCATGTTCGTTACATTTTGGGTTTCTCTATCAATTTCATTCATTCTAGCAAGCAGAAACTCTTTTTTTCGTTGCTCTTCCAGCATTTCAGTACTTTCTCTCTCTATTTCAGGTTTGTGTGTTTCTGTCTCCATCTTCATTTTATCTTCTTTATCCAATAAAAAGCTGCTTTCTTTTTTCATTTTACCATATTCTTCCCACTCTGCAGGAAATGTTTAAACATTATTTAGAATGATTTAGTCTTACAGTGCCTTTATAAGAATATTTTGAAAATTATCTGAGTAAAAGCCATTGAGTTTTTAATATGCTCTTCTATGCATACTGTGGTTTTGCTACTGTAAAAATAAATTCTTCAAAAGTTACAATTAAATTTATACTAGGTTCTCTGCTAAGATATAAAGGCATGCTGTCATTTTTATAAAGGGATTAGGATGTTATTCATGTTTTAGAACTTCAGAGGAATTTCATTTCTGCCAATTGCCTTATTTCCTGTGTTTGAATGAAAATGAATATAGCATCACCGATTTTAATAGTTCTGACTTGCACAGTACTTTATTTTTCTTTTTCAGCATCACTGACACTGGGACATATGCTTTTTTTTTTTTTTTTCCATAAAGGAAACTATTGCTGTGAAGCTATCAGGCAACATAGTCATAGCAAGTCATTATTTGCTTCAAGTTGTGAATGATTTAAAACATACTACATCTGCTGCATATAGACAGCTTCGCTCAAGTGCCTTGTGTGTCACCACATGAACTCAGTGACAGTGCCTGTGCTAATACCAAATGTCAATTGGCATAGCTATGACAGGATGTGAAAAGTGCAAAACAATAATTAGCTACTAACAAGTGCAAATAAAAGACAAAGGAGGCTTCCAGTATTTCTGTCTTCAAAATATTTTTCTGTCGAGACACCATAGACACGTTAGGTCAAAAGTTGAATGCCTACTTGCCTCATTCAACACATTGGCATTTCCCTTTGAAATTGGCATTTCCCATTCAAACTGCTGATTTTTGTTTTCACAAAGTTCCATGTTATCTACTGTACTTTAGATCAAACTTACTGAAATAACTGCAACGAATCCATTTATGTATCTTTTTTTTTAGTAGCATATCATTATACCAAGGACAGTAGCTACCTTTCTGTACATAAGATGGGGAAACTATCAGCTCATACATTAAGATGGGAAGCATGGTCAGAATATCTTACAGACATAACAGAGCAAATTCTTGGCTTGTATAAATCATGCATTAATGTTAGTGGATGCAGGGGATTTTACACAGAATTTACTTCTGAAAGCAGCTATAACTTTTTAGAATTCTTCCTTGTAACTGCTTCCATTATTTAACTATAATCACTGAAAAATATTTTAACATGGCAGGACACAGTCCATCTAAAATACCTCAAAATATGAAGAGGCTTAGGAGTGTAAGTCACTAGCATGCTTTGAAAACCAAATGAACAAAAAAGCAGTATTAAAATGTAACAACAGAAATTAGCATTTCTCAAATAGCCACACCAAATGATTCAGATAACCACAAGTGAAAAGAGAAACTACAACTTCAAGTGATACAAGTAAAGCAGATCTGTACTGAAAAAAAAACAGGTCAAATTAAGGAAAGCAGATTTGTACTACAATAGTAAAAATCTACTGCCTACCTTAACGGCATTTGGCAAGTCAGCAGGTAAATGCTGATTTATCTCTATGTCATCCTAAGCCGAATCTCTCAGATTTTAATATTTCTTAGGGGACAGCATTTTTACTGCTACATACTTAATCACATCTGCATACAGGATACAAATTACTCTATATTCCTTATTTTTTTCTGATTCTCTTTGCATAATATAACTGAAAATAATTTTCCACGGTAGTGATCTCTGCAAAATCATTTCACTCTTCTCTCTCTCTCTCTCTCACACACACACACAAAAAGAAAAAACTAGCAGCCTCACTTGATTAGTATTCTACATTGCATTTTCCAGCTTTCAGCTGCCCATTTTCTTACCGTCATGCAGTTTCTGAAATCTCTCCTCTAAAGACTGTATTTCCTGAGCACGTTTCAGTTTCTCTTCCCTTTCCCTGTCTTGGTCTTGTCTTAGGAGGTCTCCTTGTTCTTTCCATTCAATGTCTTGAGGCTCTTTTTCCTGAAATAAATTGATACAAAACAAACTAATAGGGTAAAATAATCAAATAAATGAACAACAAGAAAAATATGATATGAACTTCTATTTCAATATGAAATTATATTCTCACTGCTAAACACAAAAATGAGCAAGTCATCTAAGCCTAACCAATTCTGACAACCCAGGGATTTTGGTCCTAAAATCTCATCATCTTTAACATAGTTTTATGTATCTGAAACAAAATGAACAGATAATCAATTCTATTCCGTATTACATGTCAGGAAGACTGCAGCTCCAATGTCATAAACCAAAATTGTCCCTGTGTTAAGGGTGGCTCTCTTTAGAAGTCAGTAATTGCCTTTTCCGGGACATTAATAGAAGCCAGACCCCATCCCCTTTTTGTTTTAACAAGCAAGCAATTAGTTTCCACAATCTGATCTTTTTACTGAAGTGAGTGGGTTGCAGATTCAGTCAGTTTCACAGTGGGAATTAATGTCACGGAGTATCAAGTAAACAGAGAATGAGAAAGGCTCATTCCTGGGTGAAAAATCAGCTAGTAAGTAAATATACATTTAAAGGGAAAGAAGCTGCAGAAAATATATTTACGTCAGCATAAAAATCACTAACAGAAAATCAGTGGCAATGAAGTAAAGTGAAAGCCAGCCTAATCCAATATGTGTATACTAACTTTGTAGCTTGTTCTTATTTCCCTAAAAAGTATATTTTACTGCATACAGAAGTTTCTTTTGCTCTACAATAATTGAAACAGTTACTACTTAATGAACAAAGAAAATAGAACTTGCTGCCCGAACAATTTCAAGTATTTTCCCTTCATATACACGACTATTATTATGATTTTTAAAAATAAATTTTACAAAGAGGTGACAAACAAATATGTAAAATGCTTGACTTAGAAAACTGATGAAGGCACAGAATACCCAAATTTAATTTACATTCCACCAGCTCCACTTACACCAAGTGTGCCGTTACATAACTTACACACCGAAGTGCTGGAAGAATGCATACATTAAACTAAATCCATATTTACAAAAAGGATTCTGGAAGAGACAACATACGAACCAAGCTGTCAGCCATGAAAAAACTTCAGTCCTATCAGGAAGCCAGTCAAGACAACCATCAGAGCATAATTCCTTACAAGTAGCCCTAGATTTACATAAGGAAAATTATAAAATTTGTACTAAAATCAGTCTAATTCTACCTTACAAATCTCTTTGACTTTAGTCTGAGGTCACAGAAGTATCAGAAATGCTTCTGATGGTGCTATTTTATAATTAAAAAAGGAAACAGAAAAAAGTAACATAAAAAAAACGCAACCACGCTCACAAAGCTGGAGAAACGACAGAAGAAATGCCATCACTCTGACAATAAGAGGAAGCATTAGATTTGTGGATTGTGAAATAAATTTGGAAAGTAAAAGAAACCATAACTAAGATCAAAACAAAAAGAGACGAAGGCTGCCAGTGCTGTTACAACAGATTGCTCAAATTAGCATTAGAAATCAATTAAAAAAAAAAAAAAAAAAAAAAAAAAACAAGTCCTAAAAATTTCAAAGAAGTGGTAGAAAAAAAGAAACAGATTGAACTAATGGTTATTGGTAAGACATTGAACATGGTGAACTGTCACAAAAATGGCACATGGCATTTCTGGGAAGGCAACACTTCTCTTAAAGATCTGAGTGTTTTCTAAATTATATTTTCTGTATATTTAAATATACATTTTTTCTAACATACAAGCTATGCATTAAATATTCAGTCTGATAGATGACTTATTTGGAGGAAGTCTTGAGTTTTTTTTTATGGAACTCACTATTCTGGGAAGAATCCCTTCTTTCTTATTTGTTGTGTCACCACAAACAAGTTCTGATTCTGGAGGAAATTCTACCGGTGAGAAGTATCCACTCGTCTGTACTCCTTTTGTGAGCTGTGCTCCTTTTTTAGTATTTTGATTGTTGGCTGTAGAAAATACAAACGAATCAAGTCACATTTTCCCTTGAATCTACCAGACTATGCATCTATCCCTCATTTCTCAGTATCTGCAACTGTGGAAGTGGAAAGTGTTGGGAAGTTTCACGTAACTGTTTTTCAGTATCTGTAAATGCTAACTTAAAAAATTGCATGTAAAAACTGACATTGAAACCAAACCACAAACAGGAAAAAAAACTATTTATAAAATCATTACAGTATAGTGAATATATATACATTAATTGTCCATACAATATCCTAATCATCATCTTGTCTCAGAAGGTACATTTAGAGAACCAAACTCATTAAGTTAATTTTAAGCTGTATCTTTAAAACACAACCTTATATCTGTTAAATGACATTATCAAAGCCTAAACCTAAAATGGAGTGATAGTACAATACCTATCCTAAAATGAGCAGCAGATAAACTGAAATGCTCACAATAAATATTTAAAACAGCCCCAGAAATTCCTGCTTCTTCTGACAAGTAGATTCTACCGATCCATTGAAGACTGTCTGAGTACACATGCAGACATACATATATAAACACATATTTATGCTGGTAACATAAGGCTTCAGGCTGCCTTGTCACACCAGAAGAAATGACTACATTGATGCATTTAGAAGATTATGTTCTGTGACATATGCACTCTGATGAAAAACGTACTGCAGCTGATCTGACAGAAAATAAATATGAATTGATGAAAAAATAAATAAAAAACATCCACAAAATATAGCAGTGGGGTTTTATTTTTTTAAAGCCTCTGTAATTTATTTTCATGTAGACATTATCTATGATCTACTAGAAAATTTACTAAACCATCTGCCTCTCCTCCTTCACCCCAGAACTTCTGATATGAAATTAATTAAAAACACTTTGATGAAGTTCTAGGTTCTAGTTCTGCTGCAGTTACAAACAGCATCACACTGTGCTCTTCTTTGTAGTGACTGCTGTGTTGAAAGCAGTGCAAAAATGTAAGCCTTCCTGGACAAGTGGCAGTGGGGTCAAACACTGAATGGCATGCATGAGATAACTTAGCAGAGTCTAACTTAAAAGTGACATTACTAATCTTTTTGCCTTTGTTGTTTTATGTGTTACCTTTCTTTCTTTGTATAATATCCATGTCCTTTCTTGGTGATAGCTTCAACATACGATTAGCATATATATTTTTCGCTTCAAGTTCTCTTTCTTTTTCCTGTGAGTCAAAGAGGTGTAGCAGAATGAGTTACTAAAGTTTCATTCACTACTCATTACCAAAGCCGTAAATTAAATTGAAAATATTTGTTGTAATTATAAAGTAAGGGCATCACTAGTTCTTGTTCAATATTTCGAGGAGCACAATCAAATTCTTAACTTTTCTTATGCTGTAAAAATATTCAGATAGAGCTCCTCCCCTCCCCCAAATCATTAGCAAAATAGTCTGAAAAAATGTTGCAACCCTGCAGCAAAAACACAACTAAATGCCTGTACTTCCATAACCGTGAATAAGACTTGTGATGTATTTATGGATCGCACAAATAAACTTTTAGTATCATGAAGTGTTAAACGTTTCAGTGATAGCAGTATTACTTGTCACAGGGTACACATGTGTGTGTCACAAGTACATCCAATTAATCTGTACACAAACCTGCTGTAATGCGCGTACATTACTAAAATAAATTGCTGCATATGCCCGCAGATCTGATTTTAAAAATCAAGTCTTCAATACCCAGTTTTCCAATTGATCTTGTGGTTTAATGGCAATTCTTGGCTACATGCTTGATCTTGCTTTTCTTAACTAGCATTGACAATAATTAACATGGAGGCATTCCTGCTCTTAAACAGGCTGCGGGGTCAGAGCACAGAACTTTCTCATTTGAAGCAGGAAAAGAACTCACATGTGATATAATCAAGTACATGTCTGAAAGTGCAATCACTGGTAAACTATTCAAACTCGATTACAGATACTTCCAAAGATAAAATGCCACAATTTGGATCCCAGCTTGCATTGCTTCACACTTTACCTTCAGCTTCTGACTAAGTTGTTGAAGCTCTTCTTGGAGAATTCTGTTTTCTTCTTGAGCTTCATGCACCTTTTTTTTCTTTGACTGTAACTCTCGTTGAAAACTGTTACCACTTAATTCAAGATTTTTTTCCAGATCCTTCAATAAAAACAAATTATTATTATTATTATTATTATTATTATTATTATTATTATTATTATTATTATTATTATTTTATCAGCAGGGATACTTTTTGTTTTCTTCTCTTTTTTTTATTTTTTTATATTCTTTTTTTTATGTTCAAGGTACTTAAAAAAAATTACAGAAAACCAGCATCTTGGATTCGGATATCAGCTCCACCACTACTGTAACAGTAAACACGCATAAACCCTAACCCTAATTTTCAGGGGGCAGACAGAGCACCTGCAGAGCTGCTGCAACTCATCTTTCTGGAATAGACAGGGACAATTTGAGGACATCATGGGACATGATGCTAGTCAATTCCCCAAGGCTCTTGCACAGGCAAAGAGTGCACCTCTGAAACTCTAAGACAATCTTGACCTGATGGTTTCAAAACAGGACACCTCCCTAAAAGTACAGGATTAGAAGGAAGATGACAAGAAATAATTTTAACCTTCTTCTCCAAGAAATAGATTTGTGACTGTTGTTCCATTTAGATACTCTCACCTGTTTTGAGCCTGCGATGATGAGAGAAGGAAAAAAATAGATGAAAAAAATCATACTTCTAGAGCATGATTCATTTTAACATTATTCACTACCACAAATGCTGAAATACCCGATCGTGAAACTACAGGTGCCAGATGGTGACGCTACAGGGTGAGGTGATCTGAGTAGCAGCATTTTCTATCCTGATATTTTTGGGTTTATTTCATGGGAGCTTAGTTTCCATTAAAATCCTTAGGATTTACAGTATCTATTATCTCTGTGATGTAATTTAGCTTTAGGTACTAATATAGTCACTAAACTTTAAAATCATTTTAATGACCAATATAATGTTAAAAAAAGCATTGCATACAACTTCCAGCAGTTTAAAGCTGCAAACACAATTACTTTTAAATGAGATGAGTTTTTAAGACATGTTGGTAAATATTTTTGCTGAATAATATTAAAGTAAATTGCACAAGGTTCTTAAAATGGATACCTACGAAGTGTACTAAAGCTCATTTTGGTATGAAAAAGATTGCTGTACTTTTCCCCAGCTCAGCTCTCAGATGTGCAGAATAGGGGACAGGATTTTTTTTTTTAAAGGAAGAATTTTAGTACACGATTCCCTGAATACCCAGTAAATTTTTACTAAATGCTTCACCTTCAGGAGGATAAATTAGACTTCATACAGTTACAGTATAGCTGCATGCATTTCTGAAACGTTATTACTAGTTATAAAAGCACTTTAAAGCACAAGCTCGCTGTGTATACACTGACAAGTAACACTTAATTTGTAAATAGCAATTTCAATGCTTGACTACTGAGTATATAACTATATAATTACCTTGGAAATAATTTACTTGATGCTATTTACATGTAAAAAAGAATAATTTTTCCATTTGCTCTAGCACAGTGGAAAAAATAAAAACAACATGAAGCTCTTTCTGGTAAGAAATACCTGAACCAAAATTTCTTGCAAAAGAAAAGGTCATCTCACCTTAATTCTTTTTTCACTGTCCTCTAGTCTGCTCTCTGCATAGGCGAGTTTCTTTGCCAGGTCATCTCTTTCGGCAAGGTGCTTATCTGCAGACAGCTTTTTCAGTTTCTGCAAGACAGTTTTTGTTCTGTACAGTTCGTCTTCCGAATCCTTCAGCCTTCTCTCAGTGGCACGTTCTCTCTCTTGAGATTTTCGTAGGCGCTCCCTCAGTATTCTAATCTCATTGTTGTGTCGGGCAAGGAGCTGAGAGATTTCGTTTTCTGTATCCTCAAACTTATTCAAGGCTTTCTCCTGCCTGTGCTGAAGCCTCTTCAGCGCCCTGTTTTCCTTCTGCAGCTCATCTAGTTTGATGTGGAGTTCAGTCAGTTCATTTCGGAGCTCATTGATTTTCAGCAGCCTAGCAGAAAGAACTCTTTTTGTAACGAGATCTATATCCTTCGCAGGAGAATCCCGAGTGAGGCTCTGAGAACGGAAACCCCACCGTGTCCCTCTTTTGCTCGGTGCATATTTGGAACCCAATTTCTTTGCGGCTAAGAGAGGAAAAATGAAAAGCATGTTTACCATAAGACAATGCAATTTGTCGATTCAGACATCCTTTCTGGAATAAAGCTCTGCCTGAAACAATTTTACAATACTTAGCAGGGATTGCAGCTTTCAAACCAGAAAATAGAAAGCATATATGTGAGAGGCTTATGCTTCTTTTCATAGATAAAAAATGGAGATTTCCGTTTGTGATCTGCAAGAGGTAATATTTTCAGCCATCAGTATAGAAGCATTGTAATCATCTGCAAATTGTATCAGAAATAACAGACGTTTCATTAATATTTGATTAGAAATACCGTACTCCTATGCATACAATATTATCAAATGCTTGTACAATGGCAACAATTAGCTGAGTGTTAGCTAGTTATGTATTATGCAAGATGTCATTCTCTCAGACAAATGAAACAGTGTTTTCAAACCCAGCTGCCATGCTTACAGACAAAACAGCAATCTTAAAGGCTCAGTGCAAAAAGCCTCCAAAGAAAAATTATAAATCCATGAAAATTCAGTTGTCCCTTGAATAATTTATTTCTGTATCACGAGTTATTTTCCACAGAGTATCCTTATTTGATTACCAGTGCGCATCACTCCCACATTTCTATTTGATACTAGTTTATTATCATCCCCACAGATGAAAGCTAAACATTAGGTTTCTATCTTATTTGCCTCTCAAGCTACACTCAGTGAAAAAAGGACATCATACACTAAAATATATCTTAAAACATCTGAATATACAGCCAGTATATATTCATTAAGGGACACCACTGTTTGGAATAAAGAAGCTGAGCACCAGCTTAGATATCATACAGGTCTGAAAGCTTGTATTCAGCAATAATGCAGTAACCCATACACTGGGTGTGAGCAGCTGCAAATTCTGCCTTCCCTTTGGTGCTCACCATACTTCTTCTAATCCAGAGAGAATATTTGACAGCAAAAATAACAGCTTTAAAATATTATATTTTCCTGTGAATGTTTTGCACATATACTCATTCATTTTCTGTTCAATGCTCACTTTTTCCACAGTTTGGAAACTGTGGAAACACAGTTTAAAAAAATAAATTTTCCATCCATGACTGCTGTGGAGGAGATGCCACTTGTGAACACACTGATGTTCAGCAAAACACCAGCTGCACCAGGCCCAAGGATATTTTCCCTGGGCAACCTCAGGTCAGATCTTATGGCACCCTAGATCATACGATTAGCCGCATGGTTCCTACAGTATCAAGCACTTACAAAGGAAACAGCATTTGCTTGTGAAAGACAAGATGTTTTTGCTTCATCAGAAGACGTGCATAACTATTTAGAACAAGCTGCCAAAACGTGGCAGAGAGGCGTCCCAGCCCAGGACCTGTACAACCATTCTCTCCCTTTTTGTAGGGATGTTCACCTTCCCCACAGCCAACACAGCAGCTTATGTATGTGAGGGAGCTCAGTGGAGCTATCCCATCTCAAACTGGAAATATTTTATTCTCAGGGAAGGCCTATAAAAAACCCTTTCTTTTGAATTTCCACTCCATATGTACCTAACACTCACCAAACACATTTTCTCTCTCTTGCCACATTGCTGCTTGTTTTCTGGCTTGTTTTGAAAGTGCACAATTATAGCAGTGTAAAGCTTAGTCAAGTAGACTTCCCCAACAGGGAGATCTTTAGGGGATGTTGTCAGAGACATCATAACTATTGTCTCTTACAGACTGCATAGTACAGGCTTGCCTTGAGTCCTTTCATCAAAGACTGAAAGAGAACATCAGCATGATTCAACAAAAGGCTACTTCAGGAGCTGTGCTTGCTTGTTAAAAAAAATACGAGTAATTCTGAAAACCATTAAAATTGTCCTCTTGCAGGAACAGGTTAGTTTCATTCTTCACAAAACAGTCACAGTCTACTTGCCATCTGTAGGATAATTCACATGAACCTTATTTCTAGATTCTTACAATGCTTAATAAAATTTCTCACTTTTATTTCAGCTTTCAAACACAATCAACTCTTTGGAGCAGTTACAAAGGAACAACTTCTGCGATCTACCTACCTTGGTAGTGCACAAGGCTGTTTGAAGTTTGTGTTTTGTGATCTCTCTTTTCTTGGCTTGTAGACGGATAGCTTAGTGTGGGTGACTGGCCAGATGAGTGAGAGACATTATCTTCATCCGAATAATAGGAGTCACTATTTCTATCCCCATCTGATTTTCTGTCTTGTTCAGAATCTGGGCTTCTTACTCTTTCTCCCATTTTTTTTTTTTTTTTTTTTCAAATTAGCTGCTCTCCAGATTTTTCTCAAAGACTGTTCATTTTGACACAAAAGACCTTTTGGTAGTCACAATGGCAGCAGCTGGATTATTTCTTTGTATTTATCATCTTCATCTCCCAAGCATGAGATCTTTGTAGCTCAGTCCAGCAAGCAGTAGTTACCATTCAGAATGCATTTTTCTGTAACAACTGAGAGAGAGAAAAAAAAAGTGAGAGTGATTTTGCCCTTAAGAAAGGTAGAAGAACTGTAAAATTATTCAGAATTCCTATAACTTTACGCCACATGCTTTGCTACATTAGCTTTATTACTTATATTGAATGGGACAGGCATCACTCTAGGAACGGAGCAAGTACTGTACTCAGTAGTTGGAGGCACTTCATCACCAGAAGAGGAATGAGAAGAGTACCACAGCTAAATCTTGAACAAGGAATTACTGCCAGGTTAGAGAGAACAATTTGGAAAACAAGACAAAAGACATGTAAAAGTCTGAAGCTATTTAGGAAACTAATTTAAACAGACTGAAAAACTTTTTACCCAATAAATTAACGACTTATTTCTGACTAGAACTGAGACGGTATTTGTAGAATTTAACTAAATTTTCCATATCTCAATTTCTGACAGTCCAATGATGCTAAATAATGTGCTTGAAAAATCAGTTGTCCCATTTGCCTGGAGCATGTTCCAGCCCTAACCACTACTGGGCCCTTCCCTTTGCCTTGGGAAGTACTCTTGTATCCTACAACATCTAGAGCTTTGTGCCCTCAAGAGCTGGAAGGAGCACGTATTTGTGTCATGTGCATGATACGAAAATGCAAACAAAGCCTTTAAAAAAATAACTATTTTTAAGTTTGTAAGTATCTGATGAAGGAGACCATGCTGCTGGTATATGGTAAATGTTACTGCAGCAAGTATAAAAGAGAATTTTTTTCTCTGCTCCCGCAGATGGTCTTTTGATGTACACTGAAAAGTCCTCCAAACTCAAGGTAAAAATCACTTTATTTTCTAATTTCTGAGACACTTGGTGAGAACATCATGGAGCAAATATATCCAAAAATTTTCTTACCCTTCTCAGTCAAAAGAATTTTCTCATCAATGTATAAAGTATTAACTATGTGCAGCCTCCTGTGTCTTATGTCTCTCACCACAGTTTTCAAGTTTATTTCTCCACCATCTCCCAACTTCAAGACATGAAGCCTCTAATGGGTGAATAAAAAGGACTCGCACCAGAGCCTATCACTTCTGCCTGTTGAATGACATGAACTCCTAACCCATTTCTAAATGGTTAAGTAAACTACATACACAAAAATAAAATTAAAATAAAATAAAATAAAATAAAATAAAATAAAATAAAATAAAATAAAATAAAATAAAATAAAATAAAATAAAATAAAATAAAATAAAATAAAATAAAATAAAATAAAATAAAATAGCTGCTTTCAACCAAAACTCTTCTACACTGCAGGGCATATGACATACCTGTAAACAAGAGGTCAGTATTTCACTATATCACTTTGCTTTCCCAATAAAATAAACTTAGCACGCTTTTTTAGCCTTCTGTTCCACTGCCCATACCTGCAGAATTGCATAGCCAAGCAGAACAGAAATGTCAGCTGCCAAGAAAGTTTTCATTACAAATTCAAGCTTTCTGGCCCAGTTCATGGTTAGCACACTCAACTCTGTCTCCAGTGACTAGGATGGATTTGCCCTCATAATCTATACAGCAGGAATTAGAGGAATAAATATCCCCATAGATTTCTGAACAGAGAAGCTCCTGGGAAACAGTTACCAAATTATTTGGAAGAGTGTTTTTCTTTGCTTGGGGAGTACCTTTCCAAAATAATGTTAAGTACCTAAATATTTTCAATGAGGTCCAAATAAATTAGATACCTAAAACTTGCATCAAAGATGAGAACTGAAATTACACCACAAGGCTGAGAAAGAAGACAAGCTATGCTTGAGATCACTTGTCCTAGAGACTGCTGAACACATGCAGGAGGGGTCAGCAATTGCAAACATTCAATTGATCAGCAATAAGTATGCTTTTTTTTTCTGAATTAATGGAGCTATATTTCAAAAGTATACACCTAACCATAACTGTATCTGTCTCTAAATACAATGAAGACCCTCACATGCATTAACGAGGGCAAGACTAGGATCAAGTAAGAATATTAGAATTTATCCAGGTGCAACCATCCTCCCAAACAGCTCTACTCCTAAGTCATCAAATCATCCAGGTTGGAAAAGACCTCTAAGATCATCAAGTCCAACCACTAACCTAGTATTGACAAGTCCACCACTAAACCATGTACCTAAGCACCACATCTTCACGTTTTTTAAAGACCTCCAAGGATGGTGACTCAACGAGTTCCCTGGGCAGCCTGTTACAGTGCTGCACAACCCCTTCACTGAAGAAATCCTTCCTAACACCCAACCTGAACCTCCTCTGGTGCAACTTGAGGCCATTCCCTCTAGTCCTATCACTGGTTACCTGCGAGAAGAGGCCGACCCCCAGCTCCCCACACCTTCCTTTCAGGTAGCTGCAGAGAGCAGTGAGGTCTCCCCTGAGCTTCCTCTTCTCCAGACTAAACACCCCCAGTTCCCTCAGCAGCTCCTCACAGGACTTGTGCTCCAGGCCCCTCACCAGCTTTGTAGCCCTGCTCTGGACACGCTCCAGGGCCTCGATGTCCTTCTTGTAGTGAGGGGCCCAAAGCTGAACACAGCACTCAAGGTGCAGCCTCACCAGAGCAGAGCACAGGGGGACAATCACTTCCCTAGCCCTGCTGGCCACACTGTTCCTGACACAAGCCAGGATGCTGTTGGCCTTCTTGGCCACCTGGGCACACTGCTGGCTCACAGCCAGCTATTGACCACCCTCCCCAGACCCCTTTCCGCGGGGCAGCTCTCCAGACACTTTTCCCCTAGCCTTGCATGGGGTTGTTGTGCCCCAGGTGCAGGTCCCAGCACTTGGCCTTGTTGAACCCCATACAGCTGGCCTCATCCCATCAGTCCCACCTATCCAGATCCCTCTGCAGAGCCCTCCTACCCTCGAGCAGATCAACACTCACGCCTAACTGGTCTCACAGTCATCTGCACAGAATTTCTGTTGCCTTGCTCCTTGCTCCCAAACTGAAACACAGACGCAGTTTTGGGAACAATCTGCTCTCTACATGGTGCACAGGTAAAGCTGCGTCAGTTCTGACTCCATGAGACAGAATCACAGGGAACGCAGAAGATATAAAATAAAATATAAACAAACATATTAAAATATAAACTAATATAAAACTAATTCTGTCTTTTATCTTTCTGAAAATATAAAGATAATACTCCGGAGGGCTGTATCACAGACCTCACATTATTTCAGTCATCTGGAATGAGAAAACATCGAAAACTGTAATTGTGTTTGTAGGCTACAGCCACAAAAGCTATATATAGGCGATGCCATTGCTTGCAAGAAGCCACAAGCTGCATTTTCAGCTAACAAAATGGGCCACGGGACTTGTCAGGCTTTGTCTGGACTCATTTTGGATGCCTGGAGCTTTGCTATAGTTTATTTAGTTGCGGCAAAATTAGCTAACAGCCAGGTGGCTTGTCTAATTCGTTTTTGCTTTTTGCTTAGCTTTGTACAACCGTGTGCTCTAGCACCTATAGTTACATGTAAAACTAACAGAGAGCAACAGGTAGCTCGCTCTGGGAGTGAACTATCTGTTTCCCTTGGGAAAATGGAGCAGACAGGAGCGCAGCCATGAGAGGATTTCAGGGCCCTGAAAGCACAAATGCAGGGTGACACTGGGCCCCACGCTGTAACAGCTCACCAGCACTCAGTAACTGCTCATCAGAAGGATGCAATCTTGGGAAAAAGGCAAAAACAGTTTTACAGGTAACACACAGAACAAACACACCACATGCAGTAAAGACAGATGGAGCCGTGAGTCAATGAAGAAAGAGCAATGTGTACAGTGCATTAACAAGCATAAAAATGATCCCACATGGACCCAAGGTGAGGAAGAAGAAACAGGTAGCATCCACCATCCCAAAGCCTTCCCTGGGAGGCACGGGAAGAGGTGAGTTGCTGTAAAGACTCCCCCCTGCCAGTCAGATCCATTCAGGTCCCAGATGTGGCTGAAATTAACACCAGAAAGTGTGCTTGGTACTGGAGGCTGTCTGCATCACTCTAACTGTGCCTAACTTGAACCGTGTTTATTATCTGGACTAGTACTAAATCTTTGATTAGACCATTAAGATTTTAATTAGATTAACAACTGATTCCTGGCTCTGCATCTGTGTTCCCCTCTTTGCTGAGAGCAACGTGCTGAATAAAACAATCTGGTGGTATTCAAGCAGCCTGGTCTGTCTCCGGGCCACGGGGGCACATGTGGCATCCAGAGGAGCCCTGGGCTCCTGGGGTGGGCACACCACTGGCAGAGGCACCACATCTAAAGATGTTAACCTAAGTGGGGCTAACCTGTGTGGCAGCACTGATTTCTGTGTGGGGCAAATAACTCCAGCAGTGTGGGTGTAGCCAAGATATACCTTACTTTTGTCTGCCTGTAGGATACTGAAAGACGGAAAGAAGTCTTCGTGCACAGATTTTTTTCCAGAGAAAAAAAAAAAAAAGCATATGTGAATGAAAACGAGTGGGACTGCATTCAGGGAAAAATGTAAATGTCTACAATTCAATTATCAAGATGTCTAATTATATACATAAAAGAAGAACACTCATTTTCACTTACTAACTTAACGCTGATCAGTCATTTTATAGTCCCACAAGCACTCACTGAAAAGGCAATAATCCTTAGGAAGAGTGCTTTTCATAACAGTATTTAAAATAGACAAATTGTATTTTGTGAAGTAAAATGTGAAAACCGGAGGATGAGAATTATCCACTTCTGTGCTGGATATTACCCACTTTTGAGAATATTTTGCTAAGCACCGTTTTGACAGGTAGCAAACTGCAATTTCTGATGCTTTCTGGAAGTATTTTGAGAAATCAAGGGGCTGAAAACAAATGGGGAAAGGTGAACCCATACAAGTTCTTTTGAGGAACCTCTAAAATTAATTTCCTGAATCTCCAAATGGTTTTTGGGTTTGTAAACTGGTAAGATTATCACACTTTTTCTACAAAACGGGAAACCGTGGTCAGTTGGGTCTTGCAAGATTCGGTTTTCCACCGCTTTACGATGTAAGATGTAATTTGATTAAGATAAAAACTCGCAGTTTGCCTTTAGAGCAAACGAGTCACTGGGACATCTGAGTTTTACTCCAGTCTAATTCCGAAATGTTTTGCTTTCCTTGGCTCCTCAGCCGTCACCGAGCAGCCTGGGTCGGTTAGGAAAGGAGTTTAACTGAGGAAAACCTGAGGAAAACCCACCGAGGTACCTCTGGCCCTGGTACATTTAATAATTCGGGGGGGAATATGGGTTAGTTGTCAGCCTGTTACACAAAAACAAAACCAAAAACAAATAAAAAATGATTAAATTAATGAATTATCAGATAAACAGCAGCCACACAGCGCGGGACAGCCCCTCCCCGGCACCCCCCGCAGCTCCGCAGACGCCTCTGGGAGCCCAACGCACCACGGCCGGATCATGGCGGCCCCGCTCCCCGGGGGCAACCGCGCACCCGGCCCCGGACACCCTGTCCCTTGTCCCCGGCCCCTGTCCCTTGTCCCCTGTCCCCGGCCCCATGCCCAGGCCCCGGCCCCGGCCCCGCCGGTACCTGCGGACGCGGCGCCGTTGCCACGCTACGCTTAAAGGGGCCGCTCGGGGGCTCTTGACAGCCGCTGCCCCAGCAACCGGCAGCGGGAGGAGGCGGGCTCTCCCTCTCAGCCATTGGCTGTCCGCGCTGACAGTTTAGAGATTCCTGGAGATCGATTGGTGGAGGGGTAAAGTTGAGGGCGCTGATTGGCCTAGGCGCGGCACGGGGGGCGGGACGGAAGGGCGCCGTTGAAGGCGGTGGGCGTAGGAGGCGCCGCCATTTTGGCTGCGGGGCGCAGCGCCTGTGAGGGACGGGGCGAGGGGAGCGCGGCCGGAGATGGCGGCCGGAGGGTGGCGGCGCCGCTGCTCTGGCTCCTCAGTGCCCTGCCCTGCCATGCCCTGCCCGGCATCGCCCCGGGTTTGAAGGGGCAGCTCGTCAGGGAAGAGGGAAGATGGAAATAAAGCGGTTTTTTTATTCACGTTATTTGTTTTTATTTCACGTCAGCGTTGGAGTGGGGCGGTGGGTTGGTGGGCGTCTGGCGGGCGTTATGTCGGGTGAGGTGAGCCCCGGAGCTCACGGCGAGGTGTTAACAGGGGCAGGAGGGTGAAAGTGCCCTGTAAGACCAGCAAGGAGGTTTGAACGCCAGGGCAGACCTAATTCACTGACCCTATTGCATTTTACTGCACAGAAAAGTAAAACTTCCAACCATCAACTGTTGTACTACTTTTTTTTCTTTTTCCTTTATTTTTCTCTCTAATGATAACCTTTCATAATAAATGTAGTCAAGCAGACTGCTTTCTGGGCAGAGAAAGGGGAAAAAGAACCAAATACCAGATCTTATTTACCTCGTTTAACTTCCTAATGGAATATGTCCTCATAGGACGGTGACAAAAATGGCACAGGAATTCATCTAGAATAAATGAAAGCAGAATATTCAATAGGAAAGTTGTAATAAACTATCTGCATAGAAAGGCAAACTGAATACACTAAAGAGGGAGACTGAGTATTTGCACTAAACAGCGCTGTCTCTGGGGCTCAAAACATTCAAAATGAACACTCATTAACCACTACATGAAAAATTTAAGAAAAAAAAAGAAAAAAAGGAAATGGGGTAAGGTACTAGATTTATTAACTAATATAATCCTTTTAAGAAAACAAGCCCACAATTATCCAAATGAAAACAAAGCAATGAAACAAACACCCCAAAACCATACAAACACATTCACTATTAAATATAATCAAATATGTGACAAAGTACAGCTTCAATGCACTCGAAATTAAATTACTACCCCCTGTAAAGCAAGTTTTGGGAGAAGAAATTTTGCCCATTTCAGTGAAAAAAAAAAAAAAAAAAGCATGATTCTGAAAGTCAGAGTTGAGAAGATGCTCCAAACTGTCTTATTCATACTGATTGTGTACAAGAACTCTGAATGTGCATAATTAGGTTTCTTGAAAGTGTAACTTAATGAATAGGCTAGGATGCGATTGTAAACATGTTGGCATAAACTCCAGTAAAAAGAGGAGGAAATGGAAACACATTTTCAAAAGCAGCAAAGCACTCGGGAGGCATAGAGCTGACACGGAGTCTCCCAAGCTGAACGGAGCTTTTAATTTTTTGACTCTAAAATCGCAGAAAACAGGCGTGCCAAAAAACAACAACCAGTCTGTGAATTTCCTAATTTTTATTGTCTCCCTAATTGCACTTAGTATTTTTGCTGTATTTGCATTACTATTATGAAAGTGATGTGAAAAACAATAAAAACTCACATGGATCATTTTTTAAATTCAGCCTCCTGTGGCTTTGTATAGCTCACCCTTGTGCTAAACAGCTAAAGCATATAATTCATCACAGCAGCGCTGGCGGAGAATCATTGCTGTCCTTCAAAAAGATCCAGAGAAATGTGGAATAACAAAGACAGAATAATTTTATTGCTTGCAACTGGAGGAAATGTATTGCTTGTACCTGGCAGCAGGCCAGGCCAGAATCTGAAATGCTGTTGCTGCTGTAAATGGGATGAAAGAGATTCATAATCCATCTCCATGCCTACTCCGGCTAAGAACATTATAATAAGAAAATTATAAGCAGAGAAAGTAACTTAAAAAAAAAACAATAGGAAACATTAAGAAATAAGGAAGAGACTTTTTTTTTTTTTTTTTTTTTGGTGTTGTTAATTCATAGGCTAATTACCATGACTAACCATTTGGTTAGCAACTAACTAATCATTAGTTATTGAATGTAAGTAATAAAGGCACTGAATGTAGGCATTTTATATATTCAGTACCTGTACTGAACGTGGGGTTCTTGTTCAGAACAATCTCATCAGACTTCTCCATCAGCGGCTCCAGCCAGGACAAGGTTAATGTGCTCAAATCAGCTGCTGAACTGGATAAACTCAGCTATTGTGCAATATCAGCAGTGGGACTAATCGATGGAAGTTTTGAACCTGTTCATCTAAAATCTTCAAATAATGTGTTTAAGGCATTGCCCTCCACACAGCATTTGATGCAGGACAGATAAATGGTGTGACATTTCGGATTCCCTTGGACAGGACAACTGTGTGAATCACCTGAGCAAGAAATAATGTTTTGCAGTTTTCTTCTGTCTTCGCAAAGCAAGACTGATGCTGTAACTGCTTGCTCGGATGGGCAGGTTGTTGGACCAGGGTATTTCATTCAGGAGTTGGAGGGGGAAGTAGAAAGCTGTTTTAGTTTGCTTGAAAGCAAGGGGCATCGCCTCACAGCCTAAGCGAGAGGAGGGCTGCTTCTGACAGAAGGGTGGAAGCCCTCGAAAACGAAATCAGGTCACAGTGTCACACAGTTCGATGTTCCCAGAGGTACCAACAGGGGTAAAGCCCCCAGGCTTATTCAGATCAGCAGAACCCTTGCTCATGTAATCGTTACATGTACGTATCGATGGGAGAGCCCTGATGCACGGAAAAATGCTATTGATTTCCTCCGCTGCATCTGATGTGGTGGATAAAAGGGAGAACAAAGATGGGGCTTGAATTTAGACAGGGAAAATCTTCGGGGTGGTGCTTTGAATACCATAACGTGGTGATGAAATGGGGACTTAATAAATGCATGGTGATATAAACGAGGGAGCTGAAGTGGCATGCTGCTTGCCTTAACCGGGAGTGAGGCACGGTGTCGATTTTTGCTGTGAGATTCAAACTTAGACACCCAATTTCTACAAAAGATCCAAGGCTAATGAAAACCATTGGATTGAGTACGAAATGCCCGAGAAGGTCCCTTTTGGCTCCTTCAGCCTTCAGGGTTTCTGACTCCTTCCCTCAGAACAGGCCTTGCACACTGCATACAGGTGTGTAAACCTTTACACACATCTCTCCCACATATATGCACCAGATGCAGTAGCTCACATCCACACTGATACAAAAGAGCTTTGCTCAAAATCCAGGAACTTATATCAACGAGATTTTGGCCCAAATGAGTTCAAGTTTGGGTAGCCAAGGGTACCAGTTCAGGCTGCTGTTGCTCCCTTCCTCTGCTGCTATGAATGTGGTCAGCTTTGACTAAGATCTCTTTATTAGAGCATGCGTATGGATGTAGTTAGGGTCCAGCTGAAGTTCTTTAGCATGTGCTGAAATATTTTCCTGCACACAAGGTACGTTGTGTGCCAGCACACGCTTCCCTCTGCTCGCAGTTATCTGCAATCCCATCATCCAAATATTCCAAAATTAAAGCAGCAGCCTCTTTCAATGCTGTAAATAATCGTGGTCTCCTTGTACTTCTTAATGCACTTGTCAAAATGCTTTTCTTACTGTGTGCTCACCTATCCTGAGAAATGAACAGCTCGAGATCACTTTCCAAGCTTGTCTCCCATGCCCTGGGCTCTGAAGTGATGCAAAATCTTTCCATTCCTTCTTTCCTCAAGTGGGCCCGAGTCATCCGCTGAAAAGTGACCGCTCACCTTTTACACTTCAGTTTCACAATTCTTTTAAAGCCTTTCTATTGGTGTCACTTCTCGGGCTACGACTGGTTGCAACCCCCTTCGACGGGGTTTTCTGGAGCATTCTCTGCCCGCGATGGCATCGGAGCTGCCGCCGCGTTCCTGACAGCCCCTTTGTGGCTCTGACAGGCAGCCGAGAATGGGCGTCCATGAACTGAGCTGAACTTGAGGATGTCTGAAAGAAGCACAATTGGCAGTGTTCATGGTGAATTATTTATAACAATACAATTATCCAAGGCCGTTAAATACTGAAATATTAAGGGGAAAATACGGTGCAATTAAGGAAACGTTGCTGTATACTTCACAGCACTAGAGATTTCACTAATTTGTCCAAATTATTGCTTTAGTTTACCTGCTTTGATTTTCACCTCATGGCTGCTTTGCTGAGAAATATTAGGTGAAAGACAAAAGTGGTTGCTTGTGAATTCTGCGAATATAACTTACAATGTGATGAATGAATGCTTCCACATAATGAGATACTCCATTTCTACAGCATGAAGCGTTAACTGTGTTGTAGCTATAGGTCCCAAATTAAAACAAAATATTTTTTGCTTATGGGATAGCAGCAAGGATTTGACAAGCAATTTAAGTAACCAAAAACAAACCAAAAAAACAAACCAAACCATAACAAAAAAAAAAAAAAAAAAAACACGACCAACAACAAACACCATTAAGTTGTGGAGAGGTGGAGAAGAAACAAGTATTGAATGCTTGATTTGAAAAAATTATTTGAAGGAGACATTGCAGTTAACACCTTTCTTCAGAAGGCGTATGCTACTGGAAGGAAGATTTCATGCAAATTGTTCAGGATCAGGTAGTTTTGTATTAAACCCTGCATTTGTTCTTAGTGAGCTTTAGTAATGCTTTTCCAGAAAATCTCTTTCTGAAGGACAAACATGGTATTTGTGGACTTGCTTCTGCTGCTTTTGCACAACCTACACTTTCATATTCATAATATGCATATTAATCTTTGACAAAAAAAAATATTCAGTGGCCAAATAATTTTGACACATTCTTTAATCAAAAGCAATGTGTGTTGCTGCTGAACATCCGTCTCTTTTGACTTTTAACTTCATTTCTATTGCTAGGATAGCAAATTAATTTTGTTCTGTCTCTGTAGAGTTTAGTGATATAAATTATGGTGCAGAAAAATAAGGTCAAATGTATCTTTGATACCAGTAAAGAGAATGGCTGCTGTATCAAAATAAATCTGGCCTCAGAGTTGAATATGACTGCTTTGAAAACATTTGTATTGTCCCAGTTACACAGGCATACTACTGGAACTAAGAAGAATCTTCATCTTTTCTTCAAATATAAAGAAAATTTGATTATTCGTGTTAGTGTCATGAAGAGAGTAGCTCACACCACTTGTAGGCACCTGATCATATCATCGTCACTGTATTATTTTTTTAATTCATAATGGATCGCTTCCAGTGAGGGAGGAAAAGCACCAACATCTCAGCCCACAGCATTATCTCCCACAGTCTTTGGGGAAGTAAAAGGTGGGGATTTGTACCCACTGTTAGAGGAGGGAGTTGAAATTCAGATTTCTGTATGAGAACCTCCCACACTGAGCTTGTTACAGGGGTGCAGACAGACAGAAGCGAGTTATCTGTGAGATGCTTCCCAAGCTGCCCATCACCGCAAAGGCTGAGCTGCTCCTGAGCAAGCACATGCCTTGGGAAGTCTAAGTACTACTGGATTGGGACAGCGATTTGGAGGCATCACTCTTAACTTAATTACCCAAATTTGTTAAAATCCTATTTAGGGTAAATCTGAGCTTTTACAGCTTGAAATAAATAAAATTTTGCAATGTACTCATCAGCTTAGTTGAATTCTCTTTAGCGGGATTAAATACCATTAAACCAATATTCTTTTTGTCTCTTCAGGATTTGGAGTAACTTAGCTTTTTTATTTTATTTTATTTTATTTTATTTTATTTGGGGGGTAATAAAAGCAGGAATATTCTGTTATTCATATTGTGCCTCCATATTGTGTTTCAAGGATGCTTTGATTGATGAAGACTGCTTTGTGGATATATTTTCCCTTTCCATTTTTCTAACTGAACTTGTCAATCCTCCCTTAAGACCTAGTAAATAATGAGATCAATCACTGTGGAGTCGAAGTAAAAGCAAGGACAGCGCCTGAACTGACACGGGAATCCAGCTGAGCAAACAGGGAAGGGATATCTCTGAGAGTTAAAGCAAAATCCTGGGCCTGCTCAGACACATTTTAGGACTGTGTGCAGGATGCTTACGAAGGCCAATGTTAGGCTCAGGGGGCTAGTCCTCTAGAGATCCCATATCAACAAAAAGGGAGAGACACACACCCAGACAGAGCATGTGGAGTAGGTTTTGGCTCATTTGCTTTCTCTCTTTCTGTTGACCACTTAGGGAACCCTTCAGCAGCCCAACACAGCAACATGAACTGTCTGCCTGCCGGAGGCACCATCTTAAATGTGATGAGCCAGCTACCATAGGATGGTGAGGGGGTGGTGGGGAATGTTTCCTGAAGAAAAGAGGCTAAAGAAAAGGGCTGCAGGATTCCCCTGTCCCACAGAGCAGATTCTCTTCCTTTCCTTCTCTCCTGCACCTTCCAGGGTCCTATTACTGCAGCTTTAGGGCGGGGGAAAGGGCAAATTTGTAATGAGGGCTTAAAGTCCATTTTAGTTAAAGTAATAATAATAATAATAAAGTATCACTCATTGAGGGTTTAGTTCCTTTTTTTTCCATGGCTACTTCCAGGAAATGTCTGTGTGGAGAGAAAAAGCAGCATCACGTCTTTCTGTGCCACAGGCGGTACCCATGAACTCAAATGCCGTGTATACATTTCAGGTGTCTGCACTTGAAGAAAGGTGTTGAAAAACTAAAAAAAAAGGCTTCACAAACACATTTCAAGAACCACCTGGGGTCTGTAAAACTCCAGGTTACAGGGAACAGCACCTTAGAGAGGATTCAATACAAAAGAAAGGTTGAGAGGTCATTGGATAGTGAGTTACACTGTTTCTGATGGTGGATGGCTTTCAGTCTCGCAGTAAAAAGGCATAATGGAACTTAGTGGTTAGAAGCTGGAGCCAAGTGAAAGTAAGAAAGTGCACGTTTTTAACTGGAAAGTGCTTTTACCCAGGCGAAGTGAGCAGAAGAGGTGCGGAGCTGTAAGTCGTGACTGCCCCCAGCTGTCTGCTCTGCCCAGCTGCTGCAGGTTCCTGCTTCCTGAGAGCCTACAGAAGGAGGTGCAGGCTGTATCTCGGGTACCTCAGAGCAAGTCGGGCTCACCTGCACTGCTGACTGAAGCTGCTGTTCTGAGAAGGTGGGACAGGTATCGTGCTAACTCACCACAGCACTACTCCCCAGAAATGGGGGGTTGTGTCGTCAGCACGCTGTAAGGGCAACCTCTAAGTTGCCTAGTTGACTTGGAGACACTAAGTGTCACTTGGTGAAATAATAATGGTGAAACAAGCTAGAGCAGTTCTCAAAAACAGGATGCTGAAACTAGCTAACCTTGAGATTTTAACTGGATGCTAGCTCAAAGGTCATTTCCAGTCCTAACTAGCCTCTGTGTGGCAAAGACAGCCATATACCTAGACCAGGATGATAATTAGGTACTGACTGGCTGAACATAACGTGTAACAAAATTCACAATAGGATGTACTACGCATTAAATGCAAGCATTAACATGAGCCAGCAAGGCACCACTGTGGCAAAGGCAGCCGTGGCATCTGGGGCTGTGGGACAGGGAATGGTGGCAGCAGGCCGAGGGAGGTGATCCTCCTCCTCTGCTCGGTACTGGTGAGACACACCTGGAGTGCTGGGGCCAGGTCTGGGCCCAACAGTATGAGGGAGATATGGACAGGCTGGAGAGAGTCCAGTGAAGGGCCACTAAGGTGAAGAAGGGACTGGAGCACCTCTGCTGTGAGGAGAGGCTGAGGGCTGGGACTGCTCAGCCTGGAGAAGAGGAGGCTCAGGGGGATCTTATCTGTAGCTTGCTGATGGAGGAAATAAAAGAAATGGAACCAGGCTCTTCTCAGTAGCACTCAGTGACAGAAGAAGAAGCAGCGGGCACTCTTTGAAATACAGGAAATTCTGTTTAAATGTAAGAAAACACGTTTTACTTTGCAGGTGGTCAAACACAGGAAGTTTTCCCAATAAGGCTGTGGAGTCTCCATCCCTGGAGATTCTCAAAACCTGACTGGACGTGGTCCTGCTTGAGCAGAGGGGTTGGACTAGGTGATGCCCTGAGGTGCCTTCCTACCTCAGCCATACTCTGATTCTGTGACACCAGGGTGTATATGACGTGCGAGGAGTGCTGGGGCTGACAATTTACATTGCTGGATGATTCCTTCCAGTGCTACAGGTTGGTCAACAATTGACAGTATTTTGCTCCTTGCCACTCTGCCTCAGTAAAAGAAAGCTGAGGGGGTGTAGTTAGCCTTGTTTGTGGGGCATAGGGTGAAGTGCTTGCACAGGAGAGAAGCAATCTTTGAAGATAGCAGTCCTAATATGGTCCTTCATAGCTCAAATTCTTATGTATGCAGTGTTTTGATTGGGACGTTTCCCTGTGGTATCATCACCCAAGTGCTATTGATTAACCTGTTGGGATTTCTTCTGATGTTGTTCCTTCTCAATGTCTTGCTGCATTTAAGCACTCAGCCCCATATCTAAAAATTTGATTATGTTTTTTCTTCTTAGATGCATAAGATTGTATTTGGATTAATATTTGTTTTAACAAAACTGGACAGTTTTTGAATCTCAACAAACGACTGATCAGTTTGGGTCATAAAACCACTGCCTTTGCTATTTTCCACACTATCAATTTGTGTGTCATAATGCAAATTGTATGTGCAGTAATGCTATATTTTCATTAAGGACACTGGTAAAAATGTTGAGAAGATTCATGCTAAAACAGATCCCTCTAGGAGCTCACAAGATATGCAGCCCCCTGGACTTGAAACACTTTGGTTATAGAATATTATTATGACCCGGTATTTGATCAGTTTTTAAAAATTATGAAACATGTTAACGTCATTTTTGGTTAGAGGTTTTTTTTTTTTTTTTTTTTTAAACTAAAGATTATATCATATATTTGGTAAAAGCACTATTCCAACAACAATCTCCTTTATCAGTTTAATGCTTAATCTCATTGAAACAGTATCAAATTTGTTTGACAGTCTGAGTTCCCGGGAAACCACGTCAACTGATACTAATAAATCCATAATCCGTTAGTTCTTTCATTAGTATCCAGTATCAGCAATTCTATTAGTTTGCTTGACATCACTTGCTAGCTAGAGCTGCCTGTAGCTACCCAAACAATTATAGTATTAAAATACTGTCTCAACATTAACTTTTCCTATGAAAAGCCTGATGTTTAAGTTATTGATGTACAACCACCAAGTGACCCAACAACAGCACCACATAATTCCCTCCCATAATATGTTGTTTGGGGTTTCTCAACTGCTTTTCCATACCCTTGGAGGCTGTTGAAATATCTTTGCCGAAATGCTTGGCGATGGAGGTGCTGCCCACCCTGGGGTGCCGCAGGTCCACCCAACACAGATGCCGGCGTGAGATGAAGCCTCTCTTCCCCACTCGTCCTGCGTTGGGGCCGGTGTCCTTCAGGCCTGCACACCTCGGTTTTTCTCCCGAGGACACCTGGGTGGTAGGGACAGAGGCAGGGACAGCGGGCGAGCAGCAGTGTCGCGCCGATGCTCTAGGTGGAGCTTCGACACTGGCGGAGGCACCGCACGCCAGGAGCCAGCGGCAGACCTGCATGGCCTCCTCCTCCTCCTCCTTTTCTTCTTTTCTTCCTCCTTTTCTTTCTATTCCTCCTCCTCCTCAGGACTGCAGCAGGAAAACCAGCCACTGAAGGCAACGGGGAGGGATCTAAACCAGCTGTGTTTATCTTCTTTTAAAATTCGTATGCTTCTGGCAACCAGCCGCTGCACATGGAGGAAGTTTTCATGGCACTAATTCCTAACAGAGATACTTTTAAGAGTCCTCTAAAGTATTTTGACCGTCTCAACCATGTATCTTACACGTATGCCCCAACAGGTACAACCACAATGCTCTCAGACATATGGTCTGATTTTCGGGTTGTCCTGTGCAGCACAGCCAGGGGATGAACCTGATGATCCTTGGGGGTCCCTTCCCACGGTGGTCAAACCCAGGAAAAGGCTGCCCAGAGAGATTGCGGAAATTTTGTCCTTGGAGATAGTCAAAACTTGACTTCACACAGTCCTGGGCACCCCAGTCCAGTTGTCCTTGCTTGAAACCCACTGTCTGACTAATGACCTGCAGAAATCCTGTCCAAGCTGTATTCTCTGTCAGTCTCTGGTTCCAAAATTGTGTGGCTGTTTCCAAACTGCTAGTGTGCTAGCCCGTGCGATCTCCCAAACTATCTACAAGGATTGCTAGGGATGGTCCAGGCTGACCAGGGTGAAAGCCATGCCACTGGCTATGGCTAAAATTTCACAGTGAAGGAGACCGAGTTCCTGGACTCCGGGATGGTTTAAGTGAATAAACACAGTTTTCAAAAATAGAAGGATAAAATATAAATATGGAAAATAAAATCTCTGTTTTATTTTAATGCAAATAATGTTACCATGTTTGTTCCATTAATTTAACTTGTATCAATAGTTACACATGTGAAATCTCAGGATACATATCGGACAGGTATCACTGAAGGCTTTTGCACGCTGTTACGACTTTATGCAAATAACTTTTTATTAGTAGTGATATTTCATTTACACTTTGGAGATTCAAAACCCTTTATGAAACTGAAGACTTGTATTTCAGAACCAAACTAAACAGTTCTTACAATGCTTGACAGATCTTCTGTAATAATACGTACACCTAATTATTTATTCCCTCATCCATGTTAAGGTTCCTTCATATTAAGGTTTATAGAAGATGACCATAAAGATTGCCCAATTTTCTGTGTACAGAAGACATTATTTACTATATACATATATTTAAGCAGGTTTCTTGGAGACCTGGGAAAAACAGATTTTTTCCTGTGCCTTCCAGGTTCGTGGTGTCAGTCCTGCAGGGGGAATATAATCCAAAGCAACTGAAAATGCCTTTCTCTGTTTAATCTATTAGCCACTCAGCTGTATGATGTATTACCTGACACACAGAGATAATCAGCTTAGCTGCTCACAATCATATTAAATATGTTTAGTTTAGCCTAATTCTGCAGGGCACCACGAGGAGACACCCTGCTGTCCATCTGGAACCCTTTAGATATCTGCACAGCTTTGTACGGAGATGGGGACACTGCCATGTGGCTCATGGCCTTGGAGGTAAATATACTGCCCAATTGCCTGGTCCTTCCCTCTAGCCTGAAATACTTTCTTCAGCTCCTGTTCATGCACATAAGAAATGAAACATTCAAGTGAGTCCGTGCCCTAGAAAACAAAAATATCCCTCTAGCAAATCATCCAGAAGTTTGTAGGTTATAACGGAACTGCCTTGATGTCTTGTTTAATGAGCTCAGATGAAAAATACATTTTAAAAAGAACTCCTGCCCTGTCATTTTCAGTACTTTAAAAATATATCCTTTTAGTATTTTGTTGATAGTTCATTGGACTTTTGACAGTTGCATCTACTTAGATTCCCTCTTTAATGATTAGTAAAATTAATGGCACCTTGAATAATTTGATTTCTCTTCAGCCTGCTGAAAGGCCCAACTAATACACAGGTGAGGTAGCACTCACTGCCTCTTTCTGACACCTCTCTGAGGTTGAAGGGATAAAGACTCTGTAATGACAGATCCTCTAAGCTACCTCTCCACCACGGCTCCCACTGTTACTGGCACGGATGCATGGACTCCTTTTGCTGTTCGGGGAGCTCCATCTGCAGCTCAGTAATCACAAGCTGAATCTTAACCAATAGATATAAATAGGTTTGATGTGGATAATGAACGTGATAGTCATCCCTAGACAGCCACTGCCAAGAAAACAGCAAAATTCTTTAAAAAATATCATCCAATTTCTCTGGGAAGTGGGAACAAACTGAGGTGGAAAGAAGCAGCTAAGGCAAACGTAAAACTCAAACACAGTATTGTCTAAATATTGTCTAAATTAAATAAATACAGCATCAGCTAAAATGCAGGTCTACTAATATTGGCGTTTTACCCTGAAGTATGAATTGGTGTATACTGCTTGTGGCAGGAAAAGGAGAACAAGCACAAGTTTCTCCATGTCTGGCTTGACTTTCTATTCATTTTTTGCATATTTTTAAACACAACCACAATTCTCAGCTCATCAGCTTTAAAAAGAAAAAAAAAATCAGCTCAGGCTTCTCTGTAAAAAATTCTACAATGTCACAGAAGTCTATTTTAAGGGGAGTCCTTGTACTCCTTTTGATGGCAAATTACATTTGACATTGGAGTTAAAGGTTATATGACCTCAAACAAGATGGGTGCCAGTGCTGGGGAAACTGAATAGAGTTATACAATTTCCACAGGTTTTAAAATTAACCTCATTGCATGATTGGCTTACATTTCTAATCCAGTATAGCAGACTAAATATATCCTTTGAAGACAATTTCTTTCCATGCAAATAACCACTGCAGGCTAAAAATGAGTAAAAATGTAAATTAAGAAAAATGTTAAATTAAATTATAGAGAAACTGTCATCTTGCTGGAATATTGACCTGAAATTGCACAAATAGAAGACAACTGCAAGAGAGAGAAAGCAAAAGGGAAAAAATAAATGGAGAAATTAGAATGTCTGAATTTATAGAGGAAGAGTTTCTGATGCTGTCAGCAATTTCTGTCAAAGATCTACCTTCAGAGGCATCACTTTTAGCTTTCAAACGTTGCATGTTTTATTACTGCATTTTAATCATTAACTATGAATGGAATCCCTGGATGATCCCTAGAAGCTATGAATCATTTATTATAACTAAAAATAAAATCTTATTTTCTCCATTATAATAAACAAATATAAAATAGTTTCCAAAAATCAGGACAGCAAATCCTTTAGAAAAACAACAACGACATCAACAACAAAAACTAATATGTAAGGAAATGCTATAAATCAATACTACAAAAACAAACAAACAAACAAACAAAACCCTACAAGGTCAGAGAAAGAACCAAAAAGTAGGGAGCTGAGATTAAGGCTGCATGCAGTTCTTCTCATTTTCTCCTCTAATCTCCTTAATTCCTGAGAATGTAAATATCATAAAACGTATTATGTAGGCAGATATAATTCCAATTTAATAAGTTTGTACTAATATATATATTTATATATATATATAAGAAAGCTGCTTTTGTGCAAGGACCAGCTCTATTGCACTAAAAACATTTGGGAGAAGTCTTCCGTTTCTCATATCAGCACAAGACATTAATTTTCCATGTGAAAGACAAAAAAGATTTGCTTCACCAACAAAGGTTCCTATCTCTGTTGGAATTCTGTGAAGTCTAAAAATAGAAGAAATATAACCCAGTTCACTTGGTTTTATTTATTTGCTAATGCAAGTTTTACCAAGAGATATAAATAGTCCCTAGTTCCTGGGGAAGTTCATGGCACTGTTTTTGATCAGCCTCGCAAGAAATTTGCCCTGTATCCCAAAGGGGTTTATTCTGAATGCACAAATTCCAGCCTACAAGAGAAACTAAATCTTCAGCCATGATCTTCATAAAATCCAAGTCCCATAGAAACCATTCTCATTGGTTCAGCATCTAGGAGCAGCTTTTGGATAAGCAGGTGAGACGACACAGGCTTGGAAGTGACAGCAACGTGGAGATACTGTGAAGATGCCTCAGGTTAAGCAGAGTTTGAGCAAGGTAGAGATGTATGTAGGTGTGAAAACCATGATTAACAATTACCTACTGCTTGTCAGGCTTAATAACTGCATCCCAGTGAGTGGCAAAATGGAAAGATCCCAAAAGAAAGACTGAAAGAGAGACTGTTAGGAAATGCTTTTAGAAAGATGCTACACACCAGGTGAGCTGCAGAACTCAGAACCACCACAGGCTTCTTGGTTTGTAGGTTTGTAAGGTCATATCCTAAAGAGAAATCTGCTGTGTGAGTTCACGTCATTCACAGTTGCTATGTCACAGCCTGAATCTGCAAGTTTGCTGAGCATCACACATTCACACTGACATTCCCATTTATTTCACCAAATCCTGCTTGCCCGAGTCAGGCCTACTCAGTGGGAGTAGGGACTGCAGATACAGGCTTTAACGATGATATGAGGAGGCTGGCAAGTGAACTGCAATGAGGAAGCTGAACTGGCTCTGTGGGCATATGAAACAGTATTTTTGCGTTCTTTGAAACCTTTGAGGTCTTTGTTGGACCTTGCTGGTCTACTGACCTCATGGACCCTTGACACTTGCCTCCAGTCAGCTGATTTTGAAGTCCAAAAACTCTGAGAAAGGGTCTACTTTACAGCAGTTTATTTAGATTGCTTTAAGAAATGCTGCATCTGATTACGATACCAACATATCCACTGTGGTGAGACCAATATTCCCCAGACTTTCCCAGACTGCAGTCATCAATGTTAGACGTTAACACTGAGTCAAAGTTATCTCATGGTTGGGTCTTTTTGTTTGTTTGTTTGTTTGTTTTGTTTTTCAGGTGCAGAAAGTAGATTGGGCACGACAGATATTTACC
Source organism: Netta rufina (assembly GCF_964035555.1). Classification (NCBI taxonomy): domain Eukaryota; kingdom Metazoa; phylum Chordata; class Aves; order Anseriformes; family Anatidae; genus Netta; species Netta rufina. The sequence goes on along the minus strand of NC_140125.1, from coordinate 86,779,991 downwards.
CACTTAGGGTCTGAAATACCAGTGGTATCATATTTGTCCATTTGTGGTTAAAAGAGAGCTTTATACAGCTAAGAAAAACTATCAATGAGTCTTTTAAAAATGGTAGCTTCTCTTTCAGGAGTTATCTAGAAGCAGCCTATGCTGACCAATTCATGACTAAAATAGGTTATGATTCAGATAGGTATGCTGTGTAAAACAGGCTAAACTTCAAGATTTGAAATGATTTTCTATTTGCTACCCACTTCTTTAATCATTTTATCCCTTAAATTTGAATCCAATCTTTAGCATTTTTAACATAGTCCAGGGTCAGATTTTTCTCTCAAACTCATCACTGAAAGCATCTAAGAGCAAAAGTTTGCTACTGGGTTTAGTAACATATTTGCTTGGCCATACCTTTACGACTTATTTTATACCTGCTGTTCTGAAAGTAATTTTAGTTCAGTCCAGCTGCATTTAGAGAACAAAATCAATAACAGCTTTGACATGCTTACTCCCGCCATGTCATCATTACAAGAGCAGACTCAGCCCTGCTGGCTGCATGATGCGTCTGTTGCTTAGTGAAACAGAAAAAGCTTGCATCCTGAGATGTCTGGCCTGTGCATGATGATGAATCAAGGAATAATATTTCTTGCAGTTAGTTTAACTCAGCTAATCTCTCATAACTTCTCATGTGGCTTGCCATATTTGTTTTACAGTTTTCCGATGAAGACTAGTTGTGCTCCTTTCACCAGCCTTTTCCAATTAATTAAAAAGCGTTGAATTAGTTTTTTGTTCTTGCTATCCAAGTCATGCTCTAAATAGTCTGGAAGCTGTCCTAAGCTGTGCCTTCACTGACAAAAGTAACACATACTTGTGTCAACCAGCAGCTTTCCCAGTGGAAAAGCATGGACACAAAGCATGTCGAGTTTTCTGCAAAGAAGAGCAGGTAAGGTCAAATGTGATGAGGGGTCACAGTACTGAGTTTTATAGCCATCTTTTGGGAAGTGCTAAAAAAGCTACTTAGCATTTTCACCACTTCATGTTTTAGAACTGAACAACAGGTTAATTATTCCTCTATGGAAAAACACTAGTTGCTATCCACTAGCTCCCCAGTACTTTTATGGCACTACAAAATGCATTTCGTATAGCTCCGAGACTAAACAACAGCTGTGCTGACATTCTGGTCTCAGAAAACACGGTGCAAAACCAGGACAGGGATACAGCAGTGTAGAAATGCAGAACGTAACAAACTTTATGCTGTGAAGACCTACAAGTCTGAAAGGAATAAATAAAGGAATAAGCAAATTTTGCAGGGCTACTTTGCCAAAGAACATAAAAAGTGTATCTGCTTTGACAGGCAGGCCCACAGCACAGAAGAGCTTGGTTTGAGATGAATAAGATACACGGAAGGGCAACGATTTGTATATACTTCGTTTGAGAAGCTGTATGATTTCTCATTTCTTTAGCTGCTGTTTAGTGTGGCTCGTTGCCTCCTATCTGCTCCTTTCCTCAGCACATCAGTCGCACAGGTTGTGCCTATCCCACCTCAACCCCTCAACCTCTACCACCATTCTCCTCGGTCCCAGGCCATCAACTGTGTGATGCCAACTGGGCAGCACACCCCAGGTCCAGAAAGATGCCAGTAGGTTGGCTGCAGTGCTTTTAGGGTCAAAATCACAGCCTTTACAAAGCCAGTAACCAGGATCTCTGCCAGTCACGCAGCACTGCCTCCAGAGAGATGGGACACATCTGCAGCGTGCCCAGCTGCACCAGAACCTGGTGCACCCATACTGCAAATGAGGATGCCTTTGGCTCTGAGTTAATGATTAGTGTGGGCCCAGGAGTCTTTCCTGCTGGTTCCCACAGGTCACCTCAGACCTGTGCCTGAACAGTTTCATGCCCACATGGTGTGAATGTGATGGCAAACACAGCTCTGCTTGTGGGCTTGAACCCATGCTTGAAATGCAGTGCACACATAATCTTTATCCTCAAATTTATCCCTCCTTTTGAAGTTAGGGATTTTTTTCCCTCTGCTTTGTGAAGTATCTAAAGAACTCCTGAGTACTATAAAAATATTAACTATTCTTAGTTTCTTTCATGCACACACTTCAGGATAGTTGCCAGTATTCATGTCTTCAGTTGCGTCTTATTCTCCACAAGATTACTCAATCTTTGTCCTTGGGTACACAAATATTATTGCTGACCCACTTCTCCTGCATTACTGAAGGTTACTCAGGTTAGCAGAGATCATGACAAAGCCTTTTGCTAAATTGTGAAAACACAGAAAGCTGCTCAGAAGTTTGCTTTCACCAGGAACTGCAAGTCTGTTTGGCTTGAAATTGTTGATTTGTTTGCAATATCTTGGGCTGGAAGGGTTTATGGAGCGGAAGGCTGGACGCTGACTGACACCTGCTTGGATTCCTGCTCCTTTGTCAGAGACAACAGCTCCAGAAACAGTGGGATCTTCAAAGGCATGAGTGCAAAATGAACTCTGGTATTTCTTACATTTCAGGCAATGCGGCTGTAAGGCTGTAAGGAATGATGAATGATTTAATACCTTGAGAGTATGGAAGAAGCTTTTACCTTCTGGTTCAGCTATTGCAAGTCAGATGACTGAGTTACACTGGATGATGGACTTTGCAGGAAAATGGTTTGCTTTTCAAGGTTCCTTAGTATTAGGAATTCACAGAGAGCCTCAAAGCAGCCACGGATACTAACAACTAGTAATGCTTTAACTAAAGGGCAGCAGCTGAAAAGAATGGACTCTTACCTTCGGAATTACCTAGGCATATTTAGATTTAAATGGCATGAAGGAAGGCTCACTAAGCTATGTGATTTGTTTTTGTTATTTGCTATAGGTTATAAAGAGATGGTACAAAACCGATCAAGAACAGAACAGCAACACCTTTCTGCTTTCCTCAGCATGCCGTAAGTTTGTGAAAGTGAGAATCGAAACTTTTGTCAAAATTGTTCCAGCTCTAGCTCCCTTCCCAAGTGCCTGCTTTAACACCTGCATTTTATAGTAGCTTTAGATGACAAAATCAGCTTCAGAGTAATTCAAGCCAAAAGAAGAAAAGAAATATCTTGGGACATTGTTTAATTCTGTTGACATTATCTCTAGAATCTGACGGTGGATAAAGCTGTGAAATGCTCCAAATGTAAACATCTGGTCATGATTAAGGAACTGGAAAGCACAGAGTCCTGTGTGAGTTTGCTATTGGGAGACTTTGGTGTGATTTACAAAACCTGCAAAGCCATTTTTGCCAAGGATAGGGTGATCTTGACTGTGAGTTGCTCAACCTGTTGTACATGTAGAGGCAGAGTCATAACATTATGCACAATGCACTACTACAGGCATTAATGCACCACTTAGAAAATGTACCCTGGAGACTTATTATATGATTAAATTGATACCTTAAAAATTCAGTGGCTTCCAGGAAGTATGTGCAGAATCTGGCCCCAAACTACTTCATCTTATATGCTTTGGAGCTGTGTCTAGCCAGGATATTTAGAGGCCATCAGCCACCACATTAACTGCCATTACTTGACAAGTGAAACAATCCTGTACTTACATCATATTCCCTTGGCCATTTTGTATGTTTTAGAGCCTTTAAGTTACCCACATTCTCCTGGGGTTTGCACTGTGAGATCAGCTAATGATGCTCTGCAGCCCCATTGCAGCTGGAGTACTCTGCTTTCTCTTCTCCTTTGGCTGCTTCCTAGGATGATGGTCACATTTCTACCACGGATGATTGCTCAGGATTCTCAAAGCTTCTAATGACACTTGAAAGCAGTGGTTTTCAATATATTGTGATACTTTTTTAAGCTCTTAATTTTTAAGAGCTGCTGAAGACCTCTTTAGAAATTTCAACTGTGTGGATTATTGCAGAGCATATGTGAATTTACTAATTCTTAACAACCTTTCATAAATCCTACAGATATAAACGATGAATACCAACAATCCACAAACCAAAAAACTTCTAAAATGTCCCAGGCAGAGTGTTTCTTCCCAGTGAGAGATGAAGCCATCTTATACCCTTATTTAGGCCTGAATATAATGTCCCATATCTCCAGAATTTCTCTCCTATGCTTGTTGCATCTTGCTATACAAATAATCTTTTATCATACTTTTCACATATCCACAATCCTTGGTTTTGTGTGTTGTTTGCTACCTTAGCAGCAGTAAAGTTCTGTTTAATCTTCCATGAAAATCTGGCATAACAATGAATCATTCTTACCATACAAGCTTTAGAAACTGCACCCCCCCCTAAATTCACGTTTTCAACTTCAGTCTTAGAATGCAGTATTTCTGCACCTCCTGTAAACACGGAAAACTGCTCATAAATCATTTTAATGATGCCTTTTATTTATCACATTCCTTATACTTAACTAAATGTTTGTGCCATTTGGTCTTCAAGTCATTAGAATTGTACAGTAGAAATGGAGTCAGAGCTATGGCCTCAGGACATTCACCAGCAGCAGCTGCAGAACCCTGACAACCGGCCTTAACCCATTCACCATCTGAAAATGTAAAATATCATGTGGTGAGGTCTAATAGGTCTTACACTCCACAAAGTAACAGCTCTCTGCTTAGGACCCATGTAAATTAAGAGGCCACTCTACAAGCTGTGAAATTTTTAACTTCTCAGTGCAAGGCGCTTTTTTTGTTTTGTTTTGTTTTTCCTGTCTGCATTACTTCCATGGCAAAAGTAGCTTATTAGCATGTATGGTCTAAACAGAAACACTAACAAAAGAGAAATGAGAAAGTTAGCTGGATTCCCAGTGCTTTCCAGCCCATGCCACACTAAATTTGATCCTGAGAAATTATAGCAATCTGCAAGATTTTTTTTAGCCCAAAATTTTAGAAATTGACATACAAAAAATGAGAATTACAAGGAAATTAATTGGAATGCAACTTGTAAATCTCGGGTCTACCTGAGAGCTGCAGGTAGAACAAAAGGGAGACTCTAGAAAAGTAAGGAAAACTTGTATTGGCTTGGCCAGCTGGGGATCAGTTTAGGGCATTTGAAATGAAGTAGTGGGTTTGGATTTTTCTAACAGGTGTTTGTTTTTACCTTTCCTACCACTTTTTCTTTCCCATAGCTTCTGAAAATTTATGCAGCTCAGTACTACTTTCAAGAGGAATGAAATGAAAGGTATTTGTTTTCTAGGTGGGAAAGGAAGCTGTATTTGTAGCTTTTGGAGCTGCCAAAGTAAAGAACTCTTAGAGGAAGAGAAAACAACCTTAAAAGTACTTTAATTGCAGTGTTTACGGTCCCTGTAGAATTTCTTAATTTTCTTGTTTACTTGTCGTACTTTTCCCAGTTAATGCCATTGCACTCTATTTCAGACTTTGCCACATGGTTCGTTCAGATTACTGTGTCAAGGTTGTCTGTGAGAGATGAGCAGCATCCTCTTCTGCTTAGTCAGAGTGAAAGATGTTCAGCACCACTCAGAACCAGACATCCCTATCTTTTTTATTCCCGTTTTGTTATGTATAAGAAATATATTAGAGGGATGCAGTTCTTAGCATTATAAATTGATGCTATATATTGAAGCTGTGATAGAATCAAACACAACCTGCTGTACTGAGTTGCCCTGATTCTATTTATTTCACATAATAACAGTACAGCCAGCTATAATATTAAACATAATATTTTCTAGTAGGGAAATAAATAGGGTAGTAAGTGGAAAGTAAACATCTTCACCTTCTTAAGAATGCTTAAAGACAGGAAAACGTGTTGTCAGAAATAATCTTTCAGTGTGCAAAAAAACACACTAAGTAATGGTGATTTCCCAGCAAATTCCTGTAATGACTCACCTATTGCAGAATCTTGCTGGTTGTTCGGCAGCAATTAAGCAGTAAATTGGTTTGTGTGATTCTGTGATTCTGTTGTTGCCAATTAACTGTCACTGTTTTGTTGTTGCCAATGCGAGAGCTGGACTCAAATTAAGACAGTGGCACTGAAGTCAAATAATAGAATCCTCAAATATAAAATGAATGGGAGGATTAATGTACAAGCAGAAAGATGGTACCAAAACAGTAAGAAATGATTTAATCTAAATGCCTTAAGATGGTGCAAGAAAGAATGCAAAAGACTTACTTTCCAATACAGAAAACTTTATCCTTTGTACCAAAGTTTACTCAGATCCAGTTTATTCAGTTTTCAGCAAGTCCTCTCATGAAAGCACATAATGCAGTTATAAACCTTTTCAAGATTGCTCCCTGAATTCTCGTTACAGGACTGTACATTAAGTGCCAATACCGAGCTCTGTTCCAGAGGACAGTGAAGCCAGGGGAAAGCCTGCCAATGCCTTCCACAAGATATAAATTAAGCTCAAAATGAGCTCCGAGTATCCTGATTATTCTTCATTGCTCTTGTTAGGTGTATTCCATGACTCCCACAAACATGTCATATTCTGAAATAAATGATAAATATTGAAATGTAAATACAGCTTTAAGGACATAGTTGGCAGTCAAGGTTGTTTGACCAGGAAACAAAAAGCCAAGAGTCATGGTCTATGCTTAGCTTGGAAAATGGAAATTTACTGAGTGCAGTGACAATGCAAAGGTCTGGAAGAGTTTCACCATTGGGGTAAAATCGTGGGAGGAGAAAGCTTAATCACAGGAAATGAGTAACCATCTGGCCATATGTGGAGAGTTAAGAGGATGAAGGTTACAACTGCAGTTTGTGGAAGTCTACCAGTTATAGGGGGGTTTAAGCACTTAAATAAAAGCTGTGGCCTTACAGACCCCCAAGCTAAGGAAGGCTGCAGGGATTCCTCTCTGTCATTTATTGAAGAACTGACAGATAAAGGGCGATTTGGGGTTATTCTGTTGATTGACATCTGTTCTAATCCCTGCCAATACTTGAGAGCTGTATGCCTATATCAGTGAGTGAAAATAGATGATGGTGTTTAATTCTTTTGAAAGGTGTGGGAGAGCCTGCAGTGTCCCGCAGGCCTGCCTTGTCCCTGCCACCTGCCCTGACAGGAGGGCAGCCATGCCGCCTGCCTGCCCTGCCACCATTTTGCGTCCCTTCATCCTGCAAATGGCAGCCTGTGGGGCTTGGCAGGGCAGTGAGGACAGCCCCGTGTGGGGCAGGAGGACCAGGAGCAGCTGGGTGGGATGTCTGGCATGGAGGGGCGACCCTTTTGGTGAGGCTGTCTGACTTTGGGGTGAATTTAAGCATCTTGTGCGCCACGCACCCTGCACCTGCGGTGCTGCGAGCAAGCAGGCAGCACACCAGGGGCACGGTGCGAGCTCTTTGGCAGACTTTCACACACGGATGGCGGCACTTAGTACTTGGGGCATCGGGGATATTCATCAAACCCGCCTGAGGGGCAGGTTTCCTAACACCACGTTTTCCTAACACCACACAGCGCCGGGCGGCAGGACTACAGCGCCCGGCGGCCCCTGCGCGCCGCCCCCACCTGCCCGCCTCTCGCCGCTCCCGCCCGCCGGCTCGCCTCAGGGGGAGCCTGAGGAGGGAGGGAGGGAGGGAGGAGGCGGTGGCGGAGCCGGTGTCCTGCCCCGTCCCGTCCCCGTGTCCCCGCCGTGGCCGCTGATGAGGTGAAGATGGTGATCCGCGTCTTCGTCGCCTCCTCCTCGGGCTCGGTGGCGGTGAGTGGGGGGCTCGGGGGCTGAGGTGAAGCCGCCCCGTGGCTGGCGGGGGTCGCTGCCCAGCGGGAGCCCCCAAAACGGCTCCGGGGGTCCACGGGCGGCTGGGATCCGGGGCTGGATGTGCCCGGGCTGAGGGGAGTCTTGGGAAAAAAAAAAAAAAAAGTGCGTTTTTTGGGGAAAAACAGGCTCACCCCCATCCCCGAGGGGCTGCCGGAGTTGTTCGTAAAGCGCCTTGGGGCAAGTCCTGAGGAGGGCTCGTCCTGGGGACATGTGTGGGGCTGACTGGAGGGTTTTTAAGCCCTTAAAACCGGGCTGAGCTCCCCCACATGCGGGGGACCCCGGTGCGGGCAGAGGCAAATGCAGTAAATGAGAGCCTGGAGACGAGCCTCGCCTCCCTGAATTCCCAATTGCTCCGGAAAAGGTACAGCTCCCGTCAGACTCGGCTTGGAGAAGCATCACCGTGTCCCTCTGCCTAAATGAAGCTCCTCTCGGTGCACTAATTCCGCGTGTGACCCGTGAGTTTCCGTATTTTTCATAGAAAATTGACAGCCCTCAGTTCCGTGAAGGCAGTCCGAGCGTAAGCGTTCAGCTGAACTTGTTCTCTAATGAGAGCCATCAGAAGGGTTTAGATGTAATTGCTGTTCTGCGTGGTTCAGCAGCGTTTCGTGTTGTGGAAGGACGTGGCTCTTTCCCCACCCGAAGGTTTAATGCGTCTTCGCTGCCTTCAGTCTCTTACCGCCTGGTATTCGCTTTCAGTTCAGCGGCACGGTGACAGGTGTGTGCGCTGATATGTTTTGGCATGAAGCGTTCAAGATGCTCAGTAGCTGCGTTACAGCTAATAAAAATTAATTGCCCGTTTCAGTAGCCAGCTGAGTAGACACCGAGCGTCCTGAGGACTCTGCAGTCAGTCCGTGTGCATCAGGCAGCCGGCACAGAAACCTCTCCTTGCCCGTGCTGGCAGTTGGGTTTGTTGTGGCACTCTGGTATTGTGAGGTTTAGTTTCTGTTTCAAACAATGCTCTTTAGTTTTATATTTTGTTTTTCTTGGGGGTGGAGGAGAAGGGCCACATAATTAGATCACCGTATCTCCTCTTTTGACCAGCCTGCAAATAGGTTATTGATTGGAGTTTCTGATTCTGCCCTATCCTTCCCCTGCCTCTGCCTGCAAGGTAAATACCCCGTTAGCAGCACTATAAATTCTTCTTCACTATTAACCCAACAAACCAAATCCGAGGTTGAAAAGCAATTTAGTTTACATCTGCTGCCTTTTTTTTGTTTTTCCTGGGTCTGACAAGAAGATGACATCTACCAGGAATAACAGTTTGCATACTGGTGATGATCAACATTTTTTGCATAGTCAGCTGTACATCTGAGTATGATCTAGCCAGGGAAGAATAGTTGATTGAATGGCTGAAGGTACTCCTACCCAGGACCAGAGCCGTCACATCTCTTCACTGTCTGCTTTTCTTCATCTGTGTTATCTTAGCATTTAGGAATCTTCATCATGCACTAAGTTCCTGCTGTGCTCAGTGTTGGGCTTTTTTTTCCCTGTGGGCTTTGTGGGGGTGTCTGTAGATCATGGCTAAGTGATTGAGGAGAATCACAAACTATTATCAGCGGGTTATGTGGGAATCCTTGTCTGGAGAAAAGGGCAGTAACTGTATTTGCACATCTCTAAGCGGGGAAATTTAAAGCTTATTTTCATCCTCCTGAGCATAAGAGCAATAACTAAGCATCAGTGAAGGAAAATAAAAAGTGATTGAGTTGCGCAATTCTTTGTCTTCTACTCCAGGCTTCTGTAGAACAACATCAGATTATCAGATACTTTTTGGGTTGCAGTTCATGAGACAGGATGATTTCCCTGTCTAGAGAAATAAGTAGCCCTCATAGATATTGCTCTGTCTTCTGTCTAGCTGTAACGTTCCTGAGAAATACACTGATTGTGTAGTCAGCAAAGACCTCAGTTTCTGTAAGTATAACAGTCCCTGGCAAATTCTAAAATATTTATTGATCCTGTGTCTTGGTGCAATTTGTTTTATGCTAAAGAATATCAAAATGCATGCTAGTTGTACAAAATTCGAAGCGTTTTGGGAGTAATTCTGGAGAATGAGAAATAGAAATTAACAGAGTGGATGAGGAGCAGCCAAGAACAAAGTGAACTTTCTGCCCAGTTGGGACAAGACGCTTCCTTGCAACATCTTCCACACCTCTGAAGGTTTGTAGACCACTGAGAGGTTAATAGTAGTATTCTTTATTTTTAATAAAACTTGTAAATATTAATGCCTCGTGAGCTTAAAAGAGCCCGTGGCAACGAAACCTAGTTGTTGCTTGAGTGGAAACATTCCTCTGCGGTGCTTACTGAAGCTGGCCTGTGGGTTTACGCTGTAGGGATGCTGTAGGCAAGTTCCTGAGTCAGGAGAGGCATTGTGTTTATGTGCACATTTCTAAATAACATCGTGTTGTTTTAAGCATGCATCAGGCAGATGCAATTGAATCACAATGGGAAGCCTCTGAATAGGCAGGCAAGGCGTGTTTTTACAAGCCTTGCCAATCTTCTACTTTTTCTGACCTGAATTTCTATTTGTTGCTGGTGAGCTGTGTCTCAAATTCCAAGCACTTAGTAGGCTGGGGAGGCAGGCTTTGCTACTCCTCCTTAATAAAGACAAATGGTCTTTTCTTTCGTGCTCAGGAGAAAGGCTACTTTAAAATTAGCCTTTACCTTTCTCCCTCAACAGTGCTTCGCTGCTTTCAGGAAATAGTTTCTTTGTTTTTCACCAAGCCATTCCAAGGTGACTGTAATTCAATCCACTTCACGTTTTCCAGTCTATCAATAAAAATCTGTTCTTTTCCTTGTGCTGCTGTAGTATGTATTGACTCAATTAAATGGTTTTCATTGTTTTCAAGCTAGATTTACCTTAGACAGGAAGCTGGTAGTATTAGCTAAGTAACTTTTTGCTGGAATTCCTACAGCTGGCTGGAAATACCTAACCAGAGGGACTTCTGACCTCTGGCACTCAGAGGACTGAAGATCAGGTAAAGGAAATGTCGTTGAAGAGCTTTCAGATAATGAAGAAACTTTGAACAACTGTTTCACTTGTACTTTTTTCCTGTCTAGAAATAATTTATTGTCTCGGAGCTTCCTCTATTAAGCTGAGCAGGTACATAGGGAAGTTACTGAAGAACAGGGGGTAGAATTTGCTCTGACTGGTGAGAGATGCAGAACTCTCCCATGGAAATTTTTGTTTGTTCATAAGATGTGAAAAACATAACTGAAATCAATTCAATTTAATGTGCAAGAGCAAGCAAGCATTGCTCAGGCATAGACTTCTTGAGAATGTGTTTGGGAAGGAACAGCATCGATCTGAAAAGAATAGACTTCTTTTAAAAGATTAGAAGTTGAAAACTGACCCTTGCTAATGAAGACAATAATGGATTTTTTTTTTTTTTTTTCTAGGAAGCTTGATAAGATAGGTATAGTTATAGTGAGGTTGTTTCTATAGCAAATATTGGTTTTATGAGACTAAAGCTTTGCTTTTTTAAAGCATATTATGCAGGTCAATGTATAAGTGCAAACACGTTGGAATTTTTGCTTCCTGAAATTACTTAAAACCACGGTATAAAACATCAGAATGCCAGAGCAATCACAGTTGTGTTTATTTGGTTGGATAATGTAATTGAAGGCAAATAAAATGCTAATGTCCTTTTGGCTAAGCTTGTCTCCTAGTGATAAGGACAACTTTCATCCCCACCTTTGTTTGTACAGGCTTGAGAAACTCGGTGTTTCTCAGTGCTGCTCAGGAAGAATGTGCTTCTTGTTGAGAGGCGTGGAAGAATTAACTTAGAATGTGTTGATTTTAGAGTATCCACCAGCTAGCAGATTTTTTTGCCTCTCTGCACCCCAAAGCAACAACAGTCAAAACTGGAGGTGGTTGAGCTGTACAAATGCCTTTTGTGAAAATTGTGTTGGCTCTGGCAGTCGCTTGAAGGGATCTTCAGCTTGTTGCATGTGACTTACAGAAATTCAGCTACCTATGACATAAAACATTAAACTTTGCAAGTTATAAACCGTATCATGAATTTTTAATATTAGAAGTTTGTAAAACCAGATGACAGCAGCAGTTAGCTTTTAGCAGTTAGCAGTAAGTTAGCTTTTCAGAAGTGAAACGTAATCCTTACAATTAGAAGCAAACCTGCAATATTTACGTGGGAAATAGCAATATTTTAAATGTATAACCACAGCGTTGTCTCACATCTGTCCGCATGCTCCGAATGCACCTGTTGGATTGGATCCTAAGGTCGGATTTATGGATCGTGGTCGTTGCTCAAGTGAAGTGACACAGTACAAAGTGATGGTGCTTTTGATTATGCACCTGTGCACCTGCAGAGCAGTGCTGTAGCAAAAGCAGTGAGACCAGAAGGAAAAATGGACACCTCCAGATTCTTGCTTGGTCACAGGATACATCAGGGATCTCGTGGGTTTGTGGGCTTGACCTTAGCAGTTGTATCCTGCCCATAGGAGAGGGCGGGGGACTTTCTGAGTGACAGAATGCGTTCCTGCATCATTCCTCAGTTTTCCTCTTGCTGAGTGGCTCACGTTCAGCTTGGCTGGCTTCTGTCTGTCCTGACAGCAGGGTTCATGTAGCAAAAGGAGCCTGAGAGCCCCGGTCATGGCTGAATTCTGCAACAGGGAGCTCAGCACTGAAGGCTTTGTCTCTTTTTCTCCCTAAGGGCCACCTGTGGATCTAGCTCAGATCTGAGTTCTGGGTACATCCTGAGAACTGAGAGCCTCCAAATGATGGCTCAGAGAGCTCGAGGAATGTGTGTGTTCATCAGGGAGATGAACAAGAACCTGTGCACAAGAATAGAGGTGGAATTCAGACCATCTGCACACGGTATTCAGTATCTAACAGTTGCGCCACTCCTGTGTGCTCGAGTGCTTCTCAAATATTTACCTTTCTTCTTGGCAGATAGATCGTGTCAGAAACAAAGCCACCTTGTACAACCCTTTGGAATACATAGCGTTAGGAGCAGTAGGACTGTTGCCAACCTTTGTTTGCAATCCTAGCTGGAATAAAACTTCAAAGGAGGTATTGTGCTGAGTGGGTTCCTGAGGACTCTTCGGAGCGTGTTTTGAGTCTCTGTATGCTGATCTGCTTTGTGCAGGCAATGTCTCTGACAGCTATATAATGACTTTCTCATTGCAGACTTATTCAAGTGGACAGGAAAGACTGAAATGAGTGATAACAGGCAACTTGGTAATTTTAACGCCCCTGCCTTTTTTATTTATGTATTTTTTCCTGTAGAACATCACTGTCAGGGTGCAAGTCCCTGAATGGACGTAATTCACTGATGGGGACCTGCTCTCCTTAATCTTCAATCACATCATCAAAGCCTGGAAATACATTTTCCTAATCCTGGTCGTAGTGCCAGGGATCAAAGGAGATCACGTATAAATGAATTTGATGTTAACTTAACAAACAAAGAAACACAACTAAGTTACATGCAATCTGCTGATACAAATGACTTTCAGATTATTTCTGTTTTTGTTTTGTGAACTGTAAATCAATTTGTGCACCTGACTCACCTGTTTTCTGGAGAGTACAACCGGGGAGGAAGGGCAGGGACTGAAGCTTGTGCCGTACTGCAGTCATCCTCGTTTTGTTGTCTGGCGCTGGTATGCCGACGTAGAAACTGCCACTCTCTCAGTTGTCATCGTCACGTTATTCTCTGCCAACGCTGCTCCTGCACGGTCCCATCCCAGCACAGGAGCGAGGCAGGCAGCTCTCGTGCTGTTAGCACCTTGGGTCGATGCAGCTGCTTGCTTCAGTGAAGCTGAACTGGAGCTCTTGGTACCAGAAAGGCACCAGAAACCTTCAGACTGAAGGCTGCAGGCTTTCCGTGCACAGCTTACCACAGGCAGGGCGCCTGCCTTCTTGTCACTGCGAAGGCCACGCACACAATTTGTGTAAGACATGGTCCCAAGCGTGTTGGGATTAATGATAATGTTTTCATTGACCAACTGGGCTTTTGCCTGAGCCAGGTGGCTTCCATACTTACCATTAAACCTAAATGGTATCTGGTGTGTGTGTGGAAACATTCAGGACCTCAGTGGTGTGCAATGTTCTGAATGGTTTTATTCATGTGTGTAAATTGTACGCTGCTGTTGGCTCCAGCTTTGACTTGCTCTAACACCTCCTGCAAACAACATAGTGCCCTCATTAGCAGTAAGGAGAAATGAACCTTGGGATATAAGCTCCTAGATCAGCTGGAAGAACCAGGCTGTTGGTAGAAGGGCTCTGCTGGGCCACTGAGCCTCGGTCCTTGTGCAGACCACAGCCACGAAGCGCCGGTTGCGTGATTTACAGGCCACCACTGAGACAAGAACTTAATTTCCTGGATAACACTTCTTCTGGAGGACAGGGAGGTCAGAAACCAACAGCTGTGGCTCCTGTGAAGTCATGTCTCTTGTGTTCTCGAATCCTTTCCTGCTTTTAAAACTTCAAGGCCTGCAGGTAAAATTCAAGAAACAATGGGGATGTAGGAGTAAATGTGAAAGGGTTCTGGTTGATGTTATCTGATGGTACCAAAGCTCAGAAAACAAAGCCTGCCACTGTAAGGGAACAATATTTATTCAAGGTAAATTATCTTTCTTTGTACTTGTAAGAGCTTAACAAATCCCTTGTAATTTAATTGATGTATTGAATATTCTGTTTCTAGTGGGCTCGTCAAAGATGAGTTATACTGCTGAGTAAGTCTGTTTCACTTGTTATATGAATGCTTTTGATTTTAGGCAAAATCAAAGCAAAAATTAAGTTTAGGATGAAATATGGTTCACTTGCTGTCTGCTAGGTTCTTGCTGGTACTCTTCTGTACAGTGCGTCTTCCAAGTGAATTGTTTCAGATGGCTTAGACTTTGATTTATCCAAAGAGGGGAATGTTAAATAAATCAGGATTTGTGGAAAAAATAGTTGGTGTTTAAGGAAGTTCTTTATTGTAGAAAGTCAGGATTTCTTTTGTCTTTAGCAATCTGAGTGCGACTTGGAGGTGCAGAATTGTCCCTAAGCTGCTGACCCAGGCTGTGTCATGCTGCTGGCAAATACACTAAGGGAAATGGTTTCCTCAGCTGCAGCCTAAAGTGTCTTCCTCCAAAGGGAATCTGGGATGATCTTTATGATGCAAGTGTTGTGAAAGCTTGTTAAGAAGCATAATGAACACAGAGGATGCAAGTCCCTGTGTTGGTGGATTTCCTTCTTGGTGGGGTGTGGGGAGATGCAGAGGCAGTGGCAGTGTTTCAGGGGCATTCATGTAGGTGAGCAGAGCGTGGCCTGATGTTTCTAGCAATGACTCAGTGTTGCCGGTGAACTTCAGGTGCTGTGACTGGGATACAGGCACAGTGCAAGCAACACTGTTTAACCTAAATTTAATATCGTATGCCACTGTAAAGTAAGCAGAGAAAGGGGATTAACTGGCTTGCTAGTTAATTTATGAAGAAAAGCTCTGAGGAGCCGCGGGTTGTTCAGTGACTCGTGTTAATCACCACCAGCAACATGCCCTTCGGTTGTCGCCCACCTCCCCTGGGTAGGACAGAGCTTGTCGGGGCGGTTAGGAGTACCAGGGTTTTTGCTGGCAGTTCTGTTTTCACCTCAGGATAAGTAATCCCCACCAGCCCTGCTAAGAGAACTTGGAAAACTGTAAGGTGGTGCTTGTTTTACTGCAAGGAACAAACTTGCAGAAGTCAATGCCGAGGAGGGACCTTTGCAAATACATCAATCTGCCTCTTATTCAAGTACACGCGTGTGGCTGTGCATGTATATGTATAGTGTTATGTCCATATGTCTGCACGTATATTCGTGTGTGTGTATGGTTTTTAACCTCGGAGGTGCTGATAGATGCTAATTAGCACTCAGTAAAAACTAAATGCTAATTTTTGCATCCCCAGGAGAGAAAAAAATATAACATCCTGGTGCCTCACGTTGGTAGCTCAAGAGACATCAGCACCTGGCTGAACCCTGTCAAAAATGACTGCTGCTTTACTCGAGTGGCCGGACCTCGTGGCACTGTAACCACGGGTGTCTGTTGTCCATGTAAACTAGAATGCAAAGACTGGATGTGCAGTGGCATAGCTCTCTCTGTCCCTACCTAGGGAAAAGGAACCTCAGTGTTTTCAGTGCTGGGAAGAATTTTATCCAAGAGCTCCAGCAGGGCTAGCAGTGGCACTTTAACACCTTATTACTTACAACTCTGCAGCTGCTTTCCTGTTGCAGAGCTTCTCTCAAGTAGAGGTACCTGCGTTTTAACCTCTTTGGTTGCAGCCTTGTGTGTTTGCCATGGCTGCTGAAAGTGGGCCAGCAACGCTTTGGCCTGTGAAACTGAGCATCTGAAGGAGGAGAGGACACGTCCAGTGCTGCCGCTGCTGCAGGGTAAGTGATAACTGCTGGCAAGAAGGGAGTGGCGAGCTGCTGCTTGCAGGAAAGCCTTTAAACAGCCACAGCGTCTGGCTTCCTGAACATCCCATTTTGTGGGATTGTTCTGCTGCAAGCTCTGCCAGCAGGGTTACTGTCAGGCTGCGTGTTTGCAGGCAGAGCCCTGAAACCACAGAGTCATAGTACACGTTAAATACAAACCAGAGCATGTGATTGTGTACATGTCCTTCACACGCAGTGGGAAGGTTTTCCTGTGGGCTTTTGGTTTTCCTGCTTTAACAGAGACAGAGCTTTGTTTACCTTCACGTGCTGGGAGCTCCAGCAGGCTGTAACCCTTTGCTACGTAATGTGGGTCCTAGGATTCAGTGGATAGGTCCCACTCAGAGCCAGAGAATGTGACAAAAAAAATCTGTCATGATTTAATGGTGGAAATTCCATCACAACGTTCACAAACCACTTTATTTCCTGATATTTTCACATGTTGCAGCATATGATGTTGGGTGTTACCTGTGCTTTTAAAATCTCTGAGTGATTCTTTGGAACACTTTAATAGTGACGTTACAAAGACTGCTTTGTTAATCATCGAATTGGGTCTGTGTTTTTCAGACAACAGTGAAAGATTTTTGCGTGTTTTTATTTGAAGGAAAGCTTTCTTTGATCTTGTGAGCACTAGAGCATCATCAGCTCAAACCTGTCATTATGTGGCTGCAGGGCTAGCGAAGTTCTCATCCCTGCCTAGCCTAAAGAAAGAACAAGCACGCATTAAACCTTTCATCTGGATCTGCGTCTCCTAAGGTCAAACAATCTTCCCGAAACATCTCCATTGGGGTGATCTGTTTGTGTAGAAGCAGAGACAGGAGTGGCACTGGAAGGATT
Organism: Netta rufina; assembly: GCF_964035555.1. NCBI lineage: Eukaryota > Metazoa > Chordata > Aves > Anseriformes > Anatidae > Netta > Netta rufina. The sequence continues at coordinate 86,763,090 of NC_140125.1, read as the reverse complement.
TAGATGGGATCAAATTGTTCAGTGGGAACCTACTGGCTGAGGCTGCCTTGCCTGCGGCAAGGACTGTGCTCTAGTAGAGAGGTTCCCTGCATCTGTGTTTGGGGATACAGGTGGCCGTCCAGAAATGGGGCTGCAGAAGTAAGAAAGCAAAGGTAATGTGCACGTCCCAGAGCTGTGAGAAGACTTAAGCTCAAAGGCTGGAGCTGTGTTTGCTGAAAAAGGAATAACATTGACATTTGTTAATAAAGTTAGAAGCCTCACTCTGCTCTCAGCTGGACCAAAGGTAATTTTGTTATTGATCTGAATAATAGCGGTGGCAGTCAGCCCGAGTTTGGGGACTGACAACAACAAAATCCATCATCCTAGAGTTACAGAAACACGTGGGTGGGACTTTGCAGTAATACAGTCCAATTTTATCTGAAATCTGCCATTTATCTGAAGCCACAAGTGCATTTTTCTGTTGCTGTTTCATATACTGTTGGGAAAAGCCTGTAAATATGCTTAAAACTTCGCACGACAAATGGCCAGTGACTCGTCCTGCTGTAACTGCTGTCAGTGCATTATCAGGGGTGTGTGTGCCTGTAGCTGGCAGGATGACACAGCTGTGCTGCGTGGATAGCAGCTGGCAGAGGAGAAGGGCGGCAGTAGTGACAGCTTCAGTGCACAAACTTGTTTTTCGAATCCTTTAGAGCGCTTTGGGATCCCAATATCTCCGATCCTTCATCCATCAGGGACAGGAAGCAAATAAATGCGAGCATGATCCTCTGTAGGGAAAGGCTGCCTGTTTTTTTCCAAGTGTCCAAGGGCTCTTATCACTCCCTCAAATTCACAGAGGGGGGTTGGTGGCAGTGTGGAAGAAGAATGGATGTGACTTATTGATGGAATAAGTCACACTTACATGATTTATGTAGGAACAGGGCTCTGCACGAACCCAGCACGTCACTGCTGGGCAGTTGGTGAGCCTGAGCAAGGCTGTGTAGTCTTGGAGCCTGCCTGAATGTCTCTGAAACTCTACCAGGCAGTCAGGACGCTCCTCTGCTGGTGGCATCTTGTGGCTCCCCGCTGCAAGCAGCCAGCTGGGTGCTTCAGAGTGCTCTGCAAGGTGCAGGGGGAGCAGCCTCACGGCCAGGGCAGGAGGAGGCTCGCACCAGGAGTCCACGGAGCTGAGACCCTGTCTGGGCGAAACACAAATCACTTCTTACATCTTGTGAGCTGCTGGGTGGTTTTAGCTGCTCTGGTAGATAAATATTCCTGCGCCACTGGGTTTTGGTGCTTAAAGCTACTGAGAAGGAAGAAACATGACCTATTTTTTTAGTGGCAATAGGTTTGCTGTTACATCTCGGCTGCGGTACGTACAGAAAATGCAGCTGGGAATGATTTCGTCGCTGTTACAGAACAACGGGACCGATAAATACACAGAAGGAGTTCACAGCACTTCCACTGCTCTGCTGACTCACCGTGTCACCAAAAAAAAAAAGAAAGACAATTGTGTGTTTTCGTCTCAAAAGTCTAGGTGATAAACACATTACATAAAGGAAGTGTATGTGGATTTCTTGATAAGGGACTTTTTTTTTTAAGTCAAAACTTTAAGTTTTCTTCACAGAATTTGATTATTATAACACTTACTGTCCCAAGCCTGCTAATAAAGCTGATCTTAGTGCTATTTCAGTGAACTTTAAATGGCTCCCAACTATTTAACATGTTTTAAGAAAATAAAACATAATTGCGTTTTCTTCCCACTACCAAATCACAATTCTACCAAGCCAGCTGGATTCCCATCAATAAAGTGACACCTCTAAATTCCTGCGGAGTTTCAGCCACAGCGGGGTTGGACTTGTGTGCAAGACCCCAAACTGCTCCCTGCTCTCCAGCCTCGGGAGGCGGCGCTGCGAGATTCAAACACCAATTTCTGGTTCGTCACTGCAGGACTAGGGACTGAGTTTCCAATAATTTAACTACCTTGCTGCACTGGGACTTGACTGGGAAGAAAGGATATTCTTCAGAATCGAACAACTTGCATAAATAAAGGGAAATAAGCATATGAATCAAGAAAATATAGCATGGAGATGAGAGAAGAACTTGTCTTTGGTTAGGAGGCAAACTCTCCTAGCAATAAAGAGCAGGTGAACAAGTGAAGGTTGCCATTATTGGACTTGTATTTATGTACACAGTGTGAAAAGGAAGATAGATATTGCTTGGTGAAGGGGTGTTTTCATGATGCAAAATACTTGCTATAAATATGCCAATTTGACAAAAGAGAACAGAACCAGGAGGAGTTAAGCGCAGAATGCTAAGCAGGAGATGTAAATTAATCTCTGGCAACTTTGAGAGATGTCTGTTGGAAAAATGCATGAAAATAACACTTTCTTTTTAACCAGTCTCTTGAATCGCTGAAACATATGGTAAACTACAAACAAAAACATCTATCTATTGGAAGATTTCAGCTGCCAGCTCGCGTTTGAGTTGTTAGTCTTTTGCAATGAAGGATTCTAGTCCTGCAGGACGGTGCTGTCAGGAGGAGCGATTCGTGATAGCTGAGAACAGGCTTCATGAATCCTTAAAACCTTGCGGGCTGCTCAAGGTGTCTGTAGCGTTGTGCTAGCCACTAGGATCCCCAACATCATTTGAAAACAAGCAAACAAAAAAATTTGTTTTAGTAGTTTTTTGATTTCCACGAGCAGTGCCGTTTGGTTTCATCCTGATGCGATGGGACACGGAGTCGTGTCATTCATTAGAAGATAGATTGTGTTTCTGAGCACAACCTTGGTGCTTGCACAGAGAACGAAGGCTTCTTACAAACCATCTTAAATAAGAAACTTACTGCTTCCACTCGCAATAAGAACATATAGATGAGTAGATTTAAGTGTGTTTTATCGCAGTGCCGCATCTAACAATGAAAATATGAGGCTAGCAGGCCTTGGATATGGAACAAAGCTCCCTGTCTCCTGTGGCTTTACAGCAAAACTAAATCATGAATTTTCCTTTGCTGACTGCTTGTGAGGAGGAGTCTTTAAAAAAAAGAGCCTGGCTCAAACTCTAATTGCGTTTTGTAAATACGAGGCTCTTTCAAAGGTAGCGTGCGTATCCCACGCAGAGGTAGAGGTAAAAATCTCCCGGCAAAGCGGTGTCTCAGCAGTTCCCAGGGATCCGCAGGCTTACTTTACATCAAGCTGAACAGATTGCCCTCCCGGTTTGATGGAGGGTTTCATGTGGCGTGTCCTTAATTATGTCTCTGTCTGCAAGCGGCAGGTTGCTGCTGGCTGCAGCCCAGGGCAGCGCACGGTGTGTGTGGCTGCTGCTCGGGGGCTGCTGCTCGGGGACTGCTTTATTTCTGGTCAGATGGAAGGGATCTGTGGTCAAGTTGTAGGATTTGGAAACACGAATGTATAGGCTTTCTTCAGGGTGAAGTGCTGATGGTGGTGTGAGCTCTGGGGAGGTCTCCGTGCAGGCCATTGCTCTTCTATCACGTGCTTGCTGCAGCAGCTAGCCGCTTACTTTGCTGCTGGGAGTAGTTATGTAATGCAGAGTTATTTTCCTCTTTCTTCTCTTCTTCCTTTCGCCACCTCACCACGGCCTCTCATCTCCCTTTCCCCTGTGTACCCAGCGGAGTTGTGTTCTGCTGTGCCCAGAACGATGAATTAATCATCTGAAGCCTTGTGAAGGGCTGTCACAGCCCCGCCACCTCTCTGCAGTCAAAACTGCCAGGGTTCAGTCGCGCTTTCCTTCCCTGAGCTAGGCAAAGAAGGAAAATCCAGCAGAGCATCTGTGTCACCGCAGGTTGCAGCCGTCACCGGGCCAGGAGGATCTGTGTGCCAGTCCTGGTGAGCGAGGTTGTTCTCTGCTTCCGTACAGAAGCACCAAAACCACGGTGGAAACAAGGAAGAGAAGAATGCAGGTGTTGTGTAGTGTTGGAAAGAGGCGTTGCTTCCTTGCTTCTCTAAGGCAGGTAGGTGGAGGGTTGCAGCTAACGCTGTTTAGGGAAGTATTCATCTGATGTGGTATGAAGGCTTGCAGCTCTTCATCGGTGTAGTATCTGCTCAGTATCTGGGAGCAATGCTAAGCCTCATCTGTACGAGCAATTAAGATCAGTAACCCTCTGCAGTAACTACATTGCACCTGCTTTTACAGTGCAGCAGTCCCTTCGGTTTTATTTTCATGACTTAAAAAGGCGAAGGCTCCCCCACTGATGCTATCAGCTGCGGCAGAGCCGGAGCCTGTGCATGTCTAACACCAACGCTGTTTATGCAGTGCATGTCTCAGATACCTGCAGCTGCTCCTGCTTCACCTTCTGCCGAGCCGTTTGCTTGGGGTGTGGTTTTGCTGTCGGGTAGGGGTGCTAATGTTAGCGATGCCCCCCTCGTGCCCCTGCTTCCCGCGTGGTGCTTGTGCACGGGAAGCTGCAGGAGCTGCTGGGCAGGAGGGAGCAGCCAGCAGCGAGATCTGCACCATCACACGGCCATTTAGTAATGACAAGATGATGGGATATGCACCTCTGGTTCACCAAAAGCTCTCAGTAGGCAAGTCCTGGCACAGAAGGTCTGAAAACGTTCAGGAATCATAGGGAGGGAAGAGAGAAGAAAACAAAGTAACCTGTTGGAAGTGATGAGAAGCTTTCAAGGAATTTTGGATAGAGGATGTGATCTAATTGTGCTGAGTTTCTGGTCCTTTCTGGGCATGATCTGTGATGGTAACATCCCTGTTTTGTTATCCTGCTGCTAAAGGAGCTGCGGATCTCTTTGTCTTTTGATGAGACCATTGCCTTTACTAGGGATCACTGTTAAGGTTAGCTGGGAGATGGTTGAGGAGTGACATGAGCCCATATTAGTTGTGTAGGAAACAGAAACGTTACAGCAGAAGAGTTTCCAGTCTGACAGGCAAAGATATTGAAGGCCGAGTGGCTGAAAACTGGGGGAGAGGTGAATTCTGAGTAGAAGCAGGAAAGGATTTAAGTGAGGGCATTAATTGACTGTGGGAACAATTTACCAAGACGGATAGGTTCCCCGTCATTAACAGTTAAGGAATGGAGCTTAGGGGAAAGCAGTTTGAAAGAAACTCCCTACTCCTAAGCAAAATTAATTCAGGGATGCTGGAGGTCAGAACAGATAACCCCAGTGGTCCTGCCTGGCCTGGTGCGAGGATGGCTTCCAAGTATTTCTGCAAAGTCAGTGGGAGCCTCTTCTGCTGTTACCTGTTGCAAGTCAGGATAAAGAAATGAAAACCAGGAGAGAAAGCCTGGATGCTTCAGCTGAAGTGGACTTTATCAACTGAGCTGAATAAGCAATTAACTCATTTAAGCAGTTGTGTATATCAACATTATTGCTGGTTTTAGCCCTAATAAGGAAACCAGCTCCAAGTACTGGGACGAAAGGGAGATGTCTCCGGGGATGTTTTTCTTGTGGGTAGCAACACAGACTAAGAGTAAAACCAAACCCATGAAAACAGACGTTCAGAAAGCAGTCAGCCTGCTCAAAATGTGGAAGACAAACACTGAATCACAATAGTAGACTATTTAGCTCCCGTTTTCTTCACCATGTTAGAGATGGATTAGGATCATATCAGGTAAGCAGATCCTGATTTTGTTTCATAGGCAGTGTGGCTGCTTAACAGAAAGAGGTGACATTGCCTATTCCTATTTGTATTTATGGCTAGTATTCTTTCGTGACTACAAGGAAATTTCAAAAAAAAAAAAAAATCAACCTTGAATTGCCCGCCTGAGGTGAGATAAACAGGATGCCTGTGGAAGCTGCAGTCTCGTTATGGCATACAAGATGAGGTGGGAGTGTTTCTTCACCTCAGACTTCACAGTGGATGAATATTTTGATGGTTTACCTTACAGTCTCCTGGTCTGCTGAGATGTAAGAAAAGCAAAACAATTTGATGCTAAAGCAGCCTAGCCTAAAAGAACACAAAGGCTTTCACAAACTGAGGTATGAATAGCCATGAAATGAGGTTTTCTGAACGTGGCATTTCTGATTGTAGGAATACCCTTTTCAGGTTCCTTTTAGTTACGTCAAGCTCTGGGAAGCCGGGAAGCAGCAAGGTAAAAACCCAATTTTCACAAAGAGGGCTGGGGCAACCCCCTTGGTAGATTGCCAGAGGAGGATGCACTGATCTTCACCGGGCTCTTGACAGGAGCTCAGGTCCTCTGTGTAGTGAGGTGAGGAAGGAAGAGGTGGCACTGCTCTTTGGAGCATCTCGTCTCTGCTGTGGGTTTCCTTGGGCCGAACAGCGGAGTTTTGTAGCTCGGAGCAACCACAAATGTGAGCTGCAGGCAGGATCGTGAGGCTGACGCACTCCTGCGGCACGGATCCAGTTGTATGGGAAGACAAAGGTCCTGTGGTTTTCGTGGGGAGGCATCAGCTGGCGTCTGTTGTGGCAGATGCTCTGAGCATCAGCCTTCAACAACAAGGCATGATTTAACGGGATTTTTAATGTAAATAGTTCTCTTGCTTCATTTTACTGACTTCAGTCAACTCACTAGGGGGAGGAGGAGGAGGAGATGTGACTTTTTTGGCTAAAAATTTTCAGGGCATTTTGTTTAAATTTATGCAGCTGGCACACCCACAGCTGATAACTCACGCAGATGTCATGTGGAGAATTGCAAAGCTTCTGGATTAAAAAAAAAAAAAAAGGCAAAAAAAAATCCCCAACAATTTATTTCCCTTCAACATCTTAATTAGGTTTATAAAATTAAAAGGAGAAATTGGGAAATGTGTGTTTGTGGGAGAAACTCTCATGGTGTGAAGGGTAAAGTATTAGGGATCTGCTTAAAGCTGAGTGGCACTTAAACTTGTGTGCACAGTAGAGAGAACTGGAAGAAAAACTGTTTGTTTTGGGCCTCTCTTGCAGCTTTTTTTTTGTATTTATTTATTTTGTAAAAGAGAGAGGAAGATATTTTCATCCTTGACTTCTGCACTGACAACACGATTCCTGTTTGCAATTTGTAAGGAAGCTGCAAGAGTCAGGTTGGTTTCGGTCCCGGGAGTGATGACGATGATGCAGTCGTTTTGCTGTTGTGGATAATGCATTGCTTGCAAGCAATTTGTAGCCTTCCGCGTGAAAAAATGATCCTTGCACAATATGCCTCAAATCCAACGCTGTGTATGCTTAAAAAAAAAAAAAGGGGAGGAAGAAAAAAGCCTGTGAGACACGAACTGATGATGCAGCCCATTTCTTCAGGAAGGCAGTCATCTTTTAAGCCCTTTGTCTTTCTGGTTTCTTGAGCTGGCTACTCTCTTATTTTCAAGGAAACAGTGATTCCATCACCAAAAGCTGTGCCTTTTCGTGGTGCATTGGGGTGGACAGGATGGGCTGTGCGACAAGAACAGCTCACATGCACTTGAAAAATCCTCTGATTTCCAAACAGCATCTGGGTCATATGATGCCCACAGGCGTGATTCATCCACCTGGGCTTTATGCCAATCAGCGGCTGTGTGGATCCAACACTCCAGGAATACTGTAAAAATATTAAAGCTGTATTTTTTTTTTCATCAAATAATTCCGTTGATGATAGCTGTAAAAATACAGCGTGTAATTTGTAGCTTCTTTCTGAAGGAATTTGTTTCATTAAGTAGATAAAAAAATACAGCACGGACTGAAGAGAGTGCAGAGAGGATTGAGACAAATGAGTACAGCTCTCCTCAGCCCCACATGCTTTCTTTCTCAAGGTTGCTGTCTTGGTATAAAATCCTCTGTGAGGCAGATGTCGTCTTCACCTGACTGCATCTGCTTGGAGCCCAGCTAGCTGGTGAGAGCTGACATTAGGTAGCTGCAATCAGCTAAAAACTGCCAGCCTTCTGCTTCTGTTGGGCTTTTGCATGAGGATGATAATCTCTTTGAGGGGCAGAAACCCCATACGTTTAGTACATACCTAATGCCTTTTTTTGCAGCGAAGTTAGTTTTCAGGAGATGAGATCATGCTTATTTTTAGGCATGTGTATTATGCAGACAGACACCCTTAATTAAAGATTCAACGAGCCTTCTTTAGGAAACTATGGAGCTGCATTTTTACAAGATGTCTAGGAAAACAAAAATACGTGCAGCTGGCATGGAGTGTGCTTCTTTTTTTCCCCTCTCATATGTACCAACGTGTTTATCTCAGTGGACACCTATAGACACCTATAGACTCTTCTGGGACATGCCAGGTTGCTCACCTTGCATTTCTAGCTGTCTATATACTTCAAAAGTGTAGCCCCGAATGATTTTGAAAACCAGCTACATCTTTTACCTCCTACTTGTTACAGTCCTATACAGATTATTTTTAAAAAGCTTCTTCTAGACAGTAAAGGCTGGCATTCCCACAGGAGGACTAGAGAGACAGCCTTCTAAAAATGAAGCGAGGAAGCATAACCTTTGCCAACTTGCAGAGAAGTAGCAGTGTTTGACTGCGATGAATTTAAAACTGGAAAAAAATATTTTCTCCTCTCTCTTCCTGAGCTTGTGACTTTCTGTCATGTGGATGTGGGACAGGATAGAAGGAATGCACTCAGGTTTGTAAATGAGTCTGGGTTATGGGGGCCTTGCTCTGATGTATTGTTTTGCTTTTTCCTTTCGTTCATCTAGATAAAGAAGAGGCAACAAGATGTGGTGAGGTTTCTGGAAGCCAATCGCATCGAGTTTGAAGAAGTGGATATCACAATGTCAGAAGAGAAAAGACAGTGGATGTACAAAAACATTCCCGAGGACAGGCAGCCCGCACAAGGCAACCCGCTGCCACCGCAGATATTCAGCGACGACCGGTACTGTGGAGTAAGTAGCTGCCGTGGTTTGTGTGTGCCCTGATGGCCACTGAAACAGACAGACCTTGCTGTTGAGCTTCTTCAGCAGTATCTGAAGGTTAAGGTTAAAGTTTGGGGGAGGAGGATCCTGCAGTGAAAATTCAGATCCTCCATAAACGCGTGTGTTGTCTTCAGCTAGCGGATGCCCTCTGTGGATGTAAGAATTGGTAACATTACGTGCTTCGCGTACAGCCTGCTGATGGTGAAGTCCCTTGTAAGGCCGCTAATATCTGTGTAGTTCTGGTTTTGCTGCTACTTGGGTCTAGGCCAAGCGTAAAAATTGAGAAGGAAATTTTTGGTACAGAAAATGAGAGCACTGCCTAGATTGAGTTACATTGTCATTGTAATTAAGCTCCCTCTCTGCTGCTGTTACAGCATAAATTTAATTTATGCTCAGAAAGCCTTGATGCAGTCGGAGTCTCTAGGATAAACAAAACCTATTTGCTATTTGAACTTGGGAAGAGCTTTATTTTTCCCTAAAGAAAAGCAGCTTGAGACTTCTCTTTTTCTGCTGAAAGACTGGTAAGCTTGAGAGCTTGCGAATCTGACAGCAGATCGATGGGTGGGCTAATTTGTCTGATGGTGTAAGCTGCAATAACTTCTCCATCTGCTAGTGCAAGCTGAAGTGGTAGTCTTTGACTGATACATTAAGAACGGTGCCATATGAATGTTTTATTTCCCTGCTTAGCCAGCAGCCCTGATTTTTAGGTGCTCTTATAGTCTGGGAGAATCTTCCCGGAGCTGAGACTCTTAACAAAATGCTGTCAGAAGACCAGAGCTGGGTCCTCTCTGCCTTGCTACGTTCTTTCGTGCTTCAGCTGTGTCATCTGTACGTCCTTTAGGAGGCAGGGCTGATGTGACCGCTAGGCTGACTGGTGAGGTTGACAGATTTGCCACGCTGGATGCCTCAGGAAGCAATTTTGTGAGGTTTGTGTGCGAATTTTGTAGGAGGTTGAAATGGGGATGTTGGGGTCACAGTAGCTGGACCAGAGTAAGTGTGGGCACTGTGTAGGTGTCTGGCTGCAGCGTGGTGGAGAGAAATCCAAGCAGGTTCTAACTTACCCCTGCCTGACTCCGCTGCAGCGCAGCTGAGCTGCTTGTGGCTGCTGGGTGATCCCGGTCAGCTGAGAACCCGTCAGCTGCGCTGCGCTGGGTGGGTAGCTTAGGGCAGGAAGTGCACAAGGAGGATCCAGGATCCTCGGCCACAAACAGACTGAGTATGGTGCAGCAGCTAACTGGCTTTCTGAAACAAGATATTCAGCATCCCTCCGTATATTTCATATTGGCCTTCCTTGTGTGCTTTCTACCTCAGTTGTTTAACTCATATCTTCCTACTTCAGGGTAAGAAATGTCCATTAAAGAAAAGTATCTGGGACGTGGAAGGAATTTTAACAATCACTTATGGAGCAGCTTCCTCACTTGCAAATAACAATATTTGCTTTGTTCAGTGTGATGCTACTTTGTCTGCGGAATACATTTTTTTAAGCAGTTGTTTTTTATCCTTTCTGCATCTCTGCAGCTTTTCTTTATGGCATGTTTTAACTTAGTCTTAGAAATTGCTGTTTGGCATTAGCACGGCCAAAGATGTCATGCAACACGTGAGATGATCTTGTTAATCTGCCTGCTCAGCTGATAGCTGTTTTGAGCAGAGTTAATCCTATTACCAGACCTCACTTGCTGCAGGAACACCTTTAATGAGCAAACATGCTTTGAAAGAAACTGTGTATTTTCTAGGATGAAGGAAAAAGTATCTGCCGTATATTCCACATTCATCATTTAACCTGACAGCATTAGGTAATGAAGTTCTCAGGTAATAAATTGGGGGCAGAACATCAGGCAGGAGACAAAGGAGGTGAGTACTGGAAAGGAAGTTGGAATATCACACAGAAGTTAGCTGAAGTCAGCAGACATCGTGTCTCCATTTTGATTTCCACAGTGAGGGTCTTCATATGTTTATCTTGGCTATGTTTTAAAAAAAAAATCACTATTAAATAACTTAAACTAACAAATAACCACCAGGATTTCGGTTCATTGAGTTAGTGAAAATTGTAGCTTATTCCTGATCTGTGTCCAGGAAACTTGTGATCCAATTTGCTCTATTAACAAACGCTGTCTGCTGCTTTGCCTGCCAGTTCGACAGTCTCAGCACGCTACCAGGAAACTGCCTGGGTACTCATTCTGACTTACACCTTATTACTGACAGTACAGACTGGTCAGACCCATTGCTGTCTCCATAAATGTATGAGGGCCAGAGAAGCAAAAGCAAGGTATATTCTTTATTTTGTTTATCCCCTTTCAAGAAAGATGCTTGAGGTTGTGATGTAAGAGCCCTGACTCCGTGTCACGCTCGTAGCCCTACTGTTTCTTCTGTATTAGTAAAAGCATTAATGTTTGGGGTATGTTTTTTTTAGCTCCTTCTGTCCCCATTTTTCTGGGTAGGACACTACCGTTTGAAGCAATCAGTTTGCAGCATGTAACTGCACTGTAGAGGAAGTTTGGCTTCAGTGTTTTCAGTAACTACCCAAAAAGGCTTGGTGTCGGCTATTTGAATATGTATGAGCTGTTATAAGGGGGAAAAAAAGGCACAAAAAGATGACCTTTTTTCACAAAACAATGTTTCCTGTACCACAGTGGGAGGGATCCTTCTGGTACTAACAGACTAACTCCACGTTTTGAAGTGTGAGCGAGACCTTGACATTTCTCTGAGTTGATGTAGCTGCAGATATGATCATGAATCTTTCTTTTCCTTTTCTCAGTCTTCTGACATCCATTCCCCAATTTTTCGGCAACAAGCTTAGCTAATAGGATTTTGAAATAAGTAAGGATTGTTTTTCAGCAAGAACCATTTTTTATTTCATGTGAACAAATCAGATAAGAGCTGTGAGCACACAAGAACACAAATCACTTCACTGATAACCCAGTGTTGTGTCATAGCAATGTCACTGATAATTTACATATTTTTATGACTTTACAGTCAGTTGTTTCATCTTAGTGGCATTACTGCAACATCGTAAGTCTGTGAGAAGAGTCTACATTTCAGTCAAATCGGACACACGAACCTCATTTAATTACAGTAGTGTGAATCTGATTGCTGCAGTTCTTGCTTTAGTGCTCTGCAAGAGTTAGAAAATGTCAGTGCCTGTTGTGTGTTCACAGAGGGAACTCACACATTTTGCTTAAGGAAAAGTAAAATTGAGATACATTGGAAAAGACTACAAAAAATGGGACAAGTAGAGCCATTTTTCTCAGTAGGAGTTAGATAATATTTCAGCCTCTGAAGGAATTTTTGTTTGAATAGCAATCTACAGGTTTTTGATTCAGGAATCCTTAACTTTACAGGGATGACGTGCTCAGATCATATGATGTGCAATATATGAGACCTTCAGTTAACATTTTGCTTCATGTAATAGTACATACTTCTTTGGGTAGCTCTTTATAAAGCAGTTTCATCATGTAATGAGATCACCGATAATCACGAGTCTCAGAATTGGGGAAGGCATTCATCCAGTTTCAGTCATCTTAGGATGACATTTAGCAATTCTGCTATGTGCCGTGCTTTAACCCCTTTCTTTAAGACATTGGCATTATTCTAATTTGGGAAAAAAGTGCTTATTAGGAAGGCTAGTCTGTTTTCACCACTGTGTGTGCTACTGAGACACTGACCTGAAGAACTGCATTGTTCTGTTGGCTTGCTGCCACTCATTTACTATAGATTTTTCAGCCTGTGTCTGTCCAGAAGCCCATGATGATTGCTTTAAAAATCTTTTCTTTCCTTTTTTGTCTTTGTTTTTCTTCCACCAGAAGGTACCACGTGACCTTTTGACAGCAGGGTTTCTAATCCTCTCCCTTACTGAAGTGTGGATCGACATTTTAGTCTTACATTAAATGTCCATCTCTAGCATTTTTCAGATGAAAAATAGGCAGTTTGGATCAGCTCTCTCAGCTGTGCCCCCTTCCAAACTCCTTGCCCACCTCCAGCCTACTCATTTTGAAGGGTGAGAATGGGGCACAGTGAGAAACAGGCAAGACTTCGATGCTCTGCAAGCGCTGTTGGGCAATACCCAAAACACTGCTGTGTTATCAAGGCTGTTTTAGTCACAGATCCAAAACCCAGCACCCTGTGTGTGCTGCAAAGGTGCACCTTGGCGGCGTGGCTCACGGGCATGGCAGTGAGAAAGCTGCCTTAGCTACCTGCTCAAATTCTCCCAGGTGCCTTGCTGCCCTGCAGTTAGTTGCCTCGGGGCACGTTGCTGTGTGGGATTCCCAGCGGGGTGGTTAACCCTATGAAGAGCCGTAATCAGCACCAGTACAAGCACTGTGGTTACACAGGGTTATGCAAGAATTTGGAGGGCCACTGCAATGAGGGTGGAAGCAGAAGGTGTCTGTCATTATTCCTCTACAAAGTGGCTCCTGGAGAAGAGGAGAAAGGACTAACTCCTGATTGTCTCCACAAAATTGTTCGCAGAATACAGGGATGGCAGCAGTGCAGGGGCCAGATACCAGATTAGGTTCAAGGCCAGTGCTTTTCTTATAGCTCTTCCAGGCAAACCAGAATGATAACGCAGCCACAGCACCATTAACAGCCCCTGGTGTATGATGTACAGAAGGAAGGGGAGCAAGCAATGGAGCAAGTGAGGGAACAAATCAATCAGCATCCAGAACAGAGAAGTCAACATTGTGAGCAGCAGCAGCAAGTGCCAGGTAAACAGCTCTAAGTTCAGCCTGGCACACACTTATCAAATCTGTCACTGTCTTGAACCCCCTGAAGTCCCTGTTCAGGAACCAAGACAGATTGCTGTTAGTGCCTAAGGAGCCACACAGCTGATTGCTCACACCACACCTCCAAGCAGGACAGGGAAGAGAATAGGAAGAGAATTGAGAACAACTGGTGGGTCAGGAGAAGCATTTTAGTAACTGAAGGTAAGGGGATAAAATGACCAAGTGATACGAGACGATCCCATACCATATCCCAAAAGCAGACAGCTCCAGCATGTTGCTGAGCAATGGCTATCTTGTAAGACAGCCCCATGGCCCCATGTATTTATTGCTGAGCGTGATGTTATCTGGTGTGGAATATCCCTCTGGCCAGCTGAGTTCTTCCCAACCCCACTGCAGGTGGTGCTGGGGAGCAGAGTAAAAAACAGACAGAGCTCTGATGCTGTGCAGGCGCTGCTGGGCAACAGCCAAAACACCGGTGTGTTATCAAGGCTGCTGTAGTCACAGATCCAAAACACAGCACCGTGGAGGTTCCTGTGAAAAAAAAAATGAACTGAGTCCCAGCCAGATCCAATAAAAATGAGAAGATGAAGACCGTAGTTCATTTTCTTTTCGAAGTTTACGCTATTAAATCCTTTGCTTTCAAGGTTACAGGAAAAAAAAATCTAAATGTTCTACCTCTCATTGCATATTTATCTTACACTAGTTAGCAATTGAGTTGCTCAGATTTTTTTCTAAAGAGTCATCGATAGGATACAGCATAACACGAACTGGTTAGTATCGTACAAGTTAAAAGCACTATCTAAAAAAAGAAGGGATAAGTGATTATCTTGCTTAGTGCAAGATAAAAGTGCTTTTTTATACAGACTCTGAAACTCCAGACAGATGGAGAGGTCGCTGTGGCCGGGTACGTTAGGGCTTCGTTCACAGAGGGAGTGTAGCATGATGCCAAGGACTGACACGCCTAAATTTTGGGTACGTGGCTCTTGAGTAGAAATTGCAGCCCCCTGGTACAACTCTAGAAAGAAATGCTGGAGAAGCAGAGTCTGAAATTAGGCCTGTACCTCACACCTCCCCCTTCTGTTCTCTCTGATACCCCCACAAGTGAACGCAGCCTTCTCAGGCTAGAAGCCAATCCTGGATCTTCTCAGAAGACAGAAAATCTCCACTTCCCCGTGAAGCTGCACTCTAATTTTAACCTTACAAGCTCAAGTTAGCACGCTGAAGCAGTGACAGCTTTATATGCACAAAATCTGCCGCTGATGTGAGATTGCCTGAAATTTAGGCCAACCAAAATGAAGGTGGGAGTTTGAGCTGAAGGGAAAATATTTACATAGCAGGCTAACTCTTCTTTCTTTATTTTTTTTTTTCCTGGAAGCTGCTCAGATGGTTTAGAGTGCTAGGGTAAGTAAGCACTGATGGAGTGCCGGGTGGGCACAGCAGCAGAGACAGGGACACATGATATTTGTTGTCCTTCCCTGAAATGTTATACATGGGTATCAACTCCATCAAAACAGCGAAGGTCTATAGACAAGAAAGAAATCAAATACGCTGCTGGAAGGGGCGCAGTGTTCTTGAGAGACTAGGCAGTGCACGGGGAATCACCATGGCACTGATTTCTCTACACTGTTAAGTGTCAGTCTCTTCTGTTATTTTTTTTAAGATCCTGGAAAAAAATCCTATACTTTTTTTTGTCCTTTTTTATGTGTGTGAAATAGCAATTTAGTAACTGCTCATCGATAAGAGGAAAAAGAAAAGAGAGGATCTAAGAAAACAGGTTACAGACCATATCAAAATTTCTGTCCTGAGCTGTTGTTGGGGAGTTTGTCTTACTTCTTGTGCCTACAGGTACACAAAACTTGAACTCTGTTTCTCTGGATCCTCAAGCAATATGGCATAATTCACCTCTAGCACGCCTGCTGTAGTGTCTTTAGGAGCCAGGGCAGTTGTGAGGCTAGCTTGGTATCCAGCAAGCCTACATTTGCTTCCCTGCACCTGTGCAAATGTCTTATCCAACTCACTCAGCATCGTGGTGGTCCCATTCTGCCCTCACAAGAGGGATAGTCTCTGTAGATACAAGCTAGTGTGAATTCCTCAGACATCATATTCTGTCTATTTAGATAATGAGTGATTACGCTGAAGCTTTCTTGATAAATTACTTTTTCTGTTAGTTAGAATTTCCCCATGTGGTCAGTTTAAGCTGTTTGTTGAAATCATTTTGAGTCACCTTTGCAACTGCACATCTACAGAGCCTGGGCTGAATGTGAGTGACCAGGGGACGGTGACACGGAGCTGTTTGCCTTCCTGATGAAGCTGTTTCTCATGCAAGGAACACAGAAGACAGAGCTGGTGTTGGAAAGCAGCCCCTGCCCAGACGTCTTCTCCATCCTGACAGTATCGAGCACTGGTTGTCTCCGTGCTGACTGCGCAGGCCATTTGCAAGGTCCACACAGCTGTAGCTTTCAGGCTGTATCAGTGCTTTTGCCATCCACTTCCCCACTGCTTTTCCATGTTGCAAGACAGAGCTCTAGCTCTGTGTGGTATGTATACAAGGAGCACGGCGCCAGAGGCAAAATGTATCCAGCCTGCCCAGTGTTAGAGCTTAAGAAGGTAGAAACTCAGCAGTAATAAGGTAGTGCAAGAATTTTGTCATCCCCAGAGCAGTTAGAGCTGGTACCAGTAATGTGTCAGTGCTGCTGTTCATCCTGTAGTGGAGAGAGTAAACTCCTGTTGAGAAATCCAGTTTCCACCTGAACTTTCTTCTCTGCTTTCTAAACTTCATGAAGAGCTGTTTCAAGGTAAAGTTGCAGGTGTCTTCCTGTGAACCATCCCACCATGTGATGATGATAGCTGACAGAGATTTGATACAACTTTAGAGACACCTTTGTCTGTTTTCAGACACTATTTCCTAAGTATAATAATGTAGAGTGTTTATATATTTTAAAACAGTTAAAGATGATTACTGTAAAATTAGAACCATCACCTTAACAGAATATAGTTTAAAAAAAAAAAGACAAAAATTGTGGTATTTCATTTTTTTAATTGCACTGATGTTCTGCAGAACTCATGGATAATCAGTGTGACATCAGTTATCAGCAATTTTGTTTGGGATCCTGGTTCTCCTCTGCATGAAATCAAAACTTTGTATTGTGCCATCATTCTTTGCAGAGAAAGGGTTTATTCTTGAATGGGTCCTGATGACTTTGGTTATTGGCTTTTATAAAAGGCCTGGGCTAGTAAAATATACCGAGGAAAAGATAAGAAAGTGTGTTAAATGGCTGTGGTATTTTGAGGGTACGTAGTATTGTACGGGAAATAGATGGAGCAATATCTAGTGAGGGTTGTGGCTGTTGTCAGAGAACGAGAAGGATAAAATAACTAATTCAGTGCACCATTGCACCACTTGCAATCATGTTTATATGGGTATGTTCTAAGAAACACTTTGAAGATGCAGCAGTTACAGTCCATTTATAAATAACCATGGTGTTAATACATCACATCACCAGTGCAGTTAGTGTGCTTTTCTGCTTTCTTTAATGCCTTTCCATTGCTGTTCTGTGAAGGAACCACAGAAAACAAAGAAAAGGTTGAAAGATGTTCTCAGCAGTGCCTCATTCCCCAAATAAACAGAGGGAAAAGGAAATCTGTTGTGTTTTGTGTTGTGCTCAGAGGTGTCACCTGATCTCGGGACGAGTAAAATATGCCAAGAGGAAAAGCAACTGATGTGGTTGTCGTCCCTATTGCAAAGTTACAGCTGCCTTAAAACACGTCAAAGCCGACATAGGTCCGTGCAGAGTTCTGTGCAGGTTGGTTAATTTATGTCTTTTAGCCATGATTTCTTGTAAGGGGATGACTACCATTGCTCACTCCCCGAGGTTTCAGTCCCTCCCTCTTCTCCAACTCCTGTCATTGCCGGATTTGATAATATTCTTACCTAAATAAACAGCTGGACACAGAAAATACTGAGCTAGAAGGTGCACAGGAGTGGGGCACCTGTTGCCATCCACAGTGCTTACTCTGCCCCTGTTCCCCCCAGATATCCCCCTGCCCTGTTAGTTCTTGGACAGCCCGTGTCTGTGTCCCCTGAATGAATGGCAGACACCAGGGCAGCCTGCCTTTGGCATGCCCTGTCCAAACAAGAGAGCTGGAGCTGGCACGGGGCTCCTCTTTATTAAAGCCTTTGTTTTTGCAAGCCTACAACTGGAGAGATTACGGAAATAACCATCTAGCCCTTAGGAGGAGAGAAGCAGGATGCTCTGTAGAATCAATTACATAAGCTCTTTAAAAATCCTGCCCAGAGATCTTACCAGAAGGGTAGCTAATGGGAAGCTGTGCTATGTTTTGGCTGTCCTGTGTCGTCTAGATGAGATCTTATTTTTGTGTGTCTGTGTAACAGTGCAAACAGGCTCACACCCGTGCGCACACACTGCAAGGAGAGCCGTGCTGAGTAAGGCTTTCCATTGTAATCCTAATCAGATCAGTGAGTGAATGTCAGCTGGGCCAGCGAACTCGAACTCAGCTGCCCTTTTCAGGAAGGATGCTAACAGCTCCTCGTTGGCATCCAGCACTAGCTGGGGCAGCAGCAGAGTGCTCCTTCAGTGCATTGAAATTACGAGCTCGCCATTATTTCTTGTAAGAGCAATTACCTTGCCCCTTTTAAAATAATGGAGAGATCGCAATCAGACATTAGAAATGATTGCTGACGAGAAACAAATTAAAGCAGCATGGCAATAGGTTTCTCTTAAGTGCTGTACAATAATTAGTACATTTTTTTTTTAAATCATTATAAAAAGCAGTCGAGCTGCGCTTGGGCAAGTTGCTTGTTTTTCTGCTCCTTTGTGTGGCAAGCACCTGATAAACATTAAGGATTTGCCTGAGGTGTTTAACAAGCTCACTCTTTCTCTTCTTGCGAGTTAAAAGCCAGCACCAGCACAGCCAGCCTGCTCTTTTAAAGAAACTTCCTGGGAGGAGTTTTGCTCACAGTCGCTGTCTTGGAAATGTCATCAGGTAAAACGTGCCCCTGCTCCCAGCTGCAGCGATGTGCAGGCAGTATCTGTATAACTGCTAAATGAAACCTGCTCTGCGTTAATGGTTTACTTTGACCTGTTGTTGTTATCCTTGAAGCACAAACAATTAATTACGCTGACCGAAGCCAAGCATATAATATACTTCCACTGAGCACTTTCCCTGACTCTAGCTATTTTTCTGAAGCAAGTATATCACTAACTTACTAAATAATTCTTATTACATTCCTCTTTCATGAACTCCAGCCTTCTGGCAAGGCCACCTAAGCATTTAGTGTGCCTCCTGTGCTTCTGAGCTCTGCGTCGAGCGCTGCCCGTCCTGCTGCCGCAGCGAGCTTCGCAGCCGTCCTCCCGTTACCGCCTGGGGTGGCTTTGCTTCTGAAAACCTTTTCAGCCCCGGGCTGCCTCTGGTCTGGTTAAGAATCACTCTGCAGGAGCAGGGAAAGCAGAGACGAAAGCCAGGTCTGAAGCAGTCAGGTGGTTGGTAACCTGTTCAGAAGCATTTTCTAGCTTGGAATAGCTTTTTGCTCACCTTATTTATCGTCCTGTGGCTCCTCTGTCCCCTCAAACCATCCCGAGATGTATTTTTTACCCTAACTGGCATTCATCATTCTCTGTAACCTTTCATACCTTCATCTTTGTGATTTATCACCTGTATTTTTATTTTTTTGTGGCTTTTCAGCTTCTCCAGAGGGATTGAGCATCCCTGCGTCGCTGATGATTCATGTCCACTGTCCCCTTTGGTTTATTAGCCTTAATCAGCTCCCGAGTTCGCCAGGATTTTGCGTGTTAATCACGTGCAATTAGCAGCTCTGGAAGGCACCGGGGATCATAATTTAAAGCAACAGACACGGTCGAAATGCTGTTTGTGTGCAGGGCTGCCTTCCGCAGCGGCGCAGTGGGTGGCAATTTGCCACGCGTGTGTATTTTTAGGCTAACAGCTGCTTTCCCAGCGCCTCCAGGGGCGAGGCAGCGCTGCTCTGCTGGGCTGCGTGGAGCTGCGTGGTGCCGTGGCAAGGGGACTGCAGGAGCTTGCAGAACCAGGGGGCTGCTGCCTTGCCAAAAACAGGTTGGTGGTGGCCTTCCTCCGTGTGAGGCGGTGCCCCGTGGAGATTTATCAAGGGGAAGCTCTTGGCTTGCGAGTGGGCTGTGTATGAAGGTCCCAGCTTCCTCCGAAGCACCGTTTGCCTTCTCAGCCTCTGCTGTCAGCAGGGAGATGTTTGTTACGTGAGACAGGGATTTTCACGTCCCCACCCACCGAGTTAATGTCTCTGCACGTGGCCCAAATGTTTCTGGTTTCTTTCAGTGAGTTAATCCAGCTTTGATCCAGCCAGCAGGAATGTGGAAAAAAGCCTGTGGGCGCTTCTGGAAGTAAAAATTGATAACTCGCACTTCAGAGGAAAGGGTGCTCTTGGTGGGCAGTGGAAATGATGTCTCCTCGAGCCGTGCTGCTGCAGAAATGCTTGCAACAGCTGCCTGGGTGGCTGCTTACGGTTCGCTGGGTTGTAATGAGCAGCTTCGACCAATTTACACCTGCCTTGATACTAAAAGGGTTCTTCCCTCTCCCCTGTGGGTTGTACCTGTCCCGTGCTGCCCTACCTTCAGCTGCACAATAGCGTGACGCACCTGTAGTTCAGCCCAGTGGAGGAAAACAAGGGTATTGCTCAGATCGGGCGCTGTCTTCACATGTGGGTGCTCATCTAGCTCGTGTCCCTCGTGGCCTTTCATCTGTAGCAAAGCCAGGCTGCCTCGTCCTCAGATGGAACAGCAGCCATGCAGTTTTCTGGTCTTGTTCTTCGAGATCAAGGGCTCAACTGAACATCCTATGGCAGAGCTTCAGTATTGCTGAGTATTTCAGTAATTATTGCTGAGAATTTCAGTATTACTCATTTACTACTACATCATTGCTGAATTTATTACTTACCCAGGTATTTATCGAGCACGTGGTTCTCTTCTCAGCCGTGGCACTGTTGGGGTTGCTTCCAGTACTGCTTCGGTTTTTGCTATGGCCTGCCGGTTTTATTTGGATTTACTTTGTGGCGATTAATTGATGTTAATTATGTTCAGTTTATATGAGAATTTATGTTAAATTAGAAATTAGCATCAGTTCATCACCTTTATTGATTTTAATTAATGTAAATATGCCTGTTTTCTCTGGTTAATTGTATGCCTAATTTCGAAATTGGGCAGAATGGATCACACCTAAAATTAACAAAGAGGGAGCTTGAAACTGTGCCTAATATCTTAATGTGTTAGCATTTAAAAATGTGATAGTAATAGTTCTGTGCCCTTCATGATAAGCAGCATCTGCCTGCAAAGCCTGTTTTCCAGTCCATGCTGCTGATCGTTGCAGGAGATTTTACCTTCCTTTGCTCCAGAGCGGCTTTATCCCTATAAACGCTTCGTTCCCCTGGCAGTGAAAGCAAATAAACTGAGCTCTTCCTGTAAAGCAACGTGAGTAGGTGGTGTTCGCTGGAAGTTATGCATCATGCTTGGAAAAAAACACTGAAAAACAGACAGAAGAAGAGCGTGCTTTTCTCTGAACCTGTAAATGTCTGAACATTGAAGGCAGCAGAGCAGTAGACATGAAGTTGAGGAATACTGCCTGGTGTCTGGGTATGGCAAAGCAATGTGCCATCTTTTAAGAAGGCAGTGGCAAGAAGTCATCTTAAGAAGGAGGTTTGCTCCTTCTACTCGTATCAGCCAATACATCTGAGGCCTTATGAACATCATGGGCTTCTGCTGGCTCTCTGCATCTTGGAGGGCAGATGGTTTTCATATAGACATTGGCTGGGAAAGCACGTGGCACGAAGTGTGGCTGTTTCTAGGCTGAAGGTACTCGGCTGACTGCAGCTGCAGTGACACTTTGCTGGGACGGTGGTGTCCACATCGGTGCAGCAGTGCGCCGGTGTGGGAGTGCTTTAACAATGAGAAAGGAGCTCCCAAAAAGCAACCAGGTCAGAGGATAGGAGCCAAAGAGGTGCTGACTTTAGGGGTCAGAGGCGTTGTGAACGCCTGTTACGGAGGTGGAAGGTATGTGGAGGCACAGGGCCTACCTGTTACTGTTCTGTATTGAAAGTGTGTGTGCACAGTCCGTATTGAAAGGCTTATCTCTTGTTGAATGCTTCTAAGTTAAGCATAACTGCTAATCTTAGATGTTTAGGGATAATTGCTTTGTAATCGTGAACCCACCTGAAGTTTCCCGACATTTACAGAGTATTACATGTCAGAAGTGGTTAAATGGGGATTAATATTTCCACTTTATGGTTATGTGGAGGAGAAGAGGAATCTGAACTGTGTGCTTTATTGTTTGCCAGTGGTCATAGAGGAAATATTTACCAAACCACTAAGAGAACCTGAAACTTCCTGGCTTCTCACTGTGTGCCAAATCCTTTCACTAAACTGTGCTCTGTTTTCATCTCTGTCCCTCAAAAACTGAAAACTGTCAGCTCATCTGGTAGATACAAGAGTAGCAGGTGTCCAGTGCAGTAAAAACGAATTGATAAAAGTAGTAGTAACACTTGGAGATAAGAACCTGAGCTTAAGCAGTTAAAACACAAAGAGGATGTAATGGTGATAATAAAGCTTGTTTTAAATAATCTTTCCGTAAAACAAAATTCCTTATGGTAATATTTTATAGTTAAGTATGTGGTTGTCCAAGGCTGAGATATGCTTGCTGATTTCGAAGGATAGAGTGGTGATGAAGTCTTCTGTTCCACCACGGAAGACCTAAGGAGTTCAGTTGCCTTAGAATTTCTCCTTGGATGTTTCCATGTTAGTATCTTGGTTTGCTAAAATGCAAGTTGAAAACCTCATTGGAAACTTACTTGCATTGTTTGGCACTTAAGTACCTTTAAAATATGCCCACGATAGATTTCTTGTTCATGTAAATCCTTTTTTATATTTTTCTGTCAAATAAGGTGATGAAAAGTGTTTTAAATAAAGCATCTATGTGTTTTACTTTGCCGTCAGGGTTGGTGATATCACTACCTTTTAGAATAGCTGTTAGGTTTGCATAGGGCAATGCAGGTAAGTACCAGTGTTTTCCTGAGCATTATTGCATAACACCCTTTACTCTGACACATGGTGTGGGAAGATCAAGCAGGAAAACACGAATACAAATGTTCTCACCATTTTTTTCCATTTTTTTTCCCTCTAGGATTACGATGGCTTTTTCGAATCAAAGGAGAGCAACACTGTCTTCTCCTTTCTTGGACTGAAACCAAATTTAGCATCAAAGGTCAGTGTCATATGGCAGACTTTTCGTGGGATTCTTGAAATATTCAGACTGAGCTGCCCTTGAACTGAATGAACTCCCTGTGACCAGATGCACCTCTGTGCACTATAGCTGTCCATACCAACATCATGCTAATGAGGTAACTGAAACAACTGCAGTGCAAAGCATTTTGTAAAGCAAAGTGACACTAAGCATGTACATGAGGTAAGCTGAGACTGCAGGTAAATAATGTTTAAAGAGTACATTTTGCTCCACATTGTCATAGTAAATTGAAAGCAACTGGCATACTTAACAGGACAGAGCTAGGGTCTTGATCACTGGAATATCCAGAGCTTATGTCACCAAAATATGATTGTGCTGAACCAGCCTGGCTTAGAACCAGCCTTAGTGGCCCAAGCAGGACAGCATTTCTTCATTATGAATTATTATTTTTTTTAAAATGCCAAAGTGATGGAGCAGCCAGGAGTTGTAGCAACTTTTTGGATAAGAATTAAATTTTAAAGAATGCATATATGCAAATCAGAAAAGAATTTGAAATCGAGCCAGTTAACATCTTTCTGCAAGGATAGTGAAATAGATGAGCTTTTATCGCCATATGGAAGCCTGAATGATAATGGACATTTGTTAAAGAGGCTGTATGGTGCCCCTTTGGGCAGTAGATCAGACACACAGGAGATTATTTCCTTCCCTTTGCTGCTGTAGGTATAGCTGTGCTGGGTAGCAGCGCTGTTTCAGGCCTAGATGGTCGTTCTTGGCTATCCAGAGAGTTACTCCTGCCAGCAAGTCATTTAGTTCTGGATCCCCTGGGGAAGAGGAGTAGGAAGGGAAGTCATCAGGGAACCCCAAAAACAGGTTGTTCTTGCAGTCTGCCTTGCTTTGGTGCTTGGACAATTAGTCCTAAGAAAAAGGTGCTGTTCTGCTGCAGTCAGAAGTAACAAAGTCTGTGCATCTGTGTTCCTGGGAAAGCACCTGCTGCAGTCCCGCAGGGTTGTCTGTACAAACTTGGCCACATCGCTGCGTCAGTCTGCTGCTCTTGCAGAGCGCCGTGTCCTTAGCTGCTGTGTGAATGTGTGAAAGTCACAGATGCAGAAGATGAAAATGCATTCATAGCGTTAATAATCTTTTGTTAATTACTCTTATTTTTCTTTTAAATAGGAGTCATAACCCTAGAAAACCTATCGGAACTATCACCAACCGCATCTTCTGGATGAATGACCCTGTCCTTCAGCACACGACAGCTTCACTTATGGATCACTGTGATAGAGCAAACGCATCCTTAGTAGTAGTCTGCTTGCCATGAGACGGTGCTCTCCAACAATTCGGGGTTAATAACACCTATATGGAGTAGGATTAAGTCTGGGCTACTGATCTTCCTTTTTAAAATACTCACTGTTGGTGTTTCACTTTTGTCTTTGGATTGCTTTTGCAGCTGGCACTGATATTCTAATAGACACACGTTTAAAGATAAGAAGTGGAAGTGGGGGCTGCTGTCATTCGTGGGTATACTCACATAGTTGGGTTCCTGGCCTTTTTTTGATTCTTCCAGCTACTGTTGTTGAAGTTAGCTCGTCACGACAGTAAAAGTGCTGGTGGTTATTGGAATGTTTGTGCCAGCTATCACTCAGAGGGCAAAAACTGTTATCTGAAGATCTCAGTCCAAGCCAGGAACTGCTGTATTTTTGCTACCCATTTATTTATTGTTATGTTTGTGCTAGATCGGGTTTATTGTAAGAAGCACGGGTTGCTGACCTTTTTCACGAAACCTTGATTTGCCTCATGGTGCACATTGCAACTGGCTGTTTAAAAACAGTTGTTATTGTGGAGGGGGTGCCAAAGTGAAATATTGTGACATGGTTCCTATTCCAAATGAGGGTGAAAGGCAGGTGAAAACACTTGGTGGGATTATACTTGGTAGGTCAGAAGAGGTCTTATAGCTAAAGATTACATTGGTGTTTCTCTACTGAGAAGGTCTTAACGCCCAAAATTGGAACTTTATAATTGGATTGTCTTAAGATGAAATTTTGCCAAAACTTGGAGTCAATTTTTAATAAAACACAGCTCCACCGTTAGCCACGAGAGAGTCAGGACAACCAATGACGTGGGAAAGCTTCTTTGCAATGCCCAGCCTCTGACTGTGGCTCGAAGGAAGCCCAGCTTCTTGTAAGAAGTGTCAGGAAGCAGCCCTGTCTGTGTAACAAGTCACATGTTCTATTAAAATCAGTAACCGTGGTGTCCTAGACAGGTTAGCAGGAAAGGACAGCTGGGGATCATCTGGTCCAGCCTTGTCAAAACCAGGGCTAACACCAACTCAGCTCAGGTCAGTTGTGAGGTTGTTTCGCAGTGTTAGAGGCATCCAGAGGTGGAGATCTTGTACCTTGTGCCGATGCTGCAGTGCTCCCCTAGTGCCAAGCACGCACTCCCAGGTTGTCATTTGTGGCCGTTGCTATTCCTGTATTTTCTGGCACTCATGGAAGGAGTTTGGCACCATCCTTTTCGTGCCCTCAAGATAGTTGTGGGGTATTATTAGGTCACCTCTTAGCCTTCTTGTGCCAGACTAACCAAGCACAGCTTCCCTACCCTCTGTTTGTAGGTTCTGCTTTAGGCACCTGGCTGCTCTGGTGTGGTGGAGGGCTACTCTATCCAGCTGCCTCACATCCCTCTACAACTGGAAAAAGGTCCCCAAAGTGGGCACAATATTTTGGATGTGGCCTCACCAGGGCTGAGCAGAGGGGGACAGGAACTGTGCTCAGCCTGCAGGCCTCACTTGTTTTGGAATAGCCCACTGCATTTGTCCCTCCTCGTCAGCAAGAGCATGGCTGGCTTGTGACCAGCCCGTCCTTCACCAAAAGCCCAGTCCCTCTCAGCAGGGCTGTCACTCTGTCAGTCACTTCCCAGCCTCTCCTGCTGCCTCACCGCCCCCAGGGACAGAGCGTGGCACTTGCCCTTTCCAAGCTTCGTGAGGTTTCTGTTGGCCCTGCCTTCGTGGCTGTTGAGATCCCCCGGACTGAAGCTTTGCCAGCTGTTACCAACCACGCTGCCAAGGTCAGTCCTGTTCGCAGATTGCTGAGGGTACACGCTAGGTCACCATCCAGAGATGCTGAACAACAGGTGAGCTGTTGCCTCTCAGATTTTGGACAAGAGGTGACTCAAGACTACAGAGGTATGACATGAGCACTGTTTGTGACTACGAGCTTCTGGGGTAAAGCACAGGTTACCTTCCTGTTGGTGTTGTCTCAGGTACAAGCTGCTTAGTTCCTTTTCCATTTAGTACAAAGGGAACACTCTATGAATTTTCCCTTTAGTATAAAGGCAAGAAAGCTTTATAAAAGGAGATGGTAAGTTTTAAAAGATGTCCATCCACCAATCAGTTTCCCTTCAGATCCTCTGGTGCCTCCTCAGCTCAGTTAAGGGAACTAGATGGAGCAAGAGCACACACAGATTTCGAGTCCATGGTTGCATTTCCTAGCCAAAATCTTCGTTAGAGCACCTTCTCTAGAGGACTCCTTAATGGGAGTTGATAGCGTGCATATATACGTGTGTATGTCTGTATATATGAGTATGTGAATATGCATTTTTAGGAAGTTTGTTGTATGTAGTAAGTTATTGTGATGTTCTTGTCACCGTTCCCACGTTCTGGTGAGACTTGAACCTCGCTCTGAGAAGGGAATGTGACGTGAGGTGGAGCTGTACATTAACAGGTTATATAGAATATTCCTTAAAAAAAAAGAAAAAAAAAAAAGTTTAAAATATTTAACTTTGAAAAAGAATACAGATACAAATTTATGTAATGACACAGTTAATTACAGAGAAGCCATCCTGGATTTATCACGTACTTGATAACGTTGTAAACTTAGAAAACTGCCCGAAGTCCCAGCTGCGAAAAGCTCACAGGAGTGGTAGGTGTATCCGCTGCAGTGATCCCGCGTGGATCCCAGGCTTACTCGTGGGGAAGGCAAAATCACGCTGAGTTCTCCGGGGATGAAATGAGTTTCACAAAACCCTTGAATGTTGCTAGTTGTGGAACTGAAGCCTCCAGTTCAGTGCAGAGCAAGTTCTGCCGCGGCTGTTGGGCAGCGGTGGCGTGGCTCAGAGCACGCCTGTGGGTGACGCTGGCCGTGTGCAGGGCAGCACGAGCCCCAGACACGTCCTGCTGGCTCGCGGGGATCGGCAGTGTTTGCTTTCAAATTGTACATGGCCAGCTCGTAAAAAGAGAGTCTGTGTGTTGCTTGAGTGTGAATTTTGCCTGTTGTGCAACAGCCTTATTTTTGTAACGAAAGCAAGCAGAGTTCTAGTTTGTTACACGAGGTGATCTGGAATTTTTTAACCAGTTTTGTAATAATGAAATGTTCGGGTAACAGAAAAGTTCCGTGGAGAACCAAATGCTCCCAGTTTTTAGTTAAGATTTGTACGTACCCCGCTTTTTAAAAGGGAGAGGGCGGCGTGAATTAAATTTTAATCTTTGTACCGAGCTAAAGTTGCTGCGTGTGCCCACACACTGACTGTACCAGGGGCTGTGACAGAGGTGTTCTCGCTGGTGCCACACGGCTGGACAGTGCCTTGCCAGGAGGAGGACTGTTGGCGCAGGATCTTCTCAGACGTGCTCGACTTTGAACTCAGAGAGAGCAAGTTTCTATTATTGCTATTTTTTTAAAAACGCAGTAAAGTGATGTTGGTGAGTCAAAAGACACGTGCTTTGTAGGGTTCAAACAGTCCTTGCTGAGTCTCGTCAACTCTTGAATTTCCTTAGTATGGCTTTCTCTCTTATTGTTTTATTGACTGTTTAGAATCAAACCTCCCAAGGAAGTGGACATGGAGTAAAAAAAAGCCCCTAAATCCATCTTTATGCTTCAAAATAACCATCTTATCCAGGTGTTGAGCGGCCCAAGTGCTTCACTAAGATGAGTAAGAGTTGCCAAGCTCTTATTAGAGGATTTCTTGGTCCTCCCTCCCTGCCCCTGCCCCTGCCCCCAGCCAGGCCATTTATTCAGGGAGTCCAGTTATTTTGGGACTGCCATGCTTCCAAAAGTAAGAGCTCGAGATCTGAGGCACGAGAGCTGCTCCACAGCAGGGTAAGAGTGGGGTCTTCACCAGCTGGTGCCAAATCCCCTCAGTCTTGGGGGACCTGTCCGCCGGTTTCACTGGGTCTGCTTGTGCGTGCTGTGAGGAGGAGGCAGCCCCGGGTGCCCACCCTGCACCCCAAACGTCTCGCTGGCAGCACCCTCAGCAGCCCTTCTCGCAGCGGCAGATCCAGCTCACTCCCTTCTTCCTGTCCTTTGCCTCTTCCTAATGTGCTTCGTCCCGTCCTGCCGAGACCTGCGCGCAAAGCTTCAGCTCCCGACGTCCCCGTGATGCTGCGGGTGCGGGCCCGGTGCTCCAGGAGCGCGCAGCATCCCAGGCTGTGCACGCGTGGGGTCTGACAGTCTGTGTTACAGCCGCGTTCATCGAATAAAAACATGTTCTGAAAAGATGCTGGGGCGGTGGTGTTTGTGCTGTGGGATGCCGTGACAAAACGCAGGGCTTTCTCCTTGCTGCAGCTCCCTCTGGTGACGGCTTCCTCGGCAGGGTGCTGGGCAGCCTCGGTCCCCGTGTTTTCTGCTGGACACCTGCGGGTCTAGGTCCTCCCCCAGGGAAACGGCAGGAAGGGAGAAGAAGGAAAAAGGTGACTGCTTGTCTCCTGTTCGTACGCTTGGGTGAGTTGATAAATGCTGCGGAAATAAAGGATGGATCCTGTGGGGTGGCTTGGGCAGCGTCATCCAGTAAATAAATTTGGCCAAGATGGTCCAGACGGGGTTTGCTGGAGATGGAAGTTCTGTTCGGGTCCATCCTGCTCCTCCAGCAGCTGCCGGCCATCGCCTCCTCTTCCCTTAGCTGCGTCCTTACACCCAGCTGCATCCTTACACCCTTCTGCTGGGAGAAGGGCAATTGGGGCTGATGGCTTTTGTGTGAAGAGGCAGAGCCGGGTGATGCACCGACCATCTTTTCAGCTGTGAGGACTAATAGTGCTCAATTACATTTTAAGCCTGGCACGAGCAGCATGCTAATGTGCCCACATACACATTTTTCATCCTTTAATTATAAACTCCCTAATGAAAGCTCTACCTGGAGAGGCGGCCAGCTCTTTCTACCTCGGCTGCTTCTGCCTCCCAGCTCTCCCCCCTGCGGGAGGGGATGCCCAGGCTGGCACAGCCCAAGACACAAAGGTCCGAGTGTCCTGCAGCCTGGCATCGATGCCAGAAGACACAGGAGCACTGCCCGAACTCATCGGTGGCCCCATGCACATGGGCATCGACCGGGAGCGGAGGAGGCTGAGCGGTGCCGGGGTGTTTGGAGATGGGCAGGAGGGCTGCGGGCACCAGCGGTGTCTGGGGGAAAGCGTCGGGATGAGGATTTCTCCTTCTTACAGTGGCAGCACCATGAAGCAACTCCGGAGTGAGCGCTTTAATTGCTTCAGCTAGCAGAATTTGGAGAAAACAAAAACAGAGACGATGTTGATATTTGCTTTCGGCATCTTGGCAGCAGCCTTGTCATTTAACAGTTCCTCGTTTTAGCTCTGACTGAGCTAATGCTTCCATTTAGCATATTTCCTGGGCATATTGTGTGGGCAGATGAAAGGACGGCACTCGCTAAATACATGAATTAAACATTCTCTTGACACACTTTAACCTTTGATTAATTCAAGGTGTCAGAAAAATCGATAGACGGGGATGCGCTCCTTGAACTCACACCAGCTGCAGGAGTAAAATAAAGCTCTTGGAAGGACCTTACGGAGCCAGCAATCTTTTTAAAAGTTACTTCTCTTTCCTCAAGCACGTACAAAATCTGTCTCCTTTCCTTCAGCAGCCAAACCCCGTCTGCTCTTGCTGCACGGGGCTCAGGCTCTCCCCCTCCCCACTCCCTTGCCAGCTCCCACCGCTGCCTCTCCCCGCTGCGGTCCTGTCTTCCCGCGTGTCAGGCCAAAATCACTGTGCTAGCTGCAAAACTGCTCTGGCTGTGCTTGCTCTGACCTCCCCTGTCACGGCTGAATCCCCTCAGTGCACTTCCAGCACATTTATCAGTGGGTTTTCCAGCCTCTCCTTGCTTCACGCTTGGTCATGTCTTCAGATAGGGCCCCTGTGCTGTGCTCTGTGTTTGCCTCCCTTCACCTGGCGTCACCAGCTGAGAGGTAACGAAGATGGGTGAGCAGCATGGAGATGTTTGGTGGGTGGAAATGTAAGGAATGTGTTGATTATCTTCTTCCTGGGATAATCCATTGCCCTTTCAAAGCACCACCCATGAGAAAGCCTCTCACCAAGCGTTAGCAATGCTGGAGCAGAGGCATCTGGAGCGGGGCGCTGCAGAAAGCACCTCCGAGTAGGAGCGAGCTTTGGGAAAGCAGCTCCTTGTGAGCTTGAATGACCCGATCCTACCAGCACACGGCAAAAAGCTGGTCACGAACGAGTGGTCAACCAAAGGGAAATCAGCAACCAGCCGTCCCAAATAATGGATTCGGAGATCTGCGCCTCAGCTTGGTTTTAAGGACCATCCGCTTCCATGCAGCTACAGAGGGGGAGTTCCACCACCAAGGCGGTCCAGGTAAGCAGCTTGGCACCACGAGCTGAGCGCGCTGCCAGCAGGTGACAGTTAAGAGAATGAAGCCCCCTCTAATGGAAGGCAAATCAGCTTCTTAAATCAAAGAAAATAAGTAGGGCGGCTCCTGGGAAATTAATTTTAATTCTAGAGACATTTTCACAGTGGGTTCCTCTTCCTGGCACAGCTGAGATGAAGATGGGGGTTATGACAGACAGGCTACCTCTCCGTGCCTTTACGCCTGCACCAAGCTTGTGCAGGATAAGGAAACAACCGAAGAGGCTGAAGCAGCACTTTGTGCAATTTCCAGAAGGATTTGGGGGCTCGTTTTCAGCTGTTGGCAGCTCTTCGGGCTGGGAGGGTGGCTTTGCCCCGGGACACGCACCAAGCCCAGGAGCTGCTCCTCGTTCAGGGTGTGTGAACAGGAGCGCAGCAGCTCATCACCCCCCTCGGGTCACGCCAGACCGGCACCTAACGGGGCGATTTGTTGGGATCAGTGGATTATCCCACGCCTTTGCGGGCCAGCACCCGTGACAAGGGTGTCCTCATAAGGAGAGCACGAGCAGAATAGTAAAAGGATGAGTAACCCGTTTCGCACAGAGCTAATAAAATTTTTTAGAGGGATTTAATTAGCATTTAATTAGCGTCTCCCATGCCTTCAGTTGCTTTCTCATAAGGCTTTGAGGTTGCAGAATTCTTCCCGTTGTGCCCTGGGACAAAATCTCCAAATCTGACATGGCTTTACTTCATGAAACATCCACTGAGTGCTATCCTTAGATCGAGGGATATTTTGGAAGTGGATGGAAAGAGGAAGGTTGCTTCAGCCCTGCTTCCTACTCCCCTAGACACGGGGCTGCTTCACGAGCCCTGCCGAGGGGGGCGTGGGGACAAGGCAGAAACGCCACCACCTTGCGGGGACAATGCTCACCGGGACAGGAGCCACTTCTCCAGAGAGCCCCCAGGGAAGGGTGAGCCACCGTTTTGGGGCTGTTTTGCACCGTCAGATCGATCAGGCCTGGCGGACAGGAGGCTGCATGCTTAGGAGGAGGTTGAGCAACGCGAGTCCGGGAAGCTGAGCTCCGTGCCTCGCAAGGACGCCCTGTTGCTTAAGCGGGTTGCTAAAGGAAATCAATTTTAAAAGCAGATGGTTTAATTAGAACGGCAGGCTCCCTCCTTGCAATGCTCTGTCTCTGGATATTTTTACTGTTTTATTAACAAGTCTCTCGTACTTATTTCTCTCCCATTTCTTGACAGATGCTTTCATCAGGGTTATATAAAGCCTTACCCTCATCCCTGCTTTGCCTAGAAATAGATTAAAGAAAGGCTAAAATGCAGATTCGCAGTGATATTCAGAGCAAAATATTTACCACACTTTTTTTTTTTTTTTTTTTTTAAATAATAAATGCAGTTTTTCGGAAGTTTTACAGAAGACAATACTTCACAGAGGTGTCTGCCTACCTAGGAGAGGTTTCCCCAGGGAAGCAGCTATTGCACTTCGCCTGACAGCAGGAAGAGCAGGCACGAGCTGCCTCTCCTTGCACAGGCACACAGAAATGGGAAAAACCCCTCGGAGAATTTCAGGGTGGCTGTTGTCAGACACCAGATTAGGCTGAGATTTAGAAAGGTGCCCGTTAAAAGGTGTTGCCTCTGTTAGATGGGTTTCTGAGCAGTCAGGCCGAAATTATACAGGGTGACACGAGTTCACCAGAATGTGAAGGTGAAGTTAGCCCTCTGTACTGCGGGACTCAAAGAAGAACTCACAGACACCATAAGCTTGCGGGCAGTGGTATCCTCACACACTTGCTTGGCCGGACAAAGTGACCAACTAATGGACATATTTGAAAAACAATCATGTGCTTTCTTACAAGCCAAGCCACCTAAAATACAAGTTCTTTTAAAGCAAACCATAGCCACAGCACCATTTTCAGTTATTTAAATATCTAAATATTAGTTACATCCCTTCAAAATTAGCAGTGTCAAAGAGATCATAGCAAATCTGTAAACACCTTCTCAACCCCACTACCTCATTAGTTGGCTTTCTCACTGAATAAATACACCACCACTTTATTAATGTTAGTTACAATCCAGCTACTGAATGCATCCTTTGGCTTTATTGTTTCTGGTTTTTGTTTTTAATTAAAGATGTTTTGTTTTTAATTAAAACAAAACAAACAACAACAACAACAACAAAAACACAACACTGATAAACAGACAGGAATGCAATTTAGCTCCACATTAAGATACCCAACTGCATGTTCTTACATGTGAGCAAGGTACCCAAGCTCCATCACAGCCAGCAGAGTCCTAGGGAAGGCTCAGTTCAGCTGCCTGTATCTAATTACCTAAACCTGGATCCAAATCCTATCTTCTATGGGAAAGACAGCTAATTACTGTACATTATCCCATGACCATCTCTGATGTACCAGCTATCACAGTTCCCAGACCTCCAGGGATGCATTTTCTTTCTGCTTGTCCTCCTGTAGTTGACTCCAGTTTTAATACAGTCACTGTGAAGGGGATTATAGTCACTGTCTTGGAGGACTGAGGGAAAAAAAAAAGAAAAAAAAAAAAAAAAAAAAAGAAGCCTGCTTTAGGTCATTTAGCAGTGGATATATTTTAGAGAAAAGAACTTATTCCAGCATAAAATAAAAGGCCAAAGCCTAATTTTGTCTTACGGGAACTCTGAAAGTCCGAGGTATGCTCAAGAATATTCTCCCCAAACCTGTAGGTTTACATTATATTAATCAAACTAAAATTGATCAATAAAAATAAATAAGATCAATAATAATAATAATAATAATAATAATAATAAAGAAAATATTTAACTTTATACTTATTTTGATTGATGTAACTATATCTCAAAGGTAATTCATAAATAGGCCCCATACATCATTATCTACTTCAAATAAACATCTGTAGAAAACATAGGTGGCCTAAGGAAGGGTATTGGGCAGCAAAATCCACAGCTGCCAGATATAGAAATATTTCCCCATAACGCAGGGAATGACTCTGACTTTCACCATCTTTACAGCAGAACAAACAGTGCATGAGCACGAGCAAAACAGGAGCTGTGGCATCAGTGGTGAGCAGCACAGTGC
The DNA here is from genome assembly GCF_964035555.1 of Netta rufina. Lineage (NCBI taxonomy): Eukaryota > Metazoa > Chordata > Aves > Anseriformes > Anatidae > Netta > Netta rufina. The sequence continues at coordinate 86,729,672 of NC_140125.1, read as the reverse complement.
CCAGCTTTTGAGTCCTAATACAGCACCAAAAAAATGCATAATGAACACATCCCTCTGCACAGGGCTGAATTTCTATTTGACTGAACATCTACTTGGTTCTGACAAAGTACTAAGGTGGTTGTGCCTGAATTCACCTACCAGGAGCAGAGCATCCTTGAAATGTTCTTGAGGGAAAGACAAGAGAGCCGGGGAACAGGCGGATGTCAGCATTCCTTGAGAAGTGGCTTTTAACGAAGAGCATTTAATGAACAGCAAGCAGTGTATGTTACAGACTCTGTGTGGTTTAACTAAAAGAGGCCATAACCCTCTGGAGTTTACAAGTGCTTTGTATGAACTGCAACAATTTGGCTGACATCTGCCTTTACAGCAGAGTTCCCATAGCATCCAGCTATTCCAGTTTATTCATAATTAAATGACATCAGAGACATCTGCTTTAAAAGTGGAAGCAAACCTTCCAGAGCGGTTACAGCTGCATGGTCTTTATTTTATTTTCAAAGCAGTGGGACCATCTTCTTTTCAAATGACCTTTAATTAATCTCCTTTTTCTAACTATCTCTACAAATACTGCCATTGTCCATGTCTTGTTACCACAGTGAATTACTGAACTAGAAACAATACAGAATGACCTTCTTTTTGAGATGAGATTACTGGGGATGGAGCTGCTTCTTCATCAGGACCGGCAGCAGGAAGGAAAGAACAGGAGAGGCAAGCAGAAATAACATCAATACTGGCAATGATAACCTTTAAAAATCTTTCCTATGTGGAAATGGAGATCAGGCAAGAAAATAATGAAGTCTTTATTGATACCAGATCATAAATAAATAAATGGATAAAAAATCTTACATTACTCATCGAAACTGTACTATTGAGCTGCCATTTCACCTGGTTTTACTGTTGGGAAGGAAGATCAAGTAAAAGGATCAAGTGACTCTTTTCCCACCGGCCAACTCCCTTTGTAAAATGTTTTATAAATGATGATGCATGGAAATAAAGTTTCTCCCCAGGCACAAGACCTGTCAAACATAATTTTGCCTGCCTGCATTCGGGAAATGAAACATCACTGGTTTTGTTGGTGGTGGTGGCGGTTTTGTTTTTCTCAATACACTTTTATTGCAAAAGTAGACCAGGTTTCTTCTACATTTTCCTCTGCTCTTCCATTGACTATCCTGGCAATAACATTTCAGCTTCATGTAACTGCTTGTCTCAAAGTCGCAGTCAGTGGCATCACCCCTCTAAGAAGGCCACTGTTCATCTGCAGGGATGAGAGAGGGCACCCAAAGCTTGTACTCCTACTGGAATTGCTAAAATAAATTATTTACACCCTTTGAGGAAAATAACTGCACATAGCAAGTACTTTTCTCTGAGCCTTACAAAGCAAAATTGCATTGCCCCCATCAGATGGCAAGAAATGTGCCAAAATGTTTTGTCTTTTATTATTCCCTTTAGCCAAACCCAGACTTGGCCAGTTCTCCTCAGAGATGTACCCTCCACAAAATGTGTTTCTTCCTGAAATGAAGCAGCAGTGCTCACATCCATGCAACAGAAAACCTCCAAGCAGATTAAAACCCTCCAGTAGCCTTACCTCCAGGCAGAACTAGGGTCCAGAGGCCCTAGTAGTAGAAGTTTTTTGAGTAGTTTCCATCAACAGGAGGCTACATCTGCTCCATTGCCCTACCTGTGCTGCAGTGCCCATGCCAATGTTCATGGATGGGGACCATGTCAAGACGGTGCATCTGCAAGGAGTGGGATGGTGTCCCAAGGACATATCCATGGCAGTGGTTTGTGATGAAGCAGCTATGGGAGAGAAGGATGCACTGTGAGCATGAGAAGAGTGAGAAAAATACGTAGCAGGGTGATCTTTGTCACACAGCTGGTTTGTGTATGAGAAAAGATGGTGCTTGAACTTGACTGGAGCCAACCAGAGGCACCAAGGCTAAAGTACAGTGCCGTGTCTCAGAAAGCATGTAAGGTAATCAGTGTGAAATCAGCTAAGTCAAGGGGAATTTGGAATTTCTTTTTGGTGAGCAGAACCTTGCAAGAGCACCTGTGCCTAGGAAACCAGACCATTAGTGCCATGTAAAGTTGAGATTGCATAGATAATAGCATCAGAAATACTGAACTTGGAAATGGATACAGTGAAATAAGGTAACTGTGTTGATATATGGGGAGGAGACTGGGTGGAGAAAGGAAAGTAAAGGTGAAAAAGAGACAAGGAAGGAAAAGAAAATGGAGAAAAAGGTATGAAATAACCATTGAACAACAAATAGTGGGACATTTCATGATAGGATCGTGGACACCTACAGGTAGCACTGAAGCTCATGAGCATATCCCAATCCTTTTATCCCAAGACACTGGAGGAAACACCTTGGAAAACATGCTGGACTCTCTATCAGGTCTATGTCCAAAAGACTTGTGTGGGAGGGTAGAGAGGTGGGACTGAACGGCAGAGCCCATGGCATGGGAGGGTACAGGGAGGGGTGGCAGAGCTGGGTCCAGTGGTGGTTGTGTTTAGAGAACAAACATGAAAGATGATAAACTCTAACTTGGAAATCATACATAAAAGTGTGAAGAAGATAGAACTGCAAATTGGTGAAAGTGCTATGCTCTTATTTAATTAGTTTATTGGTTAGGTAATTGGTTTATTAGTATGGTGATGGTTAACCAAGCCAGTGACCTGGGGAAAGCTGGCCCTTGAGGCAACGGTAGGCCACCCAGCCCAATGTTAAATCATCGCCACAAAAACCAAAAAGATCAGCAGTAAAGCCATGCTATTTAGTTCTTTATTTCAGGGCAGGAGCCATTTGGCATCAGCAGGATGGTGGCAGGCAGTTTCTATTAGACAAGGCTGGGACACAGAGTAGAAAGAAAACTGACACATGGAGACCAGGGCTGCTGAGGGGAAAATGAGAGTCTCAAATGTTTGGGCAAGCTGGAATGGAAATGACCACGCTGTTATCTGCCAGACAGCTACAATTTACCATTAGAGCTTTCAGTCTTGTAAACAGATAAATTAAACTGCAGCCAGTCACTGGAAAATCACAGTGCTACCACCCACTCTAAAAAGTAAATATCCTAAAAAAGTGTAGTATCACCTATTCTAATAAATAAATAAATATATATATAAAAAAAAATTAAAAAAAATATATTACATGGGGTTCTGGATGTGGTTGTTGCTGAAAAGCCATCTTTCATTCAACAGGCATTTCTTAATGCGTGTTCAGTTAAGGTGAAATACTTGTTGAGAGGTATGTAGTTAACTTGGATTTTCCTCTTTACGATGAATGGTGATGAAACACAGATGCTTTTAGAAACTCGCAGAGTAGTGTTCATCATTTATGAGCTGGCTGGTACACTAATAACACTGCATGTTTTCCCATTTACTGTCTGCTCTGGCAGATAGTGTTTCGTCGCTCCACACCATCATATCAGCAATGCAAACGTCTCTGCAGTCTTGTACATCAACCCCAAAATACTGCAAGGCTCTCATTGGGTTAAGCAATCAGAAAGTCTCCAAGCACGCCTGTAATCTGCTTACTGGTTAAGCTGGTCTGGAAACAGGCAGATGAGTTCTTTCTGACCTTGCCACGGAGGTCATTTCAGTCCACACAACTTTCGGAGGGTCTCACGCCATGCAAAGAAGGCATGAAGGCCCTGCCCAGAGCTGCTACTGGTGCATTAGCCAGAGACGGGCGATCTTTTGCCTGTGTAAGAGTTGAGAGGAAATCTGAGTAGATGATAGTAATCTGCTGTTAACTTGAAGAGGCTGACAAAATCAACTAAAGGCAAATCATTGTTTCAGGATAAAGGTGCATTTTCTAGTACTACTAATAACACTGAATTCAGACAAAGAGCAGGGGTTTATTTTCCATGGTTCTCATTTAATCATAGACTCATGGAATATCACGAGTTGGAAAGGACCCATAAGAATCATGGAGTCCAACTCCTGGAACTACACAGGTCTATCCAAAAATTCAGACCATGTGACTAAGAGCACAGTCCAAACGCTTCTTAAACTCCAACAGGCTTGGTGCCGTGGCTACGTCCCTGGGGAGCCTCTTCCAGTATGCAACCACCCTTCTCAGGGATTGAGGTGAGGTTGAATGACCTGTAGTTCCCTGGACCCTCTTTCTTGCCCTTTTTAAAGATAGGAGTGATATTTGTTTTCTCCCAGTCCTCAGGAAACTCTCCGATTGCCATAACCTTCCAAAGATAATCACGAGTGGCATTGCCATGACATTGGCCAATGTCCTCAACACTGGTGGGTACATCTCATCAGGTCCCACAGAGCTGTGTATGCCCTGTCTGTTGAAATGTTCTGTAGCCTGGTTCTCCTCCACAGAGGTCTGCTCCAGACTTTCCCTCTGGTCTCAAGGACATGGGACTGCTAAAGGCTGGTTTTACCTGTAAAGACCAAGGAAAGAAGGCATTGACCTCAGCTTTTTCCATGCCGTTTGTCACCAACTCTCTTGTCCCACTCATCGGAAGACCTGCATTTACAGTAGTATTGCTTTTGCTGTTGATACACTTTAAAAAAAGCCATTTATGGCTTTTGTTGTGTCCCTCACCAGATTCAGATCTGGAGGGGTTCAGCTGACCAGTTCTCTTTCCATCTGGATTGTAGATCCCTCCCACAGAGACCACCTGCGTTTAATATTATCAAAATCTTTTACTTGTTTTCAGTAATTCTGTATCATTTTCTATAATCATTTTTCTGTTACTGACATCCTCCACATTACATTTTGTCGGCACCGTACTGTGGGCAGATACTTGTACGTGACTGAGAAGATTCCTCACTCATTTAGGAGATAAGCAAGAATAAGCAAGCTGTTGCAAGTTAAAAGGCTCCAAGTTCATGTTATCATCATTTATGCCTAACACATTTTTTTTTCCCTAGGGGAAAAGAAAGGGAAAATGAGAAAAGTTGGAATTTCTTCCTGCATGTGTACCTTCATTTTTTGTGAAGTTGCTCAAAATGGATTGGAAGTACTCAGCAGAAATATTTGCCTACTTGAACTCTTTTATTTATTTATTTATTTATATATGTTCATGGATTTGAGTGCCGTTTTGCTTTGTTTTGTTTTGTTGCTTTTTGTTTATTTTATTTTATTATCCCTGGGGAAATATAAATACATTCTTGCAGTTACCTTTGTTATCCATTTTCTATGTGGACACACAGTATTACAGAGGCATGAACTTCACACTTGAGGGAGATCAGTAGAATAAAACCCTCAGATATGTTTGTGTCCCTGTGTTGCCCTGACCGTATGATGATGACCTTCACATTGCTGCTGCTCTTGAAGGGACTTTTAGAGTTTTTTTGCTGTCTCACAGAGTTTTGTACAAGACGCATTTCTTTTTGCTGTGATGCTAGCTTGAGAAATTCCCACCTGAATGCCTTTGCCTGAGGCCATTTGCTCACCTTCTTGGTTTATTCATCCAGCCCCCAGGCACTGCAGTTTGTTGCCACTTCAGCAGTGCTGCTATAAGGCTTATTTATAGCTCTCCCTCATCTCACATTTACAGTTTGGACCTCAGTGAATAATGGAAGAACTGGGGACAGAACATGAATTGGAAAAAGGGAATGTTGGCACAGACAAGTGGTTTCAGGCTCGAGCAAGAAGGACTTAATCCAGCTTTGCATAAAGGCAGTCTATTATGCAATTATGACTTTGGAGGTCAGCTACTTCTTCAGAGGGTGATGAAGTAGCCACAAAACTTATATTTTGAAGGATTGTTGTTAAGTCTTTACCCTACCAAATCTTTCAGTTTATCTTAAGAAAAAAAAATAATGCTCCTATGAAATGAAATCATACTCTATTTCTCATCATATTTCTCATACAGAAATAAGAAATCAGCATGCGTGGGAAGTGGAGAACAAGGATAGAGTCCCATATGTTGGGACCCAGGAATGCCTGAATTTCTGTTTGTTTTTAAGCTGGATTTGGTAAAGATTTGAGCAAGATTTATTCACTGTTTTTCAAGAATTACACTCCATTCCCAATTTAAAAACATTCCTGTGTCTTATCCGTTCAGCTTTGGAAATAGATTGAATTATTTATGCCAGTAGCAAACTTCATCCATTCCCTCTCTGCTGACTTGCCCAGACATTGACACAGAGCACAGCTCCTTACAGGTCTCCCCAGGGAAAAACTACACATGCATCCATCAGAGAGGTTCAATACATCTCAGCATGCGTGAACAGCCATCTGCTATGATTTCTGATGTTTAAACAGACCTCTGTCCATTCCAACATTGCGTTCCTTTCTTTGGGCTCTATTCTTTCAATAGCTTCTCAAGAAAAACACAGAAAGCTTTTGAGAAGCAAAGTAGAGAAGACTGCCTTGCTGCCTTTTGAGACACTCCCTTTTTAAAATCACCTACCAGGTTTTCTCCTAATGAATCCTCACTTCTCTGAAAATACAGATTTTTATTTTTCTCCTCAAGCTTGTGGTATTCTGGCTTGATGGGACAGCTTGGCCTTGGCTTGGTTGCCCACACAGAGGTGTCTGGTGTGATAGGATGCCCCAGGCACCCACCTGCCTATGTCCTGGGCCACTGCCAACAGCACCCCACAGCATCTCAGCGAGCCTACAACATCTTAAGTGACACAAGGCACTACCATGTGGGCAAACAAATCATGCCATCACTGTTCTTTGGGCACTGAGAGATGGCACATAGTCCTTTGGTACTTCTCTGGTGAGAGGCCTGCGATGGACCAAACACCACAAATGCGTACTCCAAGCAATCCCCAGAAGGTCCTCATTAAGACTTCTCACAGATTTTCTTTTCCCCAGCATGATGGGAATCTCTGATTTCACCAGCTGTATACTGACCCGGAGTTAGTTTAAGATTCACACTTGAACAGAAACATATGGATTAGTTCTTTTTAGTCATTTATTTTTATCTCTAGAGGTGCCAGTATTCTGATGTGCTGGTTTCTAAGTCCTGATGCGATAAATATGCCTTAGCTTGCAGACAGCCCACAGTTTTGGCTTGTTTAGTAATGTTCTTCCTAAATATCCACTGAGAAGAAAGAATTGTCTGTCTATGAGTCTAGTTCATTTGAATTTTGCTAACAGCTTCATTTCAATATTTTTTTTCTGCTCCAAAAATCTCCAAAAATCTGCAAATAGGTGTTTATTTTTTTTTTTTATATAATTTCTCCAATAATGTTTGTATTTTCACTTCTTTTCTAGACTTCATGAGACTATTTATCAAGTTTATATTTCCAGCTTGATTTCACTAATCTTTGCCCATGTAAACCTCATAAAGTTAAACAAGGCCAAGTGCAAATTGCTGAACCTCAGTCAGGGCAATCCAAAATGTCAGTACAGTCTGAGGGATGAATACATGGAGAACAGCCATGTGGAGAAGTACTTGGGGATATTGGTAGATGAAAAATTGGACATGAACTGGCAATGTGCTCTTGCAGCCCAGAAGGCCAACCTTACCCTGGGCTGCATCAAAAGAAGTGTGGCCAGCAGGGCAAGGGAGGTGTTTGTCCACCTCTGCTCTGCTCTTGTGAGACTCCACCTGGAGTGCTGCATTCAGCTCTGGGGCCCCCAGCACAAGAAGAACATGGGCCTGTTAAAAGATGACCAGCAGGCTGGAGCATCTCTCCTGCAAAGAGAGGCTGAGGGGGTTGGGGTTGTTCAGCCTGGAGAAGAGAAGGCTCCAGGAAGACCTTATGGTGGCCTTTCAGTACCTAAAGGGAAAGCTGGGGAAGGAGTCTTTGTCAGGGGGTGTAGTGACAGAATAAGGGGCAACAGTATTAAACTTAAAAAGAAAGGTTTAAATCAAATATTAGGAATAAATTATTCATTATGAGGGTGGTGAAACAGGTTTCTCAGAGAAGCCGTGGATGCCCCATCCCTGGAGGTGTTCAAGGCCAGGCTTGATGGGGCTTTGGGCAACCTGATCTGGTGGGAGGAGTCCCTGCCCATGGCAGGGGGTTGGAACTAAGTGGGCTATTAAGTCCCTTGCAACCCAAAACATTCTGTGGTTCTACAATTCATACACTTGTACTTCACTTCCTTGGCATCAGGAAGAAATGACATTCAACATGGGTTTGTTTGTTTTGTTTTGTTTGTTTTTATTGTTTACTAAAGCCAAAAGTATCTCAAAAGTGGGTGCCACCGATTGCATTTCAAAATGGAGAAGGCTGCAGAAAAGCAGGTCTGTCTGAAACCTTTTCTCAAAACATTGTGTATATATATATATATATTCTAAAAAACGATTGCTCACTTCAAGTTCTAAATTAAACAAACCTTACTTTAGAGTAGGATTGATTTTCTGTATCAAGATAAGAATTAACTGCTAATAGCACAGTGTGGAAGACTAATTACTCCAAAGTAGATACAGGATAATCAATTTGGACATCTTTAAAGAATGTTGAAATTTATTTAGCCTTGGCCAATTTATTCAATTAGCTAAGAAAATACAGCAATTTAATACAAAATATAAAATAGTGAAAATTCCATAAGATGTTTTATATCCTAAGATATCATTTTCTGAAGAAAAATGTCACTCAGAGCTGAATGGTAGATGAAAGTTGATCGTGAAATGGTTTACCAGAGGGGACTGGCCAAGAATATGCACTGCAGCAGGAGATACATGAAGTCAGATGCCCAAAAGACATATTTTAGAAAGTTACAGCAGAAATTTAAATCAGTGGGCACACAAGAGCAGAAATATTATCTAATGAGAGCTCATATTATTATGTCTACTCCTGTGTTTCTTCTAATCCTCTGTCTCCTCTCTGTCATTTGTTCTCTATAACCATTTTTATATCACCTAAAAAAAATGATACTGTGCTTTATATCTTAAATCTTACAAGCAAGATATCTTTATATCTTGCTTTATATCACCTAAAACAAAAACAAAACAAACAAACAAAAGAACTGCAGAGGGAGTTTAGGCATCTAATTCCTTCCTTCAGGTGATAACGGCTGGATAGGAAAGAGAATTGTGAGTTCTGCCCCTCAACAGCATGGGAAAGATACTTCATGCTTAACACTGTGTAGCAGGACAGCCTGTTTAAGAATTATGTTTCAATATTATTCACAATTTATATTTGACCACCTTACATCGAAAAGCACAAAGGTGAAATGACTGGCCTAAACTCCGTGTGGAGGTAGGATATGGCTGTGTCCCAGGCAGTACTGCACAGGCTGATCTCCAGGACCTCTGCTGCTGCTACTGTGAGTCTCTTGCAAGGAAAAAAGGTTTTGGCTCAGTCCCATCTCTCACAACTGAGTACCAAATGAGTAGCCTAAATGATCAGGTACCAGATCCTAGGTGGCTAAATTAGATTATATTTTGTTACTTTTTATTTCCAGTGACATATTAAGATTTATTGTAATTGAGGAAGATTATGAATATACAGCTAAAAAAAAATTTGCTCTTGGAAGACCATTTAACCCACCCTCCAGCATACCTAATCCAGCCTTGTCTCAGTAACCTACAGACCTGCCTATGACACAGACCCCTCCTACTCCCCTGGTGACCCACTTTCCTAAGGGCATCCATCTTTTATAATTGCAGCTTTCAAATCTTAAATCCCATTGTCGTTTACAGCTTCTTCAATCTTCCATTTCTTGGCAAGTAACTCAAAAATCAACTTCTCATTTGGAACATGTGCCATTCTTCTAATCCATTTTGCATGATTTTTAGTTGACTGCCACAGATAAAGCAGCATGAAAGTAAGCTGCGTGATTGAAAGGTATCTTTCATAAAACCAGAGGATACAACCTGTGCTCAGCGTTTCACTGAAAGCTCTGCTCTATTAGCACATGTTATCTCTGCTGGAAAACAGTTACCTTGCTTCTCCGGGTGATTTGCTCCTGTGAGGGATTCTTAGTGCAGTCACAAAGAAATGGCAACGCTGGAGCCTGCTTTTCCTTGAAAGACAAAGTTATTTCAAGTAAAGTATCTTAGATATGAGGCAGGTACAAAAAAAAAAAAAAAAGAAGTTTACTCGGCAGTGCCTATTCCAACACCAATCTTCATTCCCATTCCAAATGCTTTTATTTCAGCTATTTCCCCTGATCAGTCCTAGAGTATGAGGAAATCTGTATCCCATTTCACTGTGATTTTAGATGCACTTCTGAATTCTCCTGTTTTCTTTTCTAGTCAGGGAAGTAAAACTAAGATCAGAGAATTGTAGTTAGCCTTCTTTAGCCTGGAAGACATGTACCCAAACCTTGCTGCACTTACCAATGAATATAGAATTAGAATAGTTCAGTTGTCAGGGACCTACAAAGATCATCAAGTCCAACTGCCCAACCACTTCGGGGCTAACCAAAAGTTAAAGTGTATTAGTGGGGGCATTATTCAAACATCCCTTGAACACTGACAGGCACAGGGCATCAACCACCTCTCTAGGAAGCCTCTTCCAGTGTTTGACTACCCTCATGGCAAAGATTTTTTTCCTAATGCCCAGTATGAGCCTACCCTGGTGCAGCTTTGTGTCATTTCTGCACGTCCTGTCATTGGTGAATGAATCGGTGGAGATTCTTTCCACTTCAGCTATAGTAGCACTACATCCTCTGTGCATAGCCCATACTTTTTTTTCTCTTTCTTTTGGATAAGTTCCATGTCTCAGCTCTAATTTTCAAATTACAGGGAAGCAGAATTATTCAAAATACATATAAGAGCAGATTTGGAAAGCAGCGTAATAGCATGTGCAATTTTGTTTGCATGATAAACATTAGCTGTTTGCTTCTTCCATGAAGACTAGAAAATCTGTTCTAGTTGAGGAGGAGACGTAAGGCATGATACCTTAGCTGAGTGGCCAAGGTGCTGAGGATCTGTGTTTCGCATCCCACTTACATTACTGTTGGAGATGCTGCTGGAGATAGCACTGGAAGCTATGACCCTGTGTGCAATATTCAGCTAGGAAGATAGCTTTGAGCAGTCCAGTTTGGAATAACCTACTGGTCTGAACATCTGCCAAGGAGCCAATGCACTCCTGTGGGTTCAAGTCCTCTTAGGACAGCGATGGGAACCAAGCTCAGGAAGGGTGGTCTCCTACAGGACACTGGGCACTCCTACAGTGTTTTTTTTCAGGGTCTCAGAGCAACTGTTGTGCTCGGAAATGCCTCTGGGACAGGCCCGGTGGGTGAAATAGTGAACAATTTCCCCATTTTCCAAGTGGTGAACACCTGAGGTAGTGCTAGGTGTTATTAGCAAAGATGATGTTACAGAAATCACTGTGTCCCAAAAGCAGGTGGTAGAGGTGTGCTCATCATCTGAAGGGCCAATATCTATAATTAACCTGCATCTACTTGTAGTTAGGCAGTGCTTATGTGAGCCCTTGTTAGGAACAAGTTCATGTGCCAAATCAAAAGGTATTTTTTTGTACCAAACTGATTCATGATGAGTTGAAAATCATATCCTGTATATCTGTGCTTGCAGGGACATGAGGAATAGGGGTCTAGGGCTGTCTTCATGCCCTTTCTCTCCCTCATTTGTAAAGTTTATTCTGACAGACTATACTGATAAGAAAAGCCTATCCAGGAACATTCGTACCTGAACCTCCTAATACTCAAAACCTTCTTTTTCCAGCCCTCTCATCTACAGTACCTGTTTCAGGCACAGGTGCCTATAAAGTGTTGAAGGAATCCCTGGCCATGGGAGAGCAGTGCTTCTAGCGCTTCCACAAGTCACATCAACAGAATAGTCAACACTTTCTACCCAATAGGTTAGAGGGAACAATCTGTTTCTGGACCACAGAGAGGTTTTGAAAAGTAAAACTTTGGCTATACATCCCCATACTTCTAAAAAACACTGGCCGTCATAGTGCTGACCTCTTGAAAGACTGTAATGTATTTTTATTGTTTTCTTTCAGCAGTTTTTTCAGACGTGGTTAAATGGAGCTCTTTGCATATAGACATTTTATAGAAGCTCTTCTTTAAGTATGTTTTTGGTACAACATCAAAATTAGTAACCAAGATTAACCCCATCCATCCTTCTGCTAATGGAAAATTAGAAGTGTTGGATGACCTGGCTGCATGAAAGAAAAAACAGATCTGGAACTAATTTTGATTTCATAATGGTGAACCACATTACAAGGTAACTTTTAAAATCTGGGGGGTTGGGAATTACAGGACAGTTCTGTCCCTTCCAGGGTCCCCTATTCTTCCTACACTAGCATGTGGGCTGATGCAGCAGAGGGAGGCTCGGTGGCCTCCATGGTCCCGTCCCCTCTTCAGGGACGCAGTGGCAGAGTGAGACACATCCTGGAGGACAGTGCTGGGTTTGGGGGGCTCAACACAACCCTGTTGTTGTAGTTTGAGGTGCTACAGTTTTAGCTGCAGGTGTGTTGCCTGGTAGTGGGTGTTTTTCATGACAGTGTCCTTCCTCTTCTGAGAGCCAAACAGAGGAACAGGGAGTGCTGGAAATAAGAGTAGGCGATGCTTGCTGCTATTTTTACTTATATCCTTACCAGCCTGCCTTGTTTGTCCTGCTGAGCCCTTTGAATTAGCAGGAGGCTTGGTGATGTGAAAGGCAGAACTGCAAGTCACAGCAGTTCTTATGAGCCAGCGCCCCTAAGCCTCACTGCCGAGTAGGTAAAGGATGGTGCCGCTTCCCACAGCCAGCTGCCAGGGCAGCACAGCAACATTAAAGGCTGTTTACTTCTGACATGAATTTTGGAGCAACGATGTACTGTTCCTGAGCATTATTTAAATAATACCTGGTGGTTTGTGTGAGCAATGTGGGCTCGTGTGATGCTCACAGTCTCTGCCATCCCCTGATACCTGCTTATGGGAATCATTAGTTAACATGGGGGGAAAAAGAGCCTCTGACTTAGTTGACTTTATTTTCCCATTTACAACGACAAACTCCCACCTAGAGCCTGCCATCTGCTGCCTATCTGGGATAATATTTCTGTCCAGCAATGTGCATATGAAAATGTAGATGACCCCTTCAAACTATCCTCCAAATTACCCAATGGACCACCTCTGCCAGGTACCTCCTCTGGGCCAGGACCAGTGGCAGCTCCCAGGGGTAAGGGCTAAGCCCACAGGGAGGTGCTGGAGATGGGACACGCACCCCTGGCACCCTGCCCTTTGGGGACATGCTGCACCCATCATGTACATGGACTTCTTGGGGGGAAAAGACCCAAAGAGCATCCCAGCACACAGCTGCTTGCGAAGCAGAGTGTAAGCAGTAAATGAGAGGGATGAGATAAGGTAAGTACATAAGCTGCCTTACTTGTGAGGACGTACAAGGTAGAATTTATCTCTCATGGGATAGTCTGAATGACAGTGACGGGGGCATGGAGCTGGCCCCCATCAGACACCTCCTGTGTCCGTGGTCACTCGTGAATGGCAGAGCACCCCTGGACCGGGATCTGCACTGCAGTGAGTGACCTGGGGGACAGGGTATTTTTCAAGGACAAGATTTTCAGATTGACGTGGGTTTTAGAAAGACACTTGTGTACTTCGGGTGAGCACCTGGGCCTTCTGCTTGGCTCAGCAGACAGGCTCTGAAAAAGGCTCTTGGGTCGGTAGGACCTTGCATGGTTTGAAACCCGGAGATGCCGGGTTTGAAAATCCTCCTGCAGATGAATAAGGAGATAAACTCTGAGCAGCTTAGCAATGCCAGGCTTCCCTGGGAGTGGGGAAGGGAAAACAGGTGTGGGTGAGGGCTTCCCCCTCCCCTGGGGCAGGGCCTTGGGGTGTTCGGGGCTCCCTGCGACCTGTAGTCCCCGGGCCATGGACACTGACAGTGATAACACCTGCACTGCAGGTACTGCTCCTTCCCTCTCCTCCATTCATCAGGTGGATAGGGCAGAATTGTGTTTCCTTTACGTGCTCTTAATGGCACTAATCCCTGCAGGAGTAAAAAGAAATTGTTTGCTAGATTAATGCAAACACTTCATTATACGACTGCGGTATTTATGTTTGGACCTAAATGGTTGTTTCTCATCAGTGGGAAAATACCTAGCACATCCCTGCCTATTATTAATCATCTTTATGTTAAGAAAGCCTTTCCTTTATGGATATCATGTACACATTGTGTGATTAGGCTGTTTTGAAATGTGATGAATGGAAATTTTACCTCTGTTCTGCCAAGGAGGTGATTTTTATACCCAGGTGCTATTTATTTTCCATCATGGATAGCAGGAGCTGGCTGCATGGATACTGATGGGATTGTGTTATTGCTCTCAGCACTCCTTGTGCATGTCAATCTGTTGCATTTAAGTCCAGCTGGAGCTGGTGGAGAAGGTGTTTGTGTGCTGGTAGCTCACCACAAGCTCTCTTTGTCAAAAAAATATATTTTCACTGAAATTTCTACACTGAAGTTTCTACCCGCCACCCCTGACTTTCTACCCTTGACCTGTTCAGCAAATGATAGGTAATGGATAAGGTCTGAAATTTCCCCCTCCCATTCCCATAGTCTGCGTCATGGCCCTGGTGTGACAGGGAATGCAGAAAGTCCCAGTGCTGGACCTTGCTGTGCTCCTCCAGCACCTCCTCCTCATCAAAAGTGTTGCCCCAGGCCTTATTTACTTCATGCAAGCCAAACACTCCGACAAAATACTAATTTCCTAATACTTTCTTTTTCTCCCGTGGCAGTCATTATCCTATAACGTAGCTGCAGCACAATCACTGATTAACTTATCTCCATGACATGCTTGTGGCAGCGTAGAGGTGCCCCTGTCCTTGTTTCTGGTCTGCCTGGGGCCCAGCGTGACCAAGGCAAACAGGCACCAACCAGTGGCAACCCCTGGGCACGGTCACAGGGCAGGGAGGAAGAGGAAGAAGCTCTGGTGAACTTCACTCAGGCAAATGTAGGCTATGGACCATCCTGAACCTCTCTTTTGGGAAAATCCTGTGTTAACACAAGTTTGGGGAAGGTGCTCTAGGTGGGTGCTCTCCATTTTGGACTGGGAGCAGTGGTTTTGGTACCACGGGACTCAGCACCGTAACAAAACCCATGGGGACATCTCCATCCTCCTCATAGCTCCTGCAGCACTCACCTGCAACCATCGCAAACATCAGAGCAGTGAATTAGATTGCTGGTGGCAGCAGACGACATCTGCATCATCCCAAACAAGATGCATCTTGTTTTATTAACCAGCAGAGCCAATCTCCACCGCTCCGTCAGCAGAGTGCACGTGAGGTGCAGCTGGAAGGACACTGCAAATGGGCAGCAGCAACCCTGAAATCAGCAAAACCACCATGCCCTGTAAAGCTCCGCTTACCAGAATCGTGCCCACATCCTCATTTTATGGATTCTTGCACATTTGGACTCCAGCCACTGCATTTCTTTAAAATATTTAGTTTTATGTGTATAGATGCTCAGTTACAGTCAGATTCTAATTAGATGGCATTATTTAGAAATGCAATATTTCCCAAAAGATGGCATATGAAGTGTCTTGCTATGGTAATTGGTGTTTTTGCTCATTCCTAGATTACAGACATTATAATTATTTCACATCACCATCCTGCTAGTTGGAAAAATCTGTTTACTTTTTTTTTTTTTTACTTTTTTTTTTTTTTTTTTTGAGGGGGGGGGTGAAGGGGTATGAGAGGGGAGTCACCAGCTGCTTATTTATATATATGGGTTTGTTGTGCTGGGAGAAAGAGCAATAGAACAGCACAGCATCTCATTTCACTTTTTTTGTCTTCTTGTCTTCTCCCAGGATATGCAGTAGATGCCACCAACAATAATTATGTCTCTGTCCCTTCCAGGTGTTTCAATTTTCTCCCTTAATATAATTTATATACAAACAACTTGCATTGCATAATCAATAACTTTACAATGTCTTAGGGTTTGTGTGTTTGTTGGTTGTTGGTTTTTTTTTTTTTCCTTCTTTTATTTTCTTTTCCTTTTTTTTTTTTTTTAATTATTTTCTGAACATATATTGCCACTGTTTTAACACTGAGTCAAGCTGGTTGGCTTTTGAGGTGATATCACTAACCTGGCTTGTACAGCTGCTAAAGTAAACTTGGAGAATTATAGTTGCAACTTCTCTAAGATCTTTCATGTTGTTTTTTGGGATCCATTAGGATAACGGTAAAAAAATACCCTTTAAGATGTTACCTCTGTTCTCTACATTGTGGTTTTCAATGGAGTTAAAGATCAGCGTTCTTGGACCGTTACTCCATGGTGTGTTAGATTGCTTTGGGGATAAGCTCTGAGCAATGAAACTTCGAATAAATCAAATATATCCTGCAAAATCCTCTCATTCTCTTAACATGTTATTCTCTTCCAAATCCTGAGCTTGATTTCATGGTCACAACTGCAGTATCAGGATGTCTCCAAATCCTGAGTTTACACCATTTGCAGCCACAAAACATAGCTTCTCTTTTTTTTTTTTTTTTTTTTTTTTTGACACTTTTAAACTGTCTCACAGTCACCTTCAGCTCCCCAGTGTCCGTAGTTTTTCTTAAGGGCAGGGATATTTTGTCCAATGTGTACAGCAACTCTCACAAATCTGGTGTCCCTAAACACTCCTGTCCCATGTGTCCTTATTAATAAAATATCTGTGCATACAGATAGGCTCTGACAGAGATTTTTGGCAAGGCTGTTGGAGGTTGCAAGTACTTCTTTGTAGCAAATCCTTGCTGTATAAGTAGAAATGCAGCACTTTGCTGAAATCCATGAATTTTAAATTAAGCACCAACCTTCTCATCTGTCATCAAAATTGTAGTTCATAGAAACTCATCTGACCAAATATTTCAGATGTGGTTTCATTCTCCATTTTATCACTGCCAAGCAAGAATAACCAGCTTTGGAAGCTTAAAAAATGAGATTCCCCAAGAATCTTTTGGGACTAGAGGTGGGTAAATCTTGAGATAAGATCTAAGCAACAGTTTTGAAAGTGTCATTATTTTTTTCCCTGGAGGAGCTCATTTCAGTATAGCTACGTGTTTTGATGGCTGCATTCTGGACCCGAGGTGTGTGGATATTCAAAAGAAGCAAACGGGTAAAATACAGCACCACGGCCTTAAAAGAGGTCTCCCTTACCTGCAGCACTGATGTCAGATGAGGAGGGGTTTCCTGCACAAGGATTGAGGAGGGCAGAGGTCTGCTCCTGAGCCCAAAGTGTCCAGGTCATAGAATCATAAAATCATAGAATCGCAGTAT
Source organism: Netta rufina (assembly GCF_964035555.1). Classification (NCBI taxonomy): domain Eukaryota; kingdom Metazoa; phylum Chordata; class Aves; order Anseriformes; family Anatidae; genus Netta; species Netta rufina. The sequence continues at coordinate 86,712,572 of NC_140125.1, read as the reverse complement.
GGTTTGGGTTGGAAAGGACCTTAAAGACCATCTAATTCCAACTCCCCTGCCATGGACAGGGACACCTCCCACAAGACAGGTTGCTCAAAGCCCCATCCAGCCTGGCCTTGAACACCTCCAGCAATGGGGCCCCAGCATGCTGTTGCAGTACAGACATGCTGGTGGGAGAGATCGAGTGTTTCCATCACTCTTTCCGTGGGAAAGAGGGAGAGTTTCCCAGAGGCTCCCAGATCTGGCTCATCTCCATCAGCTCCATGGGGATGGGTGGCTCTCTCCAGTTGGCAATAGCAGGGTGTCCTGATCTCAGTCAGAAGAAGCTGGCACAAAGCTTGCTCCTTGATACAGACACATCCCAAATATCCTTTCTTTAGTTGCTCTAAATCAGGCTTGTAGTTACAGCTGTGAAAACCTCCAGCAGGGACTCTTGTGGGTTGGACTCTCGAGGATCACTTGAACAATGTGGAAGAGGCCAAAGTGCTCAAGAGCCAACCGTAAGGGACAGCCTAAATGTGCTACTGTAAATGGGAGGGTGTCACAGAGACCACCAAACCAGGACCCCAGATGACAGACCAGGCACCCTTAGAAATGGGTCTGGACTCCTTCTAGAGCTTGTGTTATTTCACCAGCAAACCGTTTTGCATTTTTTTCATTTGTCGAGGTGTTTGCAATACTCCCATCTTGTGGCTTAGACCTCAATTATACTTTCAGTCTTCCTTTCAATCCTCTAATTGATTTCTTTAATTTATTTAACTCAGAAATTCAATGGACATGTTCATAGTGGTAGAAAAAAATGGAGGTACTGGATCAAATGCTAGCAGGTGATCGCCCACCACATTTAAATGTGGGCACATTCCCTGGCATGGATACAGAAAGCACCAAATAGCAGCATCCTAGAGAGCATGCAGGAACTTTCTGGGGACAGCTTAGGACACAGACTGCTTCAGCACAGACAGGGACAGGATGTTGGGGGTGAAGGGAATTTAGGGCATTTAGTCCTCTGTGAACTCTGCCAGGCCACCTGAGCACAAGGTTCCAGTCCATATAATTTACTAACAAAAATAAGGCCACTGGGTCCAAAATAGTTATTCTCTATACCTCTCTATGAGTATATGCTATCCCCAAGGGAAAAAAAGCCAAATCAGCCTGGCTACAATTGTTTCACCATAAATAGCCTGTGAGGTTTGAGGCAACTTACTTGGATTCAGATAGGTTCATTTCAGTGGTAGTCATGCTGGTCATTTTTAAAAATTTAAGAAGTTTAATTTTTTTTTTTTTAAATTTAAGAAGTAAATTTAAGAAAAATTTACCCCTCATCTTTGGGTGCCAATATACATTTCTATAATTCAGCCTCTTACCTCTGTAAATCTCAGTGTTTCCTTCTGTGAGGATACTTCCTTATATTGGGGTGGTCTTGGCTGGAAAAAACAAGTAAATGAGCAAAGTTACTGCAGTAATAGAATGTTCAGTTGCATAACTATCATCAGCTTGATTGATTAATTAGTGCTAAGACAATTGACAGCTCTTTTCAGATGCTATCTACATGGCCTGTGTTTGTATGCCATGAGGCAGAGGGGCTCTGAGATCTCAAATGGTGTAAATCAGGCAAACCTAATCAGATTTTCACAATTTGGCTATGTGGTTAAAGGCCATTACATTTTGTTTGTGCATTCTGTTTAATGAGTTCTGCAACTCATAAATGCTATAGGTAACTCTGTAATCATTGTCTGAATAAACAATAAACTGCCGAGGCAGAACTGAGGAGGTGACATGGGGCTGGGAGTGCTGAGAGAGCAGGGAGGATGGGAGCCATCAAAGGGAGCCTTTGTCCAATGGTAGCCTGGTGGGTAGTATATCTGGTGTCTTCATTAAGCCAGCTGCTAAATTGTGGGTAATTGCTGCTCTAAAATGTGCTTTAGGCAAGCCTCTGCATTTATTTACTATAGGCTCAAGCAACTTAACTGTACCCCATGTCAGTATTTGACACAACCAAGTCTGCCCAGGCACACACTTCACTAGGAGTTTATTCTGGGTAAAGGGTTTGGGATGGCACGTTACTGAGCTAAGAGGCAATATGTGAAAGGGAAATTAATATTTATTCAGAGCCATCTTTAATTTGTTCAAAACAGCACAGGTTTTAAGTTCTTAGGGTTCCCAGGGTGTTTAATACATTTTAAATGCATGATAATGAATTAAACATTCCAAGATTTTCCCTTTCTCATATTGATGTGGGTCTGAGGGGAGAAAAAAAAAAAAAAAAAAAAAGTTGGATTTGTTGTTGGTGTTATGTAAGGAGACCTGTCTGGACTTTTAGTGCCAGTGCAATTGCTCCCTTGGACCTATCCGTGTAGGGTGATTTGTAATTCAGCACGGAATAAACCTCCTTGGCTTCACATAATTGCTCAAATTTTTATTTGTCAACTGTTGTAGATCACAAGCATTTTCAGTGCTGCATAGACAGACAAATGCAGCTTAAAATAACCCATATCCTGCAATTCTTCCCTCAGGAGCTTATCCACGAACATTTTCAGTGTACCGATTAATGAGACCAAGTTTCCCCCTCCCACTCATCTAATTAAAATATTTAAAAGAATACTAGGCAAATGCAGACTGCCTAGTAAGTGACCAGATATGCTTTTCTCTGTACTAGCCAACTCTTTTTCATCTTGGTTAAATAGGGGGAGAGGAAATCTCAATAAATCAGAAGTCTGCTGCTGTCTAAATCGGGAGTGCTGTCCTCCACTGAAGAAGATAAACTTTGATGTTTGACACAGGCGTCAGATTGGACCAAATATTATGAAACAAGTGATGAAATAGGCTGCAAAGTTATTGTGCGGTCTAAGTTGAAGAAGCATCTGTTGCTATTGGATTTTTAAAAAATTAATAATCGCGTCTGCCAAAATGGTAATACTTGATAGTTCAGCCAGAAATGAGAAGTCCCAGAGTGAGAATTTCAGGGTCTTGGCATGAAATCTACTAACCTCACAGCTCATATGTGATAAGCATGTCTGACGTTCAGTAATGGGATGTTACGGCAGGCATCAAACGCAGCCCATTTCAGCTGCTCACGTGTGAATAATGCAGACTCTTCTTGTCAAAGTCAATGGTCTCTCTTCATCTGCTCATAGTTTTTTGATACCAGCTGCACTCTTAAACACAAGACTAATCTATATATTCCTTGGAGTAGTATAAAATTTATGAGAGAGCAGAGTGAACTGCATCCAAATGGGCTACTCTGTGGCTAACAGTGAACGAAGGAAAACATCTCTACAATGATAATTTAAGAACCCTAATTTTCATATATAGGGACGTGATATCAATGGGCAGATGTGTGCTACACTCGGCTCATGTAGGAAGGTATGTTTGGGGAGGTATGAACATGAACACAGAGCAAGAAACAATGACTTCTGCTACAAGTACAGCTCCTGCAAATACAGGCACACATACTGACTTGAAACTACCTTTGAATGCACGTGTATCTTCATTCTCTATGGCCTTCAGAAACAGGATGGAGCATGAGTGCCTTACCTCTCTGTCAAGAGAAAGCCCTGGTGCTGACTGAGGAGGGAAGGTTTAAAGCACAGCAGATAAATGCAGAGTGGGAATGAGACAAGCAGGTGGACAGCGGGTCCAACTGGAAGAGGGTGCGTGAGGTGACAGCAACATCCAAGGCTCACCAGTCATCTCCCTGCAGAGGTGGCACACCAGGTGAGGATGAGCGAAGGGAGAAAGGATGGTGGGAAAAAACACCAGAAGAGGCTAGGTGGGAGGAGAAGAAGGCCATGCGATGTAGTGATGTGAACTGGATCAAGCCTGCCGTGTGCTCTGGTGCCACCAGCACGAGGGACAGGGGCTGAAGAACTTTCTTCTTAGTTCACAAGCAAGCCACAAAGAGATTCTGATGCAAAATTATATTAAAATTGTTGTGTTTTTACTGAAAAAAAAAAAAGAACTAAAACCCATTAGTCAAGCAAATGGCTCTCTCAGGAACTGGGCAGTGTGGGAGAACAAACTGATTGCAGGAGCTGTCTGTTCCCCCTATGAGTCTCAGCATTTCAAAGTGTACATAATACCCAGCTTTGTTATTTGTCGGCCTTTTAAGTTGGAATTGAAATACAATTAAAATTGCACTTGAGAGAGCCATACATTTTAATTAACGGCCTGCATTGCTGAGAAGTTGGAAAACAAAGAGAGTATTGCCCACTCATAATGAGTAAATCAAGACAGATGCGTTCCTGGCTGTTCATACATCAATATGACGACATAATCTAGTAAACCGAGAAACCCATCCCTGCTGTAATATCACTTGTTTTGCTTCAGAAATTCAGCCCAAAGGGTGCATATGATAAGTCGAGTGCCATTTGAGCAGGCTTCAGTTTTTAACAATGGGACAAAATGTATCTGAGGAAATGGGCTTCTCCTGCTGCTCTCCAAAATCAAAATGTTTTGCTCAGAGAAGAAACTGCAATGCCCTGGATGCAAGAAAATGGCCAAAAGCTACCAAGAACACCTACATAGTTCTTGGTTCATAGCCACCAGTTGAGTTGCATGAATTCAGAGACATAGAGACCTATGTGTCCAAACCAAGGAAGTCCTCAGCATCTGTGTGTGTAGTAGGAGATTTGCATGTGCATGGTGGGGAGGTTGGGTCTGGCAAAGAAAGAGAAATTTGCAGCCTGGTTCATATCACCTCTGTCTTTTCATTAAATATGGCTGTAAAATATTTCTCATCTGGAAAATAATCATTTACCTATTTTATTTAATTTTATTTTCAGCATTTAATAGCTCTTTTTAAATGCATCAACCAAGGTTTTCCAGCAACTGGCAGCCATAGTAACACGCACCCACTTCAGGGCACATAATTTGTTCTGGAGAGCAGAAGAAGGTGGGTGGCCTTTAATCCACACCTGCATATTCACTGGGGAACAAGCAAAGCTAAAGCACTTCATCTTCTGGGAAGTCCGTTTTAGAGTGCAGGTCTCCTCCTGGTTTCATCTCAGCAGAAGCTGGCATGTCGTGTTGTCACTCGTGCTTGTGCAGTGAAGCCCAAGCAGACCCGTTCCCACTTTGTTTTCTGAAGTACCTAAAAGCTGGGGGGGGGGCAGGTGCACATGAAAGGCTAATAGTGGCTGGATCAAAGGCACCTAATTAGAGGCCTAGATAAGTGTGCTGAAGTGAGGGCAGGGGATTTGGTTGAAACAAAAAGACACTGCAATTATTAAAATAACCAACATGCTGTTTCATAAACCATGAAGTACCACGTATTTGCAGTTATGCTGTGCTCTGAACTTTGATTTACTTACTCAGTTGTGGTTTAATTGAGACTTTTTATAGCAAGACAAAGCAAACATAGTCAATCTAGCCCCCACATCTGTGTGCTATCATTGATGCCAAAGAGAAAATCCCCTTCTGTAATGATCAAAGACAGAAGGTGAACTTGAACTTTCCAAGAACCTGAGGTGGAGCTTGGATAAGAATTCAGGATGAAAATAGCTTGAGCTTTTGGATCAGGTACATAAGGTAACACGCTAAACATATTAAAAAATAAATAAAAAAAAATAATCTCCCAATCTTTTGTCATGTCTCCATAGCCTGCTCCGTCTGCTCCCCACCTCAGAGCACCATCTTAATGACCACCTTCAGCACATCGGCTGCGTTTGTTCTGCCTGTTCTATAGGTGAAAAACATGAAAAGGAGACAGTGGGGAAACTAGTGAAGGAATGCCAAATTTACCCAGCTGGCGTATTAGAGAAGTGGGAAAACTCTATTGTCCCAAACTGAAAGGGGATAAGTTATTTTCGCACGTGGTTACCCTTGACCATACCTGTTCTTTAGCCTTTATTTTTGAACCCAGTCTGCAGGAGTATTTGAGGAGGGCATTTGTAATAGGACATGACTTGGAACAAGCTAAACATGGAAAAAATAAAAAGTCTTCCAGAGAAGCTACAGGAGGATCTCCACTATAAGCGTTTTTGGATTTGAAAACTCTCCTTAAGATCCACACCACATCTTCTAGCAGCAAGTACTTACAGTGCTCCCTTGCCCGTGCTCATAATCAATGCTGGTTATTTTTGCCACCATTATCTCCAGTCCTCTGATGTGTTCTCCCACATCTTCCTGATGTGTCTGCAGGGTGCTGCAGACATCCTGTCCCTTCCACACCATGGGGACTCACTGCCAGCCCTGGTGGCCACTCACTGCAAACCCAGCTGCTGCTGGAGGAGCCCCTGGCAGTGTGGGATCAAGACTCTGGTCAGGCTGAGTTTGGCCATACCTGGATACCTGGTGGCCTGCAAAGGCTGCCAGAGCCAACGGTATGTGTTGTGCCGAAAGCCTGAGTAAGGTACCAGAGATTAAAAGGAGAGAGGGACCTAGAGAAATTTCAGGGGAAATCCTTGTAATCCTATCTGCTTTTTTTATTCTATTTAGCAGTTCTGCATTAAGCCCTTAAGTTCACCAAGGAGTTAACTCCTACCTGTGAGCAGGCATAAGCTTCAGACAGAATCTGTTTCAGGCAGGTGATGTGCCAGTGCCTCCCAGGACTGCAGGTGTTGCTGTGTTGCTTGAGTGCCTATGGCTTAAAGATAAGTTTTGGGGGGGTGAAGAAAATAATAAAAAAAGAGTTTTTCAAGGTTTGAGATCTGGTACAAGATAAAAAGCCAAAGCTAGACCCAAATGGGAGGGTAATGGACAAAAATATTTAAAAAGACAGTCCGTGAAGGAGCAGTGGAGACAAAGCATCAGGGACTGACCACAGCCCCATTCCCCATTCCCCTGCACCACTCGGGGGGAGAAGGTGGAAGAAGGAGGATGGGGGAAAGGTGTTTTTAGTTTTGTTTATTTGTTTGTTTTTGTTTTGTTTCTCACTGCTTTAGTTTGTTCGTAATAGGCAATACATTTCTCTAATCTCCCCTATGTTGAGTCTGTTTTGCCCATGACAATAATTACTGAGTGATCTCCCTGCCCTTATCTCAACCCTTGAGCCCTTTCCATTGTATTTTCTTCCCCTTTTCCATTGAGGAGGGGGAGTGTGAAAGCAGTTGTGGTGAAGCTCAGCTGTTTAGCTGGGTAAAAGCACCACACCTCGGCATGCCCTCTTTGATACAGCTTCCCTACAGAGGAACTGTCCGCGGGGCTCTGAGCCAGGTGGGCCTTCCGCTGGTCTTTCCTAGGACACTGTGGTGTGGCGGTTCCTGTGTTGATGCAATAACCCTCAGATTTTCTTCTTGCAGTCTCTATATGTGACACCTCTTTTACTATATGTTGCATGCCAGTCTGTGTTTATCTCACTTTTGCCTTCCTCTTTACTTCTTGCTAAAAAGGATTTTGGGGTGCCATCCGTTAGGACCTTTGGTCATAGTGCCCACTGTTCTCTGTCTTGGCCAGATGTGATCACACACTTCTTCTGCACACTGTGGCTTAATGGCTAGGACAACAAGGCTCAAGTTGCTCCAGGAAAAGAGGGATCTCCAGGAAAACAAGAAAAAAAGACTCCAGTATGGCTACAGTGACACCCTCACTCTGCAAGCCTGGCCCACTGGTCCCACGCGGGACCATGAACAGCAGTGATAACACCTGAAATTTCCCCACTGTGGAGCATCTCAGGGAGGGTCTGTCAGCCCAGGTGGCAAATCACTGCCCCCAAAGGCTGTTTGGGACCCCACAACAGACCCTAACGTGAGACCTGACTTCAAGGCATTGGACAGAACAGGTTAAGTGAGAAAAATGCCATTAGATCTTTAAAAACAGTATTGGTGAGCAGCCCTGAGCAGTGTAACAGAAAGAAAGCCCAGCACACGGCTCCGATAATCCTGTGATATTTTGAAGAAATCGTGCCCCCTGCTGATTTAATTAGTTTTTTTGTAGCTTCGGCTCTAAACCTGGTGAGAACATTCAAACATACTGATTAGCGTTCAAGGTCAATAACTCAGATGTCCTGCTGGATAGTAAAAATCTTCTCTTTCAACCCTGAAATAAGATGCTTATTATTGATTTTTTGAAAGTAGAAGGCAAAAGATGAATGGCATATCCTTTCAGGGACAGCTTTTTCGAGACCATTCCTAGCATTTTACATGCCCTTTGTAACATTTAATGGGGAAATAAAAGCCTGGAATAATAATATGAACAGAAATTCATGACTAGGGAATTCTTCAGGTTTGTAAAGCCTCCATGGATGTATGTGACTTAGCTGCATGTTAAAATCACCTCATTTTCTAGCCTGCCTACAAAGGACATTTATCAGCCACCCATTTAAAATAATAACGAGTGATTAGCACAATAAAAATAGATTGCCCATGGAACAGCGATCACTGTTGTTTTATTAGAGGATTGCTTATACTCCGATATCAACCGTGTCAATGGCCAGCAGTATAAAAAACACATGTTTTTAGAAAACCTCAGCTGTGTCAAACCAGCTGGCATCGAGGTCACCCCCAAAGCTTCTCCTCTTGAAGGTCAGACAGCAAAAGTGGGAAAAAAGGGAAGGAAACACAGTGGTGTACTGTCTGTCATGAGTGACTTGGGGCCCCAACCCCGGCCAGCCCTGGCATGCAGCGGGACTGGACACCAGCTCCTGCTCTGGGGAAGGGGCCACCAAAACCCACCGGGAAAACAAATTGTCCCGTTTCCATCTGGCGGCTTGGAGAGGTGGTACAGCAATGTTCGTACTGGATTTGAGATAGTCCAAGCCTCCTGTCACCTCAGATCCTGCCTGCGGGTACCGTGCTGTCCCCTGCTATTGTTAATGCCACTGTCAGTGACATTTTCTTTCGGCTCTCCTCCTGCAGTCGCCGGAATACAAACCTCCCTTCACTGGAAGGTCATTGAGTACCCTCTAGTGGATATTTTTGGAAAATATATCTCAGCCCTTTATCGGTCTCTCGAGAGTTAGCAGCAGCTCTCTGGAAAACCTTGTATTTATAGTTAAGATACACAGGGGATGGATTACAGTAAGTACAGCACATACTAAAAGTTGCAAAGACAAGAGCTCCTTCTCTTTAGTGAAATCAAATATGAAGGGCAAACAAGATTAAGAATCGATACTTCAGAGAGAAACTGCTTGTTTTTTGAACTGGTAAATGTGGTAACACACAAGGGGAAAATACCTGTAAGGCAAAATCAATCTGCCACTAGCATCCATCTTCAGGTTTTGGGGTAGCGTGGGCTGGCACTGGGTCCCTGGCATACAGTCACCAAGGACAGGCTGGAAATCATGGCTCCTGGGAGGAGCAGGGACACATCCTCCTCACTCTTTATAAATTAGTGTTATTAATCACCCCTTTTTCTAATTAGCTAATGCATTTAAGCTCTTTGCCTCCCACAAACTGTACGTGGGAGCCTTCACAAACAGCCCAGCTCCCTCCCAGCCACTCCCTCACTTCTCCTCAGCAAGGCAGGGGGTGAAAACGGGATGAAAAAACACTTGAGTCAGGAGAAAGACAGGGCAATAAGGTAATTTACCAGTTACCATCACAGGCAAAACCAACTTGACCTGGGGAAAAATAATGTCTTACCACCTAAAATAGATTTGGACAGTGAGAAACAAATGTTAAATCGTCAACTTTCCTTCCCCTGTTTTCCAGACTCAGCATCACTCCCTTCCCAAGTGCTCACGGGGAATGGGGGCTGTGGTCAGTCCCTGATGCTTTGTTTCCTCCACTCCCTCATGGTCACGATCTGCCCCTGCTCCCCATGGGGTCCCTCCCATGGGATGCCATCCTTTGGGATAACCCTGGGCACATGGTACCTGCAGCACCCAGCGTGCCTCTTCCTCCCCGTATCCTCCTCCTCCCCAGACCTTGGTTCTCTCTCCGTTAGTCCTCACCCCTCCCATCCTCCTCTGCCCACCCAGTGCTTTCTGCCCTTCTTTAATTACAATGCCACTGAGGTGCCACCAGCCTGGCGGATGGGCCTAGCTATGTGCAGCACAGGGCCACCCCCGTGGCACTGCCAGCGCCTGGACACCCCGTGCAGTGGGTCAGCTGCACTTCCAGATTTCCTCCCAGGCCACAGAAGGAAAAACTGAATGGCAGGGACTAGCAGCCACCCGAGGAGGAGCCTTGCACCACTGACACCTCTCCTGCCACAGCCACTTCTTCAGCTCTACCAGCCACTGGCCCGTTAAGGTGGCCGCCTCTGACATGCCTTGCCAATAAGGTTTTTGCTGAAACATTGCACAGTGCTCAGCCAGCAGTTTTGTGGAAGAACAGACATCTGTCTACACCCAGTGCAGACCTGCAGTCAAGAATCCCATGCCTTGCTCCTCTCCATCCCACCGAGCAGCATTCGTTTCTGTTCCTGCCATTTATCAGCCGAATCCCCCTATAGCAGCCTCATCGTTTTGTCTCAGGTTGATGTCAGACTACATGTCTCACAATTACCAGGCTCATCTTTATGCCCTTTTAACAGTGGCCTGATGTTAATATCCTGTAAGGTTTCAGGAATTGTCCTTGTACACCTGGATGTATTCTCAATGAAGATAAGCGGGCCAATTATCTCCTAGGCAGACCTTCCAGATCTCCCGAGTATGTAGCAAGAATTAAACATGTTTATGTGATAAATATTTTTAATATCTTCATTTACAATTTCTTTTATATGTCACTTACATATTTTGCTCTCATTTTGCTTGAATTGAATATACCATCCTCTTTCTTTCTAAATATATTACAGAAACATTAAAAAACTTACCTTTCTTTGCCTCTTCTCCTCCATCTCCTACATAGGGAGTTACTGTTGCTGCTGCCTGCTGATTTTTGGGGAGGTCCATCAAATTTTGACCTTTAGTGAATTCTCATTTCTCTCCTGGAGCACAGGATCCTCAGTGGCCTGCTGGATATTTTGCAATGGTACAGTGCCTCTGATGGGTTAAGAGGTTTCTGGATCCCTCCTGGTCATATACTGCCAGTTCACCTCCCTTTTTAATGGCATCTTTTGTTGGGGAGATTTTGACTGTGGTTTCTGAGGCTGGACCTCTGACGTTATTCTTATGCCAGTCGTTGGTCACCGCTGAGCTTCAGTTTCTGAATCACATGGTGGATGTGGTTTTGCTTTCACTGGCAATCACCAATATTTCCTGCCAGCCGTTGACTGTCCATTCATCATGATTTAATGCTGAATATATCATATAGGTACAAGAAGAGCCAGTTTAGCCCCAGATCCTCTGCGTAACCTCCTACCTCTGCTCCTCCACAGCCTGCCCTGTCTAACAGGAGCTGGCACACCTCCCACCTCCTCGGCCCTGTCCCTGTTTTGCCCAGGCTTCCAAGCAGTGAGCATTAGCTGAGGACACATCTTCAGAAACAGGCAGGGGTTATCTGAGGAGCTTTGCTTTCATTTGGAATTGGCCCCAGTCTGAGCAGAAGGACCTCCCAAGCCAAATTGTCCCCGACCCTGTGCAAAAAGTATATTAAGTGGGAAGATAGGTGAAAGTACAAAAAAGAGGCTGGAATGGGCTGCAGGATGAGATACAAGACATAATTATATTATTGCAAAAAAATAATGGTTTTGTTTGTTTGTTTCCTTTGCTGCGAAAGCTCAGGTGGGTGGTGCCACGGCTTGCTCTCCCCTGTCCTGAGTCAGGATGCTGCTCTGGCACCCAGGGCAGGGCACACAGGCAAGTTTCACCTTAGAAAACACAGGGACTTAAAAAGAAAATGCTGAAAGATGGGTGCAAGAGAGGATATGTGATAAACGTTATTCTTGCAAGGAGCAGATTTAATTTCCCGAAGTAAAAGTCTCCAGAAAGTGTGTGACTAGATTTAGTCTTATATTCCCTAATCCAAGGATTTTCTAGCTACTTTGAAGCTTCTCCATTAATGCCATACTTCAGTGCTACTGCACAAGCAGTAGCCTGATGATTTTTCTTCTTACCCCTTTGATACAAAGGATCTTGAGCTCCCCAGTGAAGTAAGAAGTGATAATACTGCTATTTTAGAAGCAATGAGTCACCTCAGTTTACTAATAATGCGTTCAAAATCTGTATCATTTCTAACTGGTTTTTGGACAGGGCTCTGAGACACCTACAAGGCAGCGTGGGACTGCAGGAAGGCTTTTCCTAACCATCAGCAAATGCTGAAAGTGGTTTCCTAGTGAGCCAATTCACACATAGCCGTGGCTTTTCAGACACTCTAGGAGTATTTATCTACACTATAGGATTCTCACGTGGCCTCTCCAGAGAGCAAGCAAGCCCCTGGTTTTGGTGGATAAGGGGAAAAAACCTTTTCTTACTCAACAGGCTTCGGCAAGTTTCCTATGGCATCATATAACATGGATGTGCAGGCTGTAGTGATGGACGGGCTGTCTGCTTTACAGAACAAGCAGAAATGTTCATTTCTGCATGATCTCAAGCACAAACAACTGTAGAAAAAAATATATAAAATGAAATAAAATAAATTGGCTTAGCCAGCACCTCAAAGAGAGCGAGCAATCACCCAAGGTCGTTTTCATGAGATACCTGCCACCTTCTTTTGCAAAAGGCTGCTGGAGTGACTCACATTCTTGTCTACTGCCATGCTGGATTCATTAATAGTGTATCACTCACTCTTTGCCCTTGGATCCACAGCTTTAAAAGGGCTTTTAATAGGGCTTTTTTTTAGTGAGGGTGGGGGGGAGTCTGTGGAGCCTTCTTTCGAAAGAGAGGCGTTGCCACCCCATGTCCCGAGCAGCCGGGCTGGCAGCGGGACGTCGCCCTCCTCCCCGGCGTTACTCATCGCGCTCGGGCTGGCTTTTCCTGGTGCCTGCTCCCTGCGGAGGGCTGGAGTCACGTCCTCCCTCCCCATGGGCGAGAGGTGAGGCACCCAGCCCTCAGCCAGCCGTCGGCTTTCCCGGGTGCTTTTGCTGTTTTCCATTTAGGATGCAATGATTCAGCGCTGCTCCCAGGGCAGGTTGCAGATTTACCACCCTGGCCGTGGAGGACCTCCAGGTGTAGGCACCCATTTCGTGGCCATGCAGGGAGCTGCATGAACACCCATCTTCCATGCCCTCTGCCTTTCCACACTGCTTCCCTGCTGCCAAATCAGTCACTCACCCTTTGAAGAACCTTCAGGCTCTTCTCCAAAAAGCATTACCTTTTTTTTTTTTTTTAAGGTTAGCGCAGATGCCTCAAGCCACCGATGCACTCAGCGAAGCCGCTCTGCTGGTTAAGTTCATGTCACGGCTCTTTCATTCCTTTTCCTCTCTTTCCAGAAGTGACAACTTTTCTGTTTGTACTTCCATTGCGTCACTCCCCCCTCCAAATCTGCCCTGCATTTTTTTGCCTAACAGCATGTAATTAATCAGCTCAGGTTTGTAATAAAATACGACGCCCATTTAATAGACTGAGTCACCAGCGGCGCAACGCAAAATTAGAACATGGGAAGGATGGTGGAGGAGATAAGGCTCGTCTGTCAGCAGGAGAGGGGCCGGCCTGGGTTGCATGATGCTCTCCAGAGGGAACCCGTGCGACACCAAGACTGGATCTGTTTGTGTTTCCTCGTCGCTCGGTGATGCTTTGGCAGGTCTTCCTGCAGGAGCCAGGTTGGTCAAGCCCTTCCATAAACAATGGGAGCAAGCATAGGATGAGGATTGGATCTGGGAATCAAGTCAGCAACCACTCTGTAAAACCAGCTGATGGCCAGTGCTGGACTTGACGTGCTTTGGAGTCACATAGCAGCATAAACTTTTCCCTCACATGGTTTAGAGATGGTCAAAGGTAACAAGGAGTCATCCTTGCGTGGCCAACAAAGACTTCACAGGCTATGCACCAATAACTAAAGTGCTGTATCTGGAAAAGCTCCTTAGTAAGACCAGGAAGATTTTTGTTTCTGTACAACATGGGAGTTGCAGAACAATGCAGGAACAACACAACAGCAGATTAGGTTTATTTTAATATCAGAAATAAATAACAGCCTCTATATATGCACTCTAAGGTGTGGTATCTTTCAAAACAAAAGTATTGGCATATGAAACCTGCAATGTAATAGTTTCAATAATGTGAGCATCTGGGTGTGTATATATGTAGATAAACATAATGAAAGTAAACACTTCTCATTTTAAGGTTAACCCAACTGCAGTGTGAATTAAAAGCTTTTGGGGCAAAATCATTTTACCTTTATTTTGTGCAATTCTTGATATTTCCACGTGACTGCTCTTCAGCTGTTTGTTAGAAATAGCTTACCAAGAAACTTTTATGATGCAACCTAATTACATCCCAAATTATTATTATTTTTTTTACCTGTAAGATTTTATTAATAATGAACAAGATGGTGGGCTTTGGGGTTTCCAATCAGTTAAATTCCTGTTTCATGCTGCAGAAAGTGATTAGGTCTCTTGTTGAAGAGCAGAAACTGCAAAAGCCGTAACAGTGCGAGCCATGGAGGCTCACAGGTACGCTGTGCTGGCGTTGTTCTCTCTGGCTGCAGAAGGAACAAGATCAAAAGGCAGCGTCATCACTACCCAAGTTCTTGCAAGTCTTATTTCTGGTTGCTCACCGAGTATTTCAACCCCTTTGTAAATGGTTGGTGTTTTTTTTTTTAAATTATAATAAAAATTAATGGAGAGCTAACACAAATTACCTACCCCACTTTTTATTGTTTAATAAATCTCCTCACTTTATAGAGCTGCCAGGAGGGATAAGGCTATTGTTATAACATGACACTACGCTGCAGAGAGGGTGTCTGCTCAGAACTTGTTCAGTCCGCTCATCCTTGCCTGTAGCTGCTGGAAAACACGCACAAATCCTGCTGCTATGCAGCACGATAGCCACCCCAGATAAACTATAGGGCTTCTGTTTCAGTCTTCTTTCACTTAAGGTAAAAACAAAGAAAAACAAAACAAAACAACAAACTAAACCAAACACTTGAAAGAGGTCTTCAACTGGTGTAGAGAAGCTTTTTGTGATTTTGGGCACTAGAAAAGTCACTCTAAGTTTGCCCATCAGTTAAATTTTTAAAGCCAAGGAGGTGGAGCTGCAGAAACGCCCTGCCTGTTGATGCCAGAACATTATTTAGCTCTTCCTTAGAAAACACCAGCAGCTGGGAAAGGCTCCAAATTTTCCTAAGAAAACACTGCAGTGATATTCATCATCAAGCTGGGTGTACCTCCGCTAAAACGTGTCTGTCCCCACACGGTGTAATCTGTTAATAGTTCACAGACTGTACAAAACCTGCCACCTAGAAAATATTTTGCAAGTCAACTGAGTCTCCAGCTGTTGGGATCTTCTCTTTCCCTATGAAATCACCCATAATGGAAATCCAGCACCTAGATTATTTTTATTTATTTACTTATTTAAAATTGTTGTTCAGTCATTCCAATAAGACCAAAAGTAAGCTAGACCTAAGGATGAGACCACTGGTGAGGATGTCATCATTTCGTAAAGGGGTCAAGGTCAAAGACTTTTATGATGTTTAATTCTTTTACCTTCTGCTGGTCACACTGACAACCTTGCTGGGTATTTTATCTAAACAATAAAGAGATACAAGTGCCATCTGGGGCTTTAAAACCCGAGACACTGTTTTTCTTGGAATAAAGGGTATTAGTAAGCAATAACAAAAGGATTTTTTTATTTGTCCACTTCTGCCACTAAAATAGCAGAGGGCACAAAGAAAACAGTAAGTACCAAACTCAGTGAGCACAATTCATGGATTGAACTTGTTATTCAATAGTGAAGAAAGAGATGACACTGTTGTGCTGAGTGTAACGATATTTTGCTTTTCATGATTATCACTTTTAAATCAAGATTTTTGGCCACAGAAAAGAGCTGTGTTTTATCCTGAATTCAGATCCAGAGCACACTGCTTATCAGGGCATAAATTTTGCCAGGTAACTTTTGTGTTGGGCACTCTGCTTACAAATGGAGCTTTGCTCAGCAGGGAACACACTGTACAACACTCTGTGCTCCTAACACACAAACAAAATAAGAATCCCATTGCCTCAAGGTGCTGTGCTGCCAGAATTACTACACTAAAATTTAAATTGAGATCAGAGCCCTAAGTCAACTGCCAGGCCAAACCAATACATTATTTTCAGCATCCTTGCTTTGTGCAGCTGTTCATAACTCAGCACATGTTCCTGCCCTCCACGGATAGTATGCATCAAGATATGATGTGAAGAAAATAGAAGAAATATTTTCTCCAGATTAAAATACCTACACAGGGCCCAGGCAGCTGC
The DNA here is from genome assembly GCF_964035555.1 of Netta rufina. Taxonomy (NCBI): domain Eukaryota; kingdom Metazoa; phylum Chordata; class Aves; order Anseriformes; family Anatidae; genus Netta; species Netta rufina. The sequence continues at coordinate 86,696,432 of NC_140125.1, read as the reverse complement.
TAAAATACCAGACAGAACACCTTGCAAGCAAGTAAACAAATTCCTTTCATTTAATGCATATTGAGCAATGATGTTGATATTTGCAATGAACAGTCGAGATCCCAGTGCTGCTCCCTGGTAGCTGATGGACAGACCACAGGCTCAAAAAGCCAAGGACTTGAGGTGTTGAGAGGATGAGAAATTGTCTGAAATGCTAAAAATTATCTGAACCCTGCCGTTGGAAGGTAATGTGAGTCTAAATATTAAAAATATAGGCCTGCAACATTTAGCATTCAAAGTGTTGTCTAAATATTACTGACAGCACAAGGGTTTTCGTACATCAAGACCTCTCCAGTACTCAATGAGCTTTAGACGATGCCTTCCAGATCCAGAAGAGTCGCAGACCTGTGAGACAGATGATTTATGCCAACTGCTTCTTCTTGCTGAACCACAGTTGTATTCTGCAGGTCTGGTGCAGCCACCGCCACTGAAGAGAGTCTGAGCTACAGGTCATGCACATACAATCTCCTATCTGAGCCCTTACCAAAAACATACTTGATAAAATGGTAAAAAGTGAGAGAAAAAAAAATAATCTTTGCAGTCACTGTGGCACAAAGCAGGTTTTTCCTCAGTAAGGAATTTGCCACAGCCAACACTGCATAAGTTCAGAATACACTGCCAGCACGTGTCCTGGGGTCTTACTGAAGTGATTACACCATTATTGCAAAGTTTTTAAATATATGTATGTATATTTGTATAGAAAAAACAAAAGCTTTCAGCTCTCATTTTTCTACTGTTCTCTGAATTTCTTAGTGCAAAGTGAGGTCTACTCAGTGAGTGAACTGTTAAGGACTCTGTAACACCAGGGAATGTCCTTAGCTAGTGAAAATTCTCACTGAACCAAGTGAAAATTTGCCTAGAGAAAAACTGTTGCTTGTGCAAGAAAATATTTGTACCTGTTACCTGAATTTGAAAAAAAAAAAAAAAAAAAAAAAAAAGACAGATTTTTACATAAATCTTCTTTTTTTAAAAAAAGTATATATACATATATATGTAATTTACTTATTTATTAAACTCTGGTCACAGAATAGAGTAGCTCAGTATAAAACCTGACAAAGTGATTTTGTAAGGTAGTAAATTCTCCCTCTCTCACAGCCACAAGCTTAGGGGTGCACACAGCACACACTGTATGATAAAATACAAAACTGGAGTTTCTCCTTGTGTTTTTATTATTAAGCTGGAAGAAAAATTTAATGAGAGCCAATTCTTTCAGCATACTGAAACCAACTTCTACATCTTGCTGTAACCAGAACATCCAGTTTTGCAGTGATGCTTTCAGAGCATTATATGTGAAGTGCTGCCACTGCTGAGCCTGCTAGGAGTTATTAGGCTGCCATTAGGCATGTCAGACTGTAAGATAAATCAATTCAAATGCCCCAGTGACACCTCACAGCAGGAAATTATTTCCTGAATACATGCAGCTTTCTTCATTCAGTGGGAAAGTCCTGTAGCAGCAGCACAGAGGCATGCACAGTGGTTCGAGATGGCTAAGGGGGGAAAAGGGAAGTTTTCAGTACGGCAACTACCTGCTACATAAAGCCTCGCTTTCTGAAGAAATCCAAAAAGAGGATTTTTTTTTTTCTGTTTCACTGGAGTATTTCCAATGTTCTTGGTTTATGTAAGCAACCAAGACCTGAAAAAAAAAAACCAAAACAAACCAAACGAAACCAAACACAAAACCACAACACTCTACTCTACCAGTACTGAATCCAGATCTGCATTTCCTTCAAACTATCTTAAGTTGCTAGTGGAAAATATTCAAACACACAAAGTTGGCATCTTGAGAGAAGGCAGAACTGCCAAAATTTCCTCTTTGGCCCAAGGACTCCTGCTGTCCCTTCTGCCAAATGTGCAGAAACCAGGCTTCCTAGCGGGCTGGATGGACCCAGGTGCTGCTCCCTTCACCCAAGTGATGGAGGCAGTGCATGAAGTGGGGCCGTGGACTTGAAACCCTTGGCTATACAACACCCTGAAACCTATGGCAACATTTTACTCACTTGCAATTATCACAAGATCTTGCTGTGAAATATACCCCACTTTGGAATAACTCAGGACATTTAGAGAAATACAAGCAAGCCATAACAGGAGCTCTGCAATACTGTTTGTTAGCAGTTACACTGCAGTTTTCAACTTCTTAGAGCTTTGTGCTGTTTTAATATCTTAAGAAGCTCTGAAAATACTATTGATCAGCGAATCCAGAGTAATATTTATTATTTATCATGACTTCCAACACACGCATTTGTGGTTAAAGATTGCAGAGTCCCTTATTTTTATTTTTATGTTTTTATTGTAATTTAAGAGAGAAAGCATTTTTTAAAGTACTTCAGGATGTACTTATGAACAAGTACACTACTTGCATACTTATACAGCATCCATAAATAATAAATACATAGCAGTAAGAGCTGCACAGGAGTCATCACACTCCTGCATTACCTAGAGACAAGGTCAAAAAATGAGAGGAGCCACCACTCCACATCCCCTAGCCTTTGTCCCAAGTTAGTTCTTGTATCTGTCAAGTTTTCTCTTACAAAAACACTCCAAAGAATACCAGCATAAATGCAGTTTGCTGATGAAACAAATGTATGAGGATACCATCACAGACATAGCAGTTCTCAATCTGAAGGTAAGGACAGGCAGCATTTATCTTTGAATCACTTAAAGAACCAAAGATTTCTTCTAATTTAGCAGACTGAACCCTATCTGATAGGGATTTGGCAGGCAGCAGTGAATCCATACCAGCTTGTATTGAAAGGTAAATAGCTCCTTACCTCAAATATCCTCTCTATCCATCAGTAATTGGTGGCTGTGTTTTAAAACCACGAGGTCAGCACGCACTGACCAGGCTCTGCACAGCAGGTACTGCAGCAGTCAAAGCAGCCGTGATCATGCCCATCAGTAAGCAACTTGGTCATCAAGTAAAATGGGACGTCACAACAGGCAAGTATGAGAGGAGTGTGTGCGTGTTTGCTAGGCTACTTGAAATCTTAAGCCTAAAAAGATATGGAAAGGCACTGGACCATAGAGAGAAAGTCCTGCCTTGGAGTAAGTACCTCACTGGCATTTAAATCTCCAACATGTGCTCACCCAGTGTCTGTTGTGATGGCGCCGGTGACTGGAGCTGAGCAAGCAAGCAATAAAGCCCTTCTCCTAAATCCAAATTTCCTGGAAGAAGCAAGTGGCACGGTAAAGAAAGCCCAACATGAAAAACGAAAGGCCCAGTCTATCCTACTGAATCACCTGATGAATCTAACTTAATCACACAGGCTTATTTTCAATTACTTGTACGGAACAAGTATCATGGAAAAGATGCCTGGGCAGAGTGCCCACCGCCAGCACGTTAATCATCTGATGAGCAAGCCCTGCTCTGTACGTTTTGTACATTTGCTGGGAGGATGCCAGCACGGAATTGAAGCAAGAGTTGCAAATGATGTAAGGAATAATTGACCACACCACATCTTGCTATGATGGCAGACTTGCTCCTCTACTACCTGACGTGCAGCGTCTGGTTGCACTTAGGTGCCAGGAGCGCGACGTGGGCTGCAACTCGCTATAAGCTTGATTAGAGAGATGATAGTTTATGGACTGGCTATGAAGGAACATATCACACACAGCAACACGTAATTGTGAATTCCACCCCCAGTCAGAAGCTCTTGAGATTCCCTGGGATGAGAAGAGAGATGGCGTTAACACAATGCGGTGTCCAGCAAAAGCTAAACCACCTGGCTTTCTGTTGTGTCCATACGGGTCAATCCTTCCAAGACCAACAAAATCAGTGGCCTTAAATGCAGGGTGCAGCTTCACTTACCACCACCTTCTTAAAACAGGAGATGGAAGACTGCCTGAGGTCTCACAGCCAGAACCACCATACTCAGGCATTACACCCACCTTGCACTTTGCTGCCCCTTCCCTCCCTCCTCTCCTGCAGACCCAAGGCAGGAGCCCCAGCGATGTGTTGTGCTAGGAGAGCTGTCGAGGTCCATTCCAACCATAACCTCCCAGGCTGGAGATGGCATACAGACCAAAGCTGATGCAGATATACGCACTCTACAGCCAGAATATATTCCAGGAGGCTTGTAGGTTAATCAGGCATCTTATATACAGTTAGTCCTGCAAGGGCACTTCAAAGCCACTAGACTGATTTTGGGGCAATATCCAAACTAACGAAGTCCCCCAAGCCTGAAACTGGGAGGATGTGCCAGAAAAAATGGCTCAAACTTTTGGGCTACGTGACAGATTACACCAACACAACCTGAGCGACGGTGTAAAATGAGCACGTAATTCAAAGATGGGACATTCCGTGGGATGCACAAAACCAAACTCAAAACAGCATGAAAAAAGTAATGTTTATTTTTGTTGTTTACAAAAGCATTAACACCTTATGCAAAAGAAGCATCCTGACCCACACATTTCCCTCATCCTCACGGGATATTGGCAGAAAGCAATTTTTTTTCTGTTCTTTAGGGTTAAACATCCTCTGCTCATGTAAATTGGAACCAACCACCCCACTGCCTGCCGTGGAGCTCTGACTCCTTACATTAGCAAAGAGGCCACCTTGCCAGAACAGAACACAGCAAGATGTCCAAACAGCGACTTGCTCCAAGTACCCAATTGTCATAATCTGTGCTGCCACGATGAATACACCATCCAGATACTTCCCAACCACCATGCTCTCCAACTTCAGCTGAAACAGATCTGATTTATCTGATTTTAAATACTTCACACATTATGACTGAACCCATGCTAACATGATGCAAGGCTCAACTTTATGCACCATGAACAACTTCACTCAAATTTTTATTTATTTATTTATTTTAAAAGACAGCAAGTGTGCTCAGAAGCTGGTTTAGGAATGAGGCCTTTCAGCACAATAGCTATTTTTTCCTTTCTTACCTGTCTCCCCAGCATCTGAATGTCAAATGCTTACTCTAAAGAAACAAGGTCAACCTGGAAAAAAAATGTGCAGTATTTTTATTTTGCCTTCATCTTTTTGTCCTGTTCTGGAACTGGAAGTAGGTAATGATCATATAATCCAATAGACCATGCTTTTGAACCTACAGAGAAACTGTTATTTATTTATTTTTAAGTAAGTGTTATCTCAAAGTATGTGATCGCGATGACTTTGAAGACTTACCTGGAGCAGATTAGTCACACTGTTTCCCCCAAATGATCTCTACTTGACCACAGCATCATTCCTCAGCTCCTCTGAGTTGAGCTTCCTCCCCTCAGAACCTACACCTGACACCTCAAAATATTTACTACAGTGCTAGAAGTAGCTGGGCTTGTCCATCATCCTATGCCTAAAATGACTGACAAATACTATTCACGTGTGCCGATACTGAATCTATGGATCAATGAAAATGGCTTCGTTCGGCTGTCCGGGCTGTAGGAACTATGCTATTAACTCCGGCCAACTTCACATCAAGGAAATATCATTTACCTCACATATTAAAAGAGACAGTTAAGAACCCATATGTGCGTGTATATATACACACAAACACACATACAATGTATGTGGGCATGTATGCGTATATATACAAAATTTCAATGTATTTATTTTACGCTGAGCAAAGTGCTAAAAGACTCCAACAACCGCCACTGCTAGAGATGAGGCCAAATGAAATGGTATCACTTATATGGCATCAAATGATTGCATGATTGGTCCAAGAGCTTCAGAACTGTGAGCAAATAACTATTTTTCAACAGCAAAACCCCAAATGATCCCAATGGATTGGATTGAACTTTTAAATAATTTTGAAGCATTTAGGAAAAAAAAATCACTCTGAAAAAATAGTTTTTTTTATATATAATTTAAATTTCAATTCTGTGTACAGCAAAAACATTTTTACACATACACTCTTACTTTTGTGGCAAAATTCTGAAGAGCTTTGGACTAAATGATGACTTTAATGAATCTGGCAGCATCTCACATATGCATCATTACCTCAAATTTTGAAAAAAGAAAAAGCTGCATAGTCATAAACAGAAGTATTGCACTCTTGACCATGCCTATAAAAATGCACATTTAGTAAGGCCATTATATTCAAGATTAGAATGGGACTCAAGTCATGAACAATCCAATATATTATAAATAGACCTAGGAAAGCCGTATAGCAGAAGATCGACTCAAAAGAGCAGCATTGCAGCAACTGAATACGTGATTTCTTTTTCCCCCCATTAAACTGCTAATCTCAAGCTGGGTTTTTCCACATGTCCAAACAACATGATGTGTATCTAAGCATGCATTCTCACAATGCACTTTTTAATGTTTCTTTTTAAATTTTTAAAAAGGTACCAAGTGACCCAGAATTTGGGGATAGGATTCTACTCGAGTTCTGCCAATAAAGTTCAAGTTTTATCAACTTTAAGCAGCTTCCATGCACGCTAAGGGGGAGAGAAGATTTGACTTCCAATTATTTTAAATATTTGCCAACATGCAAGATATAATTCTTACTTTACAAAGTGTAGCAAAGGATATAGTTGAACACGTACTAGAATACTTTTCGGTATGCTCTCTTGGAGCTGGATCACATTAAGAGTATCAGTTTATCCAATCTGGCTTACAGCAATAAAGACAGAGCAAACAACCAATTTAAACACAAAACAAGGAATGACACAGATTTACAAGTTAGCTGCCCACATCCCACGGCAAATAGAAAGAAGCCACCCTTTGATCACAGTGGGGTAAGCTACCCTGAATTTACAAAAGGGTAAGAATCTCCACACCAGACATTACCTTGGAGTAGCGGGTGTGCTGTAAATCTGCTGTCTAACTTGCTTTGCAGTTATTTGCTCCTTTAGCCATTCCAGAGTAACACAGCCAGCCAACATTTTGGCTTGGTTAAATGCAGTGGCATCTGTCCAAGAAAGAAGGATAGACCATGTTCCCTCTTCCCCATGCCACATTAAATAAACAGAGTTATACAAATGCAAAAAAAAGCATCATTACAAAGGCTGGAAGAATCACGAGACGCAACAGATAGGAAAATTAATGGTCACATGCATTACAGTCCAGCAGAGACATTCTCTAACAATCTTATATTCTGCCATAAAATCCACGTTCATGGATATTACTGACAAACCACTCTTGCACTTGAATCAACTCCAACATTAGGAATTATTTCCCAGTAGAACAGATCATAACCAACCTTTTTCCCTACGACCTGCTTTTTCAGGTTCAGATAGTTTCCATTACAGTGACAAGAGACAAACCCAAGACACAAAAGATGTTTATAATGTGCAAAACAGGTCACAACAGGTGAATGGGTATTTGAGATGCAAAAACTTAGATGTGCCACGCACTTTAATCTCTATACCTAGAGCTCCATGTACATCCTTCCTGCAGTAATGGTATCACTTGCTAAGGATGAACTTGCATCGAGCAATGAATGTTTCTGACCAGAGCTGGGAAGAATGCATTTCCACAGCAACAACGCAGCTCTTACAGTGATGAGCAAGGACCCTGGGAGCTCAGGACATGGTTTCTAATTCAACCCATCTTTCTCATTGCATCCTCAGCAACCAAAAAACTTCTCTTAGTAAGATCACATTTCCCTTTCATATAACTCTTTTTATATTTTCTTCACAAAAGGAGTAAAATGAAAAGCTGTCTAAAAGAGACTTCTACTTTGTGTAGCAGTTATGACTGAAAAATGATTAGCAGAATTGCTTTGTCAATTAGGTTGAGAAGAGCCAAGAATATTTTGGGACTAGAGTTTCAGCAGCTCATCTCTGATATTCACATTAAAATGGTGGCCTATTAGCAATACTTTGCCTGCAAGTGTCTAAACAAATAGGGTATTGATGGGCATCAAGTAGTAGCAGCATTTTCAGCATTTTGTTTGCTGTATTTTATACTGTATTACTAAATTCTCTCTCCCCCAGTAAAGTGACTGTCCCGTCAGTATGACTACCCATACACACTGCACTTCTAAACAGAATTACACGTTGTTTTCTCCCCACCATAATGTCATCTGACAATTTTCAGCATCAGCACTACAGGTTTAATGCAGGTCACAGACAACAAGCAACAGGCCTACGGTAATTGCTTGCTTCACACAACGTATTGTTTCATACTTATAAAATCTTAAAATGTCATCTTCACTTAGCCATACTAGAAATACCACTCCAAAATTTAAGTTTATTTAAGTTTACATTAAATTAGAATATTGATGATTTGACCAAAAAATACCTGAAAAAAAAGTCCCTTTTACTCCCACAGGAAATTATTTTTTCTGCTAAATTCTTATTAACAGATATGTATATTAGAGGACTCCATATTTCAGAAATCAGTTATTTAATGCTCAATATTCTTTTCAGCAGATGAAGAGGTAGGTATATTTCCACACAAGGAAAAAAAAAAAAAAAAAAAAAAAACGAAAAACTGTAACAGACACTAAATTAAATCAAGTAATGTCTGAAAAGTCAAACACTGTTCTGACAGCACATAAACATGATGTGTCTGAAGATGCTTTCCAAGGAAGACAAGAAAAGTTGCACATTCTGATTAGATAATACATCATAATTTGAAATTTAATAATTTTCTGGAAAGAAAACACAAGTATCCAAATGCTACTTCCTCTCTCCCTCCCTCCCTCCCCCAAAGAAACGTGGGTGCCAATAAAACTGGTTGTGTCAATGATTATTTTGATTTTTGGACTGCTAAACATGGAATTAACTGCAATTCTTCCTTACTTTCACCAACACCAGCAGTCTACAAGTTTACACAGAGACCATGTGTGTGATAATTACATAATTACAATAGAAATTCAACTTTTTGTTCTTAAAACAATCTTCATAAATAATGAAAATATCTGTGTTCTAGCTCTTCAGTAACCTAAGGTTAATTGGTACAGATAGTGTTTTTTTTCTTCCTTTTATAAACCAAACTGTAGGTTCCTCACTGCCAACAACGGTTAAGGCCTGGATCGAGTTACTCTCCTTTTGCTTTTCCCTTTTTCTGCTTTTTTCCATTTTCCACCACTGGATTATTTTCCGCTTTGCTTACTCCGTTTGCAACAGCACCATTTGCTATTTTGCCATTCTTTACAGGTTCCTTGGGCAGCTTGTATGTCCGATAGTAGAAGTTACCAAACAGGAAAATGAAGGTGACAGCATAGAAAATTACACCCCAGTGCATCCATTTAGGGAAAGGACAATCAATATAAATAGACAAGGCTGTGTGGCCAATAGTCACATGGAACTGCACCTGAAAGACAGAAAATACACAATCAAAAAAAGGGTTGCATGCATTTTGTGGGTCTGACTGCACTGATGTATACCAGGGTGTTAAGTTATGAAAACAGATGAATAGGATGGTGGGGGAAACTGTATCCCCCAACACATGACCAGAAGCATCAACTTCATTGCACTATCTGGCACGAGTTCTCAGAATGAGAAAAATGAGAAGGCACGAAGAGATCTGGATTTTCTCTGTCTATTGAACTTTTTAAAATTCAGTCGAAACAATCCATAAAGCAGTATCAGTAAATGCACAAAATTCTTATCCATGCTGTGCAGTTTCTGAGACATGAAATAAATACGTCCATACTTCTACCTCCAGTTCTGTTTTACTAGCCCTAAAGTACATTTGAAAACTAAAAACTAAATAAATAGACAGAGACACTTTCAATTGCAACTAGATTTTCCTGTATCAGGTTACTGCTGTACAACAAAGCAGATCGCAAGCTTGTCTTTAAGCTACGGTGGCAATTTCATAGGATTTAGAACAGGATAGCCAGATGTAGTATTACTGCCTGGTAACTGACTGCTTCCATATGTGGGTGCGGAGGAATGGAGTCAATGCCAGCCTAAAGTTGAGCTGAAGTCATCTTTAGCACTTTTCCAGTGTAATAATAATTTTTATTATGTCACTAAATAACAGTGATTGTTTTGTGAAAATACAAATCTTTTAAAACTTACAAATGCCGCTGTGCAGTAATAAGAGTTTAAGAACTTTTCCCACAACAATGGTTGTATAATTAGGCAATTATTTTAAGTGCTTAATTACATTTAAGAATATACTAATTTTAACTTGAGCTGTGAGCATCAGGCAACTAAGAACTTTTGAAAAGGACAACATCTGCTCCAAAGCTCTGAAGAAAGAAATCTACTTAGAGATAATAATTTCTGAGATAAATGGAGAAATTTCACTTACCAATTGCAATATGGTCAAGTATCGTTTCCACCACAGGTATTTCTGAAATTTAGGGCCACAGGCAGCTAATCCGTAATACATGTACATAATGACATGAATAAATGCATTCATCTGAGCTCCAAAAAAAGCTGTCCAGAAACAAAAGAAAGATTTTCATGTACTTTTGAAAAAAAAAAAAAAGAAAAGAAAAATATCTATTCTAGTATTTGTGTGATAGCAAACACAGGGCATGTCTGGCTTCCATCCTTGAAATATTCAATTGTAGAGCATAGACCTGATAGCTGACATGTACTGACACAAACAGCTGTCCGTGCAATTAGTGTGTCACGACTTTCATGGAACTTCTTATGCAATAGCTTTTCATAAAATTTTGTTGAACAGACGTAAATCACACGGATTACACATTAGTTATTGTAGTATAAGTATGATGCTCCCTTTGCTAAGGGAGTATTTGACAGCACAAAGTATAAAGCAGTTTCAGGTTCTGAACTTAAATCTGTTAAGCCATAATTAGATGTGTAAGGTTCACAACTCAGCAAGAAATCAAGAAACTCACGTGGCAGTCTGAGTAAAGAGGCCAGAAAATAATACAAAGCAATACTTCACTTATGGCTGTAAGATGTTTAAGGGCATTGCAAAATGAGTTTGTCTCAATAGCTCATCTTTAGTTTCTTTATTCATGACTTACAATATCCAGCATTCTTAAATCAATGTATAGCACTTTTACCAGAACGATCGATGCTGGAAACAAAGGCATTTGTTCCCTTCACATTAAGGTCTCTTTGCTCTGTCAAGATTAGCAACCATTTAACAGGAATAAAGTATATCCTTTTAAGCTTTTCCTTTTACTACAGAGAGGATCAAAATGGTGGTGACGTATATAACTGTAGGACAAGGCAGACATTAGCTGCTGAAATCATACGACTCTGATTCCCATGTGGTTAACTATGTGTAGACCTTGTTAGTTAATTTATGATGGAACTTCCTGTGAAAACAATATGCCACCTACTAGTATGAGACATCTATGTTAACTGAGAACATAAAACTCACATACATTAAGTATCAGTGTGGTTTGACAAAAAAAAAATTGTTCTTCACTGTCCATTATTTTCAGTGCTGTGAGCCTACAAAACACATTACAAACAGAACAGGGTCTTCTCCTTTTTTTTTTTTTTTTGAGAGAGATAAACAGGGCAAAAGGTACACTGCAGGAAAGGGAGGATGTAGCAAGAACAATGGAATAAAGTTCTTTGATGTTGGTCTTAGAAATGAAACGGGAAAAAATAGACTGATAATGAATTAGAGACTGGTGTCATTAATAAGTTTTAAAAGTTAATTGACAGATTTATTGGCTCAACTTCAAGGGGAGGTTTCAGAGTTTTATATAAGCCTTTTTAGACAAAAAAAAAAAAAATAAAGCAAACTCCAAACTCAGATATAATGCCAAAATAATGTCTCTGTTAACTTCATTACATTTGCACACAGATTGTTGCCCATAATTAGATTTTGCAGTTCTCTGTATCTGCAAAAGTTAAAGTTAAGCAAGACACATTCATCTGTTTCATACAGAACAAGGATAATTTTGAAGACAGAACTTCAGGCTTGCAATTGATGCCCATGAGGAAAAAAAAAGTTTTGCAATTCATTAGAATATGGGCCCTGGTATCTATCTTTTCCTCCCCCACAGTTCTCACAGACGAAGATCATACACGTTAAATCCACTGCACTGCTTCAGTGCTATTTAAACAACTTTCTGTATAACAATGTTAAGTCTAACAAAACTTTTTTCCATTGATCCTAAACAATTATAATAATTGTCCCTTATGTCCACTCAGAAGGGTATGGGAGGAAGGGAACTCACCTTGTCCACCTGCAACCCACTTAATCCCAATCCACCACAAAGTGAACATGGTGAAATGGTGATAGACATGAAGGAAACTAATTTGGTTAAATTTCTTCCTCAGGATGAAGAATACTGTATCCAAGTATTCAATTCCTTTGGAGACATAATACCACCATAAAGCAGCAGCTATCTGTAATTAAAGAAGAAAAAAAGGTTTTAGTGATTCTAATTTAAATGGAATAAAATTATCTCCATCTAGCTGCTGCAAGAGAACATCTCTGCCTTCCCCAAATCGTAGTAAATGTTGAGATGGAGTCAAACATCTGATGGTATTAGAGTAACAACAAAACAATACTTCATTCACCTACTCTGAATGTAGTGGAAGTAGTATTCTGAGGATGCTGCTCACAAATTGCTGCTATAAAAGAGCTAACAGAACTAAAAGCTTTATTATCTCTGAGCAGTTTACTCATTATGCATAAGGAATTTGTGTCTTCATTCTGTGTCAAAGCTTTGTGGCAGCAGACTACCACAGGGCTTCCCACACTAATGAAGCAACACTTTGATGTGGTCAGAACAACGAGGCAGAAACGTTACCATAAAATGAAAATGCAAAGGCTGAAACGTTACATAAAATTCATTCGCTATCACAGGCACATTGGTAGGAAGATAACAAATCAGTCTATAAGCTAGGCAAGGTAAAGATTTCACATCTGTTAGGGCAATATTCAGCCTGGAGAAGAGAAGGCTCCAGGGAGACCTCATCATGGCCTTTTGGTACTTAAAGAACACCTGCAGGAAAGATGGGGAAGGACTCAATCAGGGAGCGTAGTAACAGAACACCGGGTAACGGATTTAAGCTAAAAGATGGTGGGTTTAGATTAGATATAAGGAGGAAATACTCTGAGGGTGGTGAGGCCCTGGCACAGGCTGCCCAGAGAAGCTGTGGATGCCTCCATCCCTGGAGGTGTTCAAGGCCAGGCTGGATGAGACTTTGGGCAGCCTGGTCTGGTGGGAGGTGTCCCTGCCCATGGCAGGGGGGTTGGAAATGGGTGATCTTTAAGGTCCCTTCCAACCCAGGCAATTCTGTGATTCCATGAATATTCCCTGCAGCTTCTTCCAGTCTACCCAGTCTCCCTCTCTGGAAACCAGCACTACCCCAGTGGCTATGCTCCAGTCAGGGAACAGAAGAAGCGAGATCAAGGGAGCCAGACAAGCTGCAGATATAACCCACCTATCCAACAAAGCAGTGCCACACACCCAAACATTTTTCCCTAATCCACCAATTAGGGTAGATCTTGCCCAAGATGCAGCGTGAACAAGGCTTCCTGCTGAAACTGGAGCATTGCTGTACCAGGTTAAGCCCAGAAGCTCTGTGCAGCAATTTGCTAATGCCGTGCTATGGGGATATGCTGTTAGTGGGGATTCCCTTCCCGATCCCAAAGCACAGCAGTGAGTGTAGTTGCTGGCAATGTAAGTCAACTAGCTTGTTATGCAGGGTGGGACCAGGACATATCCCAGGCGGTGACTCACACGTAGAATAAATAAAAATAAAAGGCAGGAGGAATGAAAGCAGCACCACCAGCAAGGAAAGCAGGCAATGTCACAACACATTCCTATTTGTAAGCTGTTCACTTCATCTTCTTCAGACTCATCTGAAGAAGTAACTTCAGTAACTGAAGTAACTCTACCACCCCCATGGTCCCCGGGGAAGACAAAAGAGAAAAATGAAGAGAGAAGCAGCTTCCCTTCCCAAATACCCATGTCCTGTGAGATTTATGGGTATGGGTGAGCGAGAGGAAGGGGCATCAGGAGACCAGGCAGTACAGAGCAATGCTACAGCCCCGCGTGGAGTTTCCCTCCGTATCTCCAAAACAGCTGGAAAGGAACGCGTCTCTCCTTGGACGAAGCTTGTCACAGCCATAACTGGACGGGTGCAAGTTTTAAAAAAGGATTACAGTAGAAGAAATAAATAAAGAAATAAATAAATAGAACCAGCAGCACAGGAGCAGAAGAGTGCTGCAGCTCTGCATTGCAGACTCTGCGGTTTCCCAAAGGGACTGCACAGCTTACCGATGCCAAACCGCAGCCTCCTGTGTACCCATTACTCAATAGACATAACGCAGCCTACTTCGGATCTCAGGAAGAAGAGCCTGATGTTGTCAGTTTTATATTAAAAAATAAATGTATCTTGAATATCTGCCAAAGTTGGAGAGGTGCCTGACGAAAGAGAAGGGACCCCCACGGACCTCGGAGCTCGCAGCCACGCGGTGCGAGCCGCAGGAGCTGTGGGTGCAGAAGTTACCCAACATCCAGCACAGCTTTGCTCCTGGGAGAGGGAGCCCTGCGCCTAACACCCACACCAAGGCTTCGTCTCACGCCCATGGATTAGCATAACAGCTCGGCATCTTGCAGAGATCTTTGCTAAAGCTGCATCTTTTGAATAAATTAAGATAAGCATCTCTTCATCTCATCAGTTGACAGCAGGGACTTTGGACCGTGCCCATAAAATGACAAGCCAGCTACAATGCTCAGGTTCTCTGGAGGCCCCCTGCCTGCCGAGAAACTTGCAAAGGATCAATAGGTCTGCTACAAGCAAACTGCCAGAAGAGCTCTAACCAAGCTGCTGTGTAGTTTGTTAAAGGAACAGTGGAATAACAAGCTGTACTTGCAAATTTACGGTACGACAGAGCAACACACAAGTGGAGAAAAACCCAACAGAACACTTAGATTTCATGCCCAGGATGCCACAGGTTCACTGTACACTTCTGGGAAGTCATTCAATGCACTTTATTCCTCCTCTTGAGTTCTACCTGCCTTGCAGAAAGAAACAGTTAGAGCCCAGGGATCAAAATCCACTGAAGTTTTGATCAAAATGCTTCCCGTCACTTAAGAATAAAATAGCCTCCATTTTCTTTTGTTTTCTCTTTTTTCCCTTTCAGGATTATACCTGCCAATTTTTGTGTTTGTATAGATTTTTGGCCTAAAAGCTCTTTTGCCTTCCTCCTTCCTATCTTGAAGTTTTACTGCCTGTCACTCTCACAACTGATGGACTTCAGGTACTGAACTACCTCAGAGCTCCCAATGACTTATGCAGGCATTTTGATCATTAGCTTACAGACGCAGAAAAAACTGAAGCAGATATTACGTCCTTTGCCCCAAGCCATGCATGCAGTCAGTGATGGGGCAGAAAGAAAGCAGAACAATACACAAACTTCCCCATTAAAGCATCAGAAGTTACGACCTAACCTGTGGTCTCTCTTTGGACACAGCATGAAAGAAAGATGCAGCTTTAAAGAAAATATGCATTAAAACAGGTGAATTCCTGAAACGAATAATTCTGATCATGACCATCCCATTTCTGGCAGTTTTCATGTCCATCAGCCTAAGTCTGTTAAAACACCAGATGGCACAGAAAGATTACATTACAGCCTAGGATTAAGGGGGTCAACAAGAGGTCCAATCCCATGACCTCTGCCTGCTGCAGGGTTTTTAAGCAGAGAGCTGTTTTAACACGGGGCTCTGTTCCTGCACCCTCCTTCCTCCTTTGAGGTTGGAGATGGTTATCCATCAAGGAGTTTGAAGAGACAGGTGATTTTTAGCAGTTAACAATAACATGAAGACTTGTTAGTTTATTTTTAAAGAACTCACTTTCCCCCTCCCACTTCACTTACAGAATTTTGTTTATAGGAAATGACGTTCGTTTTATTAAGTTCCCTTTTCATAGAAATTTGTTAATTTTCATAGAAAGTTGTTATTGTTTCACTTGAGGAAACTATTCAAGCTATAGACATACATATAAACAATGCAAGTAAAAGCAGAGCATAATTACAACCACAGCTCAGCTTAGCAATTACAACTGGTATGCTTAAAACTAGGAATTAGTTCACCCCAACTCCTAATTCTCAGCTCTCCAGAAATACTAATAAAATAGATGAACCTTGTTCTGGGAAACAAGAACACACAGACACAAGCAGATGTGAAAGTGACTATTTACAGATGCTAACATGTCTTAATTTAGACAACAGTGGGAAAGTGTTCACCCTAAATACTGGAGCTTCCAAAGGAGCACTCCAAAGCATGGATTTAAACCTCACCTCTGCACCTATATTATTTTGGCTCTCTAGCTATAAACTTAAATTTTCCTCCAAAATGCAGCTCCAGTTCCTTCAAAATCTCTTGTTGGGGATTTTTCCCATTTTCTTTCTTCTCTAGTATGAAGACTTATTTTATTTTTTTTTAAATAATCAATTACAGAACAAACTCCTCGATGTCCTGCCAGCAGCCAGTAAGGCTACCTACTACACCCAGAAGGTAAGCCCATTTGAAAGGAGCAAAGTCTTTTTGCAATTGCGGAATCTAATTTCTATCACTTGCCTGCTCCAGTTGTCCATTGCCTGTTGTAAGGGAAACCTGGGTGGGATTAACAGGTGTAGGTAGGTTCAAAACCCTACGTAGGAGGACCAAACTTCACACTGTGTATTTATTAACCGTCAGTGAATGCCAGAAACTTGATAGAGTTGAAAACATACAGCTGAACTCATGGAAGGATGTCCCCTTTAGAATCAGCACAACAAGGAGGCCGCCTCCGACTCAAGAGATCTGAGAGCTGCAGATTGCTGGGGTTGCACTATACAAGGGCAGTGCCACCACGTGCCCAGTCTTACATTGCTCCCTTGAAATCATTTGGCTAAGGTCCTGGGACAAGATATGGGTTGGAGAGGAAAGACTTCCTGCCACCCAGGATAGCCAAGCCTTTGCTTTGGGACTGTTCACCACATCTTCGTACTGCCTTCAGGAAAAAAGGATGGCCCCTCATTTTGAGCAGGACCTTTGGTCAAATGAGGCCATTACATGGGAAATAAGTAGCGGCAGTTTCTGCATAACAGGAAAAGATACAAATGGAGGTCATGCCAAGACTTCTACATTTCCATTCAGATCACCATATGTGATTAGTCTTTACAATCTTCAGTATTTGCTTCAGCTTTTCAACCCCTGCAATGAAGCCATATATGAAGCTGCTCTCTGGGCTCAGTGCTGCTTACAATTTTCTTTATCTGACTAATACAGGGCTCATTTACTCACTTTCTACCAAATAAAGTGACTGCATATGTCAGTAAGCCCATTATTGTAGCATTCCCCTTCTGAGAAACCCTGCTGCCAATAAGTACTAGACATTTAGTATCTGTCTCTATTAAAAGGGTATTCAGGGATGTGATACAAGGTTTATCAATTGTAAACTTGAAACTGCAGGAAGTTGCCCACACTTTGATATTTGAAAATTACTTTTGCAGGTTTATATTAAGAAAAAAAAACATTGCAAAAGGTATCTTGATTTTTTGTTTGCTGACAATCTATGACAAGCAACACAACCATACCATCTAAATGCAAAGCATGATACACTGTAAAGCAGACCCGAAACTTATCCTAGACTCCTCAAAGTACACTTGTAGTTCTCCTGTTTTCCTGAAGTGAGAATTTACTTAGCGCTACCAGATAATAATCAAGATATGGGTCTTGACTGACAACATACTAAACAATTACTGCAACACTTGAGAGAACTCAATTTTCCCTGCTTTCCCAGCTCTATCAGTTGCAAATTGAGTGTTACAAGGCAGAACTTTAGAAATAAAGATTATTCAGATCCATAAGTTTGCAAAATCTTAAAAAGCTGGGAAGCACAAAGAACATATATGGATTGAACAACCTATTTTTTCCAGTAAAAAAAAAAAAAAAAAAGGATACAAAAAACCCACAACCTATTAAGCATTGTTATACTTTAATAATTTTTGTTTTTAAAAAAATCATTAACAGAAGTATTCTAGTGAATGATACAGTAGGTGCACAGTATTGGCAAAGAAGAAAGACAAGTGACTACCACTGGGTCAATAAAAACCTACAGAGCTGTTCAGCAGTATCAGCCATCACACAGAAGTTGTAAAAATCAAACCTGCTCTTCTCACTACCACCCCTGACACTTGCACAGGCGTTTGAGTACCTGTGAACAGCCCCTTTGTTGAGAAGTATTTTTCAAAACCCATTATTAACATTTGATGTATTTAGACCATAACATGCTTTCATTGCATTTTCAGGAACGTGTCCTAATCTGTCGAGGATGAAACTTGCAAGGACAGCTGCAAGATTCTCAAGTGTCAGCTCTGCCGGAAGATAAGGTTTAGCACATGAGCTAGTCAACGGCATTACAGAAGTTAACAAGCATCTGCACTTTGATTTTAACTTGAATGCTTTCCAAAAAACACACATTTGAAATCCAAGCTTCTGCAATGAAGTATACTGATAATACATTTGCCAGGAGCCAGCAAGAGTTCATGAAGCCAAACGAGTAAAGGATACAAGAAGTTGCCTCACCAGTGTGAATGAAGTGCAGCTTCAGTACCTGCTGACAAATCTTGCTGGCTTTGATCTAGAACTACACCTTCACTGCGGTTACGCTCTATCATAAACGGCAGCACAGGCTTGCAATCTAAGTATGTGTATAAAGCTTATCCTGGATCATACTGCCATGGATGAAGTCAAGGATGGTATCTTCAAGACTCTCCTCATTTGTAGCAGTCAAATGAAAGTTAGTGCAGATACGCTGATGCGCCGTGATTAACTCTGCTATGTGCAAAGCAGTCAAGCCTGAAGCGGTCAGAGAGAATATAACGGGATGCTGTCACGGCAGACAGCACAGCTTTGGGAACACTGTTTTCAGACAAGACTTTAAACATCACGTAGTGTTACATATTACATCCACACATACACAAATACAAAAAAAAAAAAAAAAAGAGATAAATACTCACCCTAACTTCATATACATTATCTGAATAATCCACAGTCTGGCAGACATAGCTGTATCCTCGAGCTCGTGATGACAAAAACAGCTGAAAATATTAAAGTCACATGTGAGGGGAAAGGTACTATATAAACTTCTTGTTCAAAGCAGTTATCAGCAAGTTTCTTGCTACTTCAAACTTACCTGAACAGAAATACTTAAGTGTCCTTATTAGTCCTGAGAGTACTACTGAAGAAAGCCAATATTTAGTTTTATCAGCCTGTTAACACAGTGCCTGTTTTCTTGTATATTAAAGAGAGTACTCATTTTTCCTTGCATACCTTTGACCAGATAATTAGAGCCCTGTACAAATTAGTAAGATTTCCAACATGACCTTAAGCTATTCAAACATGAATCCTCCCTTAGAGGGCTCTAGATTCAGAGGCAGAAAATACCTAATTGCTTTCACTATGAATGACGGAGATGCAAAAGCCATGATGGATTAGAGTAGAAAGAATTCACTCCAATAGACAGGGATTAGATAATTTGGATCTACTGTTCTTAGAACAATTTATCTATCAAAATCCAGAAAGGAAAAAAAAAGTAAAACCAGAAAAGCTGAACAAACAATGCTGAGCACCCACAAAACATACTGAGAGTCACTGCATGAAGAGAAGAGCCCCAGTTTGTGCCAACAGGAATGGCCTAAAGCACACCACGTGCTCCTGTAGGGACGCTCCAAACAAGGCGTGGTGCAAAAACCTGAATAGGAGAAGATAAACTTGACATTTAAGCAAGCTCCCATTGGAAAAAAGAACACATGCCTACAGCTGTACAAGGTTCAAGTAATACTTTTAATCTTGACGTTCATAAATGTTGTGATCCAAGATTGTTTAAAGCCAGGTAACCCACCCTGTTAAGGATCAAAAAGATAGCAGTGGAGCAGGCATAACTCGAAAACTGGGAACTGTAAAACTAAAGAAGGGTGACACAAGAAGATTTCCAAAATAAACATGGGCAGCCACTGCCTATTCTTATCCTTAACCTGACTTCCATCTCATTTTGACTGAACTTGAAACTAACACGGAAACTAATAGGTTTCTGCTGCAGTCTACTGGGTAATTTCACCAAGGATTTTGCTTGGCAAAGACAATAAATTGACTTCAGGCTGAAGCTACTCCTTCAAAATGAAGAAATACAATATTTTGTGGCAAAACAGGGGTTATAGGCATCTAGGACTTCTGCAGGTTCTGAGAGAAGTTTGTTCTTAATCTGAAGTTGAGTCCAATATGTGAGCATCTTGGGCTAAACAACCTGGCAATGCTTTATGCATCTTCTTCTTGTTGTTTTTTAAGTTTTAATGCGTGTTATCGAAGATGACCGATGCAGTTTGCAATCAGGATGAATATTTAAATATCATGTAAATTTAAAACAAGCTCTATGGATCTTATCAAAAGCATTTCAAGTCCAAATTCTGTTCTCAGCAATACCTGGAAATTCTAGCCATGCACAAAAACCAAACAGGGTATCATTTTACTCATACCAACCATATTACTCATGGGAATTACAACAGTGGCACATGGGTACTGTAAACCTCATACAGACTGAAGTAGCTTTTCCCTGGCTTAAAGATAACAAATGAACAGTTTCATCAGTCTTGAGAAGAAAAGGAGACAAGTCAATTTCTATTATAAGTGTCATATCAATGGTCTGGCTCAAAATCCATTGGATAGGATACCAGGAAATTAGAACCTGCCTGTACCTAAAATTAGGAGCTTTCAGACTATCAGCAGCAAACACATTCAAACCCACATTTTTTTTTTTTTTTTTAAATGAGAACTCAGTAGTTTGGAAATGCTATGGAAATGCATGTATTATCCAACAGAAGTATGCACACAAAATGACCACATGCCTGGTGTAATTCAGCTTATGGATAATGCATACTGATTTAAATGATTTAAATTAAAACAAAAAAAAAATGAAAAGACAAAAATGGCAAAACCAGTGCAAACTCTTTTCTGAGGAGTTTCAATTTTAATCTGTCAAGATTTTATCCATTTCCATAATTATCCTTGGGTGTAGGCATTAAATTGTTTTATCTCTCGCATTTTATTCCTTAGTTGCTTAGCGCAAGGAGACAACTTAGAGAAAATGATGATTAAGGTGTGGTAGCTAGGATTAGTTTTACTGAACCATGTCTTAAAAACAGTGTGAAACCAGTTAGTGATTTTATTACAGCTCTGGAAAGGGTCAATATAGGGAAGATTTCCACTTTCCCAGCAAAATACAGCAGAACTGAGTCTAAGAAAAGAGTTTTGAGATGCTGTAATTTAAACTGCATTATCTGTTTGCTTACTCCTGGAAACGGATCTTGCAAATTCATGATCTGAGGCCATCCAGGAAGAAGACCTTAAACCCATGTGAGTAAAGTCACAGTAACATAAACTACTCCTTATGATCAGCTACATTTTGAACAACTTTCCTGGAATAATGGTTTCCAAACTGTTAACGTAATCCCACTTCACTTCTGCTGAAGAGAAGTTTCCACTGCATTGTTACTAACCACTTCTGCTATACAGAAAATCTAACAAAAGGAAAAATGCAGCACACTGAACTTTATTAGAAGTAACGTATTCAGAACTCTGCAAACAAAATGTTAGAAGACTCAATACTTTTATTTTTATATAAAGATACAATTCATTTTATTTTTATTCTATAAAATCTAATTTACAAACAAGATACTTTTCTTCAATACGATACACATCTGAGTTTTTAAAAGTGATGAACACATTCAAGAAACCAACTGAAAGTGTGATTTCTAATAAAAGTCTGACACCTTTTAAGATTATTAAATAGAACGGACAAAAATAGTTATAAATGTTAAATCCCTATGGATTTCAGTTAGTCTCTCTGGTACTTATAGTAATATAAATCTAAAAAAATACTATGCTGGACTAGACAGTGAACAAGTTCTTTACATACACCCATCCAGTACCTTTATTCACAAACACATTGTACCTAACTAAATAATAACTAAAGAAATATTCATGTCAGAGGCAAATCCAGTTTCAAAAATCTGGGCCAAATCTTCTTCAACAGACACCATAAACACACAAGATTATTTTTCCCTTGCAATCTACAGGCACGCAGACTGTAATAGGAATTCCCTCCTGTGAGAGTGCATACACACCTCTTTGAAAATGAAGAAGTTGAGTAGAACCATTCCAAAGTTGTAAACAACCAACAGGAAACGTAACTGGAAGGGCTCTCTTGTCTTCATCCATTTGGGGCCCAGCCAAACAGTGAGGAGATAAACAGTGCTTATAGTCAGTGTTGGAAATGGAGACTGCATCAAGGGCCAGTCATCAACACGCTTGTCTGGGGAGGGTGAAGCAAACAGGAGTCAGAAGTCTGAACAAAATAAATTTCATCATCATTTTAGGCACTCCATTTGTTAAATATTATTTTCTCCCAGAATAGCTGCATCAGCTATTCATATCAGCTACATAAAAACACAACATGCTCATTCTTTCTAAGAAGTTAAGGAAAAATAATTAAAAAGAAAAAAAAAATCACATTACCTCCCAGAGAGATTCACTATGTCAAGCAAGCTCTACTGTCCAATTCTACAATCCAAAACAACAAAAAAACTGAATCAAGTGAGCCCACACTCAGCCCAACCCAGTCATACCCCCAAAAACCATTTTGCTTGCAACGGTCAGAGACTGCAGCAGCAACATAACCAAATATTCAACACCACTACAAATGGAAGAAACAGATTTGGCAAAATACTGATAAAATTAAAAGCTTTTGTTAATTTAAAACTAGGCATTAAAAAGCCTCCAATAGTTTTATACCAGCTGTATGATGCCAAACACCTATGCTATTTGATGTATGTCAGTATGATGTGTTTCAGACAAAACAGTAGCGACGTTAATGAAAAACTATGAGATAAAACAATTCAGAGGGATGGTCCCAGCATCTTTTTTTTTTTTTTTTTTTTTTTAAAGACAGTCTTCTCAAGTCACTCATTGGATCTAGAGTTACACATACTCTAGAGCCCAGAATTTGCTGTATTAAGTCCTGGATCTATAACAAGAAAGCACTCCTCCTTGCCTGAGGAACAAGTGACGCATAGTATTAGATGATGGTTCTGCTACACTGGAAGGATGGAAGACTATAGCAACATTTCCTTACTCAGTGTATCATTCTGCCCATGGTATGAAGGCTTTATCTATTGCTATAACTTGAGATTAAAGTAGCTATTCCATAACTAGCAAGCCTGCAGTCCCCCAGGTCGGTGCAGCAGAAGGGCAGGAGGTGCTCCAGGCAGGCAGCAGCAGTTCCCCTGCGGCCTGTGGAGAGGCCCCTGGTGGAGCAGGCTGTCCCCCTGCAGCCCATGGGTCCCACATGGAGCAGATCTCCACGCTGCAGCCCCCCCATGGGTGGAGGAGCCCCCGGTGGAGCAGGTGGATGTGGCCTGGAGGAGGCTGCGGCCCATGGAGAGCCCCCGCAGGAGCAGGCCCCGGGCCGGAGCTGCAGCCCGTGGAGAGGAGCCCACGCAGGAGCAGGGGTCTGGGGGGAGCTGCCGCCCGTGGGGGACCTGTGCTGGAGCAGTTTGCTCCTGGGGGATGGATGGACCCTGTGGGACGGAGCCGTGTGGGAGCAGTGCTTGAGGAGCTGCTGCCTGTGGGCAGCCCCCACAGGCTCAACTGGGGAAGGACGGCATCCATGGGAGGGACCCCATGGGGAGCAGGGGCATGAGGTGATCCATGAAGTTTGCCATGAGGTAAGCACAGAACAGCACTGCCCTTCCTCCTTCCCTACCTCTTTCTCATTGCCCTGATTGCTGTTAAGACTGTGAATTTAGAACCTTATTTTAGGAGCAGATTTCACGAGACCTCCCGTATTTCTAATAAATCTCACATCCTGCGTTCTACAGAAAGACAGCCTGCCTCACACTGACTCACCTTGCTTCCTGTTGATTTTACAATACTTAACCTGCAAACAAGATGCCATCAGGCCTAAGAAGAAGTGGAAAAGAAATAAAAAACAGTCTAGCTGCTTCCATTATGACTTAATAGCATAAGCAAAAAAACAAGAGAGAGGCCGTGCCCTCCTCACGTGTGGAAACCTGGCTGTGGAAACGCAGGCAGTGAAACAGAACTGAAGGAAATGAGAAAAGTCACCTTTTACTCTTCAGCAGGTCCCCGAGACGGATACTTCCATTACAATATAACACACTGTGCATAAAACATGAGGACAACTGCTGTACAGCACAGCACAGAGTACCGAGCCACAGAAGAGCTGCCCCATTTTCCAGACTCACGGACTACTACGTACAGAAATGGAAATCGCACTGCTGCACCGCAATTAGCGCACAGCCCTCTCCCTTATGCTTCTGTTTCCACTTGCTTGGCCAATCGCTCAACAAATCTGAACTTAAAAATAACAGGTAGCACCACTTAAAAGGACAAAAGCACAGGAAGAGATCCTTGTCTTCCACTCGGTGTAAAACAGTGGGCAGAGATTCATCTCTGCCGAGCAAGAACAAAGGCGTCACTTCTTAATTAAGAGGCAGCTCTGGCAAAAGCCAACACATGACATGCTTTAATCAGACCTGCATCTCGTTTCAGACACTGCAGTGCACAAGGTGTTAAGGGCAAGGAAAGCAAGAGGACTGGTTGCCTTCCTGGCCTCTTTGCACTGCGTAAGCAATATGAAAAGGTAGGGACACAGTCATGAACCCGGCTTCTATTTTCTAGCCTAGTGCTTTGTGGGGTCCTGACTGCTAAATCAACAATACGAGAGACGTGAAACTGGAAGGAGATTTAAATTCTACCCAAGAGATTAATATTAACATCCACTGCTGAAAACAGGAAAGCGTGACCTATTTCAGATGTCTTTGTGTGTCAGGAGACAAAGATTTCACTTATAGGTGAAAGGACAGAGAAGGGAACAATTTTTATTTTATTTATTTATTTATTTATTTTGAATGAAAGCTCTCTTGCAAATGGGCTTCTTCTGGTGCTTCATCAGAACTGTCAGCAGTTATTTCACCTGTTTTCCTGGAGAATGCCAAAAGAAATATTTAGTTCTCTCTCTCACCATCAGAACAGCTGACACTACACTTCTGTACCTGTGTGGTAGTCTCAGGCTGTTCCCTTCCCTCTGTGCAGGGTTTCTGGCCCGTGACCCACTACAGCTCAGACACTAGCCTCCTCAATGTACCTGCATGGAAAGCACAGCTCACTGATATGGGCTGCACACCTCCCTGCCCAGGGAATCCACCTGACTGGCATTTTGGTGACTGTAATAACTAGTAGGGATAATTATAACATTTTGAACATGAAACACCCGTATGACTACCGTAGGCTTGAGCATTCCCTCTGAATTCAGTTCTGGAGTGTAACCTGATCAATCAAAACAGAAGCATCACATTTTTTTAAGGGCATTTAGGAGACCCTGCATCTGATTACCTTCCACTAATACAGTGAAATCAGAAAACATGGAAGTATTCATCCTAGAGGCTGCGAGATTTGGGAAAAAAAATGCACACACACACACACAAATCATTTATTATGAGATCCTGCCTGGACAATACAAAGTAACTTGCTAAGTTTTAGATCAGTTCGGTACATCATTCCTGTTGCACAGAGGGTATTACAAAAATGACTTACTGTCAGCTACGGGGTAAGCCTGCTGTTCCACACAGAAAACACACGGTTACACGTGCACCCTTGTTCCAATTTGCTTTTCAGGGAAGCGAGCAACTCTTTCAAACCAAGACAAATTAAGACAACCAATTAAGTGACAAGCCCTCCAAGCCACTCAAAAGAATAACTAAAAACAAACAAACAAATAAACAAAAAAAAAACAACGCACAAACAAAAAAAACCCTTGTTTTCACAAAAACAGTGGAATTTTGTGTACTATTATTCACTGGTGCTGATGGCCACAAATGGTTTCTGCAAATGACAAGAGAACTGCGACAGCTTAAGGGGACGTGTAAGTGTATTAAACCCTGCATTATTTTATATACCATAAGTGCATCGTTATCTGAAAAACAAAATAAGAATGAAATAAAAAGGCCATCTCCCCGAATTAAAAGTATCCCTCCAATGCTTTGAAGCAAAACGCCCAGTGCCTTCACCTGATTAGAATTGACAGAGAGTGCCTGAATCTTGCAGGGGATTAATGCGTTTGTCTTTCAAAGCCTAAGACCCAGATTCTAATTCGCTCACAAAATGATTGTTGTCATGGCACAGCCTGCAGTACAGGGCTGTTTTGGAAGGTGGCACACGTTTTGGACCACACATGTAAAGCAGCACCCAATTGTAAGGCAAATTCAAGGTAAATTAAGGTGTCTTTCAGTGGCAGAGTCCCAGCAGGAACACGTTATGTAAGGCAAGAACATGAAATCTTTGCACACACAAGATCTGCCTGTCGTTTTGTGTATCTACATTTTTGAGTCTCACATTGCAAAGCCAGACAAGAAGCAGAAGAACATACAAATTTGGAATTGCCCCAAGGCACCTAATCTTGCAGGATTTAATTTTTTAATTATGTGGGGCAATTAATGGGAAATATATACAAGAAGTGCTCCAATTTCTTCCTCCGGTGCAAGGGCAAGAGTAGAACGAGTGAAAAGGAATAAATATCCTTGGTAACGTCCAAAGAGGACACAATGAAGCCCTGTTAAAATATGGAAGGCAAAAGATGATGATCTTCAATACGTAAGACTGCACTGATAGTGATCTAGAATGAAAATCATTAGAAACTTCTTTGAAGCTCACTGTGTTTTTATATGCAAATGCTTCTGGTATAGGTGATTCAGCATTTCCTTGCCAATAGGCAGGAGTTTAGATGGTTACATTCTCGGTTTATTACTGAGCCTACAATCTTTTTTTTTTTTTTTTCCTTTTATCAAGAAGTAAATTTTAAAAAATGAGCAAAAAAATGCATCAGACATTCATCGGGAGAAATCCTGAACTGGTGCAATGATGACTACCTCTGCATTTAATATCAGCTTTAAAAGAAATTAACTGAAATACATGAATTCGAAATTCCATGCATTCACATTTGGTTTACAAAAATAATTTTTAAAAATCCATGCAAGTTTTCAGCTGAACAACACACACACTCGTTAGCTATAAGGTCGCTACTCACTAATTTATCTGGAGAGCCTTTCAAAGTTATTAATAGCTATTGATACTATTCTCAGCGCAAAGACACTTAGAGTGCCAATCCAGCACACCCATCTGTCCAATTACATTTGTCAGGACACTGCAGAAGTGGCGGTGACTGCTTAAAAGTGGTTCTCAGCAGTGAGAGTTCTCCACAGAGCTGTTTATTTTAAACAAGCAGCCCCCCCCGAAGCCCAGTCGCAACTTTAAGAGAGATTTCCTTAAAAAAGCAGGATTTAAATTCTGCAGTGTAAGGAAGGCAAACCAGCAGTATCTAATTACTGTCCTACAAACTACACCATTTTATTAATCAAGCTATTTTGCTTCTCTTGTTAGCTCCAGGAGCACTACACTTGAGAGGTATCACAAAACGAAGACATGCATCATGTAAGAAAACACGTGAGAAACAACTCTGTGCATCTTGTAACTAAACATCTACAAAGCTTTTCTATTTCTTCACAGTATTTTAGTGTTCTGCTCCGTTTTTTCTTTCTGGTTAGCAGTTAATATCCCATACAGTTTATTTCTCTATTTGTGGGACTGAGCCAGGATGTGTAGCACAAATGCAAAAAATTACAGGCGAATAGAACTTCACTGCAGCTCTCCAGCCACTGCAGACTAGGTCAGCTGAAACTCAAGTAAGCATCTATGTGGTTAGGCCCTAAGCTTTTAAATTAAATGGAGCAAGGTGTCTGAATCACTTAGCAGTACACTCACCGCTACTGGCTGTAGAGATTCCAAGAGGAGGAGGAGGAGAACAAAAAACAACAAAACCAAACCCACACACCCCAGTCTGCCACAAACCAAACCCTCAGAGCATACAGATATAACCTCGCAGGTCTTTTCCAACCTTACTGATTCTATATGATACAGGGAACAGCCAAAGCTGCAGATGTGAGCTTTAAAATGGCACACAGCTAGGGCTGCAGGCTCTCAGAGAAGTACCCGAATCTAATACCAACAGAACTAAAAGTCTCCTCTTAATTTATTACAGCTTTAATAGAGCATCCGTGCGGCTTGAAATGAATCATTCTTTTAAAAGTTCTCCAACACTTGAATTAACTTGTTTATTTTAATACTGATTATTCATTGCACGTATTGCACTCCAGTCCCCAGCCTTCTTTACGGGAAATGCCACGATAAAGGACTGAAGCCAGTGCCCAAACAGGACTCCTGCAGCCTGTCTGAATCAGCAAGCAGTCTGTACAGGCTCTGAGGAGGGACAGTGCAGGCAAGCAGAAGGACTGGGACACGAGAAGTATCCAGTCCCTGCTTATTTCTCACCCTTTATCTCACCCATCACACTTGGCAATGCCTGCAGTTTTGGGGCACTACAGGTATTCCTTAGGAGGCTGGCAGCATCAAAGACACCTGTGCTTGACACAGCAACATAGTACAATCCACAGGACAGAGGCCAATAGCCCTCCCTTAACTCACTTGTGTTTTAGCCAAGTTATCTCCCTCAGAAGAGTTTCTTTTCACCACCCAGTAAGTATTTCCAGAAGCAGTGAATCCAGCAGGACACTAATGCTGTAAAATGTTAATTACACCCACTGCATAAATTTGCTCCCTGAGTCCGAAGGCACTGAAATTAAACATTAAGCAGCCAATTAATCACACTTTTCTCTGGTAGGCTGATGACTCACCTGTTATCATTTCCCCCCCTCTCCCCCTCATTTGGGTGCTTTTAAGCAGCTGTCACTCACTGGTTTTGTTCACTTCGAGGTGTATCTTGCAATCCTTTCATCATTTTCATCTCCAGATCACCTCCAAACATTTAAGTTCACCTGTTTGACAGGGGACACCACGTCCTGCACCAGCCTGCCACTTTCCCTCTCAGGAGAATTCAGTACTAGGGCTACTGGCAAAGCCACGGATCACATGTGCACGATGCTGTACAGACCACGGCTCCAACAAGGCAGCAGGACCCCATTTAAGTGGCTTTTTGGCACAGAACAGTATGAAATGGTTGCATTTGCTTTGATCTTGGAGAATGAACAGGCATATCTGAATCAAGTATTTTGTCTATGCTCAAGCTTTAACCAGCTCATTTGTTCGGGCTGAGATGCATCAAAATTTCGTGGCAAAGCCGTTTTAGTGTTTTAGTTTGCTGTTTCATAGCTTGTTAAGATGCAAGAATGAGTAACAATAAAATGAAATTCTCACGCACAACAAATAATGAAAGCCCTTACTCTGAAACAAAACAAGGACAACCCCCCCCAGACAAAAACAAAGCAATTAAAAAGTTTGCAGACGAAGCTGTACCAATCCTGTTCCCTGTACCAATCCTGTCCCATCCAGAAATGAGAGGTGCCTGCCCCAAACCAAAAGGGCTACAGCCAGGACTGACAGGTACTGCCTACAACCACCTGTGGCTTTGCCTTTACTGTTGTGGCTTTGTAATTGACTATTTAGCTTTATACAAAGCTATACACAGCAACACGTGGACCTAGCGTAAAACCAAAACACCACACAGCTATGAAGAACGTCTCCTGCAGCTACTAAACACCTGTGTAATATGCGTGTATTTCATAAACTCCCATTAAAGTAACAGGGATGCCTAATCCCAATTTGTTGTTAAAAGGTCAGGTGCATTGTAACAAGCATTTCAGCCTTCTTGGGACTCCCGTAATTCAGCCACTAATATTATATTATCTTTCAAGCCTGTACACAGCAATTACAGGATTCGCTTGTCTCAAGACAAGGATAATAACGAAATCAAGCTCAGAAATATCAATTTACTATCAACTCCCAGGATTTTCAACTCTAAGAGACTGCCTTACTCAAACTACTTTTGACTTACCTTCTCTGCTGATTACGATTATTTGTGGGGACAGCACAAACACTCCGCCTCAAGGAATAACAGAAACACAAACCTTGCTGAAGCTTACACAAGACGTGCAAGATTATAAGCCCTCAAGGCATGGTGTAGCCTTTTGTTTGTCAAATCCGACTTTTCCAAACACCACCAAAGCCAGACGGGTGCCCAGTGCAGTGATACCTGTGTGTCTTTTCTTAAATGTTACAAGTTACAGAGCATTCAGATGCGAAAAGAAAAAAGAAGCCAAACAAAAAACACAGGCTGCAATTTTAGGAACTAGGTCCAGAGCCCTGAGACCAAGTCCACATCTCTGTACTCCTATGGAAATACCATATAATGGGGATGACCACAGAATATTTTTTGTCCATAGACAGATTTTCATCAAATTCCCTCAGCCAGAAGCTAGCACCCTCGTGAAATGTAAAGGATTATTAATAGCCGTTTATTAAAATCTCCACTTATCCACTGCAGAGAGATGTTACACACTCAGCACTCGCAGGGCACGGAGGCAGCACGGAAATACCTTGGCGAGGTGCGAACGCAGCAGAAGGACAGCAGTGCTTAACCACACAGCGAGGGCAAACAACCCACCTTGTGGCCCTCAAAATACAGGATGATTTGGGACTGCAGATCAATATTTAGAGACACCGAGGTGCACTGACCGGAGAATACCAGAGAATATTTGCGAGGAGCTGCACATGAATCCCTCTGAGAAACTGCCTGCTTTGCCTGCTTTTATTTTCCTGTTTGCAGCAGCACGAGGATGCTGCTGCCCAGCTTTGTTTTACAGAAGGATGAACAAGGTCAAAAGCTTGTTTTGAATAAACCTACAAGAGGAGTTACTGAGATGTATTAGCTCTTATCTTCCAAGCTGAGGGGCAGAAGCAAAGCTTCCAGTAGCGAGGTACAGTAGGTCTTCTGTTAGGCTAAGACAAGGACATCAGTCTCCAAAGAAAAATAACACTGCAAACCAGAATTTGTTTCTTCAGCATGCCTTTGGTATCAGCAAGAATGGCAAATCTGGGAAAAAAAGTCTTCAGATGTTGTTTTTCAGAACACAAATGGAACAAAGAAGAGGTCCCGTACCCAAAGATGGCCAGAACAATCACGAACACCTGAACCTTTCCCCAGGAATACCAGGAACAACATCAATCTGGCTGCTAGATAACGCTGTATCCAAACCACCACTGCAACGGAGCCTCTGCTTCTACGGTTGTGTTACCTCTCATGGCAGCACACAGCCCCCAGACCTGAGCTTCCTAATGGTTTCTGAAATAGTTTCTCACTCTTGATCAAAAATTCATAGATGACAAACTGTGAGTAGACAAACCAAAGATCTGGACTTGGTCTCAGAGCACTTTGGGGCACTCTGGGTGTAAGTATTTCTATTGAACACATCTGTTCCAGTAAGCTACTAAATGCAGAATGCAAACCCAGGAAATATGGTTACACAGCCTCCTATTTGCAGCCCAGGTATTTAACTTAGCACCTGTGCTTCCTTTTTTTTAATTCCCCTCTACAGCGGTACCTTAAACCCTTTAAAAAGAAGGTATTACAATAATACAGGAATGGAAGGACATCAAATTGTGTCTAAAGGAATAAGACTCACTGGCCCACCTGACAGGTGAAAGGAATGGGCTACAGGCACCCTCTTCCAGCAATATTCTAGGAGCATTTAGAAAGTGTTTGCTATAACTAGCAGAGGCAAATGATTTACAGCCATGGAAAAGAAAAAACATAAGAAGATACCATGGTCAATCGCAACATCTGAAGCAAAATGTGTACAAGAGATAGTAAAAGACTTCTGAGAGACTGCGGAAAGAGGTGAGAGGAAAAGGAAAATGAGACGGGAATAAACCAAGTCGTCTGAACACGAGGGGATGCTGCCGCGGAGGAGCGTGTGTGGGAGGTGGATGGATGAGAGGGGCCAGCGGGAGTCTCACGGGACGAGCAGGCAGCACCACAGAGCAGAGAGCTCTCCAGGGCAGGAGCGAAGGATCCAGCCACATACCTGGAGAAAGGAGCTGAGCGGCAGGCACACCAGTGAGTTACTCTGACAGAACCAGGAGCAGTTCGTGCCCCGGGCACGCCGTTATCTTGCAACAACCACAAGCCGAATTGGGGCGGCATAATCCCCCTCACCTCCTGTAACAGCAAGGTAGACTACCTCGTGTTTATCTTGAAGCCAAGCACACCACACGGAGCTAATACGAAGCACATGGTGTGCTCAGTCTGCCTCTGGGCCTGCCCTGCAGACACTTATTGCCTTACCTCTGCCTTGGCTGCGGTCCTCAACCCCCCCCCAGGGCTGCCACAAGCCCTCAGCAGGCCTGAACTTCGCACCCGCCCACATTTACATCCTTAAAATGCCACAAGACCTCGAAGGCCTTACGCTCAGAAGCACTCCAGGCCTGACGAAGCTAAGCAGAGCTGTACCCGTGATCCACACCTCAGATCCAGAAACCACCTACCCCCACCCACACCTTCCTAGACTCAGGCACAAAACAGAAGCGAGTCCCTCTTGGAGTGCTGTGGTAGCTTCAACTTTGGTTTAAAATACAGCCCACCTTCGGGCCACTCACGTTTAACCCCATTTATCCCAGCTCTGAAGCTCTTCAGCACACACCCCCACCTTTCCCCCCTTATTCTTGCACCCTAGCAAGTTCTTCCCAAGGTTTTCTCAACGCCTGCTTGCAGCCTTTTCAGTCATCCACCTTTCATCCAAGTGCTCCCTTAATCCTTCCCATGTGAACCCAGTAACTCCAGGAACCTGCCTGGACTGGCAAAAAGCAGAGTCCTGCCTCACCCACGGCTCACGGCTCCTGGTCTACAAGCCCTTAAAAGGCACCACAAACCACATTTCCCACCTCTTCCTCTGCTGGTTGTCCTTAAGTTTCCTTTGCCAGCCTCTCGTGGTTACACAGGACAGTTTAATACAACCTCTTCTGGACTGCCACAGCTTTACCCATTGCCCTGCTACATCCCCTCACTACTGGCACGTAGCTTCAGCTGGGAAACGGGATCTGCCAAGATCTCCACAACAGTAATTTACCGTCTGCTGCAATTTTATATATCCAGTCGTTTGGATCAGCTGCAGTGGGTGCTACGGT
Source organism: Netta rufina (assembly GCF_964035555.1). Taxonomy (NCBI): domain Eukaryota; kingdom Metazoa; phylum Chordata; class Aves; order Anseriformes; family Anatidae; genus Netta; species Netta rufina. Next base: position 86,663,505 of record NC_140125.1, on the reverse strand, counting down.
CATGCAGTCAGCGTGGTTAAATCATGTAAAAGGCAGTTTCCCCAACCTTTTCCAAGGAAACTGCTTTAATAGTGTCCATAACATCTTACTTCCTTTAAAGATTTCGAGACATGGTATCTACACATGAGAAGGGATCTTCTTCTCCTACCCAGTTTTCACGACAGGATCATCCCTTCCTCTTTCCATCTCGTCCATGCCTTTCATTTTGCTTCACGAATTTGCTAACGAATGTTCAAAGACAAGTTTGTAGCACTCTTTCTGAAGGTGCTGAAGGCTTTTTTTCTCGTTTCATCCCTTTGCTGGAGCTGAGAGTTGCAGGCTACCTACAACTCCTCCTTCCTCCTTTAGGAAAGGGATGTCTGTCACCTGCACCTCAGCTTGGTGGTGGCTCTCACGGTGTCAGCTTTGCTTCTGGCTACGTCCTCAGGCCCAGCTCTTGAAGCTTGGTGATCCAAGATCTCCACACCGAGACCTCCACTCCAGGAACGCACCTTTCAGAAATACATTTCCACTAGCTGTCGTTTGAGGTCTGCAAGCTGATATCTTCTGATGATGAAGTGTGGGTAGAACATCCCCCAAACACCCAGCACGTTATCTCTGATACCAATAGCTGGCTCCTCTACACCAAGGATGCTTATTGAAATACACTAAGCAAATCGGGATGCTCCCAGTCCTTGGTGTGGTTGGCAGTACGCTCACATGTTTTAGCCTTTAACATTTACTTCTGCAATCAATTTCTCTCTCTCCATCTTCGGCTTCTGAAGATTTTTCATCGGGATACTTCTGGCTTCCAGCTTTTGGCACAAATCTCCCACCGCGACGAGGCAGCTCACATAATCCCACTGTCTGCCAACCACACCAGCCGCCTTTCCCCAGGTATAAAAATCCAGGATCCTCTGGCCATAGTCGGTTTCTCCACAGTGAAAAGTGCTGTTCCAAAGCAGTCCCACGTGGCCAGGGACAGCCCTGCCTGCTTTTAACTTTGAGCTCCAAAAACAACCATTCTCACCCAGAGTCCATAAATCCTGTTTCTTCAGCTCGATACATCCACAGTAGTTCCTCTGTCTTTTGGACAAAGGGTTTCACACAGCTCCCTTTCGGGCAGTCTCCTCCCTAAATGTCTCCTCCCTAAATGTCAGGGGTCTCTTCACCCACGTTTTGCAGATGTCCACGTTCTGGGCTTTGTCCTGAGTTATTCACCTTAATAGTTCTCCTGGACTCAGCCTGGAACCTCCCTCTAAGTCATTTGCTCACTCATCTAATCATACCCTTAATCCTTCCTGCCCAGGTCTAACCCCAACCAGCGAGCTGAGCCGAAAGAAAGATGCCCTGCCCCATCCATCACACGTTACTGGTCCCATGCCCTTGCCCATAATGGCACAGAATTTCCTAGATCATCTTTCCTGATGAGAATTGTTCCCCCAACCACCTTTTTTTGCCTCTTGATAACTGCCAAAGCCACGTTTTTGCCCTTTCGACCTCTCTGTGAAGTTTATGGCTTCCCAACCCATCCTCAGCCTTCTCAGGCACATACACAGTGACGATGGATTTCAGGCTTTCATGACAGGCGTCTTAAAAGGCAGTCAAGGAAGGAGAGGAGAGGGGGAAAAAAAAAGTATTTCAAACAAATTAACAGAGAAAAACACATATTAAGCCTCGCTAAGGCTGAACACATATATTAATGATATATATGGGGAAAAAAGAATATTGCTAGCATTTCCAAATGCAAGGCTGAAGAAACTGACCACAGTAAAACAAACAAACAGCATCTGCTTTGGACAGCAGGCTTAGTATTAAAAGTTGTGACATCATTCAAAAAAAATCCAGTTAGGCTTATCATATATTGAGCCTTTTGGGGTTCTTTCTGACCTCAGAAAGGGTTGGTTGCTTTTTAAATGTCATAAAGCAAAGGAGGAAAGACCAAGTCTTTACCGCATAAAAATAAAGAGGCACAAGACTGCGCGGGACACTCTGGCACAGTCGCATGCCGTCCCATCACAGGAGCGTGGGATAACAGACAAAAAGTCCTGCTGGCAGGACAATCCAGCTGCACGTCGACAACGGGGCTGAGGACAGACCTGGGCATCCAACAGAAAATGGAAGCATAATCTGGGGAATAAATAACTTTGGTTTTATATGAATGGGAAGTTTTTGTGTAGGAGTAGTAGTGGGAATAAAATTTCTTCACATTTTATTGTGTAATTTTGCTGTGTAGTAGTGTTTCAGTATGATTTATTGTGTAATGGTATTGCACGGCATCATTGGTTGAGCAACTCTGCTGCGTGGTATAGTTTTTTATTTAATGATATTGAAAGTTGGGCAATGGTCTTGCATGCCATAATTTGTGTTGTCTGTTGAGCAACATCACTGCTGTTCCTGACACAAAGGTGAATTGCATGGATTCACACAACAGTGCCAAATTCATGATTTTAACATACATTTGCTCAAAGATGACAAATAGAGACAACGTCTTGTTCTGAATGAAGACACGTGCAGGAAAGCTGCAAACTGAGCAAGCATCAAAGAGGAACTTTGGGCATTAAAATACAATTTTATTACACAGTAGTGCAGCATTGCCTCATAATGGCACTTTCTTATCTGGAGCTACATTGTAGCTACCTTGTGTGGATACTGCCTTTCATATACCCATCCCTGACCCTAAGAACTACAGGAGGACCTCGTTTCTACACAAGGCTGGGCACAAACAAGAATGGTGACACGAGTAGGATGTGACTTAGCCTCTGTCCAAAACCGTCCTTGCAGGGAGACACTGAAATTCGGAACCTGAAACTCTCAGCACCTTACGCAAAAGGTGATTGATGCACTCCATAGCGGAACCCCACATTAACAGCAACACCACTGAACTTGGATCAATCATTTAGCACAGGATTAGCGAGGACTTGGGCATATTCTAGATACCATCACAGTGGCATCCTAACACTGCTTAAGGCTCTCCAAAGCAGTGCAAGAGGAAGCAAAAGTTCACTGGATGGATAGATTTAATGTGAGTTACTTATCTTTACATTCCGTACATAAAGGAATCCCTCCTTCTTGGATTTTTTTTGTTAGTTTTGTTTTTGTTTATTTTGGGGGGGGGGGTAGGTTTTTTGGGGTGTTGTGTTTTTTTTTTTTGGTTTTTTTTTTTTGGGGGGGGGGGGCATTTTTGCTGACAACAAATGTAATCTGCAGCTGAACTTAAATAACACATTTGAAGTTCAGAAAACAGATCAGAACTCGAAATCCTTTTTCAGACAAAGCAAGTAATCTGTAAGGACGTCAGCTTGGTACCCACACCTATTTCTATGCCCATCCGAAACTGCAGCTGCCTGGCTGAGCAGCATCCCTCCTGCATTACCCGGGAAGCTCGGAGCAGGTGGCTGCAGCACGAGGCAGGGCGAGCAGGCGCTGGCAGATTACCCGTAGTGCTGCTGCAAGCATTTTCGTTTCATCTTACAGCCCGGCAGGCTGCACAGAGCGAAGGAGAGCGATGCACGTAGGCTTAGCAATCTTTAAAATACGGCAAAACCCAGAGGATAGCCGGGAAGGCTTTCCATGATAAAAAATAAAATAAAAATAAAGTGAGCCCCTCCATCTATGAGATAAGATTAATTCCTTATCTGGCAGATGGCAGAACGGAGGGGGGCGGAAAAGCCAGGGCTGCTGGTGCAGCAGCGAGCTCCCAGCCTGCATCCAGGCCCCACGTTTTTGGGTATCGGGCTGCCACAAGACACCTCGGTGGCCGTGCTCACTCCAGCGTGCTCCGTGCACGCCCAGGTTGGAAGGAAACAGCCCGGATCGTGGCACAGCCGGCTGGAAAGCGACGGAAAGCGCCTGGCTTGCTGCCACCGGCTCCACATCCCGGGACCATTTTCTCCTCCTTCAGCATCCTCCGTGCCGGGTGTCAGCGCGCAGCGAGCCCGGGGGACGTCAGAGCGAGCCCCCTCGCACTCAATATTGCACATTTAACATTATTTAACGTTATCTAACATTATTTAAGGCCGCCCCACCCGCACCGCCGCCCGCAGCCAGCTCGCCCGGCCTCCACCATTTGCCAAACGCCGCTGCCAGCGGGCTCGGGGCCCGGCTCGCCGCAACTAGCCGGCTGCCCACCGGCTGTGGCGACCGAGGGGAGCCGGGGGAGGCTGCGGGGACACGGCTGTGAAGCGGGGAAAGGCGGCACCCCCCGTGTGGGGGTCCTCCCGGTGCCCCCCACACAGCGAGGAGCAGTGCCCCCTCCCCGGCCCGCCCGCCCTCCCGCCGTCGCCTTGGCAACGGAGCCATTTTGAGCGCGGCGCCGCTGCCCCCGCGGGCGGGGGGCGCCGGGCGCGGTGATGGCGGCGGGGCTCGGGGGGGCGGCCGGTGCCCGGTGCCCGGCTCCCGGTGGCCGGCGGCGTTACCTCGGATGCTCCAGGTCCAGCGGTAGAACTCGAGGGTGTCGTTCAGCACGCTGGACACGAGGCCGGCGGCGCGGGGGGGCTCGGCGGCAGCGGCACCCATGGCGAGCAGCGGAGCCGGCAGCACCTCTCTCGGTTGCGTGCGTCCGTGGCTCTGCGCCGGGGCTGCGGCGGCCGCTGCCCTTGTAGAGCCGGGGATGTGATTTAAATCTCTATCTCTCGGTATCTTCCCTCCAGACTCCGCCTCGCTCCCGTCAGCGGCTCCCGCGCCCCGCGGGCAGGGAGGAGGGCGAGGAGGCGGCCGGCGGGCGGCGGGGGGGGGGCTGGCGGCGGGCGCAGGCGCGGGGCCGGCCCCGGCGGCTGAGGGGAGCAGGTGCAGGCCGAGGGGAAGCCTGCTCTTGCCTTTTATTTTATCGTCTAAATAAAATTTTTTAACAGAATTGGGAATAAATCCTTCAGTCTCCTGTTGTTTTTTTCTCTCCCGTGGCCTTCCCGCGCCGCGCGGTGAGGCGCTCGCTTCGCCTCAGGTGTTCACCTGTTCGCCTCGCCTCAGGTCGTCCCTACTGAGGCGGCGGCGTTTTGGTCATCTTCCCCAAGAAACCTCATCTCCCGCTGCCTCCCCTCCCAGCACTGATAAGAGCAGACCTCTCCGCCTCCCTGTCCCGCTGCTGGCGGTCTTTCCCTGACCAGCATCAACCCACTCTTCTCCATCCACTAATAACACGTATCTCGCACCTGCACGCCCTCCTCCATCTCCTCAACAAGAGTTTTTAATGGTGATTTCAAGGCGCAGAGGGGTTTCCCCACCCAGGCTGCCGCTGAAGGCTGCAGAAGGAGCCTCCATGGCACAGGCAGCAGTAGGTGAGGCCGCACGTGCTGTGCGTGAAGTCCTGCTTCGTCGGGATCAACCCAGACAAGCCCTCTGCCTGATATGGGTGCGCCAGCTGCTCCTGCCACCCTTTGCTTCTTTTCTCCTCCTCCCGGCTTCCCACTCTCTCCCCAGTGATCCACACAGCGTGGATGACTGAAATACACATTTGGGGATGGCTTCCTCACTGAGGGGCAGGAGGGGAGCCTGTCTGCCCATGTCATGAGCTCTCCTTCTGGCACACAGCAGATGAGATGTACCCACCTCTCCCTCCCCCAGCACACTGGTGCCATGGGTTATTTATTTGTCTCTTGGTCCTCATGAGCACAGCTAGCACTCCTCCTGCTGGGTGAGTCACCTGCCACTTGGCTCCCGGACTGCCTTGGCAGCGCTGATCCCAGCCCTACGGACGAGAGAGGCACACTGGCCATTGCTCCACGGCGAGCAGAGCCGCTGTACCTGCAGCTTGGAAACCAGCATTTTGGGAGCAGGGATCACCAACACCAGGAAAAGAAGGAGGAGCCAGCTCATCCTCTGGAGGTCTGGATGGAGAGGGTGGTCCAGTTTATCCCAATGCTGCATGGAAGTTGGAGCCGAAGTAAGGTTGCCATACGCTAATGGATGGATGGCTGCTTGTTCTCTCACATGGGAAGAGTCAATCAAAACTCTGCATCAATCGTACTGACTTGGGTTGCATTCTGTTCTGATGACACTGATCATTGCAGAAGGTCTGGTGAGAGCCCTGCAGTGGATCTGTCACCAAGTAGGGCGCAGTGAACACCAACCTGCTTCCCCAGCTGCAGGCAGACAGCGCGGTGTTAGCTGTGGTTCCTGTGCCTCCTTCAGGTGAAACCACTGCAGCGTAGCACTGTGCAGGTAGCAACTTCACGTGCATGTTTGGCATCAACTGAAGCAAGGATTTCAATTTTTGTTAATGTTATCTCTTAAATTGAAAGGAAACCAGAAGAACAAGCTATACACTTCAGATTGGTGTATAGCCATTTGTCTTAGCCAAATGTTTGAATCCAGACAGGCTACCGAATGGTCGAACATGACAAAAGGTCACAGTCCCTTACCACTCCTGATGTCACGCAAGATGTGGACTAAGCAGAGCACCACTAACACACAGAGTAAAGACCCACAGCCTAGCAAGGAACAAAAAGGAATAAGACAGCATACAGATAAGCTAATGAAGATAAGCAATATTAATACGTATTCATGAAAGGTATTATTTATACGACAGCACAGATACACTTCTTTATTAGAATTATTATATCCTTATTCCATGGATGACTTTTTTGCACAATTACACCAATAATAATTATTGTATATGAAATATGTATATGATCCATTTTATTGTTTCATCCATTTTGGTTTAAATACCTTTTCTTTGACTGCAATAAATTCCTTTATATTGATAATGGTATTGTACATACATAACTCTGCAGAGCAATTAAGCCTTGAAAAAGCTTGAAAAGAGCAACAGAGCTGCAGCGTATGGACAACAGGGAGGAGATGCGCAGTCTAAGAGCAACTTCTCTTGTTCTTGAAGAACTGACATTGCCTTAAAAAATGTGATTAAATTTATGACAAACTATTATTAGTTTAACTTTCAACCTGCAAACAAATGGAAATGGTTTTGAAATTAGGTGTAGGTCTACGGACTTCCAAACACATCCCAGCTAGTTTCCTGTCTTTGTGCACCCAGCAGGATGTGCTGGCTCTAAGAAAACTGAGAACCATGTCTTCTACTTAAAGAGAGGAGAAGGAGGAAGGCATCTGAAGTAAAAACACCCAAAAGCATCCAAGGAAATCTCCAAAAAGGTAGTCCAAAAAAAGATGATTTTTCAATGTCATTAATTAACAAGATCTGCCATCTTCTACTTGTTAACCTAGGTAATCCATGTGTTCCTAAAACCTGGCATCTCAGATGGGCAATTTTTTTCTCATAAAAGGCAGGCCCATTGTAGGTAACCCCAGAGGAATGCAGGAAATCCCAGCTAAGCTCCGGCCACTTGTCCAGTGCTGCAGGGTGCTTGTGCTGGCAGCGGGTGAGCCAGAGTGCTTCAGGAAAGGTGCAAAAGGTAACAGGAAGTTATGGGATATCTAGCCCCAAGGAAGGTCTCCTCCCAGCTCCTATTAGAGGTTTGCTTATACCCCAAGACACAAACAATTTGTCTTCCTTCCAGACCTGTTTGTAAAAAAAGCAATGTGATGTCTCATCTCAGAACTTTCAAGCCATGTACTCATTCTTCATGACCAAAATAAATAGCAGTATAAATGTTACCTGGGGAGAAACACCAAGAACATCTGAGGAGGAACAACCCCAGGCACCAGTTCATGCTGGGCGCCACCCAGCTGGAAAGCAGCTCTGCAGAAAAGGACCTCAGAGTCCTGGTGGACACCAAGCTGAACATGAGCCAGCAGTGTGCCCTTACCACAGAGAAAGCTAATGGCATCCTGGGCTGAATTAGGGAAAGTATTTCCTGCAGGTCAAGGGAGGTGATACTTACTCTCTACTCATCACTGGTAAGGCCAGACCTGCAGTGCTGGGTCCAGTTCTGGGCTCCCCAGTATAAGACATGGACAGACTGGAAAGAGTCCAGCAAAGGTCCACAAAGATGATGAAGGGACCTCCACTGTGAGGAGAGGCTGAGGGTTTGGACTGTTCAGCCTGGAGAAGAGGAGGCTCGGGGGGACCTCCCCTTCTTACGTGAAGGGAGGGTGAGAAGAGGATGTGACAGGGAAAGGGAACACAGGAGGTTCCCTCTGAACATCAGGAAGCACTTCTGTGCTATGCAGGTGATGGAGCACTGGCACAGGTTGCTCAGAGAGGCTGTGGTGCCTCCCTCCTTGGAGAACTTCAAAAGCCACCCGGACGTGGTCCTGGTCCAGACTTATAGAGGAGGGGCTGTAGCAGGTGTCCTCCAGAGGGGCCTGCCAACCCCAGCCATTCTGGGGTTCTGGGATTCTGCTAGAAAGTCCAGGTGATCTGTACAGTAAGCAATGCACGTGAAAAAGCATTTACTCATGAATTTCAGTGAAGTGTGTTCTATTGTAATATCTGATGAATGAGACAATGCTTCTGCAATTACTGAAAGCACTTGGGGTTTGCTTCAGGCTAGCAGTGAGCGTGTTATGAGGGGAAAGTGACATCTAGGATATGCAGGGTAACATTTGTGAGGTGTATTAGGGAGAAAGCAGCTGGAGCTTTGTATATTGCCATTAGTGATCTCCTCTGTAGAGCTCATCAAAAGATATAAACTGGAGTAAAGGAACTTTGCTCACCTACAAGGAGCATTATGACAACCAGGAACTTCCCTGCTGGGGAAGCCATTAGAGGACTTGAATCAATTTTGACAGATCTACATATTCAGCCATGTGGTAAGAGACAACCAACTCACTTATTAATAAAAAGGGGTACAAATTATTGTATGTGTTAAGCATGACCAAATTAAAATTGTTCAGAAGACCTTAATTTTAGAAAACGTATGCATTCTAAATATTTTAGATACTGAACTACCATATTTTTCATTTGATTTCATAAATGCTTTAAGAGGAAAGATGCTAAAATAAATCCGTAAATTAGTTTGTAGCATGTGAAATTTCTTTACACAGCCCATCAAATTTGTCTGGTCCTTGCATCAAAGCTTTATAGCTGATACGCATTTTGAAGATGGCTAGTTGTGCCAAAAAAGCTTGTCTGATCTTTGAATCAACAAGTACAGGCTCAAGTGTGTGCACATGCAATAGTACAACTGCTACCTGCTCCAGTGTAGAGGCTGGTTTAATGCACTTTTATGCTATGCAAGCTTAAAAGAGGCTGTTTTCAAACAACCATAATTTTTTTTTTAAAAAAGCATTAATACCAGCAATGTGTCTTTCAGCACTAATTAATTTTTTTTATTACGTAACATATTGTTACATCTGTAATTTGAGGTGGGGTAACTAAGGGATTACACAGTTTTGACACAGAGAGAGTCTTCAGCAGGATCTGAAACAGATCCAGCCCTTTGTCTTCTGAACAACCTGCTAGATGCCATCTGTCCTCCCATACAATTTGCTGCATCAAAACAGATTTTTCCAAAACAAGTATTTCGGAGCGAAGTCTCAGAAAGTATCCAGAGATGTCAGTACTCAGTGAGGACTGTGGCCAAAATGAACCTTTGATGTAAGTTCCCACTAGGTTTGACCTAACCTGAATATACCTGCAGCAGTGTTCCAGTTTTTTTTCCAGTCCATACCAACTGCAAGTTTTAAACCTCAACCATTTTTGCTGGGGCTCTATCTAAACCCAGAATTTAAATATATTTAATATCATGGCTTAAATACTGAAGGGCCGGATCCAACAGAGGGAATTCGTATGATGTAAATACACCTTTTGTTTCCAGAGGATTTTATTTCCATATGGATATTTCTTCTCCACCTTTCTGCACATCTGCATTCAACCCCAGCTGTTGCTGTTCCTACCGGTCCCGAAGAGGAGCCATCGGCCCAGTGTTTCCCATTCCGAGAGATTTATTTATAATGATTTCCTTTGTGGGAGATTTCACCCTAACCAAAGCTGATGTGTAACGCACAGTGTATCAGATTTGCTGCATACTTGGCAGGTGCAAGTTCATAGCTTTATCTGCATTTCAGCTTCCCTTTAAAAGTAAGTGTTCCACGGGCACAAGGATGATAAAAACCTGCATGGGCACTATCTCCTATTCACCCTACTGATACTTTTCTTACATGGTTTCTCATACTTTTACACAGCTAAGATTTTTATCTGCCGTGATATCTGTCACAGCATCTGTCATTTGTGAGGTGTGGCAAGCACGCTTTTGCAATGAGGGATTCGTATGTGTACATGCCGGAGAGTGGCGATGCCAAACTATCAGCTGATGTTTTGAGGGCACGGTGTTGAAACGGCACCAACATGTATAGTCAGATCTGCAGCACCCTGCTAACTACCAAATCCAGCCTTTTCCACAGGTGTGTGTCACTGCTGCTGCGCCCACTTGGCTGGGTGTGTCAGCCACCTGAAGGCGTGTAGCTGTTTGCAGGGATGATTTTGCATCTTTGCTCCTGTGCTAGTAATGGCCTGAAATGTAGGGCATAGTCCCCTGCAGAAGCCGCTCACAGCGATGTCGTTAGGTGGAGGGGTGCGGATTACTCAAGCTGTGCATTAATTCACGCTCTCTGCTGCAACCATGTGAGCATAGGTGGCAGCGAGGGCGCAGGGCATGCCATTATCTGTGCGATGGATGCGAGGGGAACAGGGCTGTGGCGAAGGAGTTACACAAAGGATGTGTCAGCCTCTGGCCCTCTGAACCTGTGCGACCTGGCGCACGTTCAACCTTTCACTCTGCCACTGGGATATTCTGCAGGTCCGTGTGATCTTGATGGAGAGCCCGACTGCCGGTCCTCATTAGAGGCTTGCTGTGCCCTATCCCCAGAAGATCATGTGGAAGTATTTGCCACAGGGTTATAAATTTTATAAACAATAGTTTAGTCATATAACACCTTAGTGAGATAAGTGGGGATTATTATTAACTTCAGTTTACGTATAGTGCAATCAAGCCTCAAGAAAAGCAATGCCAGCTCGTTGGAATGGAATCAAAAAAAAAAAAAAAAAAAAAAAGTTGGGATCTTCCTGATGTTAGATAAATCTTGTTCAGTCACCCATATAAACTCATGGACCTTTCCAGTGCCTTATTAAGGCATGATCAGCTCGGGCTTCACTCCCAGAACCATGCTCCTGAAGACCCACAAGGTAGTTCTAGGCAAGCCAGACACATGCAAAGCATCACATTTCCTCCACTATTATAGTGAAATCACAAATTTCTCATGAAAGTTCAAGAGGGTTCTTGTACATTTTCCAGCAGTGACAGCTCTGCATTAAAGCATTTTAGTTGGCAGGGTTCTCACCAGAAATTTTTGTAGTAGATGAATGTGTGCATAACAACACTGGGAACATTTTTATAAAAAAATAATAATGAAAGGAATATTTTTGTACAAAACAAGCAGAAAAAAAGCTAATACTAACAACATGAGAATATTCAGTTGTTGTATGTTGGGAAGAAAGCAGAATAAAAAGGCTGTTATCTTGTAAAGGGGCTTGAAATGATCTTCTACAGCCCCCTGCCCACGCCATGCCCAGGTTGCCACACAGCCATCTCTCTGGCCTGGGGACAGGCAGGGAAATCCCCAGCAAGGGCTGCTGTGCAAGTGTGCCGTGCTTCCTTGCTTGGGTTTGTAGTGCCCGTCCCAGGGTGTTGCGGTGCTGGGCTTGGTGCTAGCCTGTGAGCCATCCGCTCTCACTGCAAGAGGCAATTAATATCCAGGAAGGTTTCACGAAGGTTGTAAACCCTGGTGGGAATGAAGTCACTTGTCCGCGAGGTAGGAGTCACGGCTCTACCCGGTAGCTAAACAGACTTCCAGAAGGGAAGGTAACACCCTAAACTGTTGAGATTACAAAAAGGCAGCTATTACACATGATATATTTATTTTGTTTGCTGTGGACTGTGGTGATCTCCAGTCAGCCCTCTGTCTAGTCACAAACCTTTATTTTGCCTTAAGTCTTGTCTCAAAGTTTTAGGTTGTGTCTGTGTACCAGAGCAGGATACCTAAAAGCAAAACCTGGAAAGCTGGACACTAGAAGAGGATCTAATATTAAAGTATGTCCACAGGACAAAGATCAAACAGATAACTGCCCCAAAATAATAGGAATGGATGTGATTGTGGACACAGAAGAATAGTTCTGAATTTGCATTCACAGAACCACCAAATCACAGAACATTTGAGGTTGGCTGGGCACTCTGGAGCCCACCTGCTCCAACCCCTGCTCAAGCAGGGCCACCCAGAGCGGGTTGCCCAGGACCACATCCAGGTGGCTTCTGAAGATCTCCAGGGAGGGACAATTACCTCAAGAATTCACGAAGCAACACTTGGACCAGATGCTCAGCTTGTATACATGAGCATGACTGTGAGGACTTTGGTAGAATATTTGTGGATATGTATTTTATGTCATATGCAGACAGAAGCACCAACAGAAATAAAACACTTGCCTTTTCATTAAGAAAGTGGCAACTGAAGATTTGAGGGAAGCCAAAGATGCTGCAGTAAAGAGCACAATAAAATGGTTACAATTGTATTAACATTCTCTGAGGAGTAATTTGTTAATACATGTCAAAATGAAAAAAAAAATAACGTAAACTTGTTTAATAATATGAATTTGTTAATTCTTCCTAGATGATTCTAATAGTGAGAGAATTGGGCTTGTCTCGTCTACTTCTAAGTCATAGGATTTGGAGATGGGAAGCAAAAGAGGCAAGTAGCAGAATCATAACTCTGAGCCTAGACAGAGGGGACTTCAGGGAAATTTCTGGTGGGTTGGCGCTCTGAAAGACAAAAGAGCCCAGGAGAGCTGCTCGATATTGATGGGTAACTTCCTCAAAGCACAGGAAGCATTCACTTATCTGGATGCTCATTTGGAAGAAGTAGAGGGAGACTGAGGCTAGAGAGGTGACCCAGCCTTTACTGGCAGCCTGTTCCCACACTTCCCGTGTGTTTGGCGGAATACAACCAGTATTTGAGGAAGAGCGAGCTGGGTATCACTTAAGCAACCTAAACACAAAGCCAAGCAGGATGCATGGCTGATATCATGCACCATGACACAACACGGTGTCAGAGAATACAAGGACTCCAAGCGTGTAATAACACAAGCACAATTTAAGGCAGGCCATCTAACTGTGATCGTGGTGAGAGAACCTTTCAGACAGCATCTCCCCCTTCTGCTCCTCCGTCCTCTGCCAAGTGACTGCAGAGACGTTTCAGAGGCGAGGCAGTGGTGAGGAAATGCAGTCATTCCCAGGTTAACAAGGCCAGGTGCCCGTCCCTGGTGGGGCTGGACTCTTTAAGTAGCTTGTTAAATGCCACGGTTCTGAGAAGGAAATAACCAGTGAGTGTGTGACAACACGGAGAGATGGCTGCTGGTGGAGCCTGTAGGACCCACCATTATCTTAGCCCAGAAGTGGGGGATTGGAAACAGCCACGGACTGCTAGCTTTTAGTTGAAAGGAATGTTTTTTTTTAATTAGGATACACATTTTAGATGGACCTCCCAAATCTTAAATATCGATAACTTTATCACCACAAATACAAGGCTGATCTTTGTCTCTTCAGACGCTTGCAGTGATGGGAAATTCCTGTGGCCACGGAAGCAAATTGTAAAATCATAGAATAGTTTGGGTTGGAAGGAGCCTTGAAGATCATCTAGTTACACCCCTCATGTCACACCCAGAAAGCCAAGGAGTAAAAGCCAGGGAAATACAGGCCAGCTGGCTCTACTTCATTCCTTGGGAAGATTATAGAGCAAATCCTTCTGTAAGCCAAGTCCAGGAACATGAGGAAGGAGAAGGTGATTGGGAAAAACCAGCACGGATTTGCCAAGTACAAATTGTGTATGACCAACCTAATTGCCTTCTACAGTACAATGACTGGATTTGTGGATGAATGGAGAACAGTTGATTGCATTTGACTTCAATTTGGCAAGACTTTGGTCTCCAGCAGCATCTTCATAGCTACATTGCAGCAATATGGACTGGCTGGGTGAATTATGAAGAAAGTTTTGAAAAAAGTGTGGAGCAACAGGCTGAAAATGTCATGGTGGCTATTTATGAGGGGTACTCCTTGGGCTGTAGTACTGTTTAACATCTCCATTAATGGCTTTGACAGTGGAGCAAGGTCACAGGTTCACAGATGATATCCCACTGGGGGAAGCAGTCATTGTACTGGCTGTTAGAGGCACCTTGACATGCTTGAGAAATGGGCTGGCAAAAACTGTATGAAATTCAACAAGGGAAAAGGCAGTCCTGCATCTGGGGCGGAATAATGCCTTGAAACAGCACCGGGTGGGGACTGAGCCAGAAAGCACCTCTGCAGAAACAGACCTGTGGGTCCCTCTGGACAGCAAGCTGCACACGAGTCCGCAGGTCAGCCACACCCTGGGCTGCAATAGCAAGAGTGAAGCCAGCAGGACAAGGGAGGTGCTACTTTCCTCTGTCTGACTCTTGTGACACAGCATCTGCAGTGTGGTGTCCAGTTTTGGGCTCCCCATACAAGAAACATGTGGACGTACTGGTGTGACAAACCGTAGGAGGACCACCAAGATGTCCAGGGATGGGAGCTTGTGGTGTAGAAGGACAGAAGGAGCTGTGTTTGCTTATCCCAGAGAAGAGGAAGCTTTGGAAAGAACTTATCTCTGTCTACAGGTACCTCCTGGGAAAGTGCAAAGAAGTCAGAGACAGACTCCCTTCAGAGATGCACAAAAAAACCACTAAAGGCAATGGGCAGAAGTGGCAGCTGGGAAAAAAGATATTGTGAACCCAACCAGACAAGAGCCTGAGCAATCTGCGTCAAAGTCATCCCTGCTCTGAGCAGAGGACGGAACTAAACAGTTGTACGGCATCCCTTCCAACATAAATTCTTCTGCGATTCACCTTCAACTCCAAAAGTTACATTTTGTCTCCTTTAATGCCAGATGTAAATTTTAATTAAGTTTAATAAACGTCACTGCTCCAATCTGAGCAGACCAAGGGTGAGCTGAGGTTGTTACTATTTCTCACATCATCCCTTGTGTACATTTGTACAACTTTCTGTTGTATTGTTAATACTTTTAAACTTGTTTTTAAGAATATAGCCTAAGGAAGTGCTAGGTAATGTATGATGACGCTGCTCTGAAGTAAATGTAAGTGTACCCTTGCCAGCACATGATAGCTTCATTTTATTCTTTTTACCTTTGCCTCATTTATTTCACTTTAAATTTCCGAGTTTCTACATGGCAGCATCCAAGCAAAGCATCTAAGCAAAGGTAGGTTGTGTCTGGTGGAAACCAGCAGCAGAATAAAAAGTAACAAGAGGGGAAGCTAATCAGCAGTAATTCTGCAGTAGAATTTCCCAGCTGCTAGCAATTGGTAAGTATTTGATCCATCTTTGAAATGAGTTTTATGGGTATCCTTGAATAACAACAGATCACTAAGCCTTATTTCAGCACCAAAGAGCCCTGTCTGAAACTGTCTGAAGGAATTAAAAAAATTTTTTTAAAAATGCATGGAATATGTCAAGGCTGTAGCTACTTGGTAGTGCAACCTTCTGGGGAAGGAAAATTTCTTTGCTGTTCTAAGAAATCTTTTAGCATGTCAGGGAAGCTATGTATGACTCAATCTGTCTCTATTTTCCAAAAGCCTTTGAAGAGATTGGTTGTTAAAGAAAGAAAGAAAAAAAAAAAAAAAAGTTGCTGTAATGTGAAATAACAACATACATCAGACACTGAGTGAGAAAAAAATAAAAAGAACAGTTAACTCTGCCCATGAAAATATCCACTGTATAGCCAAAAGTTAATAGAAATACATAACGTATATGGTACCAGCATGCTCTAGCAAGGGTATCTTTAGGTAGAGGGCCCAGGGAAGTATTCAAAGTTCACAGAGACTATTTAAGTACATAAGGAAATCATACTTCTGAATGTTTGAATGTGAAGAAAAAAAAAAAATAAAGAAAAAAAAATAAAGAAAAAAGAATGAAAAAATAACTTCAATTTAACTTTCTGCAGCAAAGCAAAAGGAAAGAGTGATATCTTTTATCTCTGTGCCATACAACCATTTTCATTTCTTTAATATTTTGAATGAAGTACTTATGAATTCTGTCAATAATTACTCACACTGTTACTCATCATACTTTTTCTTGTCTGAATGCCTAGTGACAACTTTTAACTACCTGCTATAGATCACTTTACCGTCAGTAACCACTTCTCTATGCAGGTATTCATGGTTTTGTTTTGTAATATCTTCACTTCTTTGAATTAAAAAAGAATTAGTCTTAGTTAAACTGTTATCGTCAGGCATATATTCCAGATGTTTTATCACTCACCAAAGTTTTTGCATGTTTTCAGTGCGTTTTGTTTTTTTCTTTTTTTTTTTTTTAAATAAGTGATAAAATAAATAAATAATATTAATATTTATAAAAATATTTATTTATAATAAATATTTATAAAAATATTTATTTATAAAAATAAATAATAAATAATATTTAAATAAATGATATTAAAAAAGTGATTGTCAAATCTGACCACAGTGCTTTAGAAATAGTCTTAATACTTACACCTGAATGGCAGTTACCCCTTCTCTTCTGTCACAACTACTTGTTAATCCATATAATTTAAATTAAGCTCTTTTTACATCTCTATTTCTTTCATAAACTTGTGCAATTCAAACATCTACAGTAGCTTTATTTTATACTTTAGTACCATTACCTTTGTCAGTCAAACTTCTGATCTTCAAGTAAGAAACCTATCTGAGGAGATCTGTATTTCATAATGCTAGGCTGATGGGCGTTAATTGCTTGTGTATTGTATTTTCTTTCTGATAGCATCCTTTTTCTACCTTTTTAACTGAGTCTTGAATCTGTGTCATGTTAATGAATTGCAAGTTTCTGAAATCAACCGGTGTAACAGTTGGACATATTTTTTTCTAATGGACTTGAAATTTATGAGCTTTTCAAGATTAGAGAAAAACTAACTTATATTTTTCAGAGTTCTTTGAGCAAATATTTTAAGACTTTAATGCTCTTGGAGAGTGTTAATCCATTCCTATGTTTATTTGCTTTTTTAATATTAACAATATAATTAAAGCTCTTTGTCCAGCTAATTATAATATTACTTTCAGTGTGAGAGCTTCTCTTAAATGGCTTGTGAAGTGTAGCCAGACAGGATGCAAGTTGCATTCTGTTTCATGTGCAATGCATTTAAAATGTATTTAATGTGTCAGAAATGACAGTAAAGTTTTTGTATAGTAAGTAAAACTGAAATCCATTTATAGCTTTTTTAGCCATATTTTGTCTTTTGCCTTTTTCTTTCTTTCTCCTGGTAAGAACAAAATACCCTAGAATACAGGTTATAATGTAACATGTCCTGAGATGTACTTCCAGTATATGACACATATGCTATCTCATAGTACGTCACACAGTATTTATGATCTCTTAATAACTACAAATTTGCTCACATTTGTGAATTATACAGATAGGACATACTGTGAATGAATATTTCTTGAGTGTACAGGTGTGATAATAATCACAAGTACACTACTGTCATGGGAATTACAGTACTGAAAGTAATAATAGCAATAGTAAAAATACAGCCAGGATATTCCTCATGATCCTCACAAAATGTTTGCAAGACTGCATCACTCAAAGAATCAAACACTGGACCACATATGCCATATACAGCAACTCTTATTGCCACTTTAATTCAAATTTCCCATGAATGTATAGTTGTTTTTCTTGTTTGTTTGTTTTTGTTTTCGTTTTTGTTCTTTCTTGCATGACAATATGAAATTACAGAGTTTCATTCAGTATTTCCTAAAACGTGAGTAGTCAGAATGTTGAGTACATGTATGAATAGAATTTGATTCCTGAGTGGACTATATCCAATGTATTACAATTATGGATTATAGCAGGTTTAAAAAAATATTTTATTAATTCCAAATAATAATAGTTTATCTATAATGCCATAGCAACCAGAAACTCTGGAACTTGTATGCTAGAGATCACACCTATGGCAAGGGCACAGCCCTTGCTATAAAGAACTTGCAACACAGGCTTGGATAAAAATATCTTATTCACTAGTCTGATATTGACAGTTTCAAAATACTCTGAGTTGCTTGCAGGAAAAATATTTTGACCATAGGAGGGGAGGCTAGGGAAAATGGCAGGGTAGCGACTGCCAAGAAAATATTCCTGAATAGGTATAGTGACCTACAACAATGATTCACTGATCTTACACCTGTACCTGAGGTGTTTCCTCCTCCTTCACCTCTTTCTACTCCTCCTTTTCTTTTTCCAAACGTGAGCTCGCTTTGATGTCAAGTCTAAATAGATTCCTGCAAGGTATTCAATTTCTGTGGTTAGGGCTTGTCATGCATTCAGCGAAGAAACCTGAGCTCATGCCTGCAGGACGCAGAGTTTCCATGTAGATTCTCCTGTGTCAGGTCTGTACACTAACAGCACAGCACAATAATATCCCACGTGTGCAATGCTGGAGCTGGGTGTATGCCTGCACGGTTTTTGTAAGGTGGCTGTCCAGCTTGGCTTAAAGGATATGGAGAATTATGGTGGGTAGGATGCGCAACATGGGTTTTAACAGCTGATAAATTAGCCATATAATTCTTATGAATAAATAATGCCTAACAGTAGCTGATAGAGCAAAACAGTAAGTCTGTGTGTGATTAATCTCATTTTGTGCACATGGGAACTGGATATCGTGTAAGACCCAGTTTAGGCTCCATAGCCAATGGGGAGAAAGAGACACTTTGAAAGGAAGAGGCATTCTGCTACCCTTAGGTAAAAAAGTCATCACCTGAGGTTTTCTGCCCCTACCAATAATATAAAGAGCCTAGAGGATGACCAAGCTGATGGCTTTTAGATGGCTAATGAAAACAAATCCCACCTTTATCTGTATTTTAGGTAAACTTTACCCATTCTAAGCCAGTGTGTGTATTCTCTTTTTGTACACATTCAAGGAGAATGTGCTGTCCTGTTAAGAATAAGAAAAATACTTTTCACTAACCTATCTCATTCACCCCGGGATATCCTCTGTGTGCTTTATAAACATTAATTAATGTGGCTTCATAACAATCTCACGCGGAAAGAATCGCCCCCAATTTAGCGATGAAGAAATGCATCCATAACATGTTTAAATAAAACCAGAAAACCAGGGGCATAAATGTAAATACCGGAGGATGCCTCACAATCATAGCCCAAAGATAAGCTAATAACAAGGTGTGGCTCCCGAATCAATGCAAACAGTGTAATGTGGTGTTCCCTTCCGCCCTACTCACAGTAAATAGGTTGAGGTGTGGTGTGCGCAGGGTAATTCCCGATGTGTTCACATCAGTCGTGCATTAAGCTCGGTGTACATCTAGCCGGGCTGACTAAGGACAGAAGAGCAGGGCAAGGGTCAAATGCCTGTTCCACATGCTCGAGATTTGGGTATCCATACAAATCAGATCATTGGATTCTGCAGAACCCAGCTTTCACCAAAGAAACGCAGTGTATCCCTCTTTTAATTTTCCTTTTAAAAGAAAACAGAGCATTAAGTCATACTGGGTGATTCCAAGTCTACAGACAACGCTGACTACATTGTGTATTGGTAAATGGCATGAATCCAGGAAGGTTTCCAGGTACTGAGGCCAACTGGCAGGCACGTGCCCTGGTGGCCTGCAGAGCAGAGGAGCTACATATGGGCTGCCTCCTGGGAATGGTCCCAGGAGAGTCCCAGCCCCTGGACATGCATTGGGAACCACTGCATAGAAGGATAAAAGTGTGTCAGGGATCATTTTAGCAGCTGGTTGGTGTAGATGATTTCAGTTCAGGACTGTGGAACATTCCCAGCCACAATTGCACAGGCATCCACTGATGCCAGCATTTGTTCACACCTTCAGCAGGCTTCACGTCATGACTTCCGAGGTATCCTAAATATGGATTTGCTGCATATTTTTGCCCAAATCACTCCTCCCCACTCCTGGCTTTGCCCCCTACTGCCGTTCTTGCCCAACGCCTCTTAAGTGCATGTCTAAACCTATCATCAGTGTGTGCTGGCAAGCTCCTCTGGAGCTGCAGGACAAATTGTGCGCTGAGATTACCTTCTTGTTTTGCCATATGAAAGCAGCAAAGATATGGATACTTCAAATGCTGTTGAAACAGTCTCACAGTATTATTAACACAATTCCATTCATGTTTATGCTTTCCCTACATTTTTTTTCTTTTTCATGTCAGTCTCCTATGTACCAGATAACTTCCCGATACGTAGATATTTGTACAATGTTTAAGTCTCCATTTCCATATGGCCCTCTCCATTGCTACCCAGTTCATCTCAGCTATGCCTGCCAATGAAATGGCGAGTCACCTTTCCTGGCACGATCCGGGTTATGGTACGGTTTGGGTTAACTGCTGGTGTGAGCAACCAGCAGCCAACTCCTTCAGACACCATCATCTACAATGACATAACTTTGTACATGGGCTCTCTCATCCTTTTCCTGGAAGATACTGGAGAAAATAACAGAGAGGTTGTATGGTAACGTCAAAGAGGAAGGAGAAGAAACCACAATGACCATGGGCCACATGGATGGGGAAGTGGGTGCTCTGGAAGATTTTCTACTGAATTTTACAAGCACTGGAATAAGCAAAAAAGTTATGGACACATCTTAGACTATGGTCTACAGGCAGAGAAAGGTCTACTGATCCTCTTTATTATTGTCATGGGTGAATTGTAACTGAACAGGAAAACTTTCCCGAATTTTGCTGCAGTATCCAGTTTTCCGCACTGGATTTATTACTATTCTACAGCTATGGATTATATTTGGTTTTGTGTAAAGATGGGAGAAGTAGCATTTCTCTTGCACTATTTCTTTTTTCATATATAAAGTAATCTACAGAGGATGACAAGGAAGTGATTTAAATACACATCTAGGGACTCTTACATCTTTGCAATTAGCAGAAATATATTTATAGATCTAATAAATTTATAGATCTAATAAGTGAGAGTACCCATCTTTTCCTCCTTTTTTTTTTTTTTTTTTTTCTTTTCCTTGAAGCTCTAGCCCAGCAGTAGATTGAGAAAGATTAACACTGAAAAATTGTCCCAAGTTCATAGACTGTGGATCCTAATACAGTTACATACTTTGGCTAGTGTCATTTTTTTAGCAAGCATTTCTGATTGAAATGGATGGGAAAAGGTGCACGAAACGTTTTGCTTTTTTGAATTCCCCTCATAGTTTGGCTCCTTGTTGGGCTTGCATAAATTTTCCCTTTAGCTGGCAAGTGACACTTCAGAACATTTCATTTGGGTGGGATTGGAGGTGGTCAATGAGATGCTAGTGAGTGCAAGTTTCCAATGGCAACCCCCATAACTAACATGTATACAATACATTGAGTAATAAAGTAATAAAGAAGTCTCCTTTGCATTAACAGGAGGAATTACACCTATCTTTTCCATGCTTTGTCTTTTTTTTTTTTCAGTATCCAATAATATTATACTACAGGACTTAATGAGTATGAAACAATAGTGAAACAATCTCTGGTAACGAGACCATGATGCCATACTATGTTGTATGATTATTCTACCAAGTGATTCCTCCTTTGTTTTCCCAGTTACTGGAATTTTTAGTCGTTAATAAAAACATAAGAAATAAAAATCTTAAGATAGTTTTGTTTGTTGTCTCTTTTTTATATATTATTTTTTGTCCCTGACAGCTTTTGTTTTAAAGGATTCTAAATGTACATTATTTCCGGTGGGAGTAAATGCACGGCATGTCAATAAAAATGTCCTAATGGAGCTTTTGCTTCTGCCTAGATAAGAAGGTGACATCTCATCACTTTTCTGTTCAAAATATTTTCAGTTGTTCTGCACTTACTTTTGGTTTTACACATTTGATTTTGTTGATATATTGGCTAAGTACCCTAAAAATGGGGATTATGAGCTTGGAAAATGAAAGAGAAGCAGGTTGTTGCACCCAAAATTTATATCACAGTAAGAAGCTCTTAAAATTCTGCATAACCAGAAGTATCTGATGCACCAAAGCAAATTGGTCCATAGCAGGAAAGTGAATCTGCATAGCACAGCAGTGCACACACACTACATGACCCACAGCCACCTGGCATTCCTTCATACCTAAGCCACATCAACCTTCAATAAAGGATGTGGGAGCATCCCTCATTTTCCCTGATTGTCTCCCTTAGCCTCAGAGGGAAGAGAGATGATTTCTGTCTGTGCCAGATCTACAAGCTGAGTGCTTCTTGGGATAATGCGTGTGAACAGAGCCTGCCATTATCTTCTCAGCTAATGAGATGGTAACATAAGGAGTATGTAGGTGTTCTCTATGTCAGCTGAAGCATACTGCAACGATATGACCAGGACAGCATCCAGGTGTTTCCCTACACAGTGACAGCCTGCACATTCTCCCATCATCCTGCAATCACCAGGCATCACGGTCGGAGCAGGTCAATGGGATTCCTTACAGCAATAATGAAATCACGTGCTTTATTGATTACTTTGTCAGTAAGACAGTAAAGTCTCAGTTGTCCTAAAAGGCAAACATCAGATTTCTTCAACAATGTGAAAATATATACCTGTGCCAATGCTTCTTATATATTATCATACGCATATGCATACGCACACATATGCATGTTGAGTACAACTTGAGAATGATAGAACAGCTGCCCCAGTAATTCATTTTTCATAGGTTCTTCTGATGGGCAACTAACATGCATGTGAGTGCCCCGATGATTCTAGTAATGCTTGGAAAGTCCTGCTTCAGACAGCTGCTATTTCACACATGTTTGAAGAATTGTCCAATAACCCAGAGGTGTCATTTGACCGACTTGATATGGTGTTATGTTAACAAATGAATTAGAAAAGGGGATAGGAGTGAAAAAAAATATGGCAGTAGATCTAGATATTGATACAAATAAGAAAGCTGGTATAGACGAGAAAATGCGTGGGCCTCTCTGGGAAAAAATATGTGAAGAGACAGAATATAACTTTGTGATGTGTAAGAGTATAATTTTGTGATGTGGAATTAGGAAGGAATTCTCCCAAAGAGGGTGGTGTTATTTGAGAAGATGAATGAATGTCATCAAAATAATACCAAGTTATATGGCCATCACTTATGAGTGTGCGTGGAAGGCTGATGAGAATTCAGAGTGAAAAAGAGAGAAAAGGTGAACTAATGGTTAAGGTATTGGACCAGGTTCCAGGATCACAAGTTTTTTTATAGACATGTACATGTTGTATTCCTGAAGGAAGGCAAAAGGTATCCTATTGATATTCCCATTTCAGAGACTTTCAGAATCTTGCTAAACAGCCCAAAACATTTGCATATACTAAAGGTCACCGATGTTGAGTCTCTTCAGTGTTTTTCACCTGTCACCAGAGCTGTGCCCTAGTGAGCTATTCAGTCATTAAACAGGTAAAGTCGTTAAATCCAACTGTAGCTTCTGAGTTCAATACACCTTTAGAAGATGTATGTTTAAAAGACACTGCAAAAGAACATTTAGTGTATTCCTCTGGAATTGTTCTGGAGTTCTTCAAGCTCCTTGAGTAATTCTGTAACATAGCTTACTTTCTTCTTTATGTTTGCGCCTTATGATAAAAAATTTTGATACATTATTCAGCATATACAATACAAAGGTCGTGCAATAGTTCAACACTGTTCAGCAAAATGGACACTTCCAAGAAACCTACCTTTCAGAAATGCCATTTTAAAGTTATCTTTAGCAAGTTCTCATTTTACCATTTCAACAGATTGTCTAGAGATGGGACTAAGTTGCATACTGGTGGGAAATGGATTGTGATGCAAAAAAAGAGTTCCCCAAAATATTCATGTTAAATGAATTATACCTGCTATGTAACTGTACAATCTGGTCACTCAATATATGCCAAGACAAATAGGAAACAAAAAAATAAAATAAGCATGGCAATGTATTTTATAGCTTCAGAAAATTTATTTAGGACAAAATCCACTCCATATTAGAAGCTGCACTGTGAAGAAATGAGAGTAAGGTACATACACAAAAAAATGAGCTGACAGTGACAAAAATGGCCATAATTCCATGGTAACTTCATTAGAACAAAAAGTAGATTCAAATACTGTTGAGTAGGAGTTCCAAAATGCTCAGTGTTTAGCAAAATCTCTTCTCCTTCTGGTGAAATGGAGTTTTGCTAGATTGTTTTTCTGATCTTTCTTTCATGGGCTACAGGTTTTCAATTCCAGCGTAATTTTGATATTCATGCCTCAACAGAGACCAGAGCTACCTCAGCCTGACTGATATTCTTTAGGTGCACAGCACCAAGCACGCTGACCTGTACAGACAATATTTTTTGCCATCTCACACTGCTTTTGGCCTTCAAACTCACTGTTGGGACATCTGAAATTAATTATTTCACATAATTTTAAGTCATACAGGACTGTGAAATGAACATTTGTGATGACTTGTTGCATTGCATTGTATTACCCTCAAATGCAGCTAAGTACATTTTTGACTAAAACACACTTTCAGAAGAAATAAATTTGATTCAAAGATGATTATTCACCACTTCTCTTGAAGGTTTTATTTCAGTGGTAGTGCTCAGTGTTGTGCCTTGTTTTCATTTCAGATATGTCCAGTTTCATCTTCCAGACATTAGTTTCTTTGAACTTTTTCTCCATGACATTAAAGACCACAGCAGTGCCTACATTTTGCTCCCAGTGAAGATATATACATAAAATAACTGTTATCCCCCAGGCCTCACTTTTTTCTTTTCTTTAAATAACTAAGTAAACATTTTGTTCAGCTCTGAAGTATTTTTGTGACTGTTTTATGCATTTTCATGACTCATTTTTTAATGAGGATTCTTTGCTGTTTTTTGAGACTTGCCAGCACTGTACATGAAAAAAATGCCTGTTGACTCCTACTCCCTAATCACCTGACTTTTACATGAGGCTTGAATACTTTCCTTTGGCAGTAACATCACTGCTTTGAGTTTTCTGTCCATAAAATCCATACAAATCTCAGAGTTTTCCAGATTAGAGGCAAGATTTGAAGCTACAAGACAAGGTATAGCTTATCTTCCTCATGTCTAAGGGTCTCATTTGGTCTACTATGTTATCCAGATTACTGTACATATGAATGCCCTACCCTAAACCTTATTATTCACCAGATCCTTGTATCATCCCCACATTAATCTGTGGTAAAAAGACAATCAACACAGCTGATCTTAACAGTTTATATGCCTTAACATCGATTCACAAAGACACCTACTAGAAATAATAATGATTCCTTATTGTTATTCTTCAGTGGAATTTTTTTAACATGATGTCATGCATTAGTCAATGAAATTATGAGGCTTATATACAGTTTATCTGTGTGCTTATTTCCATTAAAAAATCCTCCATTAAATGGCATCAAGCTTGCTTAAGTATTTATACTTAAGTATGTTATAAAGACAAAATGACTGATACTTTTTATATTTCTATTCATTATCCATTGAACAACACCACATCTTAATTTATTTTTCTCATGGTTGACCTGGTTGACCATTGTGTAATTACTTCATTCTGGTTGCTTTTTGAACACTGACAAAATAATGTTAGTATTACTTAGTTTCTCCAGAATTTCCTGGAAATCCTCAATAGAACAGGATCACCTGTTTTACAACTTCCAGATGCAAATTATTTGAGTTTACTGATTTTAAAATAGTTATTTTACCTAAGTGCTTTTTAATGGTTTCCTTTTTTACTTTTATATATATATATATACATACATGTATATGAATATGATTCACTTTGAATATGTGAATATGGTTATATAATTCTTCTTTACTGAGTAGAAGAATCTATTTTAAATGTTTTCCTTTAATACATTCTCAGTTTATGGTCTTGGTCTTTTATTACATCTAGGTACCTACAATTTCACCTGTGCCATAGGATCACAGAATAATTCAAGTTGGAGGTCTGTGGTCTGTTTATTACTGGCCTTGTAATTTACTGACCGTGTAAATAACTGGTCTTTATTACTGTCCTCAGGGCTAGAGCAAACTCCTTGGACAACAAAAGCAATCTGCATTACTTATTGGATCTTTCACCCCTTTGACATCCTCTGCAATGTATGTAACTGAATCATATTCAAGGTAAGAAGACACAGAGAGTTGTACAGAATCATCAAATCACACAATGCCACACCTCCCACCAGGCCAGGTTGCCCAAAGCCCCATCCAGCCTGGCCTTGAACACTTCCAGGGATGGGGCATCCACAGCTTCTCTGTGAAGCCTGTTCCAGTGCCTCACCACCCTCATTTCTACAGCTTCTTATATCTCATATGGTGAACTACGTTCTTGTCTTTTAAATGCTATGTCAATTTTCTCTTTTCTAAAAATACCAATATGTCATCAGATAACCAATATGTCATCAGATGACAACTGCATACCTTGGTTATACTGAAAATTTGCAAAGAACTGGATTATAAATAAAAATTGTGACCAATCCTATCTGTTTCATACTTGCTGAACTTGCTGGTGGTAAGCTAATTTAATCACAACCTAACACCACAAACTGATAAAGCCATTCTCTGTAACTGGATTGCCTTACTACAGTGGATTAAAGCAGTGCTCCACGGAGTTTACTGAAACTAGTATCTTATGAATCTATTTCTTTTCCTCTCTCCTTAGAGGCATGCCATTACCTTTAGTAGCTTTACATACTTGCTTTTGGATTTTCTCCATATTCTGTCACTTTTTTTTTTTTTTTTTTTCCTTTTTATACAGATCTAATCAATAACTTGTTCATGTCAGGGCAGAAATCTTCAGAAAGATTCCTGTATTCTCTTGATTTTTGTATTTATTTCCCTAGACGAGCAGTGAAAAAGTTCAGCAAAATCTGGACCATGCTTCCAAGTTGCAAAACTACTTATAGAACAGTCTGTGGTAGACTTCATGATTTAGCATGTTAAAGAAATTTTGTATTGCCATTAAAAAAACAAAAATGAAACATTTATCTCTTCATATATCCAAGCAGTCTAAGAAAATGTTTTTGCTGACTTTTTTAGGGTATTCTCTTGCACTCATTTACATTTCTCATATAAATGGGCACTTTATATAGGACATCAACCTGAAAATCTTTCCACAGATAATATTAGAAAGCATTTCATTTAAAATCATTTGATCCTTCAATCTTTAATACATAGTGAAATTCATAAAATTACAGGTTAATACACAATCTCTGTAAATACACAAGGAAGGCTTTTGTCTAGTGGATGAGTCTTGAATACACCAATCGCACCCTCCTTCAAGGTAGGCACTCCGGGTTTCCTGAATGAAAATAATTGCTCTTCCCAAATGCAGTTACTGTCCCTGACCCATAAGCAATCAAACTTAGGATAACAGCATGTGGACAGATTGCCAGGCAGTCATCTAGGGATTTGAACTCCCTTTATGTCAACTACTCATTGGTATCTGCCGATGTGCCTGCTCTAACCCTGTGGTAAGAGGGAGCTTGCTGAGGGGTGACGTATTTTGCCACGATCTTCAGAGATCAAACCAGAAAATAATGCATGGTAACACAGGCAATTAGGGACAGCTGATGCATTGTAAATTCATACCCTACCTTAGCCCACAGTAACTGTCTGATACGTTCATATCGTCAATTAATCTGCCTCGTATTAATATGAGACCACACTTGGTTTCTTCTTAGAAAACACATAAGATAAAGACTAAGGCAAAACCAGATGTGATAGTGGTTGCTCTGCCAGTTTAAAAGACTGGGATTTTTAGGCATGGTAATTTAGATTCCAATGTAAAAGTCATCATGGAGCATCATGGTTTAATATGTGAGAAAATGTTACTGTATTTGTCTAAAGTTGTGTGAGAACTCAGAGCAGATTTTTTTAAGGTACTTTATGGTTTTGAGGAAGAAGTGCCATAAATCAAGTATTCAGATGCCATGCATTCAGTACAAAAATGGACCTTTTATTTTATTTTATTTTAGACACAATATGAAATATGAATGCTTCACAGAGAGCTCACAGAATAATATAAAATATAAGGCATTGGATTTGTTCAACCAGAAATGTTTGATTCTTTCAGTTTAAGACAAAGAATAAAGATTTACCTCCTTAACCACTTAGAATATGTTGGATTTGAAGACTAAAGTGAATAATTTACTATTCCCACTCTGATAAGTTTTTTGTTGTTGTTGTTTTGTTTTGCTTTGTTTTTTTAACTAATATGGTCTTAAGTTATCATTTATTTGTGTAATGAATAACATTGGTAAGACAACTTTCATTTGTAATCTGTTTTTATAAGGCTTCTAGAAGTATTGTTTCACAGTTTTATATGAAGGAGTTGGTACAAAGGTATGAGACATGCCTATATTGTTTAGTGGCTGTATAAGTGGGAGTACCTATAAACACTAAGGATTTATGCTTTATCTCTCTTTTCTTTACAAAAACAATAGAGATCATCTGTTGAAACCTCTTCCTACATCTGTGGGGTAGTTTTCTTTTACATCACGCATTGCTAGGTCAGATTAACTGCTAATTCAAACATATCCCAGCCATGTCCTCTGCCCATGGGTTTTCTCTCTGCTAGCTCAGTTCTCAATCGTTGCTGTTACCTATTCAATGCTCAGGCCATCTTTAGAGGGTTCAATATTTTCTAAACATCTACTAGCTCAGTCGGTAGAGCATGGGACTCTTAATCCCAGGGTCGTGGGTTCGTGCCCCACGTTGGGCGCCAAAAAGACTGTCGTGGTTTAACCCGGCTGGCAGCTAAACACCACGCAGCCGTTCGCTCACCCTCCCCCCTCCCTCTCTGGGACGGGGGAGAGAAATGGAAAGTGAAGCCCGTGAGTTGAGATAAAGACAGTTTAATAAGACAGGAAAATAATAATAATAATAATAATAATAATAATAATAATAATAATAATACAATGATGATAATAGTACTACTAATAATAATATGTACAAACAAGTGATGCACAATGCAATTGCTCACCACCCGCTGACCGATGCCCAGCCTAACCCCGAGCAGTCCGGCCCCCTCCCCCCAGCTAGCCACCCCTATATATTGTTTAGCACGACGTCAGATGGTATGGAATACCCCTTTGGCTAGTTCGGGTCACCTGTCCTGGGTCTGTCCCCTCCCAGCTCTTACTGCACCCTCAGCCTGCCTGTTGGCAGGACAGAGCAAAAGTCTGAGGTGTCCTTGGCTTGGTATAAGCACTGCTCTGCAACAATTAAAACATCGGGGTGTTATCAGCACTCTTCTCATCCTAAGCCAAAACACAGCATTCCACCAGCTACTAGGAAGAAAATTAATTATTTTCTAACTGAAACCAGGACATCTATATATTAATGTTTAACATTTTTCAACATAATTCATAACAAAATGTTAAGCTCGAAGGGTTTCTGAAAGCTGTCTTTATTTAGAAGGCTGCCCTTGCAGCATTTTCTTGATCATAAAGCATCTTCCTTTTTGACAATCAAGATATTTCATTTGGTCATAATTAAATTCCCTTCCTACTGCCAACAGGCACAAACTTCTCATGATAGTTTTAATGCAGTCTACATAAGCATACACCACAGCTTCCTTTGGCTTCATCAGCATAGAAAATAATTCACTGACAAGGAAGCCAAGTGCTAATGTTGTGCTAAGTGATTACTGTAGCTAATAATCAAATTCCCCTAGTGTGTATGAACTGGCTGGCATAGGTAGTGTCAAAATGTCAACAACTTTACATACCTACCTGAGACTACTTCAGCTTTGAAGGCTTTGTTATTAGCAGTTTTAAGATCATTTGCTCACTTAAGGTCCCCTAAGGTCTCATAATCTTTGAATTTACACTTTGCAAAGACATAAGGTTAAAAAAAAAAAAAGACAGTGGAGTGGTTTCTCTCCTAGATGACATCAGAAATGTGCACTGTTGCACTGCCACAATGACTCTTCTTTTGTTCCCATATTTTTTTCCCTTGGGAGAAATCCTCTTGTGATGCAATCCTGTAAGTACTGAGTAACTGGTTATTCTCTGCTTTTTTAAAAAAATGATTAGTCTTGTCTTACCTCTGGATAATACATGCCCAATGAAAACAGGTGTTACTGCAAGACCACAGCAAGATCTTGGAGTCGCCCTGGAAAGTTTAGACCCCTGGTTACATTCCTAGTGTCTCAGTTGCCCCTCCAGATGTCTCCCCACAAATGGGATGCACGGCAGCAACAATGGCAAGTAAAAGTAAAATCTGGCTAGCTCAGGTAACCCTAGCATTGATAACAGTAAAATCAGCGGTAGCAGGGGTTAGACAGTGACAGCAGAATATGTTGATTACTGGCCCACACTGTGCTGCCATGTCTCCATTGCTAATTTTACCTCTGCTTATTAAATTAAAGCTAAGTGGTGCATGTCTATTCATGCTGCTCACACTCCCATTGAAAGCAGGGTGGACAAAACGCTCATCTCTTTTTATCAGTACCATGTGTCTGGACATTTGCTAATTATTAATTTCAGCTCTCATACCTTTCATTAATCATTCTTGGTGGTTAGTTCCTTTGTGCTATTAAGCTCTGGTTGCTTTTTGAGTAACCTCCTTTCTTGAGAAACCTTGGGAGGAGGTGTTACTTCAGTGAGTTAACACCAGCAAGCTTTGCTACCTGAGCAATGGTTCCTTTCCTAATTTTCTGCTGCATTCATACTCCACCAATTAGAGAATTGTGCAGGGTGGCACACGAGATCTGATTCCCAAGGAAGTAACCTGATTTTTCATTGTCTGCCTTCTGCAGACCGGTCAGGACAGAATAGAGGAACTGGCTGTGTGCAAAATCAGGTTCATATCTTAAGTTACAGTCAGATTCTTGAGAAGCAAGCAATAGTTTTTATCAGACAGCCTGTTTAGCCTGTACAGTGCCATATATTGTAGGTATTCCTTAAAAATGCTATTTGGGTACAAAAAAACAACAGTGAGAGCATGGAAACCATGCAAGACAGTGTATAGCTCCATAGCTCAGCATTTCTGGGCAGAGTGTGGGAGTCCACGTTGCTCTCTGTTACTGCCCTTGGACTGCTTTCAATAACCAGGTTAAAATTAAGAGCTCTAACAAGCGTGTCCTGAGGTGGATGTTTTGGCTCTCTTGCTGCTATTTACAGCTGCGATAAAAATCAATTACATATTTATTCCTAGTAATAAGATCTTAAAGTACACCTCACTTTTAGCAAATTTAGATTATTATTTTTTTTTTCTTTTAAGTATCTCTTGAGGCTCAGTTCTGGGCAATCTGCCTAGAAGCAGCTTCCACTATCTTTCTTTCATTGTGTCAACTTGAACCACATTTTAAAAGATTAGGTCTTTTTGTGGAAAAACATCATTATTTCAGCCTTTTTTAATGCCTTATTATTGGGAACCAGGCTTTGAACTTGAGCTTGAATTTTAATGTTTTTTTTAGAAGCAGCATTGAAGCAATTATGCATCTTCGGTTTCCTTCTGTTTTGCTGAACTTTAAAACTTTTTTTTTTTTTTTTTTTTTTTTGTTCCAGTTGTGTAAACAATTATTTATATTTCAAATCTTATCATTCTTCCCTGTTCACATGAGCTCATATTATGGAAAAAGAAAAGCTCTTTACTTTCATTTACTGAAAGATACTCCAGAAACAGCCAAAGAAACATCCAGTTCCCTTAAATGCTTACTCTTTAGTTAATCAAACTTTTCCTTTTTCCTTAAAAAGAAGTAGGAAAATAAGCCTTCATTTAAAATCTATCACAATTTAAAACTCAGAGAGAAACTATTTATTAATGTTCTTATCAGCTATGACTAAACTACAAATGTCAACCCAAGGGAACTACTATTTTGAAGAAAATAAACCTAGGAAAATAATTGCACAGCAGAGAAAATCAAAGAAAAAGTTTTCTGCACTGTGCATGTTGTGGAATGAAATGTTGATGAGATTATTTGGTTGTATTGGTAATTAAAATCCAATCTAGGTAACTTCAGTTTGAGCAGCATCAACTAGCAGGTATTTCTCGGAGACAGGCACAAAGAGTTCATATATCAGGGTATCTTCCTCTCTGCCAAGGTCTGATTAATTCCTATTCTGTATATGATTAGAAATAACAGGGTCCATTTTCTCAACAATACTAATGAACAGTAATTACAATGTACCTCCAAAGAGCACTCACGACGTTATTATCAAGGTGATGCAACATGAACCTGACTTATCTCTGTGGTACTAGAATCTGTTGTTTCTGTATGCAATTTTAATAATAACTCTAAATGAACGTTATGGTATGATTATATTGTTATTTCTTGTTCAGTTTCATAAATAAAATTCAATTTTCTCCTCATTTTTTTTTTTTATTAAACTGCCTGATTTTTTTAATTTTTTTTTTTTTTTTTTCCAAACTCTTTCCAATTTGTAAGTAATATATTTTTTTTTGGTAACATAGTAATTGAGAGCCTTAGTAACACTTTTGATGCAATCCATCCAGCGCTGTTAAGAAGAAGAAAATAGGCAAGTCTGAATCTGATCTCTCTGATAGTTCTGGCAGCAAACGTGTTTGAATTTGTGTCCCTGACATCCTGGCTGAAATGACAGGCCTCTCTGTTAGTAGATCACTAATTTGTTGTAGACTTTTGCTCACAGTTCATCTACCACATCAAAATCCTGTTGAAATGAACACATGAATGAATGTTTAGCCTAGTTGGAGTCTTCCGCTCATGCTAAGTGTAAGACAAATGCCAAATGCTGCATTTGAGTTGTTTTTACATGGTTATTGGTAAAAACAATGAGAACTTTCAATATAGGAATGAATTTATCCATTACCAGGGATGGGAGACTATTTGATAGTAACTGGCCTGAACGTTTTGACCACATTATTGAGACAAGAGGTGAGCCAATCTGTGAGATTCCCTTCATCCCACTGCCAGGGGATACATTTCCTTTAAAAGGCAATAAAAAGGAAAGTGTATTTGAGCTGTATCATTTTAGCTGAGCATCCCATTTTCACTGGGACTTAAGAGGTATGCTGCATTCTTCATCTTTGTTACAAAAACAGGGACCTCCAACAGAAGAGCAGGAAAGAGGTGAAAAACGTGTGGCAGCTTGTCTGTCAGAGTCCTTAAATGTTTAAAACTACAGCTGCTTCTGGGTTGCTGTTATGAAAAACTTATATCCTCGTACAACATCATCTATACTACCCTTGCAATTCTAGTGACTACCCACTTAGTCCTTCTTTTTGAATTCTTCTGTCTTTTTCTCATCATTTTCTTTTCTGTTCTATTTTGTGTTCACTTAAGGTTGTTATATCTTACTTCTGTTCCAACTCCCTTCCCTTACCCTTTCACTTACCCTTTAAACTAATATTTTATTTGCTTCCTTCTTAAGACCATCACTAAGGGTAAAGCTTGGTGACAAGTACAATCGTTGTGGCACAATAATACATTGTTTGTCTGTATTGATAATTCAGAGGGTGGAGTATTAATAATGATTGGCTACTTAAGTAAATTTTGAACCCTATTTCTTCCAGTCATGAGGGGACACTTCATTCCAGTACAGATATATTATTATTTATGCAATAATGACAATAACTGCATTTGCATGCTTGTAATAGTATCTTCCACATGAGGAACCACAGTAATTACAAGTGCATTACTATCATCGCTTTTCATAGATAAGGAAGAAGAAAGAAAGCAAAGCCTTGGGACTTCGCTAAATGTCAGTAAGATGGTAGAAGACTTATAGAGAACAGGCAAGAAAAAAAAGTGGATTTTCATCAGCTAGGTTTTTGTAAAGATGTTGAAAAGTGATGCTGGGAAAAGAAGTACCTGGCAAGTCACAGCTGGCATACATGTAGTGATGAACTTACTCCTGAGGGGCAGAGAAAGTGTTCTGATCTGCTGGATTTAGTGTCTGAAGGCCTGATCCTTTCTAGGTTTGTTGGACCTTGACTATACCATCTTGATGCTGCCCAAAAAGACTTGCTATGCAATCCTCCTCAAGAACCCTCTAATTCTCTAGGTCTGTTCTTTTTCCAAGCACGAAATTTCTGGAAGACCACCACATATTTTTTTTTCTTTCTTGGCATTAAATGCCATATTTCCGTGGACTTATAGAAGCTGCATATGAAACCAGGATGATAGGAATTGACTTTGTGTTTAAAAATTTAAAGTCACTTCATGTTCTTTCAGTTACGAGTAACATTTTAGATGATCTAAATCTAGAATTTGCCATCACTTTTTCAGGACAGGTCAAAACTATATGTGGTATCTATTTTTGTTTTCACTGGTTGTGGTAAAGCAGTCATCAAATGAGGCAATTACAATTGTCACAGCTGTACAATTTGTAGACATGGTGGTTTAATACCATCAGGTACTGAGCTCTACCACACCACCCTCTCACTCCCCCTCCTCAGCAGAACAGGAGGAGACAATATGACGAAAGAAAGCTTGTGGGTTGAGCTAAGGACAGTAATTGGGAGAGGTAACAGGAAAACATGGACTACACATTGCCAAAGAGTAATAATTGTTGAGAAGTTTTGTTGTTGTAATGTTGTAATGTGGTGAAGGGACAAGGTGTGGAATGGGAGCAAATTGTCCACCTTTGTCGGTGTTGTGATATTATGTTGACTTTGGTTAGGTGAATTTTACTATTGCTGTTAGTATTTATGAAGATTGTGTGATGAATGTTAATGAATGTATATTTTAATGATAATACTTAAATATGTTTTTCAGAGAGAAAAGGGGTGGAATGTGGTAGGTTTACATGGCAAGGGTTTGGTAGTGGGGGGCTTCAGAGGTTGTTTCTGTAAGCAGAACCCAGAAGATGCCTCATGTCAGAGCAGAGCCAGCTCCAGTGAGCTCCAAAAGGGACCTGCTGCTGGCCAGGGCTCAGCCATGAGTGACGCTGGGTGGGCCTCTGGGAGAGCAGATTGAAGAAAGAGGAAAAAAAAAAAAAAAAAGCACAACAGCAGCTGGGAGAGTGAGGAGTGCAAAGCAGCCCTGCAGCCCCCAGGTCGCTGCAGCAGGAGGGCAGGCGGTGCTGCAGGCAGGCAGCAGCAGTTCCCCTGCGGCCTGTGGAGAGGCCCCTGGTGGAGCAGGCTGTCCCCCTGCAGCCCATGGGTCCCACATGGAGCAGATCTCCACGCTGCAGCCCCCCCATGGGTGGAGGAGCCCCCGGTGGAGCAGGTGGATGTGGCCTGGAGGAGGCTGCGGCCCATGGAGAGCCCCCGCAGGAGCAGGCCCTGGGCCGGAGCTGCAGCCCATGGAGAGAAGCCCACGCAGGAGCAGGGGTCTGGGGGGAGCTGCCGCCCACCCATGGGGGACCCGTGCTGGAGCAGTTTGCTCCTGGGGAATGGATGGACCCCGTGGGATGGAGACGTGTGGGAGCCGGAGCAGAGTGACCATGAAGGAGCTGTGGAGACAAAGCGTCAGGGACTGACCACAGCCTCTGTTCCCCATTCTCCTGCACTGCTTGGGGGGAGGAGGTGGAAGAGGGCGGATGGGCGGAAGGTGGTTTTAATTTGCTTTTAGTTCGTACTGCCCTAGTTTGTTATCAATAAAGAATAAATTGCATTAATCTCCCTATGCTGAGTCTGTTTTGCCTGTGATGGTAATTGCTGAGTGATCTCCCTGTCCTTGCCTCAACCTTTGAGGATTTTTTCATTGCATTTTCTCACCCTGCTCTGTGGAGGAGGAGTGAGAGAACAGCGTGGTGGTGCTGAGCTACCTACCAGTGTGAAACCACCATAGCAGCACATCTCCCAACCTTCTTAAGACCCCAGACAGGGGGCTATCCAGTGCATAATGTAATTGAGGCAATGAAGAAAGATGTAGCTCGTGTTATGGAGATGCATCTTCACGGGATGAAGCTCAATCAATTTTAAAATTGTGAGTTGGAGTTAATAGCAGTCACATGGAGTGGTGAATTAACAGAAACAAGTCTGTAGCTTATTTTCTCTGCAGGGTCCTCTGATCTAACTGTTAACACATGGGGTTTGGTATTGATATTTTTGTTTTAGACACTGAACGAAGAAGTGTTTGATACCAGAGCCATAAGTCATATTACAGCTATAATGGTGATTGCTGTTTAGGTGTCTCTTACACATCTTTTGAAAGGTATATGTTAAAATGACTGATGAACATTATTGCGTTATGGCCACCTACTCTTTCAGATACACTAATAATGCAGTGATCGATGGTAACATAATAACGTTAGGTCTTGATCTGGCATCATCAAGTGCATCTTTTACTCATACGCATTCTTAAATTTACTACTTTGAGTTGCCTAAGTAAAACTCATTGTACTCAGTTCTTTCTGATATTCCAAGGTATGTTTTCCAAAACCTAATAGTAGCAAAGTCTCAAGACAGTAAATTATGAAGAAATACGTGAAGAATAGATGTTCAGCAAACTGACATTTCAAACTTACTCTACTGGAAGGCATTCACAGGTCATGCTTCTCTAACACCACCTCTTATTTTCATTACAAAACTAAATCCCAGACTCTTGGGACTTCCTAAGCAAGTAAGCAAGCGATGAAAAATAGTAAAAACTTCTTTAACTCAGCTTAAGCTAGTCACACAAACCCAATGCAGTCCAATGGCTGTACAGAAGAATGCCACGTGCAAGCTAGAATGTGCTGATTCTCAGGCAGGTTTCAGAAGACCATTCTATTACAATCATGTCTTTTCTGAAATAGACCTGGTCCACATCCAGCTGGACCTAAATGTGGGCAGAGAAGATTGTAGCTTGTAGTTATCTGACTAATTTTCCCTAACTGGCCGCTTCTGCCAAGCCTTTAATCGCAGAATTAGTTACCAGGTAGTCAGTATTATCTAGTTTTACAGGTCAAAACTCACGTTTCATATTCCACTATTTAGCAGCCAAACAATTTTGGTAGGTTTTATCGCTGTCAATATATAATATCTGGAATGTTTGGAAATATTCAAGAAGGCACTTATGCAGTAAACATGGCAGCTGTACCATCTTCAGCTGCTATAAGATGGATACACAAAAGCAGTGTCCTTTCCTGAAAATTTCCAACATGTGTATATATATATATATACATAAACACAACATGTTTGCTTCTGTTCTTTTTATATGAATATCCGACAGAACCCATGGAT
The DNA here is from genome assembly GCF_964035555.1 of Netta rufina. Taxonomy (NCBI): domain Eukaryota; kingdom Metazoa; phylum Chordata; class Aves; order Anseriformes; family Anatidae; genus Netta; species Netta rufina. The sequence continues at coordinate 86,626,566 of NC_140125.1, read as the reverse complement.
CCAGCATGACCCAAAGTTCTGAACCTCCACAACACTTGTTCACATGATTTCTCAACACTGTTCTTTTGCATTTATTTCCAGCCTACATGAATCTGTAACTCAGTCTGGTCAAATATGAAGTAAGCTGCTTAACAGCACCAGCTGGATCTGATGAAATAAATACGTGCAGCTGGGTATTATCCTCCCACTGAAGGTACCACAACTCACATATCAACAGTGATTTCCTGTGTGGCCTCATATATACATTGTATTTCACACATAACAGAACAAAACATTGGAAAACTCCACTTGAAAAGTCATCCAAGGTGGATTAGTAATTATCCAGTATGTAGATGAGCAGTCACCTAACGTTTGTTGTAGTCAGTGCCAAGCTGTAGAAGATGACATTATAATAGGTCTACAATTATCACCGTTTGAAGTGGGTATGTATAATAACACACTTTTCCTCAGAGGTTACTGCAGCCAAAGGAATTCCAAAGAAGTCCTCAAACGAGAAAGTTCTTAAAGTGCTGGAATTGTTATCAGGATCTCTGGGACTGATGCCTAGATCTGTTCCATGCATCCTGTATGGCATAAGGTATGCTGCTTGCTTTCTCATCTCTTAATTTTCCAGTATAAAATGTGAATAATAATTCTCAGCTTAATATAGGTGTTGAAAACAAAGTTTTCAGAGATTTCCAAGGTATTCTCTTGGAATGGCAATGCACAGAAAAGCATCTGAAAACAGTCACTGAGAGGATGAGAATGCATGCTTGGCCTGTGTAGCAAGTCATCACTGAGATACACAGGCTGCCTTGTTATTTCCAAGGGGAGCAAGTTAAAATAAGGAAAATGGGTAAACAGCTGAATTAAAACCATTCAATTTTTAGTTTACAAATAAAAATACAGACCCTCCAGTGAAAAAGCATATCCATGGAGGGAGAAGGCTAGTAACAAACTAGGTTAGGAGATACAGCAGAGGACAGGATGAGGAGAAATGGCATTGCTTGTGGAAGCAAGCAGTTTAGAAATAATTCACTTTGCCTTATTTAATTGACTGTGGGTTACATGTTTAGGCTAACACAAATGCAGACGTTCAACTACCAGCAGAGAGAGAGAAAGATACCTCCTGAGAATGCCTTACCTGTCTGCGGACTGGAAGGATGTAGGATTAGGCAGGCTCCCCTGCTCTGGCTGCAAAGGGAATATGTACCACTAGCTTTGATTGCTATCCGCCTTTTAGATTGCTCAAAGGAGGAGAATTAACACTTCTGGTTGTTATGTTTTTAGCAGTAGCCAAAAGCTTAATGCTAGCAATTGTTTCAAAGTGCAATAATGAACAAGCAGACATTGCACCACCACATGAGTAAAGACGTGTTTCAAACTTCTTTATTATAAAAGCAGTATAATTAACCCTATCTTTTACATAGCTCTCTCTTGTGCAACTCCTAGCTGTTTCTTGGCAAGTAGCAGAGATTTACATCCAGATTAAGCAACTTGTTTGATACATTTTGAGTATTATTTGAGACTTAGCATTTAAGGAGCAAAATGGAAAGAGAAGAACAAAGAAAAAGAGCAGAAAGTGGAAGAAGAAATGTATAGACTTATGTAAGGGGTAAGAAGACTCATCAGAAATTATTTTTCTGATTACACATGAAATAGATGCTGTGAAGAAACAAACCTGATAGAAAAAAACTTTGTAAGATAAGACCTGTGTTTTCCAAGCAATAAAGAATGCTGATTGATTCTTAAACACCACGGATGCCTCTCCTGAGACCTGTGGATTCACACCGTTCAAGGTGGAAAGGACCATTGGATTATCCCGCCTGATCTCTTCTTAGCACAGCTTAGATATTTTCACGTAGTAGCCCAGAATATTGATCAGAATAAGTTATGCATAAATATAACATATTTTACAACAAGCTTTATCCTGAAGATGTCAAAAGCAGAAAAATATATACATTCCTCTCCAGAGCTTTTCTAATTCTTTTCCCATTTCCCAGTTGTCTTTCTTGCCACCCTTGTGCCTCCTTTTCTCTGTTTCAGTCTCCTCCAAAATACAAAACCTGTCTCTAATTCCTTTTTCTCATTTTGTTCCAGTTTTGGTAAGTCTGTATTCAAATTTGGTATATCTGGTACCATTACCCAAATGATCTCATATGTGAGGGTGTTCCTGATATGGTTACAGACCTGCTTTGGAGCTTGTAAGATCGCACTTGACAGAAGATGCTCTTTCCAAAATATTCCTCTTCAAATTCCTATGAAATTTGTCTATTTTTCCCATAACTCCCCCATAAGCACACGCGAGATCCAGCCACCTTTCACAGCACTGTCTGTAGTTTTCACCATCTTATCACAAAGTTATTCATGTTCAGCAATTTCTCGTGTCACATTCACTGGATTCCTATGTCCTGCAGTTAGCTTAACCTCAGGTCAGAGCCAAGTTATTTGCCTGCAGCATTAATATCATCTTGGTATCAAGTTTACTTGGAGTCATTTCATATTCATCTCTGTATCACCAATATAATACTTAAAATACATCATGGTTAGAACCAGTCCCTGAAGCATCCTTCTGAAATGAACAGCACAAACATGTCCTATTGACACATCCTTTTGTGGATCTGTTGATTGAGTCAGTTTCTAAATTGATATTTTGTGTGTGTACACATCTGTGCATTTTACTGACTTTCAGCCCCAAATGGTAGCTATGAGACAACACACAGAAGCCAAGTAAATGGTTCTCATTGTTTCAGTCACTGAACGTGTCTGTCAATAAGGAAAAAATTATATTGTAAAAGTCCAGTCACAAAGCATGTATCAGATTTGTAAATGAACAAGCGCTATGGAACAAGATCCACTGATATAAATAACTATTGTTCTCTCTTCCTTATTCATTAAAAACAAACAAACAAAACCAATTAATTACACATAAAGCTTGAAGTAGTCGATAATGACAAATAGTTTGTCATGGAAACAAAACTGCTAGGAGGAATGGGAATATCTGTTATTCTTCCTGCTGAAAATGTTAATGCTTTGTTAATTAACCACTTATTTTCAGATCAATTTGTTGAGGTTACTCAACATCTAAAATATTTGTTTGCTTCTTCTTGTGGACATCTGTAGTTTGAAGCAATGCATCAACAACCAGGACAAGTCTGCATGCTCCCAGTAAATGAAGATTTCATCAAATACTCAGCAGGGCTCTCTCCAAATGCACTTTTAACCAAAACAGCTACACCGAATGTCTGCCAGGAGTTGTAATCAATAAACCACCATCTCTTTTCTTTAGCTCATCACCTCATACCAGAGACACGGAACTTCAAATATCAGCTCAAGAAGATGGGTTGGTTGCTGCCAATTTTTCAGCTAGGAGAGGACAGCCTTTCTCTTATACGCATTTCAGAAAATTCCATAGTACATTATAAAGATTTCCTCAACATTTGAAAAATATTTTGCAATTCCCTTGCATTTGCCACACTTGGATTTGCAATACGATTATCCAAACAGGTACAACATCTTACCATATAATCAAGTATTTAAAACAATGAAACAGGATTTGCCTGATGTAACTCTTTACAGAAGACTGACATCTCCTTTTGTTTGTCATCCACCTTTTTTCTTCATCACATCCTTGTTTTTCTGATTTGCATGCGACTCTTGTCATTCAAACTGGTATCAGCTTTAGATGAGGATGTCAGGCACTGCAGTTCTTAGATTCCCTGTACATCCATGACATTATAATGAATAACATGCATAAACATTTATAAACAAGCAAACAATGGTTCTACCATCAAACCAAACTAGAACAATAGGCAATATGGAAAAAAACCAACATCTCCTCCCATCTTAGCTAAAAGCTGTAACTCCTCTGTGCTTGGGGAAAACAGCCATCTCCACAGGATGATCCATCAGAGTCCAAAATAGATGTTTGGACTCAATTTCTCTCTTGAAATGCCTCTTCCCTTTCTCTATGGAGTGAACTTTTATCACTACATTAGGCAAGATGTTTATATTTTAGATGAATACAAGACAAGCAAGATTGACTTCAATTAAACGCCAGTTTAGGTATTATACTGTTAAAAGTCACATGGCATCTGCATGGAAAGCTAACGGTAAGTAGTAGCCTATTAAATTAATATGGCATATATATAGATAGAGGATATGTCTCAGTGCTTTTTATGAAGTGTACAAACAATTTTGAAAATATTGTGAGCATCGGAAGAGCCACACTAGCTAAAAACAAGACAGTAATGAACAAGTCCAGTCAGAATGTAAACGCGGAGAGGCCAAACTGTTCTGGTTAGTGATTTTGCATCGCTGGAACCCAACTGCAACAGGAAAGGGGCAGCTCAAAGGAAGCGCTGCTGTTTGCAGCCGTAGGCACGCTGCAGATAACGGGTTGTGCTTAGGAACCAGCTTATGGGGAATCCGTGTGAGGAAAAGGTAAAGGGGAGATCGTACGGAGACGGTCAGGGCACGCAGTGCTGTGTAAGAGGTAAGTGAGGCTGCATAGAGCATGTATTGCTTTAAACTGCTTTCGGGTATGTTTTATGTTTGTGCTATCCCATTTCTGTGCGTTGCACTTGGTATTCATGGCCGCAGGGCGGGCATCCCGCACTCCCTTTGCGGCCATCGGGGATTACCACAGCGGCCGCCGCCATGACAGCGCCCCGAGCGCCCCCTCAGCGCCCCGCCGCGTAACGGCGCCCAACGGCCCCTCCGCGCCGCGCGAAGGGCGGAGCCTCGACCGCGGTGGGCGGGGCCTCACATACCCCCCGTCCAATAGAAAGGCGCGCTTCCGATGTTTTTCCCCTCCGCCGGCCAATCAGCGGCCGCGGGGAGATTCAAACGGGGAGCGGCGGGCGCGGCCCGGGTCCGGCCGGGAGCGGGCGGCGGCGGCTGCGGCTGAGGTGAGTGCGGGGGGGCGGGGGGCGGCCGTTGGGGGCCCCGCGGCTCCCTGAGGTGAGGGGGGGGGGAAAGGGGCTGCGGGGAGGGGGCCCGCGCGGCTGGGCCGTGCCCGTGGGGCCTCGGGGCTTTATTTTTTAAATAAAAACTGTTATTTTCTGGGATTGGGGAGAAGTTTCAGAAAATGGCGAGTGTCTGTGTGGTTTGGGGATGGAGGGGGAGGGGGAGGGGAAGGGTCAGGCCGTGCTGGGCAGCAGAGTAGCAAAAGGCACAGAAATTCCTTCACGCTCCTGCCATTACAATTTTCTCTTCTGACCTCAACCCCCAAACGTGTATCTTTTAGAAGGAACATCTACTTCCCATGTGTTTTAAGCGAGCTCCGCAGCTTGTAAGCTTGTATCTGTTCCTGCAGAGTAAAGGATAGGCTCCGCTTTGACATCTGCAGATTAAACGGGTAAATAGCAGATAGCGTCAGGCCTTCCTGCAGGCTGGCCGGGTGTTATCGCATGCTTCTCTGCTTTTGTGCGCTGAGCAGCTGGCGAGATCTCGAGGGCAGGAGCTCTTTTGCACCTCGTTGTCTGTGTAGTAGTTCCGAACAGTCAGGAAGGGTTTAGAGCAATGCTGGAGCGTTTAAGCAATGTTGATATAACTGCACTCGGGAAGGATTGTGGGGATAGCTCTGCTTTCTGTAACTGACGCTGTTTTCTGTTCTACCAGCAAGTATGTGCTTAAGCAGTGAGCAGCGTTGAAATACTGGCCTGAACACATGAATAAAATAATGCAAGTGCTGTAGAAGATTAAGGCTACTGCGAGTTTCCTCCTGTTTGTGTGGGATCTTTCTGCATGTAGGGAGGGCAAAACAGCTTAAACATAAGGGGGTGCAAGAAAACACCCAAGCTAGTAAAGCTCCTGATGTAGTGGGAGAGGTGGCGTTTTTCTTTTGCAAAGAGGTCTTGACTCAGTTATTTATCACAGTCTCTTAGCAAAAATTTTAATTAGGCCATAGGAACAGAGCTAGACAATAGCTGCAGCCACAGTGATCTGGCACCGCAGAACCATCTAAGTAATGTGATGACATGGATGCCTTTTTCTAGGCTGATTTGCTTGCAGGAAAAAGCCAGGCATGCTCCTGGGCACTTAAAATCCTGGCTGTTCCTGGCAACTCCTTGGATATAGGCTGATGCAGTACTTTGGTAGCTTCCAGAAGCAGGAAGAGGATACTTTGTCCTTCAGAGATCAAGGACTTTCAGTAAAAACAGCACCTGTCTCTGTTCAGGAGTAGCATACCACAGTAAGTCCACTATTTCAGGGCTGGATGCTATTATTTCCTCTTGAGTATCAATAAACATGACAGGATGCCATGTGCAATATACCCAGTGACTAACCCATACTGCCACTCCCCCCGCTTACAGCGCATGCTGCTTTTCTAGTTTGTCCCTTGATTTCTTATTGGGTCTGTATGAGGTGTTAAAATTACTGCTATGTTTTTTTAGAGGTAGTTTTGTATTTTCCTGGTTTCTGCATACGTGTTCTCCCTCTTCCTTGCTTCCCTGTCCCTCACCTTCTTTCCTGCATGGCTTTTCTAGATCTCGGATGTGCTGCCATGCAAGCATTGCAGTTAGAAGCTCGGTTCCTCTTGAGCATGCTTATAACTGCATGTTGCTATTTTAGGTCTTCATTGCCTTGTCAAATTTTGAACATACTTTGCACAAATTCATGGCAAATGCTTTCTTAAAAAGTAATCATGCAGCAGATTAAGCCAAAGCAAGACTCTGAATACTTGCTTATGATTGAACTTGACTGTGAGTGGGAAGATTAGTTGCAAATCATGACAATACTCAGGCGATTATGATTTTAGCGTATCTTTCATCTCTAAATGTCTTATACAGTAGGCACATTTGGAAGTACTTGCTCTTAGTACAAGTGTAATTTTTGACTTTCTGCTGTTTAGTAGTCTTGTTACTAATTTTCATTAAAAGTAATCAATAAAATATTTCTGAGAAATTGTGAAGATGAAGCAAGCTGTTAGTGTATACTGACATACATTTACTTCTTGATGTCTAACTTTTTGTTACTTAGGAACTTCTTCAGAATGGAGAGCTACATTTCTTGCCTTTGCTGGATTCTTGGGATCATCTGAAGTAATTTCACCCTTATCCAAATTAACTTTTTGACAATCCCTTCTTCAAGAGAAGATTACTCTGTGTTGTACACATTGACACTTCTTCAGTTAAGAAGCCACATACCAGAAATGTAAGTTTCTCACATTGTTGAGATGTAAGATCTGTCCTTCAATATGATCTTAAAAGGATATTCTCACCTATAAGGAGATCTGAGTTTCTGTAGCTACCTCTACTGTATTAATCAAGGGAAAAACTGCAATAGGTACAAAAATCTTCCTTATGAAGAGATGATCTTTCTCCCTGTGAAGTAAATACCACCTGTAAATACCAGCATGTAAACACTCTTTGTTACAGTAATCACTTATGTCAGTTTTAGCAATGTGATCCCCCAAAAGATGTGGTAGTTTACAGAGGTGGTCTCAGAACAGCGAAGGATAACTCTTCTCTATGCAGTGTGGAGAGGAATGGGTATTAAAGGAAGCTGCAAATAAATAAGCCCTGAAGTCAGTTTTCTGTTCAATGTACTTTACTGTTAAAGAAAAAGGAGGGGAGGGTTCTCTTAGTCTGGGATCAGTGAAAATTTGATTTTTTAGATAGTGCTGATTTTAGCATGCTGTCTCAAGCTTTCACAATTCTTTCTGTTTACATTTCTGGGGGATGCTTCTTTCTGTTGTTCTCTGACCACTGAAAACACTTTTTATAATGAAAGGAAGGGTTCATTTTAGAACTTTGTGTTCTTGCTTTTCTGCAAAGATACTATATGCATGTCTTTAACACAGGTTTACTTGTATAACTAAATTGACAAAGTATTAATATTTGCTATTTATCCTGGTTGAGTCTCAATCTGCAAAACATATATGAGGGACTCTCCCATGGAAGTTCCAATTAAGGCCAACTGCAACAGTTCTAAAATTTCACTGGTTTCTTGCCTCTAGATGGAGGAGGAGGAGGATCTAAGTGAACGGGGATTGCCACGAATTGCTTCAATCATGAATAGAGTTAGAGACCTGAAAAACAAATACAGAAATGAAGACAATATCACAGATGAACTTAACTGTACTAAAATATCAGCTGATACAACAGGTATGTGTTTTGGTTGGTCTTTGTCTTGAGTGGAAGTTCTTAAAGTGTTTTTTATTCATGTTGGTTGTGGTTTTAATCAATATATTTTGTTATTTTACTTTCAGATAATTCTGGAACAGTTAATCAAATAATGATGACAAATAACCCAGAAGATTGGCTGTCTTTTTTGCTTAGGCTGGAGAAAAAGGGTGTTCCTCATATGGATGTTAGTATGCTGAACAGACTCATTGGTCGCTACAGTCAAGCAGTAACTGCGTTACCTGCAGAAAAGCATAGTGAAAACGAGAAGTATGCTCGCATCCTTGTGAGATTTGCTGAGTTGAAAGCGTAAGTGTGAATTTTCATTTGTCAATGTAAGAACTCTGAATGATGACTTCTGAACTTGAATGATGGTAGCAGGTCTTGTGTTAGTGGTTTCTGCAACAGATTTTTTTTATCAGCTACTTGAAGCTGAGCAGCTTTGGCTATTCAGCTTCCTTAGTCTCCATAGTACTTGCATTTATACTTGAAAAATTCTTCAGAGCTATTTGATTTAGGGATGTTGGCACTTCTGGTAAAAGGGAAGATAGCATGAAACCCCTCTTTCTCCTTATTTCAGATTTATACTTAATCTCAAAAAAAACATATGGATGAAATCTGATATGACTTCAATCTTTGGTAACTATAATCTGTGTATTAAACTGTACCTTTTAAGCTAGGATTATTTCCCTGGACTCTTGTAACTGTCTTGCTGTGGCTGTGAGGTAGACAGCTTCTTATAATCTAATTCATCTAGCCAAACTCCAGTAGTCTCTCCTTGTCAAGGTTTCTTTCTTTCTTGCTATGGAAGCCATATCCCAGCTACATTAAACACCTGCCTTAGGGTAGGAAGAAAGTCTTAGAATATCATTCAGTACTTTCATGATTTATGAAGTTAGTTCTGATTGTAGTTTGTTTTATCTGGTGCAAATTTAAACAGTATGTTCAGATGTTTTCAGATGTAATTTGGGGCAGGATTATTACATATCGATAAACCTTTTTTGGTAAGGAGTTCTTTTGTTGTTACTTGCTATGTATCTACTAGTTCTTGTTTATTGTATATTCTCCTATTTGGTCCTCTTTGGCTTGAACTTGCAGTATAATAAGGTCTACTTCTTTATCTGTACTGTTATCTGCATGGGATTTAATGCATTAGTGTTTTGTTCCATTGAATGGTTTTAGTAATCTACTGAATCTACTGTTGAGAAAAAGTCAGGAGTAAATGACCTGTGAATCCACAGTGTTTTGAAAATGGTCCTCTTTGTCTAAACGTTGGGAGTAAAGCATGTATTTGGGAAAGACATCCTGTTTCTAAAGATATGGAGAGGTGGTGTTCTTTGGTTAGTTGCTTTTTATCAGAGCAGAAGGTGTATGATAGAGGCTTCGGGCTCAGTTTCTGTAACGTCCCTTCCAAAATGTTGCTTGGATCCTATTACCAAGCCACATCTGCCTCATGTACAGCAGGAGTTGAACTTCAGAAAGATTTCCCTACCTGCCTAATCACTTTAAAACTCTTGTACCTCTTTCCAGTTCATATTTAAAAAGTGACTTTGAAGGTATGGATACTGAAACATCAATGTTCTGTGTGTTGTATTGCAAAAAGCAAAGCTAAAGGCACAGGCAGTAGCCTGTTAAGCTAGAATGCATATTAACAGTTCTAGTTTCAGCAACTCACTGGAATGTGCTAGCTGACTCACTGCTACAGTGTTTGGGGATGCCTTCTTGGGAGTAGCCAGGATTGTATTTTGCTATTAGAATGCTCTGTCAATAGCTACACTAAAATACCCTCTGCTTTGATAACCAGCGTCACGAGGGAATCTACCTAGAGTGATGAGGAGTTCAGGTCTACTCTCAATTTTTCTGCTTCATCTTTCACTTTCAATTGGTGAATAGTCAGTCATGTTTCCTGACTTGTTAATGTGTTTTTCTAAAAGGTAAACAATCCCTTTCCCTCTTTTTTTTTTTAAAAAAAAAAAAAAAAGACCTGCTAAAATCTGGCATCAATCCCAATGGAATCTTGCTAGAATTGTCTCCATGAATGATTGTTCTCCCACTTGAAAATTACTTTCTTAGATTATCCAATTCTAATGAGAAAGCATTAGCTTATAATAACTGAGATTGGCATATACTATTAAGAATAAACATTATTTTACATTTAAATTATAAATGTATAAATTTATATGAAGCTGTGTATGAACTACATGTGTAATCTCACCAGAACGTGAGATTGGTTTTTAAACCTGATCAGTCAAAAGCAAACAAAAACTCAACCATGCAGCTGGTGTTGCTTGTCCATAATTCCTGGTGATGGAGTTATTCAATGAGTGGTTATTTGAGTGTAGGATGTCAATGTTTGCTCAGTGCTTGCGGTTTCCTTTGTGTCTGAGATTTCCCTGGTGTTTCAGATTCCCCTGTTCCTGGCTGTCAGTTTGCCTAGTACTGTCTAGTTTCTGTGATCAGTTCTAGTTCCTGTTAAAGAACCTTATGACTTCCTAAAACGTTTCTGATTTTTCTTAGCTACTGTGAATAAAGTAACTCTTTGATACATAGGTGCTCTGGTGGTGGTGCCTTTGGGAGAAGAAAGGTGCCACTTGGTAATGTTCTGATTTGCTGTTCTTGCAAATATTCCACCTAACAGCAAAAGCCAGATAAGAGCATCACAAACTTTAGGAGCAGGCAGCGACCAACAATGAGATCTCAGTGTCTATGTGCACCAGCACTGGGTTCTTCTGATTAAAAGTGGGTTTTATCATTCTTGGCACTGGGCCTGGCTTAGCACAGACTCTTTTCTTGCTGTAGCCTGACCATACTAAAACCTTTTGACTTATTATAATGCAGAGGTTGTTTGAAAAAGCATTGAATGTACTCTGAAACAGGCAAAAGTGAAAACAGCTGCACCTGTGAATTGATTGTACATGGCATTAACCATGCCAGGCCTGCCTTCTGGCTGTAATACAGTGCCACCAAGTGTGTGGCACTTGGTCAGTGTTGCTAATGGTAGGTCCTGTTCAGCTTATTGCTATCCAAGTCTGTGCTGCTTCCCACAGACACAACCTTTGACATGGGTTTGTGAAAGCGAACTAATGTGTTCAAGGCTGATTTGTCTTACCTCTGGCTTTGTCTGTGAATGGGTGGTTCTGTACCTGTCCCATTGTTCTGGATCAGAGCAGAGTGTATTAAACATACTGGGCAGTAGTAACATGCCTAAACTCTGATGGAGGCTTTGCTAATTTTTAATACAACTACCATTCTACAGACCTGCTCAAAGTGTGTTCTTTCTAGCTTTATGATGTGGTTTTTGTACTTGCTTTTTAAGCTGTTATTTCATTTGTTGTTTTTCTCCATCCATGCTTTTAACTACTCCTTTACTTTGAACCAGGGTGAAATTCTGGAAGAAATGTCTATTTCTTGATTGTGGAGTTTGCTGACTAATGTAATGTGGAATCATTTGGATAATCAGATAATCTGGAATACTACTTATCTTGTATTTTTGATGGCAGACTTTTTTTTTTTCCATGCAAATTCTGAAGTAAATACACCCCCACCTCCCTTTGCAGCCTCCTTAGTGGGATTGGATGCATCTAAAATAATGCTAATGGACTAACAAAATCCAGAGATGGTTCTCTAGATAGCATCAGCATGTGGCTTGGAAGGTGTTACGGAGTATTTTGAGGGGAAAATAGCTATGTATTCTTTGTCATTGCTAATACTGTTCCTCAAAATGAGTCTACAGCCTTTCTTTTCAGATTTGAGCATATTATAGTTTCTGGAAAAGTTCAGTTTTATTTCTTTCAGTTATTAGTTTTATAAAGATTGTTTACTTACCTGTACTTATTAATGGTTCTGAGGAAAAGAAGAACTTTGGCTATATATGGATTGCTTTTCCAGAATTACCTGAAGCAATCTCCAAATGCATGGAACTTGATCTTTGTTAGTCAGGTTCTTCAGTCTTTAACTAGCCTTGTGCTCTCTTTACAGCCTTCAAGATCCAGAGGAGGCACGGGACCAATTTCATCTGGCCAGACTGAATTGCAAGAAATTTGCTTTTGTGCATGTGGCTTTTGCACAGTTTGAGCTATCACAAGGTGTGTAGAAAAACTTCGGTGTTGCTGTTCTTTGGTTTTAAGTTGTGTTTTTTTAAACTTTTGCTGTGTTACATGTTCTGTGAGGAAATGGAGTAACAAATCATAAAATGAAAAACCAGGATTTTCTTTTATGATTGAGATTTAATTAGAATGCATCTTCACTGTTAATGAAAATATGTGCAGTTCTTATTTTTTTCTCTTTTTAGAAATCTGTCAAACAAGATGAACACTAGCAGTGATTTTTTCAGCATAGATTTTATTGGCAGGTGTGAGTGAGTCTCTTGGTGGGGTGAAAAATTATGGTCAAAGCTGAGTGGTAATTTCCCTTTTAGGTATCTTCAGCTTGCTTGTAGAAGAGATTTTCTCACTCCAAAAAGCAACTGTTGATTCTTTTTAAAATTATGATATGCTAAACTATAAACGCAATCTGGTCAAATTAAATTTCCCTTCTGTCACTCAGGTTCTTAAGTAGCTGGCAACTGGGTTTAAATTCTTTTGTTTCCTGTTCCACTGTTGACCTTTCCTGCTGGGACAGCAGAGATGAATGATGTTGGTTCATAATTGTAATAGACTAATCTTTGACAGTGTCACAGATACTGAGCCATGTTTTAGGCAAGCTGTTCTGGTATGAGAGTAACATCTCTTCGTATCTGGTTCACTTCAAGGTATGCCTGAACTGTCTGTCCCTGAGATTAGACTTTTGGGATTAATTCATTCATCCCGTTCCTTGGTGTACTGCGTCTGGCTTGGGTGGAGTTACTTGTGTCTAAGTGCTACGTTTTTGATTTGTGATTGTTTAAAAGTGTTGATTACACCAGTGTTTTAACACTGCATGTTTCCAAAGCTTTTTCTCTCCATCTGTGCCTCCCATACTAACATACTCAGTATGCTGAGGGTGGACAAGAGGACAGCTGACCGGAACTTGGTGGTATGCTGTGTCAGGCAACATCATGCTCAGCAGTAAAAAGCTGGTGGCTTGCTCTTCCATGGTAGCAGTTGCTTGGAAACTGGCTGGGCACCAGCCTGCTTGTAGGAGGTGATGATTGCTTTGCATGACTTTTTTGTTCATCTCTTTTTCTTTCACTCATTAAACACTTTATCCTGACCAATGATTTTTCTCTTGCTTTTGCTCTCCCTTTTTTGCCCATCCCTTTGGGAGTGAGGAATGAGTGAATGCTGAGTTGTTGGTCAGGGTCAAGCAAGCACAGTTGGAAAAAAAAAAAAAACCTGTTTCAGATGATTTCAGTATCTATACCATCTTCTTTGAAAGAAGCCTTGGTGGATACATCTTAAGTTTTTGTTTTTTCTTCATGGCTTTTGTCAGTATCATGTAAGCTGTTGTATACTGCCTCGTATGAGGAATTATTCCCCAAATTAACTACCCTAAATGAAGAAGCTTAAGCTGTTCTGTATTCTGGATCCTAAATCCCTCTCACTAGATATTCCTTTTTATGCTTGCTTCTTGTTTAGGCAGGATAATTGTCCATGGAGAATAGATTTTAGTCCAGTACTTTCTTGCTTTACAGTATTTTAGGATGCAGTTCAGCTGTTCAAAGTGTGTCCTGTGTTATTAAAGTAGTAAATAGTGAAGTAAGCTTCTTGCATTTTGTGTTTTCTTAACTACTGGTAAGTATACCTGTAATGCAACAGGAAGGCTGTTTTAAATTTCCCTCAAATTCATGCCACATAACTAATAGAGGAATACCAAACATTACTTCTATTAGAATCATAGAATGGCCTGGGTTGGAAGGGACCTCAAAGATCACCCAGTTCCAACCCCCCTGCCGTGGGCAGGGACACCTCCCACTAGATCAGGTTGCTCAGGACCCCATCCAAACCTGGCCTTGAACACCTCCAGGGATGGGGCATCCACAACCTCTCTGGGCAACTTGCTCCAGTGCTTCACCAGCCTCTGAATGAAAAACATTCCTCCTAACCTCTAATCTAAATCTCTTCTCTTTTAGTTTAAAACCATTCCCCCTTGTCCTACCATCATCTACCTGAGTAAAGAGTCCTTCTCCATCCTTCTTATGTCTCCTTTAAGTATTGAAAAGCTAACATGAGGTCAACTCAGAGCCTTCTTATCTCTTGGCTGAACATCCCCAGCTCTCTCAGCCTTTCTTCATAGGAGAGGTGCTCCAGCTCCTTGACCATCTTTGTGGCCCTACTCTGGACCTGCTCTAACAGGTCCACATCCTTCTTGTGCTGGGGGCTCCAGAAGATAGATGACAAATTTGTATATCTGACTTGAAATTCCAGTTCTTTAGATGAGTCAGTTATCTGACCATCTATTGCTCTAATGTCAGCTTATGTTGAACTTTCAAAACAGTACTTTAAAAAAAAAAACAAAACACAAAACACTAATGATTTGTCTTATGAGCATTGGATGTTAATAAACTGGTAGTACTTCAATAACAAAGATTATTAAATAAATGCAATAATCATAAAGCCCATTGTGTAACTAAAAGTGTAGAAATGTTGTTAGTGATTACAATGACTAAATTAATCCTATCACAATCACTTGGTAATTTAATTACTCTGTAACTATGGAACATGCTCAAGCCATAGCTGGCTACTTGCTGTCAAAGTGTAGAAACCTGAAATGCAATCCTTAATCCCAAAGGAATAAACCGTTTATGATTGGCTTTGTTTTATCTCTCATGTAGTCTCTGATTTGTATCCCTGAGCTGGTCAATTCCACATTTGGTGATGTGAATAGAGCATTAGTTTCCCTACTTCACAGAGGAGTGCTGCAACATGTGAATCTTGTATTGTTTTTTTAAGAGCGTGGTTCCTTTTTTCATAGAGCTTGTCCAGCTATAGCTAAAGGAAAAAGGAGTGTAGTGCTCTGCCTCCTCAACAAAGCTGTTTAAGCAGTGCATTGGCAAGCATGCCAATTGTTTCTGGATTGATTTGTCTTTCCTTTTATGTTAGGGTGAAAAATTATACATTTGCTTCTCTGTTTTGGGTAAAAATGTGAGTGAAAACTCTGGTGACAATCCTGAAATTATGGTTGATGAAATAATATTGATTTGCTTGTAACTCATAACCTGAAAGAATAATACGAAGGTGATATTTTTTGTTTAAATGAGTAAAAACCTCATTTAAATAGATCAGATGAGCTCTTTTCCTCATGTGCCTTACATAGTGCTACTTGAAGCAAGATTTGCTGTGAATTGCTTAGAGTTCATGGCCATTAAAACTCTGCGTTTGGGTATATGAAACGTTGTGCCTAGATGGATCATCCAGGCTTTTTTGTGAAGTAGACAGACTGAGATGCATTTGGCTTTACTTCTGTGCCTGGGTTCCCCCATCTAATAAGGAGAATGGAGCAGCCTTTTCATGTAGGTGGCTGTCATGTTTATTATTCAATGAGGCACTTAATGCCAGGAGAAAATTACTCTCCTTTTGAATAACAAGTCACTTTAAAGGACTGTGGTTATTAACTGTAGCCATAGGTAGAATGCTAGCTATAGGTTCTTAAATGCTGGGAAAAAAAGCTCTATTTCTTGCTAAGAATTTGAGGGATAAGTGGGTTTTGATCTTGGTTAAAAACCAAGAAATAATGGGTATGCACAACATAGATCTAAATGAAATCATAGTGAAGTTTATTTTGACGTTTCCTTGCTCCTGTGTCCAGCATCACAGATTGTTCTAAAAATATATTAGGAACCTATGCTTAAATCTAGTTTCCTTCTCAAGCCTTTCAGGCAAGATTGACATCCACTTTCAGTAATACATCCACCTTCAGTTACTGGTGGAGTTGTGAGTGCTGAAGACATGGAGCTTTCAAATATTATCTATCTGTATCTTTTAAGTAGACGTGGGGCACCTGTAAGAGCTTCACATTTTGCTGTTCTGGAAATGAGGAGGAAGGATTTTTGGAACTTTAATATACAGCTGAATGTTAATAACTGCAACAGCGTTGCTTCAGTTTGGTACTCGCTGAACAGAAATCAAGAGAAATATTTTGGTCACAGTATATTTTTCTCCTTATTTGACTTATTTTTCATAGCTGTGTGTATAAGCTTATATATGCAAACTGAATGTTTTGAGTGTTTTGTTAAACCATAGCCCCACCAGTTCTCTCATCTCTGCTTATGGCAAGTAGTAACGTACAAAACTCTTGTTAACGCACCCAGTCAAAAGTGAAGCAAAAGCAGGCAAAGTCACTGTCCTTTTTCACACTTCCTTAATTGTAGTGCCTTCTAGAGTGACAATGTTTGGTTTAACAGCTGTTTTAACCTTGATTCCTACAAAGTGCATTAAAGGTGTTTTATAATGCATAACAAATTTGGTATCTGGTCAGACGTAAATGCAAATTTGTAAAACTCTTCTTTCCTTGCTTGTGATACAGGGGAAAAAAACCTAGTGATGTGTTATTTCCTTGTGGTTCTTATAACACTAAGCAACTGCTAAGAATGTAGTTACATGAAGTCAAAACGTTTTGTGACTCCGTGCTCAATTTCGTGTGGAAAAACTAGCTTATGTGATCTGTTTAACTGCTTCCAGGCAGTATCCTGAAAGTGTTCATTATGCTCTTCCCCCTTAGATATCCAACGGCTTCAGAGAATGATGGAAAGTGACTATAAAGCAGCACGAGCATGATCATGTCTTCAAAAAAAAGTGTTACCACAGTAAAAATGCTTTTATTTGCTTGAGTTTTAATTCTGTGGTCCTTACTACCTAGGGCATGTGAAGAAGTGTAAGCAGCTCCTTCAAAAAGCTGTGGAGTGCTCTGCTGTTCCACTAGAAATGTTGGAAATGGCTCTACAAAACTTGAATTCACAAAAACAGCAGTTGCTTTCAGATGAGGAGAAAGAGAACTTTGCAGGTAATTGCAAACTTTTACAATTGTAATCGAGTTTATGCATGTTGAAATGCTAAATCAAAAAATATATATTCCACTGTTTGTCCTTCCTAGATACAAACTCAAAATCTGTTACTGCCTAATGACCAGTTGTCTCTCTACGTATTCTCCATCTTATTCCTTCATTACATGGTTCCAGCTCTTCTCAGGAGCCATAGGAAGGCAAACTAATTCTGCAAAGGATGTTCCTGACTGTCACTGGGCATTTTGGGTTTGTAATGGAGAAGTCATTTAGGTCTGTTTCATCTTTTCATATAAAGAGCTGCTTTTGAAAGCTGTTTATTTGAAAACAGGAATACTACGTAAATGCATTTCTTCATAGCCTCATAAGATTGTTCAGGAAGCTTTTGACAAGAGAGATATGCAGTTATAGTGTAATAATGCAAATACAAAAACTGCAAGTCTACAGACCTCGGTTAAATTACTTCTCCCCTTCTCTTTCATATACAGCAGTATAAGGTCTTTGACATGCTGAGTGCAATCAAACATTTAATTGGGGGGGAAAAAGTCAGTACTAAAAGTGTAGGTCCTGAATAGTACGAGACTGAAGGAATTACAGTTTGAGACAGCTTCTAAGTATTGCAGGTCACCAACTGAATGTGAATCCATTGGTAAGCTTGGGCAAGAAAACCTTTGTATATGGAAAAGTTTGTGTGGGGGATGTTATGGAGGTGATGGTAGTGGACTGATAAACTGCAAAGTCAAAGAAGTGGTCAACGTGAATATTAAACAAAAACTTTGAGAACTATATTCTGTGTTATGGTACTTATCTTTTAAATATTTGAGTAGTTTAGTATATTGATGTAAGTGGTTTCTAGAAATGTACGGAGTGAAATATTTGGAGTTCAGGTTTATTCTCGGAATGTAGCTTTAGGTGTTCAGCTTTTGCTCTTAAAGCAAGTGTTTCTACCTCACTCCTGTGTTGTACTAAAACCAATGTTTTGGTACTTATTTTCGTCCTTCTGCATAAGATTGAGGGGTTTGCGCTGAAACTTAAATTGCTTGGATAGTCTTTGGATATATGGAATCTCCCTTTTCATGTTTAAATGTAGTTTACAACTACATATAACTAAGTTGTATAAGAAAACAAGCAGCTTAATGTATTTTTATGGCTGTTGCAGACCATTTTGTGCCTGCCCTAGGTAGCTTCTTCTGATTGTAAGTCTTTTTTTAACATTGGAATTTTTATAATGGTATAAAATGTCTGCCTAGGTCAGTAGAAAATAGTGTTGTAATATTGATACTAGGTTACTGTGGTTACTGCAAATATGTATTTCTAAAGTTCAGTTACTATGAAAGAATGCTTTTTTAGAAATAAATGCCATCTGTAGTACTATCTGAATAATTCTAACTAAATTACCTACAGTATCAAGTGTACAGGAGTCTGGACTTCAAAGCATACCTGGAAATCACAGAATTATAAAAAGAAACTCGGCTGAAAATTCTTCTAGTGTTACTAGAACTCTGCTTGGGTAATGGCTTTTTTTTAATTTCTTCAAATTTCATTTAAAAAAAGAAAACCACACATACTACTATTATTTTTTTTTTCCCTTAGGGAAGAGAAATCACAAGAACTTGATGGTACAGTTAACTTCCACAATCCATTAAGACCACTGAACAAATATAACCAGGTAGAACATGCAACAATTTTCTGAAATCTTAAGCTTTTCATTCTTTACACATCTGATAACTTCCAATTTGCTCTTAGGCCTGTCCTTTTGGGAGGGTTCCTGTTAAACTAGTAGCTGATGCTGATGATGCTGTGAAGACAGATGTCCCACTTACAGCTAGCGTTATGAAGAGGTATGATTATTGGGTGTTACAACAGGTTTTAATTCTTTTCAGTAGAATGGTTTTTATTGGACAATGTAAATATCAGGTGTTAATGTTAAAATTCATCTAAAGATGACTGACAAGTCATAACTGCAAGAGGTATTGCATTAACCTTCCTACCTTACTACTGAGATTATTTGTATGAGAGTATGGAAAGATCAACTTTGTTCTAGCAAATGAATAGCCTCAAAAAGGAGGTAGAGACTAAGGCAAAAATTTTTTGAAAATATTTCTATTTTAGGAAGTGAATACACAAATGTAGACATTCCTAGCTTCTGAAATATTTGTAAATCCTCGCTTTTAACCAATGTTATAAACAACCTTTCATAACAATGGAGATTAAAGAAAGGTAGTTATGCTGATTCTAATGTGAATAGCTGTTCAGCAGTGGAAGGATCTGCCATTTTAAACAACACTTTGCTACATGCTCTGAGCTTAGCATAGCTTGAAAGTAAAAGGGGGGAAAATTGCTTTCCCCCCCCCTCTAATCAAGTCTGTTATGCTAACATCCTTCCTCTTATTAGTGTGATTAAATCCACATAGAAATGGAACTTATGTTGAGACAAATATGTAACCAAAGAGTAAACTGCTTATTCAACCTCTCAAAAGTAAATTAAAGCACATTCTGAAACTGTGAAAGCGGTGGGTAAGATACTTCACATAATATTATTCTATAAATACTTCAAAACTGAATTTGAAGTGAACTGTTTAGAATCCTAGGGTTTAGAATCCTAGCTGCTGCTTATTGTTGTTTTCAACGGAGAACAACAAAAATCTGTCATTTCACTTCATGGGATAATGGTAGCATTGCTACAGACTTGTGGTTTGTTTGTCACTTTTCTATCAGAGTAGATGTGCTAATCTTTTAACTTGTAGTCCTAAGTCTTCCCACAACTGCATCTATTTATATGGCTGAAAAAAGGCAATCATGTGTTGGCATGTAGTGTAACTAAAAATGCTATTTCAATAGGCAATTATCCAGCTCCAAATGTACAGCCCTGATTCCACCTTTTCCACTATCTGAATCAAAATCTAGTGGGGGTGATTCATATGACTTCGGAGACTTAAAGGTAACTGAAGTATTTTTTTTGAATTAGATATAAGGAAACCTACATGGATGTCCTATGATGTTAGCAGGGACAACAATAATGCTTTTTGCAGCTTATTAAAGTAATAAGATAGAATTGCTCTAAGCAATCAGTTGCGAACAGATACATTGTGGCTTTCAGGCTGGAAAACCATGATCAGACACTAAAAAAGCTTTCTCTGCACAATAAATCTGATGGTAGAGGTAATGGGAGGTGTGTTAAAAACCTGTCAGATGATTTATAAAGAAGGGTATAAGACTGCCTCTCTGCTAGAGGACTTGTCAGCTATAGTCATGAGTTTTGTCATCAGAAGTATTTATTTTCATGAAGTTCATTGTGTGAAGTCCATTAAGTGGTCTGTAAATCATGGCCTCTAATAATTTTGAGCTCTGCCTTGCATTTTCATGTCCTGTTCCTTCAGAAGGGAAACGAGAACAAAGACCTGAATATTTTCTAATAAAATCTGTGATGAAAATCCAGTGTATTAATGGATTTTAAAATAGGATCAGTAATAATTATGTGTACCATGCACTACTTTCTGAAATGTACTTATTCTGAGGTATTCAAGTCATTAATTATAAGAATGTTGTTTGGGCATTATGCTTGGGATCTCTTGACTTTCTTCAAGATGCTTTCTTTCCAAGTCCTTACAAGAGAAATTCTGTACAGTTGCAGATGTTGGATGAGAACAGCTTAGAAGTTGCTACCAATTCAACTGTAACTCTCAAGAACAAAATGGATACAAATCCTGTGACAAAAAGAGAAGGTAACTATTAGCGTATGATATTTTGAAGTAGAATAAGCATTGAAAATTTACTGTTCTGCATTTTAAAAATGCATTGATAAAGCAAATATTCTTCAGAAGTGAAAACTGTTCAGCCTGGAATTCAGGAGCGTTTAATCATTTAATTAAAATTTGCCTTTTGGGTGCCTGTGGAAGTAATTAAAAAAAATTTTGCAAGAACTTCAAAAGTCAAATGTAGCCATCCTGTGTGTGTAGGGCTGGGTTTGGTGTAAAATGATGATGGTTAGAGCTAATTCACAATGTCCTTAGCTCTTATGATATACATAATGTAAATTGGTACTGAAATTGCACCAATGTGACGTTTCAAATTAAGACTTGCCTGAGTGAAGAACAAGGCTGCCAGCATATTGGTTAATGATTGCTTATACAGGAAAAGTGTATGTTGGCTGAGAGCAATTCAAACGAAGGATTAATGTTTCTGGAGTGTCATCTGTTTAGTTTTCTTTGGGACTCTCAAATTACAGTAGTTTGCTTCTTGCTTCTCCTGTGACTTTTAGTATGTGCTCGTAGCTTACCCTCTAGATGATATAGCTCTAATTTCTTTTGCTGAAGTTTGTTGAAAGTATTTTGTCTGAAGTAAGCTTAAAAGAGACAGCCTCAGTCATCTACTTTGAGGGGGGAAAAAGTCCAAAGCACCCTCCACCATTTCCTGTGAACACAGAATGTCTATGTCATCTGTTGCTTTCAGCACTTTCTGCTTTCTATCCTGTTTACCAATTAGTATGTGAAACTCCAGGTGTTTTTATCCGCTGTTCTTTATACATAAGATAATATCTCTATCAAGATTGTGCTGTCTGAATTACTTATGCTTTGGTCAGGCTTCTTTTGCCTTACTTTTGGTTTTACCTGTTAGGTTGTATCCTCTTCACAAGCAGGTGAAGAAAACACTCTTAAGCTGTGCTATTTGCAGCCTGCTTTGCTGCAGTTCAGTGTCCTGTTATCTCTTCAAAAGGATCTGAAACTGTGTGCCTTGTCCCTTTGTGCCTTTGGCTTCAGTAATCACACTGGATTATAGGTTGCCTGTTGTCACAGGCAACAGACTTCTAATTTGAAGTATTGCAACAAGCTTATCTTAAACACTTTATAAACCTGCTCAGGATGTCCCAGGGTGTTGTAGCGCAACTGATGAATACGGTCTTCCTCTGTGTATTGGTCATGAAAACAGTTCTATTTGTGTTACTGTTGTAGTAGTACCCTAACACTTTAAAGTTACCATGTTACTACATTGAGTTGAATTATCAACCCTGAAGGCTGCACTAATGCCTTAAGTAACTATTGCTGTGGAAGGTGTCAGCTTCTAGTAAGTCAATGGTACTCATTTATTGTGATGTAGAAAACTGAAGTGAAACTTCAGAAACTGAGGTAAATCGGTCAGAAATAACTTCAAATACGGAATGTTGTCTTTTTAATTATCTGTTTTATTTAGAAAATAAAGTCCAGAATCAAGAATTGAAGAAACCAGAGCCAATGAGCGTAGAGAGTCAACAGCAAGAATTTAGTTCTGCTGAAAGCTACAGAAAGCAATTGGATCAGATAAAACTGAACTGTGTTAACTCCAGAAACAAATGGCCAACTCAAGAAGTGATGCAGAAAAGCTCTTATAGAGAGGTAAAGTAGCAAGAACATGTAGTGGTTTTCTAGTTGCAGCAGACTTCACATACTGGGGAAAAAGTCTTCATTGTGGCTCCTTGTGTGGAATATCTTTTTAAGGAAAAACGGTCAAGTCTGGAACAATCTCTTCATCCCATTTCAAGAAGACTGTCACCACCAGATGCTGTTTCTAAGAAGAATGATCCATTGTATGTTTGTGGAACACCAAGCACCACATCTGATTACATGGAGTGGTAAGCTGCTACTTGGAGCTTTGTAATTATAGACCGCAGTTTTATCTCTGCAACTACTTCAGTGATTTTTAATAGTTTCTTAAAGTTTCTTGCTCAGATAGCAAAAGAGACTCCTGGTTGCTTCCAGCTCTTGATGTGAAGTTGGAATGTTTGTAGCAAGTGAAGCACATCATCTCATGATGTAGCTTGGTAAAAAGTAATCCTCAAATAGATTGTTCATTCTTCCACACTTCGATAATATGGAAACTTTTGGAAATCAAACTCACTGTACACAGTATGTATGATGATGATAGCAAGTAAGTGGAATTGAGTACTTTTGTGTTCAGTAAGAGCTGTGCTTTGGCTGTAATGAACTACTGAAAAATGAAGTTTGTCACTTTATTCCCTACATAAGTGCTAGGTACACAAAGTTCTTTTTCAGTTCTGATCTTAACTTGTGCCAATTTTGATTGTGTCAATTTTGAGTCTGTAAATACCTAAATGATGTTTTGGCCTAGGTTACTTCAAATAAATTCACACTGCTGAATCCCTAAATTAGTATTGTAAAAACCTACAAAGCATTTGAGAAATTAATGGCTTTGCATTCGAGGTTCAAACAGACCTGGAACCATCTGTATGTTTTTAAGTACTTATTAGTGAGTCATGATTCATCCTGTGCCTTTAATGAGTGAAACAATGGGAAAAGTGTATCTTGTAATATAATTATATATATGTTAGACACTAAGGGAACAAATCAAAAAGTGTCAAGGTTTTCTTGCAATCTTCAGTTTTATTAAATATAAGTTCTATGCTGTCTAATAGCATGAAGTAGATAAACCTCTCATTCTCATGACTGTAATGAAGCTTGTCTCACTTTAGCTTAAAGTTTCATCCAAAAATGTTTTTGAACAAAGAGCAGTAGCTCAGCTAAAGAATGCAAATTCTCATAATATCCTATGAGCAGTCCTTCCAGTTGTATGGTGCTTTCATTGTCAAGTTACAGGGAGAGCCACCTATGTTTCCTGTTATAGTTATAAGGACTTGTAAGTAAAAGTTGAAGAGGTCTTAATGCTAATTGGCAAATACAGCAGAGGCTTGGGAATTTGCTGGTAGATTAGGTTTAACTTTAAGCTGAAATCTTCATTGCTTCTTGAGTGTTAGAAAATTTCACTTCAAAAACTACAACTAGATGCAGATATTCTTCACAATGACTTCTTTTCAGTTTCAGAACGCCAGTTGTAAAGAACAACTTTTCACCAGGATACCAAATTTCTACTCCTTACAGCCAGCTCCCATATTTCCTACCACATACTCCAGCAACTACATTTCAAAATCAGATGGGCTTGCAGGTAACAATTTTAGGCTCTTATGCACCTAAACTGTTCAGCATGTATTGTCATTGGAAACTTCTTTTAGGGTGTGTCTATATATATATTTACATTTAAAATTGATACTCATATTTGTGGGTAAGTAATGGAAATCAGTGTCTCTAGCTTATTCTGCAAGTAACTGTCTTCATATGTATGCCTGAATTTCAGTGAAATAAGTCAGCTTTTAAAAAAACAATTCAGTTGTGTCAAAATCCTGAAGTACTTCTCTCAAATATAAACCTTATATTGCAGACCTGACTTCATGACAGGGGTAAGAGCTAGAATCACTAGTTTGTTCTGCTGTGCTACCCACTACAGTGGAGTACCCCAAAAGCAGGGTGTGTTGGAAACCATAAACGTTTGTGGGAGGAAAGACAGTGAAGAATTACATTATTTTTCCTTTTGCTAGATTTCAAACTCTGCATTTATATTGGTATGAAATAGTATTAAAATAGAGTAGCACCTTTGGGTTGCACATCTTGATAGGAATCTTTCCAGTTATAGGCAGAATGGTAGGAAGTTTAAGCCTTAATCCCCAGAGGATTTAATGTTTAATTTTGTGGCTGTTTTTACACTTGGTATAGCTACAGCAAGGGCAAAACAGATGACTCCTTTAGCTGGCATAAAAATGATGGATCTACATGGGAAAAATGGCTATTCTATCCAGAATACCTGAGTATTTACAGTTTGTCTAGTGAGAGTAGGTTGTAAGCCCTTCTTACCTGCAAGGGTTTTTGAAACCATTTCCCAGAAATGGCCTTGACCATCAGTACTCTAGGTGATCTAGATTGTGATCACTTTCTATCCTTGTGAATTTATAAAGGAAGGCAGGATGTTGGTGCCCAAAAGCGGAATGTAAACTGCAGGACACTGAGGACAGTCTCCAACCTTGGGTAAAGTACTTGGTTCTGGATCTTCAGTGCAGTTGTGTACACTTCAGCTACTGACCTCTCAATCTAGAATGAGTAAGTTGTATCTAGAAAAGATATCAACCCGGACCATTATTGTGGGCCATAATCAGGCTAGCTCTGTCCCTGCAGGTCCTTCAGTTGCTTTGAAGCCAGTCTCTCTTGTGCAGGAAGAGGGAGGTACAGTGTCATTTCAGACTGTAGCCTGGTTAGGCTGTCCTTGGGAATAGCATTTGTGGCCTCAGGTTTTCCTATCTGTCCTGGTACAGTAAGTGTCTTCAATCTTAAGAGCATTACTGTGCTCAATAAAATCACACTATCAACATTACCACTGACTTCTTCCTGTGGTGATCATAACCATGCTTTATTCTGGCACTGGGCAAACAGATGTTTCCTAATTTGGATTGTATGAGTGCTTAAGAGACAGTTTAGGTTCCACTTCCCTGGAAATTGCTGTGGAGCATGGGTATAGCATGTTTTCCCTGCAGATGTGTTTCTTAATACACTAGGTAATCCTAGTTAGGTGGGTGGTCTAAAATGAAAATGTGAAACAAAATAAAAGGCAATACTTCTGCAAGTGTGGTGGACTTAAATAGTAACTCTTGGTAGAATTACTCTTGAGCACAGATAATTGCATTTGGTTTTCAGGAGTACAGTGATTTTAGTATGACACTTATTCTGCAGTCTAGAAAGTTTTCTAAGGCTTTTTCGAGGCCTTATACTCAATGTGTTGATAGACAAGCTTGTGAAATCTTGCTTCCTAGTAACCTTGTGGTGGCCATTATACAAATATTTTTGCTGTGGTGATCTTCTGCTCTTAGTACTCTTAGTATACGAACAGATTTAAGGTTTGGCTTTTGTGCACTTGTCTTGGTCTTCCTGATCAATGCAAACTCAGTAATCATAGTAAAACTTGATAGTTACAAATCATAGTAACTTGATAGAAGTAGAGCACTACCAAGTTCTGCTGCACCAATAATTTCTTTTTAACTTTTCTGTATGTACACAGGTTCCAGCTTCTATACCTGCACATGAATGCATTGCCATCAAAGGAAAAGTTTATACAATATTGAAGCAAATAGGTAGTGGAGGCTCAAGTAAGGTAAGATGTATTATCCTTATAGACCTAGTCACTCGCTTATGCACTAGTAGTTACATGTATGGTGAAAACGTCTTCTGGTATCTAACTGGAGTTTTCACTGAAGTTAGCAGTGTTTGTTTATTGCCTTCCATGCTTGGATTGTTCAAGAAGAGTTTTTTTCTTATCTTCCTTTTAATTAGCTGAAGTCAACAGTGATTCCCTTTAGCCTTTTGCATGGACCCAATGTTCTCAGCCTTTTGTGTTGTGGTCTAATCTCCAAATCATCTTGGTGTACTGAAATGAATGGGCAGTGGCAGGTTAAAACCTTATCACTGAGAGGTGTTATTCTGCGTATTTATCTTTGGAACACTTCAGGTTTGTAATCAAATATAACTACTAAAATACAGTGTGGTACCAAGATGATTTGGTGGTTGTTTCTGTTGTAACTGATGGCTTCTTACTTCAAATCATCATGAAGAACAGTTATGGCTGACTTCAAAAGCCTCAATTTCAGTAAACAGGAATTTCTTAAGTTTGCTGTGTTGCTTCTTCCTTTTGAAAAGGTACACTTTTCCTTTGGTACTGTGGCTCTGTTGAAATGAAGAACCATAAAGTAACTTCATTCAATCCTAACACTGATTTAACTGTTTTGCAGGTGTTTCAAGTACTGAATGAAAAGAAGCAGCTGTATGCAGTCAAATATGTGAACCTAGAAGAAGCTGATCAACAGACTGTTGACAGCTATAAGAATGAAATTGCTCATTTGAGCAAACTGCAGCAGCATAGTGATAAGATAATTCGTCTTTATAACTAGTGAGTAAATTCATATTTTATTAAACCAATACTGCTTGATACAAAAAAGCTGCCTTGAATTTTAACGTTTATTTTTGTTTTAGTGAGATTACTGATGACCATATCTACATGGTAATGGAGTGTGGAAATATCGATCTCAATAGCTGGCTGAAAAAGAAAAAAAACATTGATCCATTGGAAAGGAAGAGCTATTGGAAAAATATGTTGGAAGCTGTTCACACCATTCATGAGCATGGTACTCTTAAATAATTCTAGGTATTTGTATGGGTTATATGGCAGAGATAATGTTTGAATTTTGGAGGTGATACTGCTCTGTTTTGGCGTAAGCCTAGTGATCTTTGAAGACAGTATTTACTGTGTTGTGATAATGAAACAAAAGATGAATGTCTCAATATCAGGGTAGACTCACTTTAGGTAGATCAAAGGGATCTTTGAGTATTGCTGTTACTAAAAACTTGCTATTTCTTTGCAACAGCCAGAAAATCATCTATTCTGTATTGCACTACATTATATGCTCCTGACACTTTTTTCTTCATTAAACTGAAATTCAGACTACTTATCCTCTCCAAAGAAGCTTTGACACTAATGACAGCTTCTGCACAGATTTGTCATCTTTATTTAAACATAATGTTTCAGCTTTCACCTCTTATTTTTCACTTCTGGTACGTCTCAGCTTTTTCATCTCTTGTATGTTTTGATGCTTCCTTTCATCCTTAACCACATAACTGAAGTGTATGCATCTGTATTCTGTTTGTGTAATGTAGTGGAGACTTTACAAAACATAAAGAGGGATAAGTTGACTTTATGAATAAGAATGATCAAAATTCATGATGTCATCAAGGTTTGTGAAAGATGCGTCATAGGTAATCCTCAGTGAATGGTACCTTTGAAATCAAGGAAGCAGAGAATGTTGGACTAAGCAATCTCCTTGTCTTTTTTTTTTTTCTTTCAAGTACCTGCTTAGCTAATTATTTAAGGAAAAAAAATGAAATATAAACACCTCTGAACCGATCCACAACAGTTCAGTATGGCAGTGTGCCTAATGAGCAACAACACAACTACAAAGAAATCTTTTTTCTCCATCTATGTTTTTGTGTCTGTAGATATAATGCAGGCTGTAGGACTGAAACCCATTCTTTTTCATCCCTGTTTTGTTTCTGTTCCTGGTTTTCATCTTGGCTTCTCAGATTTCTGCTTTCACTACTTTGTTTTCACTACTTCTCAGATTTTTTTCAGTCTACTTTCCTGATTTTTCTGTGTAATTTACATCTGGATTCAAGCTATTACTGTAAAACAAGTACAGTGTACTATTTCAGTTTCTTAATGGGAGAAATGAAGGTTGCAAGACAGCTACGGTCCATGTCACAGCAAGAAGAAAGCTCCAAGAATCTGAAGCTAAAATGCTGACTTTTTCCAGCATTTACATGCATGGCTATGCACAAACAGCATACAGCTGGAGGGCCTATCCCTAACTGAGAGAAACTGTGCAACTTGAGTCTTATGGAGTTATTTCAGGATTACTGCAGACTTGGATAAGTAATACTTCAAACTATGAACTTATGCAAGTCTAACCATTGATAAAAGATACCCAGATTTGTTACTAAATGAAATCTGCAAAGAACAATTTAGTTTTAGCCAGGTAGAGGTTATTCTCTGTGCAAAGGTGTGGGTAATAAATAACCATACTAGGAGCACCTTGGATTGACTTTAAACTCTATTTGACAGGTATTATTCACAGTGATCTGAAACCAGCAAACTTTCTGATAGTTGATGGAATGTTAAAGCTGATTGACTTTGGCATTGCGAACCAAATGCAGCCAGATGTGACAAGCATCGTTAAAGACTCTCAGGTGAAATACTGAAGGAAAATTGATGTGCATCTCCCTGTACAGTGCTGTAGTATTTGTTGATTATCTTAATATAGCAACTTCAATTCATACTTTAAAGTTAATGAATATATATGGGGTTTTCAATGTTTTAGTTGAACAGAGTAACAGTAGCCTTCACAGACAAACTTTCAGGATGCTTTTCAGTACTTTAAGACCAAAATCTAACTTAGCAAGTAAGAAAATTAAGTGCATGCTTCATGTACAGTAAGGAATATTTTTCTACTTTGACTAGGTTGGCACAATGAATTACATGCCTCCTGAAGCAATACAAGATATGTCATCTTCCTATGGAGAAAATGGGAAGTCTCAGTCTAAGGTAACATATGGTCTTTTTTCCTCTTGCTGTCCTTATGTTAAGAAGTAACTCAGGCATATGTCTTAAGACTTTTTTTTTTTTAAATTCTGCTGAAACTAGAACATGAAGAAATCTGTTTCAGCATGGTGGTAGGCAGAGGTTGAAGGTTAGGTATTTATTCTCAACTACCTAGAAGCATTTTACAGATAATGTTTAGAAAAGTGCTGAATTGATAGAAATTAAATACAGGACAGATATAGAATACAGGACAGATATAGACTTCATAGATTCACAGAATATCCCAAATTGGAAGGCACCCACAAGGAGTCCAACTCCTGGCTCCACACAGGACCACCCAGTCTTCCTATGTTATTGATGTGAATGGCATTCATTGGTGATAATAGATCTTAATCAAACTTAGTGGTTTGATTTATTGTGCTCTGTGTTCTGAGGTTTGAGTTTAATTTATTGATGGCTTTGTTTTCTGACAGCTACTAAAACCACTTGCAGTGCAGAAGCTTTTTTAAAAATGCCTATTCTAATTTATTCTGTTAATTCTTCATATTTTTGGCTGTGGATTTTTTTTGCACCTAGGTTTCCATATACTTTATCTTTGGCTTAGTGATGTGTTCAGTGCTTTTATTGATTCATTTTGGAATGATTCCTTGTACCTAACCTTGAAAGAACACCGATAAAAGTGCCTGAGGCTTCTTTCCTTTTCCTGCTTTACAGCTTAAAATGTTCTGTTAGAGAACTAATTGTCTCTAACCCAGCTTCCTCTGTTGCAATCTGCATGTGGAGATGCGTCTCTGCTTTTGCTCCTGTGTGTGATAAATTAGAAACCTCAGCTATTCCATATCCTGGTGTCAGAAAGCTAATGTGAGCACTGGTGTTCCTGAAAGGACAAGCAGTGCAGTACGTAGCTGAAGATTTTAGCATTTTATCTGAATATTGATACTTGGCTGTAATGATGCAGCAGGTGTTAGAAATGTGTGTTATACCTCTGAATTCTTTCCACTGAAATAACACTAGGCTAAAGCTTTTTAGGTGGATGTTTCTGGCAGGGTGTCCCACAAGGTCAATTAAGACAATCACTCCTTACTCACACCGCCTTTTGTGCTGCTCATAGCCTTCTGTTTTGGCTTTATTCCAAAAATAGCCCAAAATTGGTGGAGCTCAATATGCTATTGCTAGCTTCTCCACAGCTACATCTTAGCATTCTGCACAAATAACTCCTGCTTTGAAATCTCTTCATGAAAGCAAGGAAACTTCTGTGCTATAAAGCACATATTTGCTTAAACAAGAAGGTATGACAGTGATACAGGATTCAAGATGCGGTAATACCTGTGAGTTGAGTGGCAGTTTGGCAGGAGATGAGTGATACCTAATGAGGCATTTTAAAAGATACGACAGTCTAGTATTTTGGGGGACCTATTGCTCAGTTTTGTATATCCTGTTGACTTGTCTGTATTAGAGTATTGCGTACTTTAGTACTTCATATTTAACTTCAGGGCTTTGGAATGTGAATGCTAAGAATACTTGAGGAAAGCAATTTCACATTGACAGTCAAATTTCAATTAAAGAGCACACAGTTTTGTGGAAATCTTAATAAAAAAAAAAACAAGTCATGTACATGCATACATACAATCTCAGGTT
Organism: Netta rufina; assembly: GCF_964035555.1. Classification (NCBI taxonomy): domain Eukaryota; kingdom Metazoa; phylum Chordata; class Aves; order Anseriformes; family Anatidae; genus Netta; species Netta rufina. The sequence continues at coordinate 86,595,942 of NC_140125.1, read as the reverse complement.
GTGACTTTTTAACAGCTAGAGCAAGTATTTTTATGTAGTACTGTTGAATAGAAATATGTAGGGAAACACAATCTCATCTTTCTAAATCTAGAACAATGTTCTATAAATGAAAGTTTATAAAACAACTAGTTTTATTAAGGTTGATACCCTTTGCCTTTTAAAACTTTTACCTGTAAATTTTTAGAAATTTGTACATAAAGTTCAGGGTTGTTTTGGAGCTCAGCTCATTTAAGCAAAAATCTAACCTTTGTGCTACTAAATTAGATGGTCTCCTTCCCCACGTCCCTTCTCTTCTACCTGCCCCTCAACCTTATGTCCTTTTCTTAGGAGTGCTTCAGTTTTAGTATTTTAGTAAGAGGAGTAGAAATCCTCCTGTAAAGAACATCCCAGGTGTGGTGGTTGAAATATGGACTGAATCCCTTATGCCTAGAAGAGCAGGACATGCATACATATGTCTTACTAGTTTGTGAATTGAATGAATTCAGTATACTTTGATTTTGGCTTTGCAGGTAAATCCAAATAGAATCATGATAATCAACTTACTAAGGGCTTTTGTTTAAAGTTGTAATATAGCTTTTTAAATTAATTGAATATAACTGAAAGAAGCCACGTTACAGCACAGTATTAGTGGTACACTGCTGCCAATTGTGTGGTAGTTTCTAAGATTTGTTATTCAGTGTAAAAGAGCTATGCTGTTAAGTAAAATGACTGTATAGTTGCATGATGGACTGACTGTTCTATGAGGAAGAAATTTTGTTTTTCTTTTTTATTAGATAAGTCCAAAAAGTGATGTGTGGTCATTGGGATGCATTTTGTATTGTATGACGTATGGAAAGACTCCATTTCAGCATATAACAAATACACGTAAAAAACTGTATGCCATTGTTGATCCTCATCATGAAATAGAATTCCCAGATATTGCTGAGAAAGATCTTCAAGATGTGCTAAAGGTAATTAATTGTCCCTGAAGATTAATTTTGATTCATAAAATGGCAACTTTAAATAAAGCATATTTTCTTTAAATTGAATAAATGAGTTGTATTTGAGGAACTTGTCTTGCAAATAAACGTTCAGTGCCGATTGTAGTAACAGGCCTTGTTACAAAAGACTTACTAAAACTAGAGCTATCTCGTGGTTTCTGTAGTAAATGTCTATTTTCAGATAAGTAGCAAGTAAGTGAACACTGAAAGCAGTCTAACTCCTTTGGCTGAACCACCCCAAGTAATAAAGTAGTATTTGTACTCTCAACCCCCTTCCCTCACCATGCATGTTTGACTGCATTTGAAACTTAGCTGTTTTTTTCCCCCTTTACTCAAGAGCCTTAATCGTGTTGCTCAGGAGGGAGCAAACTGAAATCCAGAAACATTCATCCTCTGACTTCTCAGAAGAAAAATATTGTAGGTTCTGATCTTTACCTCTTCCAATGTTTTTGCCAAAGTAAAACAGGATGCTAAACTTTACTCTGTGAAGATAATTGCTAATGAAGGTAATTAGGGTCATCTGTTCTAGTACTTAGTTATTAGTCTTTCCAAATCAGTGGTTTGGTAGTAAGAAGTTCTGATATACACCCAATGTGTCTTTAATTATCCACAATTTTAATTCTTATGAAACCTGTTGGTAGACAAAACCAAGTTCTTGTTCTTTTTTTCATTTGCAGTGCTGTTTAATAAGAAATCCTAAACAGAGAATATCAGTTTCAGAGTTGCTGGTACATCCCTATGTCCAAATTCAAACCCACAGTCAAACAGGTACATCTTTAAATTATTTTTTGTGAAATAACAATTCTGTTTAAGAAAATAATACTTTCTTAAATATTTACTTTCTGATTTCTAGAATAGCAATATATTTTGATACCATGTATAACGTAGAATACACTTAATTTAAATTATATTTAAACATTTTAATCTTTAAACTGTTAATTTCAAAACTGACCTGCATAATTCTTAGAAATTTTGCTGTTAATTTTATGTAACTGTATACAACTTCTAATATAACTTTAAATTAACTGTAGGTGTTCCAAGTGCAAAAGGAACAGAAGAAGTAAAGCGTATCCTTGGCCAACTTGTTGGCTTAAATTCTCCTAACTCTATTTCCAGAGCTGCTAGGGTAAGTAAATTTGCTTTTCTATTTTGTATGGTCGTACATCTTGATGCAGAAAAAGCGAAATGTTTGGTAGTGACAGCGGAAGGGATAAATATGCTGGACTTTTAACAACTGCTGCGAAAACAGCACAGAGTAGTACTTTTGTTTGCAAGTGTTCAGGAACTCTCCTTCTCTCCTGGAATAGGAGGGGTTGGTTGAAAAGGTGGTAATCTTGGCTAACTCTCCTTCCCTGCACCTTCCAGTAAATCTGTACATCTCCATTTTTAGCATCCACAACTCTGGCCCTCTCCAGAACAGTCCTTACTGTGCTGCTTTGCCTTTAAACTGGCAAAGTCAGAAACTGCGGGGAGAGTCATGCTATGGAGAAATGACTTAAATTGATCTGTCTGTTGTGCAAGCTTTTGGAACCCAGTGTAATTTCTGGGAGTTGAACTGTTGCTACTTCTGTATATGTAAATTAGCATCTCTGAGGTGTTATGATCCTAGCCTCTAGACTTGGGATCAGAAGAGGTGGTATTGGTCAAACTCAGAATAAGTTGAGATGGAATGCAAAGCTGCTTTTGTGGATAGGAAAGCAAGTCCAGTATTCATAAAGAAAGTGCAGCATGTGTGAAGCGAATCGGAAGTGTAAATACTTCCTATATTTAAGGAAAACTGTCTTAACTAGAAAAACTGAAGCAAGGATCCTTTTTCCACTGGAAGATCACTTGTGTAATTCTAGATGGCTTACATTTAATCTTCCTTTATGCAGGTAGTAAGGGTATGGAATCTTTCACTTGTCCTACCTGAATTCCCTGTTAGTTTGTTAAAGATGCCAACAAACTTGTGATCTTTGTATGAAAGGCAGTAGTAAGGACAGGAATGAGATGTCTTATTTCAAGTCCTTGGGTGTTTCTATTAGCACCACGTGTTTTTTGGCTGACAACACTTCAGTCGTTTACTATCAAATTTTTTGTAGCATCCATAACCGATCCTAAAAGAACTTCATACACGAAAGTATCCCATGTGCCTTAAAGAAGTTTGGTCTTTTGTAGCTATAGATGGTTCTTCCATTCATGGATCTGATCACTGCTAGTCAGGCCTGAGTGTTTCATGGGTGTAAGCAGATTATCCTTTTAACACCATTGTGTTGTGGCTATGTTTGTGGCCACTAGTATTCTTGATTTCCTGATATAAAACCTGCTTGCTTACACCGACTATGCAAATACCTCTTCCATGCTGCTATTTCTACATCAGACAGTTAATGGAGTAAAATCTTGTTTATTTTCTGCAGACTTCAGAAGCTCTGTACATTTGCTTATGCTGTTAAGTCAGCATGCGTTTTAGGCACTATATTGCATTACAACTGGTACGATTAAGCTGTTTATCTTCAGTATATCTTTATTGGCTGATTTCTAATAAGTTCTAGTACAGAGTTCATAATATTTCAAGTGCAGTAAGTTACTTCAAGTGATAACATTTGTTAAAAGATTTAGTTTGTCCGTTTGTGAAATAGCTGTGTTTATCTGAATACCTGTGTTCTCATTAACTTTCAGACTTTATATGAACAATGCAACAGTGGTAAAAATCTCGATGTATCAGCGTTTGCAAAACCTGGGAGTCAAAAATCATGGACAACAAAGTGATGTACTGATGCTCAGGATGCAACAGATTATCTGGTCTGTTCAAAAGAATGTTTTGTGCTGCTAGCTTTTTTTTTAAAAGGACACTCAGCAGAAGTTCACATTCTTAAATGTAAATGTAAAAATGTATGTATAATAAATCTGTATGCTACTTGGATAGAACAATGAGAATTCCTAGCTGGTGATTGTGGTCTTTGTTACAAAGCACTACAGTGTCTGGATAACAAACTTGGACAAGACTCTTCAAGCTTCTCATCCCCTGAAAGTAAAAGAAAAACTTCCTAAAACACCAGTTGGTGGACATGTAAAACCTGCAACTGCCTTAAAGTATCTCCTATGATGTCAACGCAGGGTTTTGTGCTGTTCTATCTTTTGCCACTAAATAAATGCCACTTGTTTCCAGGTCTGACCATAACTAAGGGAATAGGCACTGTTTATATGAACAATCAAAAAGTCTGGTAGGTGACTGTCACCCAGTACTTGAGCTGTTGCTCTGGTGGATAAATGGCATGGTGGAAGCATCAGTACTGTACTAAAGAATAATATGAATAAAATAGGTTTTGTTAAAAATATTACTGTGTTGCAAATCCAGTATGCTTTCAAATTTTGAAATCTGTCAGGATTCACAATGGTCAGAAATCACTTTCTTTGAATTTTGGAGGTATTAACACTAAGCACTGAAGTATACTGAACTGGTTTTTGCACATGGTTATTAGCGGCTTGATCAGACTGCTGTCACTGAGTTGCTTTTCTGGTGCAAGAGTGAATTTTAACTAACTGAAAGACATTAAGATATTTAATAGTTTCAAACTGGGGGTATGGGCTTCATTTTCACAACAGCTGCCTTGTTCTCCTTGGATGCCTTTAAAAGACGGAGTTTGTCAGGTTCTCTTCTTGATCAAGCACTTTTGGTTTAGTTCTTGCCTTTTCTTTTGTAAGTTCTGCATATGAAGATCCTGGCTTTATTATTGGAGTTCTCTGTGATAACTTTTGGGAATCAAGAGTTACACCCTTTGAACAGTAATGTGAAAAGTGGAAGGTCAGTACTAGGGAAGCTTTTATTGATTAATTACTGAATTCCTTGATTTCTGCATGTTAATTACTGAATTCATGTTTACTTGACTTTAGATGAGAATTGAAATACTTGAAAAAAATCTTAGCTTTTATATTCAGTGTTTAACTTTGTGTAAGTCACTGGAGAAAAGATGTCTTGATATAATGCTTTACAACAGCCTAAATTGAGGGGCAGGAGGGAGGCTGTCTCATTACAAGCATGCATTTAAATGTTTGCACACCATTCTGAGTATTTTTCTTCAGATTGTCTGGACACATGGACCTGATTTGTTTTCTTTTGGATTGTGGAACATCAGGTTTTACTGATACCTTACTAGCTGATTTTCACAGCTTTCACTTTTATGACTCAAGATTTAGAGGAACAAAAAGTAAGCTGCAGCAAATAATTATCAAAATTCTATAATTTAAAAAATCCCGAATGAAGAATATGGTTTCTGTAACTTTCAGGCCTCTGCTTAAAGTCTGTTACAAAAATGTCTGTTACAAAACCAAGCCCTCACTAGCTTCCTATGCCAGTTAAGACCATCCTGCTGCAACAGGGCAGCAAGTACTTGTAAAAGAGCATTAATTATTCTGGGGTGTGGTGTTCCTGGGGCTGTTCAGCATCTGCCCTCCTTTGTTTCAGTTCAGTAGGGATTCTGTGGGTTACATGGGGAGAATAATTTGGAACCTCTCCTAAGAGTGGCCCTTCTCACCTCAGCCTGGTCTGGGCGGAAGCTGAACATGTGCTGTCACTTGGGTGATAACATGGGAATAGCACATCTCAAAGGAATCCCTCAGTTCTTGTAAGGGTAAACTTGGAATGATAAACCTAAGTTTCTTGATCTAATTGTCAGGATGTGAAACAGATTAATGTAGTCTCAACTAGTCTTTTGCTGGAGGGGGCAATTATCCCATGTTTCCAGGGGAAAAATGTTAGGTTTGTTCCTTGTAATGGTCCTGTTCTGACTTTTTATCCCAGATTTCTGTACTCCTGTGGAAGTTCAGCGTGTTATTTCAAGCATGAGTACATCTGTTAATTGTACTCTGTTCCTCTTACATAAAAAGTTCAGAGTGACAAAGCTTGAAGCTACTGAGGAAAGAAGTCAATATTCTACACCTTTCATCTTCTAGGCAGTTTGGGAAGCTGCTTGTAGTGTGGGAACTGAAACATTGTCTCTTTTCCTGTAGAAGGGAAAAATATGTATCAGCCTCACTGGGGAGAACTTTTACTCTGTAGAATCCTCCTTTTGTGTGAGGAGTTGTTACTAAAATGTCTCCCAGATTACAGACCTTGAGATATTTCCGTGTAACTGTTCTATTATAATTGCTAGACTTTTCACTGTTTTGCTTATCTGCTGATTAATATTGGACATACAGAGAAGCTGTGCCCTATCTTCTCTCTTGTAGTGCATACTTTTTGCAATCTTCTGTCTCATTCCATGACTGCTAAAGATTTTTTTTCAGATTCTCTTTGATTTTGTTGGGATCTTCAAGTGTGTGAAGCACAGAATAGCTATGCATGAATAATTTTAAAGGGCAAAAAACATCTTAAGTGTTCAACAGAAGTTGCTGCCTAGAGCTTCTCAAGATTACAAAGCCCCTTGTGCATTACTGTCACTGAGTCTCAAGGCCACCGTTCCATGACAGTGTGTGTGTACAGAATGAGGAGAGAATTGGCTAAACCAGGTCAGAGTATGTTTGTAGTCAGGGTTCCTGGATACATGGAAAATAGTGCTCTATCTGCTAATATTGAGACACTAGCTTTATAAAGAGTAAAAGGGTAAATGAGAGCACTTACATAAGTTCCTTTCTGTAGTTTTGTTCAGTTGGGTTTGGGTACTTTAGTAACCTTTAAATCTAATCCTGTGGTCAAAAACAAACAAACAAACAAAAAAACACAAACAAAACCACAAACCTTCATTCAGCAGCTAACACTAAGAAATGCCTAACTACAGAAGTGTGCCCTCCTCATATTTATGAATGCACACAGAATTGTTTAGCCTGAAGAGCTGGGACAGCTTCTCTTTAGGCTTGGAATTTTAACTATATATAAACAGATTAGTGTGTAAATTCTGAAGGCTCTAATCTGATAGACTTTCCTGGAGTGCCAATGTACAAAATGGAGTCCTAAAGTACTGAGGAGAAAAAGGCTGTTCTCTTGCGTGACTCCCTGCTCTCAGAACACTTCTCTAAGGAACGAGCTGTATCTGTCCCTGTGGCCCTGGGTGGCTCAGGCTTCTGTTTATCTTCTGGCTCTGGCCAAGGCATGCTGCTCATGCTAACGAATGTGTAGCTGGGAGGGAAGGGAATGGTTAAATCCTTAATGGTAGAGAGTACAGATAGGGATGTGACTTGATTTGAAGGTAAGTGGTCAAATGCAAATGACTATTAATTAGATTGTGGTTTCTTATGGATTGGTTCTTTTTTTTTTTTAAGCACCTGATAGTAGTTTCATGCTAAGTAAATAACTAATCTTGAGTACAGCAGTCAGCACTAAATTAAAAGTCGAACAGTTGAAGTTATTTGAATATATTTCAACTCTGAAACCTCGTTTTGTCCCGGTCACTTCTTTGAGGATGGAAGGATGATCCTTATAGGTAAAAGTTGTAATACAGTTAGTGCTGAAAACTAACTGCTGCTTTCTTCTGTGGTCTGTGCTCTCATGGCCTTGCTGTTCCCTTGGTTTGCACAGGTTCTCAGCAGCAAGGATAAGAAGAAATGTAACGTCTTATGTTCATATCTTAGACACTAATGGCTAAGAGATCCCATTCCAGCTAAATATAAATGGTTAACGCAAGAATTCCCTTCCTGCTGAATGCATGTATCACTTCCAAGCTCAGTTACCTGTGCCCACCTGCCAAGATCAGTCTGTCAGTAAGCTTGCGGAGTATGCCTTTATTTGTTCGCTTGCTCCACATAAAGCAATTAAGAGATAAATCTTCTTGCAAGATAAGGGGTATAAGGAATGGAACAAACAGTGTGGTGTGATTGCTTGCAGGATATAGGACTGTACAGCTGTACTGAAACAGAGGGCTTTATACAGCCTGCCCATACACTTTCATGGGAGTTGCTGAAATGAAACCCAAGATAAAAATCTGACTCTTCACCTTGATTCCTTGCCTTAGCAGGTGAAATAGTCACAGCTAAACAGTGATGCAACTCTAAGACGCCAGCTCTAATCAGATGAATTGCTAAAATCGGGCAGCTTTTGCAATGGAAGAGATGACTGGCTTGAGGAGGAATAGTGGTGCTACTGTTGTGAACCCTTAACAAATGCAAGGCAGAGTTCAATGCTTCAACAGCATCAGTCTGTTGGCCTTGACTCTTACTGCATTGTAAAGATATGGATGTTACGTGGTAAGGGCAAGGAAACTGAATACCTGCTTTGTCAAGTTTTTTCCTCCTAATGTAGTTGTTGAAAACCATCTAGTTAAGTAGTGAGTATATGTAAGGAAATACAATTTGGGTTCTTGGCATTAATACTTGCTTCCTGTGTGGTTTTGGACAAATTATTTGAGTCTTTGCTCTTTGCACTCCGTTTTGTCTGCTTTTGGTTTGGCAGAGTTTTTGTTGCCACGAGTTCGTACTGCGCTTGTTGCGTTTGGTTTCCTGTGTGGGAAGGAGCGAGCTCTTAATGCTGCTGTTGCAGAACAGCACTGTGCTTGGAAGCATTTGCAACAGGGCACGAAGCTGGTTATCCACGTGGTGTGTTTGGATGCTCATATAATAGGTCTCTGCTTTCTGGATGCACAGCTCCAGGCAGCAGAAGGCGGGGATGTTCCTCCCGTGGCAGAAGAAGAGCGCTGGGCACTGCAGGAGCTGCCGTGCCCTGGAAGGACTCCAAAGCCATCCGACGGGAGGCACTGACCAAAATCTACCCCTCAGGCAGAGGAAGGGAAGGCCTGCAACCTACGTGTTTGCTTTGATGAACGCGCCCGCTGCTGCACTGCAAGGCAAATCGGAACTGCTGCGGCTGCCCTCTGCTCCATGTGACTGCCTGGGCACTTCAATGAACCTGGCTGCTGAGATGGGATTTCCAAATTCCGGTGGCTTGTGTAAAAGGCAGGCAGCTTCTGCCTTCTGTTGAGACGGTGATGCCTATTGGCACATGCTGTAGTGGTACCATAGGCTGCCAGTGAGTTTTATGGATAAAGGTCCTCACAGACACTACGGGACCTCAGGAATGAGAGGAGCTGAGCTTGGGTACCTGACTCAAAAGCGAATGTCTTCCTAAATCCTGCCTAAGTCTGATTTAGGGGTCTTAGCAGAGGTCTAGCACTGAAGGTGAAGACATTTCCTAACTGCAGTGATGTGTATTAGGCAATGCAAAATGCAAATACTAACAAAGAATTAGTTTTAGGGAGAGCAGCTGAAAACTTACTGTGTCCAGCTGTGGGCTCCCCAGTACAGGAGAGAGATCTGGAGCAAGTCCAGCAGAGAGAGATGAAAACGATTAGGGGACTGGAGCATCTCTCGTGAGGAAATGCTGAGAGAACTGAGCCTGTTTAGCCTGGAGAAGAGAAAGCTGAAAGAGCATCTTATTTTTATATATATCAGAAGGGGATACCTAAATATCTGTCGAGGATGGGGCTGGACTCTTTTCAGTGGTGCCCAGGGATAAAATGAGAAGCAGTCGGCACAAACTGAAATGAAGTTCTGTCTGGATATGAAAAGCTTTACTGTGAGGGTGGCAAAGCTCTGGAACAGGTTGCCCAGAGGTTGTGGAGCCTCCTGGAGATGCTCAAAACCCACCTGGATGTGCTCCTGAGCAAGGAGGTTGGACCAGATGATCTCCAGAGATCGTAATTCTTTGAATTCTCCATAATTCAAAGAAAATTTCAAAGAAAATTTCAAAGAAACCTTGGGTTTTGGCATGTTGCTATGAGTTTGGGAATGCCTCTGCTGCTGCTCTTGTTGCTTATCCTTTTCCAGGATGAAAAGGACGACAGAAGTAAATTATCTGTTTTAGTATTCAATGGAGAGGAACTCAGAAGCTTTAATGTCAGAACATTTATTTGTAAGAGATTACCACTTGGAGTTGCTGTGCCAAGAGCAGCTTTCTCAAGGCACTAACTTGTCCAGTTCCTGGCCGTTTGAAGGAGTTCTAAAGGAGTTTGCAACATCTGTGCTAGAAATTGTACTATGTGAGTTTCTTAAATTAGCTTTAGGACTGCTGAAATAGAAGGCAATAAATGCAATACTGGTCTTCAAAAATGTGGAGACTGAGGATTAGACTAACAAGTAGACTAACAAGATTTCAGTAATAAATTGAGGGGAGAAAATTACAGAGCAGAATTGGGGGACCCCTGGGTGAATGCTAAGGAACATTTTGGAAAGAACTAAGATCTGTAAGCATTTTTTTTTTCTATGCAATGAGTCTGAGTATGTGATACTCAGGTACAATATATTTAGATTTTCCAAAAGCAAGGTCCTTTAATGTCTCAAAGAAGTTAATATGCCAAGAAGGAGAAAGGTCTGCTCATGGATCACAGATAAACCATTTCTTGATTCTGGGTTGGAAGGGACCTCTAAAGAACATCTGGTCCAACCCCCTGGCGTTGGCAGTGATGCCTTCCACTAGGTCAGGTTGCTTAGTCCCATCCAAGAGATGAAGAGGTAGGACAAAACTATCAAATGAGTGGTGAGTCATTCTTACCTAAAGATTGCAATAAAGTGGGTCAAGGAGCTGTGGTAATCCATATAGCCAAGTGATCTTAGCATTAAAGAGCAGATAGATTGTTGACAGGATGGTGGAGAAGAAAGATGAGCATTGTGTAGGCTTAGGGGTACACTAGGAGGCACTTAATGATACGATCAGTCAATTTTTAAACATGTAAAAGGAAAAATGGAAAATACTGGGATTTAATATGCAAAATGCAATTACTTTTAAAATGAGGCTATTGTGGAAGCCCAATGCATAAGCATGCTTAAAAAGATTAGACACATTCAAGGAGGTTAGGATGATCCTTGGCACTGAATAGAATTGCGTAGATGCAATCTTTGCCTTGGGATTTCCCTGTAAACCTCTGTTCCAAAGCACCTGGGATGCCTTGCCAGAGATGGAATCGCTTGCCTTGCTGTAGGGCTTCACTGATGGAAAGAGCCTATCTGACTGCGGGCTCTTGCTCTGACCTACTTCAGCAACATTTTGAGCTAAATTTGGAGCTAAATGGAGCCCTGTAGTTGGGGCTTTTGGGGTACTAGATACTTGATTTTCAATCTCTGTGCCTGTCAACATGACAATTTTCATAAGCAATATTCAAATGCATGTGATCAGGTGCATCGGTGTCATCTGAAAAACAAACATGTTTTAGCAGGCGTTTTGTATGCCAGCAATGGCTTGGCCATATCTGTACAACGTTATCTTACATCCCACCTTCAGCTTCTCAGTTAGTGCCTCAAGTTGTCATGCCAGTTTGATTGCTTTCCTGCTGAGATCATAAACCATACATCTAAAGCCATACTTCTACAAGCTCACCTGGAAGCTAGGAACAGGACAAATATATTCTTTATATATTCTTTTTTTTTTTTTTTTTTTTTTTTTTTTGCTCTGATGTGAGATGGGAGCAAGGCTGAAGGAAATTAAGTACCATGTTCTGTGGCAGGGCTCAGTTCTTACAGGTTTGCTGTGGTGAATAAAAGTTCACCTGTAGGTCCCGTGTATGCACTGTAGCTCTCCTGACTCTGCTTGTAACCACGTACTGACATAGTTGGCACCAGGTAATGTTTCGCACATACCCTGTTAGCAATGCTGGCAGCAACTCCTGCCAGCAGCTTCGGTCGCTACAGGTGGCCCTGTTCCAATAAGCAGTTTGGCACACTTATTTTTTCCTGCATGGGCAGGTCTACAACCAGTCCTACAAAACTTGTTTGCCCAGCCCTTCCTTTCACGGTTCCCCATGTGCTCAGCCTTCCCACAGCACGTTGCCTCACGCTTTGCTATATGGATGTACTTATTCACTCTTACAGGGCAATAGCTGGAAGCTTTCCAGCCGTGGTTTCATGGGGAAACACCAGTTCAAGGAGTTCAGAGTGTTCCCTTCAAGTTCTTGGTTTTGCTTTTTGATGTGTGCTTGATATAATGGTATACTTTGGATGGGTTCTTGCCTTAGGTCCTAGCATGAGGGCTACATGTCCTGGAGCTTGTCCTACAGCATTTGTAGTGCCCTTTGTGCCTGATTACTTGGGGTTCATTAGATGTTCCCTTGTCCTTTCAACTACTGGTCAAGGATATTTTTATGTTCGGGGAGGTTCTGATTCACGTAAGACTAAGGAAAAATAATTTTTCCTGGATATTGGATGTCCTGTTTTTGACTGTCTGGAAACCTGTGTTTTCCCAGGAGGGATGTGCATAAAGACTGGTTGTGTAATGTGTTAATCCATAAACATTGCTAATGCATGAGTGCATTGTGCATCCAAAGGTACAATCCCAAGCACACCTTCTGTAACAGCTTATTCATCTCCATGCTTGCAGTATACTGCAATTATAAGTAGAGTCTTGCTCATTTGTCTTAACCAAAATATCATAGAATCATAGAATCTCCTGAGTTGGAAGGGACCCTTAAGGATCATCAAGTCCAACTCTTGACACCGCACAGGTCTACCCAAAAGTTCAGACCATGTGACTAAGTGCACAGTCCAATCTCTTCTTAAATTCAGACAGGCTCGGTGCAGTGACCACTTCCCTGGGGAGCCTGTTCCAGTGTGCAACCACCCTCTCTGTGAAGAACCCCCTCCTGATGTCAAGCCTAAATTTCCCCTGCCTCAGCTTAACCCCGTTCCTGCGGGTCCTGTCACTGGTGTTAATGGAGAAAAGGTCTCCTGCCTCTCGACCCCCCTTACGAGGAAGTTGTAGACTGTGATGAGGTCTCCCCTCAGCCTCCTCTTCTCCAGGCTGAACAGGCCCAGTGACCTCAGCCGTTCTTCGTACGTCTTCCAGATATCCTATCTTCCTCTTAAGCTACTACTCTAAGTAGAAAACTAATAACCACCCAATAACCTGTCTTTGCCCTTTTGCACATCCTGTTTAGCCACAGTCAAGAAAGATAAATGGAAAATAAAGCTGCATTCCAGAGGTCAGAACGGGAACCTTTTAGAAGAAAATACTAATATCTTGTTTTCAAGGAATACTTTTCAGAGTACAAATCCCTTGGCTGTTTCCCTTTTGTTGTCTTAAGTAGTTATCATTGACAACTAACCAAAAATGTCTGAGAGAACTTTCTTCTCATTGTCTACTGCTAAGCTCTCAGGTGAGATTTTTGACTTTGGTTCTAGGTGCTTGACATACCTTGTGTTCTTGAATTTATGGCAACTCACTTTAGTCCCATCTGTGAAGATAACCACCTAGAGCTGAATTATTGCCCTTGAATGGATTGTATAAAGCAGATGCAGCAATAAACTTCATTATAATGCTGGTCTTGTAATTAATGAAAGTACTAGCTGTCATTCTTCACCTTTGAAGAGCCTTTTCAGCCTTTTGAAATTGTTTTAGCTTTTCACAGGGCTCCTTAGAGAGTTCAGATTTCTCCCAGAGCAACAGCACAGTATCCAAATATACCTAGTATTAGTGTTAGTACTGCATGTTGTCATCTGTCTCAATGGTTCACATGCCTGCCCTCACCTTTTCCTATTTCCACCAGTAAGAGGCTGTTGTGCCAGAAGCTTTGTGTCAAGATAAATGCTATATAACCTGATCTGACTGTCAGAAGGAAAGAAATTGTCTTCCTTAAACTGTTTGTGTGTCATTTTTCCATGTACATCATTATCATTACACATTACAATGCATCTGGGCATACTTTGAGATAAGTCTTGCATAGATCAGCAGTTCTTTATATCTTCAACTGCTTTCACTTTAAGATTCAGTTTAAGATGAAAGTACCTTGTCTGCAATTTCATAGGCTGGTCCTTTCACAACTCCATAAGCCTGTGAGGTCAGAACCAAGGTACTTGTAGCCTAAATCTGGTCTCTGACCAACAGTGGATGCTAAGAAAAGAGCAGCCTGGGGCAAGTGTGCAGTGATGCTTCTGCGATTGGGATTGACGCCTTCCCTTCAGTTCATATGAAGTTGTCCTTCCAAGTCCCAAAAGAGATAGAGTTCTGTAATACTGTGTCCAATTTTAGTGACCATCTGTGAAGATAATGTGGTCCTCACTGAAAACCAAGACAAAGAAGGTAAGAAAAAAAGGTACGAAAACCAAGACTTCTTCTGAAGTTACACGTAAATTTGGCAATCTTTATCTTTCTGTTGTCTTTTCTGTATGACAGAACGCTATTTGTCTTAATAGCATTTGCAAAGTTTTGCAAAGTCAATCTTACATTTTAGATGAGGAATAATTTTTTGAAAAATGTACTTCTTTAAAGGTTTTCATTTTTTGTGGTTGGAGTTCATGCTCCTTCAGATTTCAAAAATCAGAAGACATCAGAAGTAGGTATAATATTGTTACATCTACTTTTGTTTTTTGTCCTGCCACTTTATTTTAACCTGTGATCACTTGCTATTTCTCAAATAAAATTGTGGAGCCCTTCTGTCCTTTTCTAAAAGGAAACCCAACTGGATTTTGCAGATTTTGGGGTGATTTGGTAAAGAGAAATGTCACTTCCAGGTTGTCACTACAACATTGTTTCTTCTGATTTTTTTCCTAGGCTGCCAACCTCCTGTAATGGTATAGTACCTCGTAATATTTAGTTTCTGTCCACATCTTCCTTCAGGGTCAGCTTTACTACTGTAGTAAAAACCACTATGACCACTTGTATCCAAAATGATTTTGGCACTAAGGTCCTGATAAATCTCTTCCGTTCCTTGCTAGAATGAACAGCCTGGGGTGGCAGGCTTGAATGTCACCTGCTTGTTGACAAGGAAGGAAGAAGCCTGAGGAGCTCTGTCTGAGGAAAGATCACAAATCAGTGCCCGCCTTGCACTGATGGTGTGGCATGGCCACAGATCTGCCCTGGGGAAGTTGTTTCAGGCGGGGCTGGGATGGATGCTTGCTGCCAGTTTGCTTGCTAAACTTGTGTAAGCTGTGGTACCAGTCCACTCTCCTTTTTGGATGGGCCTGTGTTCTGGTATGTGACTAGCAGGACTTGGCCATATACTCCATCCACCACTTCATGAAATGTCCTTTAGCCTTCCCTTAGATATCTCTCTATATCTTGAATTAGTTTTGTTAGTCTGAGGCTAGGTTCTTTTAAACAGGTTTCTACTTGTACCTGCAGTTCCCTCATATACCAGTAAGAGGTTGATCTTAATCCTTTAACTTTTTTTCTTTCGTGGTATGGTTTTGTTCTGAGTTAGTCCCAGTAACTGTTCTCTGAGCTGTGAAATACCTTACCCTACGCACCACTGGCTCTGGACTACTACGACATCTCCCCCAAGTTGGCATTTGATTTGCAAATTATACGTGATGACTTCAAGCAAACAAGGTTTCAGCAGTATCTGAGAGGCACACTTCTTGAGGCCACTGATTGCAAATAAATTTTTGCCCAGAGCTGGGCAGTGCTGGACTCCCTTAAGCAGATTTAAAATCTGTCCTGACTATAATATGTACGGACCTGCCATTTCTGCTCGAATACACTGAGGGCTGGTGGTGCCTGGTGCCATATGTGGATATGATCAGCTCCTTGTTTGGAGTTATGTGCTGGTAGTTTAAGAGTACAGTACCTGTGCACTCCAAGACCTCACATTTGCTGTAATAAACTTTAACTCCAAGTTCCCTACTATCTTTACTGTGAGGAATGTTTTAACAATTCGTGTCCATAAAGAACAATTCTGTTTGAAATGTTTGAATCCTGTCTGCCTCTGGGCCCTGCACTGGCAATTCAATGCTTGAACCACAGCTGCAGTGTGTCCCAGTCTCCCCCTCATTCCTCATTCTAGCCAATTTATCACTTCTTAAATTTATGAACCTGTTTGCTTTTGTTATTCCAGACTTCTATTTCTAACACTGCTATAGATGTGTCTGTGAATGGCTGGGGAAGAATGTTTTAATTACCCGTGTGTCTGGGAGTTTCAGAACAACTGATAACAACTAGTGACTGTTATGGGATACTATGTGGATCTTTGGTATCTGGTTAGGGGGGGGGGCTGAGAAAGAAGCTGAAAGGCGGCTGGGAGACAAGATTTGAAGAAGGTGTTTTGAAGAAGGTGTTCCGTAAACTTGGGATGGTGCCCAGTAAGTACAAAGGGGAAGAGGAAGACTGCGAGCCTTCAGCATGGAAGACCCCTAGAGACCCCCAGAAGAGACCCCAGAGGAGACTGTGCATGCTCCAGTAGGAGGGACTGCACCCCGGAAGCTAATTTTAATAATCTATTTTTTTAGAAGTAGTAATGAATATGTATTAGTCTAGGAGCATAAAAATCAGTTGTTTGATGTAATTGGTGTGCGTCCTGGTGGAGCGGAGACTCCCGGTGCACCCAGCGCTGTTTGCTTACCTCTATTCCTTTATATCCTTTAATAAATCCTATTTTTCATTTAATTCTAATTTGAATCCTGAGCCATTTATAACATTACTAATACTTCCATCAGTGCAATGGGTGCCTTTGCATAAGAATGCTCTGAAGCAGATAATTCAGAACTAAATTAGGTGCCAATTTCTGTAGTTGACTTACTGTTGTAAGGAATTCTGTAATCCTTCCTGCTTAGACAGCTGTGGCTTTGATTGACTCCTACTTATCACGATTTCTCTGTGTACCTAGGAATGCTCCTTCTAATAAATATAGTTTGCTGTAGCTCTAGTCTTATATTGCCAATTCTTCCCAAAGCTGCTCAGCACATTAAGTCATGGTACACTAACCTGATTGCCTTCAATGATGCAATGACTGGATCTGTGGACAAGAGGGGAGCAGCATTTATCTTCATTTTAGCAAGGCTTTTGACACTGCTTCCCACAGTCTGAAGCAGAAAGTGAGGGACTGGGTGGATGGACATCCAGATGGGTGAAACATGGGTTTGATGAGTGGGCTCACAGAGTAGGGGTTGTATTTAATTCGCAGCCTCCTGTAGTTCTCCACTGGTGCTGGCCTCCAGGTGCTGGGGTGCGTCCTGTTCAGCATCTTCATGAATGGCCTGGAGGAGGAGGCGATGCAAGGCGCCCTCATTAAGCCTGGAGATGACAGCTGCTTAAGGGCAGGGCTGCCTTTCCTAGGCAGGCTGGAGGAATGGGCCAACAGGAACCTCGTGAAATCCAGCAAGGACTACTGCTAAGCCCTGCCCCTGGGGAGAAAGAGCCCTGGGTGCCAGGACAGGCTGGGACTGCCTGCCTGGGAGCAGCTCTGTAGAAAGGGCTGTGATGGGCAGTGAACTGAGCACGTGTGTGAAGCTGCATCCACACCTGTGTTGTTCTTCTAACAGACCTCCCTCTGCCTGTGCAGCATATAGCTGAGGTAACTTAGCTGCTACGATAAGCTAATTTAAAATCTACCGTGCCCACCATGACTCAAGTCCTCTCTAGTGGTGGTGTTGCTTGTCCTATGACCTCTGAGCACGAAGCTCAGTGAGGCTCATCGTGTGATCTTTGAGTTAAAAATGAGGGATTTGTTTTAAAATTATGTCAACCGGGTGTTAAGAGTCTTTGTATTTCTATTCCACCCTCCCGAGATCTTCCCTGTTTTCTTTAGGGGTGTTTACTAGAGCTCGTGCTGCCCCTGTAACTCTTTGATGTGACAAAGAGCATGGTACATTCCTAAACTGAAAATGGGAAGGAGGAAGCCATAAATGGGATCTGTGTCTTTTCTAGTGTGCTGTTAACTCCTGTGTCTAGTTCATTGTTAACTACCTTTAAGTTCTTGCTGTTTTCTGTTCTACGTTCTGCTGCGATATTTGTGTTACTGGTCTCACAGATCTGCTTCACCCAGTGCCTAGGTTATCTTAATCACCCGTTCATTCCCCCTTACGTGAGATGGACCTCGCAAAGGGTATGGAGAGATGCTCCTCTGGCTCAATGTCTGTGTCTGCTGTCTGGCAAAATATTTGGTAGGTAGCTTGCCATCAGTGAAATAGCACAGCTGGCAGCAAACCAGCTCACCAGTCGTGTCACTGGCCTGACTTGCTAGTATGAAGGTCTTGACCAGTATGACCAGTCTTGAACCATCTTGTCCTGATCTCTGGAGGACTGGAAGAAGGGGACAAGAGTTTGTAACCTGTGGTGGCACCTCTGTGACCCTGTGTTTCAGCAGTTTCCTGGTGGTTTTCCAGGTTTGGTGGGTGGGAAAGGACAGGCTCTTGCAGAACACCAGGGTTGGGTGGAGAAGTGTTTGTGAGCCCTGTCTGCTGGAGTCATGACTGAGAGGTCTTCTGGTGGGGGAACAAAACAAGGATTGCACAACGGCTGGCAGAGCAGGCTGGCGACAGCACATCAGCAAGGACCAACGTCGGGCAATTCGGCATCAATTGCTGATTTCCAGAGGAAGGAAAACGGTACTGCATCTGGAAGGGGAATCAAGTCCCATGGTATTTGGCCTGTGGTTAGGGCTCAGAAGCCCCTTGATTTTCCTTTACCCCTTAGAAACATCAGAAAGGTAATGCTGCAATCTTTTTGTTGTTGTTGTTGTTGTGTCTCTAAATCCAATAATTCCTTTGAAAACCTTTAATATAGCAAGCTCTAGCTGACCAGTGCTGGGAAGTTAAGGGGAGAGGGAAGGAGCATCTATTAAAGTGAGAAAAGAAATGCCATTTGACAGAAGAAAACATTTTTGCTATATTTTTTCCAAACATGCTTCTACTACATTAAACCATTAAAATTAGAGATTTGATTAGACTTTGGGGTCTGGCACGCTTTGAATGCTGAAACGCCTTTATTCCTCTGGCCTCGCAGAGGGCTCTTAGGGTGGGCCCCCAGGAGCTGTGCTCACAGGCCCTGCTTGTAGGCCACGCAGCACGTACCATGGTCATGAGGAAACCTCAGTTTATAGCACATATCGCAGTGTTTGCAGCCACTTGAGGGCACCATAGTATTGCTGATAGTAAAAACTTTAAGTGGGTGGACTGTACCCTGAGGTTTTTGTTTTGTTTTGTTTTTGTTTTTAAGGAAATTTATTAAAAAATATATATATATTAAACAAAAAAAAAAAAAGCCATCTAGTGAAATCACCTATTTCTGACCTCTTTTTTCTTTCCCTGGATTATTGGCACAAAACTATCTATATGGTATATATATCACCAGTCCTTCCAGTTACTCCTGGTAGGGTGATGAGAGTTGTCAATTGACAGACCTAAAAAGAGACAAAATAAGGAGTGTTTTAGCTCTGAGCTCTTTTCTTGGAGAGCCAGTGCTGTGACAACAACAGGAAATACTTATCTGAAGAGGGACTGGCTGCCAGTTACTGGGCCTGAAAGCTGAAGGCTGCTGCTGTGCCACAGTTTCATGCCCACATTGCCCTCCCTTTACAGCCCTCAATAATATCACTGCAGACAGTGGAAGGTCCAGATTTGAGCACAAAGGCAGTCTCCTATAAGAGAATCACAGAATCACCTAGGTTGGAAGAAACCTCCAAGATCACTGAATCCAATCCCTGACCTAACACTAACCAGTCCTCCACTTAACTATATCCCTAAGCTCTACATCTAAACGTCTTTTAAAGACCTCCAGGGATGGTGACTCCACCACTTCCCTGGGCAGCCCAATCCACTGTCTAACAACCCTTTCGGTAAAGAAGTTCTTCCTAATACCCAACCTAAACCTCCCCTGGCTCAACTTTAGCTCATTCCCCGTCATCCTGTCACCAGTAACGTGGGAGAACAGACCAATGCCCACCTCGCTACAGCCTCCTTTAATGTACTTACAAAGAACGATAAGGTCGCCCCTGAGCCTCCTTTTCTCCAGGCTGAACAAGCCCAGCTCCCTCAGCCGCTCCTCGTAGGACTTGTTCTCCAGGCCCCTCATCAGCTTCGTCGCCCTTCTCTGGACCCGCTCAAGCACCTCGATGTCCTTCTTGTAGCGAGGGGCACAAAACTGAACACAGTACTAGAGGTGCGGCCTCACCTGTGCCAAATAAAGGGGAAGGACACCTTTGTGTGGCTGAGTGAATCTGCTTGGTGTCACACGGTTCCCAAAAGCAGCAGAGCTCCTAAGCAGGTCCCATGGTCAAAGTGTCTTTGGTTGCCCTGGCCTTGCTCAGCAAGGAGGCTTCTGTGCTTTGTCACTCAAGGGAGGGCAGGCTGGGTAATGCCGATGGATAGCTGTGTGCTGCTTTTTTGGGAGAATCTGCTTTTTGACAACGGCTTGAACTAGTGTCTGACCAAAGCAGAGGAAGAGTTGGCTCCTGCTATGGACACTGCTGACCAGGGAGCGAGGCCCGAAAGCACAGCAGGAGCCCTGCCCAGGGAAACCTCCCGAGGGGCACTTAGGTTTAAGCCTGTTACTTTGGAGGAACGCGGAGGAGGTGTGTGCTTCTCTGGCAAGTGCTGCAGGCCTTAAGGTTGTGCCTCAGGAGTATTTCTGTCTGTACTTCAGAGGCTGGGCCACTTCAGGCTTGTCAGCACAGGAACAGGCTCCCAAAGGCATAAAGCCGCATTACCAGGATCCCTGCTGCAGAGCAGGAAGGGAGAAGGTGAAGAGCTTCGGTTCTGGGATTCAATGATTTTGAATCTCAAACCTACTGCTGCCCATATGACAAGCTGCAGGGCCTCTCCGAGCCTCTGCTTCACTTTCTGTGTGCTATGCTTAATTGTACACAAATTCTTGTACACAAATTGTACACAAAATGCTTAATTGTACACAAATTCAGCAGTCTAAAATGTGAGGGTGACGTTGCTTTTGTTTGCTCTTATTTGTGTCCTCACTGAGGACCTTATTTTTCTCAGTGACTCTTCTCTTCCTGTGCTCCTCTGCAGCAGATGAAATTTCAGACGGATAAAAGGCTTTAGTTAATTCAGTAGAGCCAGCTTGAGTCAACAGGGCTGCTCATGCTTAAATTCAATAATATGCAAAGCAAATTTTTAAATATTTTTTTGCCAGTTTGGCTGAGTGACGTGAGTCTAACGGGATGTGGAGAATGAACGCGTGTTGTCATTGGATCAGTTGTTTGCTCCCTAAATATTTTCTGCTGTGCATAAATCCTCCGAGACTTTACCTTTACTGAGCGAGGCTGGTGACCAGGTTGGGAGGTTTGGCACTGTTGGTCATGCTGATGTTCTGCAGAGGGTTCAGAGTTAAGAGCTGTGGCCACATACCACAGGAATATTTCTGGGACACCATTTTAATGCAGATTGTCATATGTATTAAAAGAAAGTGGTTCCCATCCATCAGGATGTAAGAAAGGACTATATAATGGTTCAAAAAGGATTTTTTTTTTTTTTTTTTATCAGGGCATGGAGAGGAATATTTCTACCTACCTGTAGGCTTATTCAACCTGACTGAAATCTCTCCATAGGGTGAAAGATAGGGATGAAGGTGTGAAGGACTTTGTCAATAAATTTAGGTGGAAATAAATGGATTGCTTCCCATTTTTCTTCTCTCTCTGTCTGTTATGAATATAAACAGGGAAATCAGAATTACACCACTGGAGAGAGGTGCAGCAAGGGATCAGCCATAGGTGATGATAGCTGGGGAAAGCTGCCCTTGGGCTTTCTCTCAAGACTTGTCTAAAACACAGCAAAGCATATGCTATAACCTGATCAAAGAGGACAAATCTGCTGAATTGGCATGTTTCTTAATTGCGAGAGCTGGTTGTTGCCAATTCTTCCGTTTGTTGTATCTTTATAATGAATTCCAATGTCCAGTTTTGAGATTTATAGTCCTTACGTTTGTTTCTCTGTCCGTCTGCCGCTTCCTTATCATGAGTTTCAGTGTCTTGTTTCGAGATATACAGTCCATGTCTGGGGATTGTCCTTGCCTCCCCAATGCCTCCCCAATACCTCCTTAATCAATCCCCCCTTTTCTTTTCCCATGCAAATTCTTTTGCATCAGATACTTTCATTATTTACAGTAACACAACAAAGCAGGCATCTAAACAACATGCACACAAATATTCCTAATACTACTAATGCGATTAGAGCAATGAACACTTGTTTCAACCATTGAAAATTGGGCAACCAGGAGTATAACTTATTCCATATTTCACTAAAACTCCACGAAAGATCATCTTTACTGATATCATGTAGGACCCTTGTCTGCTTCCATATTTCTTCCAGGTCGGTAGAGATCCTTCCACTCTGATCTACATACACACAACAACTTGTGTTTATTACTGTACAGACTCCCCCTTGAGCGGTCAGTAACAAGTCTAGGGCCATCCGATTTTGTAATACTACCTGTGATAAACTAGATATCTCTTCTTGTTGAGCCTTTTTAGCATCCAGAGTTTTGTTTTCTAACTTCTCTATAATTGCAGAAATATTAACTATTGCCTTTTCCGATTCACTCACTTCTAACCATGGGATAAACCATCAAACAAAACTATGAAAAGCGGTGTGTCTCTCTATCAATGGATTGTTAATTTTTCATCTGATTCTCCGCATATGATTTCTCAAGTAACCTCGAGGCACTACATCATGTACTGTCATATTGGGGACTACCGCTCCAAGAGTGCAAGTTCCCTTCCAATTCTCAGGCAAAACCTTACGGGCTATATCGTTGCATAGCCAATACCACCCTTTTCCTTCTGGAACCGTCCAGCTGGTTGAATTTGCCCAGCCGCTAGTCGTACTAATATCAATTGTTCGATTACAAGATGTCTGATTTCCCACATAAGTAGTATCCGTATTTATACAATCCTGTTTCCCCATACCCCTAGGTGGGTTACACCTTTGTACACATACATAGTAAGATTCCAACGGCACAAAGCTACTCACTTCTAGTTCCAAAACTTCTTCATATTTTCGACCCCAAGATGTGTTTTCCCACAAATTAGTCCAAGATAAATTTGCAGGCAAGGGAATCCCGATTAAAGATACACCCTTATTCCCATGCTGTGGCAGATGGGTGCATACCCAACAGTTCGTCTTATTAGTTACTTGAGAAATTGTTTGTATTAAGGTCAGGTGTAAGTTCTCATCCCAAGTTGCCCACCCCGAATCCGAGAACCGCACCCCTGCAATCATTAGGATCTGGAAAACCGTAATTTTGTTGGTCCAATTGGAGTGGTGGTCTATATCCTCGCCGGGACCTTCTTCACCCTTGAATTGTGGATCCAAGCTGCTTGCTCCTTAGTTTTAATGGCGGTATGTGTTGTCAGTAATACTTGGTATGGTTCCATCCACTTTCCTTCCATTTTTCCTGTAGGGGTTGTCCTGAAAAAGTCTTTATATATATATAATCCCCGAGCTTAAAGGGGTGGATTGGTTGATCCAACCCTCTAGCCCTGGTCCCTAAAACAAATTTATGTACTTTATTTAATTGTTTCTGAAGTTCAGTTATACAAGCATATAAATATTCTGATCCTAACTGCATTAGGTCCTCCCCACTAAATAGAAATTGCTATGGCCTTCCATATAAGATTTTGAAGGGACTCAAATTCCCTTTTATTCTAGGTTTAACTCTAATTCTGAGTAATGCTAAAGGGAGGGATTGAGGCCATGACAAATTAGCTTCTTATCCAATTTTAGCTATTTATTTTTTAATTAAACGGTTCATTTTTTCTACCTGTCCACTTGCCTGTGGTCTATAAGGAGTATGCAGTTGCCAATCTATCTTTAGAATCTTACTTATCTGTTCTACCACTTGTGCACAAAAATGTGAACTCTATCAGAAGACATTGCTACTAGAATCCCAAAGCATGGTATTATTTCATTTAACAAGACTTTAACCACTTCTCTTGCTTTGTTTGTTCGACAGGGAAAGGCTTCAGGCCTTCCTGAAAACGTGTCAGTCAGAACCAATAAATAATGATACCCCCCTTTTCTAGGGAGTTCTGAAAAATCAATTTGCCACTGTTGCCCCGAATAATTTCCTTTACCAATTATTCCAAATTTTATTCTATTCTTGGTATTGGGGTTATTGTGTAAGCAAATGCTACATTGTTGAGTCCCACTAATGTCTGACTCAGGCTCTTATGCAGTGTGCCAGCTCCCCAATACGTTTTATTGTGTTCTGTAAGAACTATGGGCCATGTCAAACTAGAGGGTATTACTATGTGGTTATCTTTTAAATATACTCATCCATCTGGTTTCATTTTACCTTTCAAATCTTCAATTAATTTTAAGTCTTCTTTTGTATAATTTGGATATAGTTTGGATTTTACCGTCTGGTATCAAAGACAATGCCTTCACCTCAGTTATTTCAGCTGCCTGCTTAGCCTCTGCCAATCGATTTCCAATTTCAAAATCGGTGTTCCCCTTTTGGTGTCCCTGACAATGCATGATAGCTACTTTTTCTGGTTGTTTTACAGCCTCTAACAATTTTAAAATTTCTTCAGCATACTTTATGTGTTTTCACTGAGCGGTCAGCAATCCATGTTCTTTCCAAATTGCTCCATGAGCATGTACCACGCTGAATGTATATTTAGAATCTGTCCAAATATTTACCCTTTTTCCTGCTGCCAGTTCCAATGCTCTCGTGAGAGCAACTATCTCCGCCTTTTGAGCTGATGTTCCAGGGGGTAAAGGCTTAGACTCGATTACCTGCTGAGTAGTTGTTATAGCATATCCAGCTTTACGTTGTCTTTGCATAACAAAACTGCTCCCATCCGTGAACCAAGTTTCTTCCGCATCTTCCATGGGCTCCTCCTTAAGGTCTGGTCGGCTGGAATACACGGTCTCTATAGTTTCTAAACAATCGTGAATCACAGGTTGTGCCGGAGCATCACTAAGAAAAGAGGCTAGATTCACAATATTAGTTATCACAATTTCCATGTCGTCCTGTTCTACCAATATTGCTTGATATTTCAAAATCATCAATTCTTGTTTAAGTTGTTTAAAGACTTTTTGTGCTTCTCCAGTCCAGACTAACTTTGACTGGTTAATCTTTATCAATTCACATAGAGGCTTTACCAATAGTCCATAATTATAAATCCAAAGGCGACACCAACCTGTCATTCCTAAAAAGGTTTGTAGCTCCTTTACCATTTGAGGTTCTGGAGTCCGGCAAATGACTTCCTTATGTTCAGTTCCTAGTTCTCGTTGTCCTTCCGAAATTTCAAATCCCAGATAGGTCACACTTTGTTGAGCCAGCTGGACTTTCTGTCAAGAGACTTGATATCCATTTAAACCCAGAAAATTAAGACGACTTATAGTCCATTGAACACAACTCCCTTTAGTCTTGGTAGCTATTAAGAGATCATCTACATATTGTAACAAAGCACCTTCAGTGTCCGGAGGCATCCATGTTTCGAGTTTCCTTGCTAATTGGTTTCCAAAAATAGTGGGGCTATTCTTGAATCCTTGAGGTAGTAATGTCCACGTAAGCTGCGTCTTTCTGCCTGAATCGGGATTTTCCCATTCAAAGGCGAATAGGTTTTGGCTTTCTGTGGCTAAGCATAGGCAGAAGAAGGCATCTTTTAAATCCAGTACGGTAAACCAGACTTAACTATTCTTTAATTTAGTCAGCAAAGTATAAGGGTTTGCCACTACTGGATGTATTTCCTCAGTGATTTTATTTATGGCCCTCAAATCCTGAACTAGCCTATAGCTTTTTCATCTGCCTTTTTAATTGGCAATATGGGTGCATTGTATTCTGATTCGCATTCAATCAATAATCTATACTGTAAAAATTTATTAATTATCTCTTTAATTCCTTTCCTATCTTCTATCCTCAAAGGATATTACTTAACCTTAATGGGTTTCTCTCCTGGCTTTAATTTAATAATTATTAAGGTCACATTTTTACCTCTTTCAGGGGTTTCAGTAGCCCAAACTCCTGGACATACTTGATCTGTGATCTCTAAAGGTATTTCACTTTTAGGGTCAGTTTGTATTAGTGCCAAGCTTAACACATTTGTTAGTTGTTCTTCTCCTATACTTAATTCCATTTTCCCTTTTTCAAAAACAATTTCTGCTCCTACTTGCTCTAATAAATCTCTACCTAAGAGTGCCCATGAGGAGCTAGGCATATATAAAAATCTGTGTATGCCCCATTTTTTCCGTAACTTGTACTTCAAAGGTTCACAAAAATAAGCCTTTTTGGTTACACCTTGTCCTGGTTTCAGTTAGAACAGAGTTAATTTTCTTCCTAGTAGCTGATAGAATGCTATGTTTTGGCTTAGGATGAGAAGAGTGCTGATAACACCCCGATGTTTTAATTGTTAAAGAGCAGTGCTTATACCAAGCCAAGGACATCTCAGCTTCTTGCTCTGTCCTGCCAACAGGCAGGCTGGGGGTGCATTAAGAGCTGGGAGGGGACAGACCCAGGACAGGTGACCCAGACTAGCCAAAGGGGTATTCCATACCATCTGACGTCATGCTAAACAATATATAGGGGTGGCTAGCCGGGGGGAGGGGGCCGGACTGCTCGGGGTTAGGCTGGGCATCGGTCAGCGGGTGGTGAGCAATTGCATTGTGCATCACTTGTTTGTACATATTATTATTATTATTATTATTATTATTATTATTATTATTATTATTATTATTATTATTATTTTGTCTTATTAAACTGTCTTTATCTCAGCTCACGGGCTTCACTTTCCATTTCTCTCCCCCGTCCCAGAGAGGGAGGGGGAGGGTGAGCGAACAGCTGCGTGGTGTTTAGCTGCCAGCCGGGTTAAACCACAACACACCTTTTACCCTAACATAATAATTCTGTGAAGGCATTAATGCTTGATTTAGAATTGAATACGTTGCCCCATATCAATAAGAAATTTCACTTCCATTCCTCCCCTAGCTTCATTATAACCAGTGGAGGATCCGCTAGGGTAGATTCCCCAGGTCCCCGTTATTCCTGTTGAAATCAGGGGTTGATTACCCTAGGAAAAGGCTAGTCAATTTGTCCTCCGAAGCCAGGTCCAAACCGTTTTGTTTTATTTATTTATTTATTTATTTATTTTCATTACATTTCAGAGTTGGTCCAAAAATTCCATAGGGGTTTCTTTTAGACCTTGTTGGAAGCATATTCTCAATTCCCAATTCATCCAGGTTTTAGTATTTATTTAACCATTCATAATTTTCAGGATGATTTGGGTCTTAGTGGGGGTCGGTCAGGGGAATGCAATTGTCCACAGTTCCCTGAGCGGTCCCATCGGCAATCTGAGCTCGCACATGAACTCAGGTTGTTTTAAGAGTTAACTGCTTTTCTGTTTCTGTGACAACTCTCTCGGACCCATCGTGGTCCCTTTGCCCTAAAGGGCTAACACCCGTGATTTTAAGATCTCTGCCTCGGGCAGAGGCAGAACTATTAACATTCCTACATCCTCTTTCCCTGCTCATTCAACTTCAAACACCTTTAACACTTTCAACAACCCTTTTAACACTTCCTTTATCTTTCTCCAGCCTGTACTTCTCTAATGCCATCATCAAAGGCTCAGTCAGGGGCCAACTTAATTCCGTACCTTTTCCCACCAAGATGCTGAAACATCAGTATACAACATTTCATCCTGTTCTGCTTCTCCAAAAACAACACTAACTGTAGCAAAATATTATAGTTTAAAGTTCCATTTAGGGGCCACTTTTCTCCACATTCCAGCTTATAAAGTGGCCACCACTGATTACGATATTTTATCAATGTTTTCCTGTTCACACTTCCACCGGCAGATCCTCCAATATCCTTCCAGTGACTTAAAACACATCCTAACACACTTTTCTTTAAAATTTCACTGCTTGTTTGCCCCCCCATTTTCCAGTTTACACTTTCAGAATACACGTTACTTACAAAAGCGTATCACAAAACGTATCACTCACAAAAATACGGGCACGCAATATCTTTCAGTAGCGATGTCACAAAACTACTATTACCAGCAATATTGCCAAAATCACAATAACAATAGTCAGAGTCAAATTCCACATGCGATAAGTCAGAAAACCGAACTGTGTAACACCGTAACGATATCTTTCTTATAACAATGCCACGAACCTACTATTACCACCAGGAAAATAGCCAAAATCGCAGTAACAATAACCAGAGTTAAATACCATACTCCATGAGTCAGAAAACCGAAATAGACAACACAATTCCAGACGGACCTTAAAGCGAGCTCTTTCCTTAAGGTCCCCAAATATACTTATGGTGCTTACCACAAAGTATATACCAAACACTGCCTCGCAGAAGATCACCTTCTGACTTACAGACAGTTCCAGATACAGATGGACCCCAAGGTCCCCAGATATACTTGTGGTACTAACCACAAAGTATATACCAAATACTGTCCTGCAGAAGTCACCTTCCGACTTACTGGACAGTCCCAGATGACCGGTCTACCAGAAAACCAAACCAGAATAAAGAATATACTCACTTACAATGATGGGGTCCTTGTCTGCCTCCGCAGTGATCCGGTGAGTCGAGGAGTCCCTCCGGGAAATCCCGGGGGTACCCTAGGGAGTCCTGTCCCCAGCGGGTCCTGCGGTCCGGCAGAGAGGTCGTCCCATCTGGGGTGCCAGATTGATTCAAAGATCGAAGCCGAAATTCCTTTAAGTGGTATATTCTTTATTGCAGCGCTGGATGCACGGGGGATCTCTCCACCTATCGTGCATACCTAAAGCGGAAAGCAGTCTTGAATTTATACAATCAATCTATCAATATTCTACAAGCACCTATACATATGCATTACCTATCCCCGCCTTCCCTCGCTTCTTATGCTAATTAGCCTTTTGGCACCTTGCGCCTGCGTAGAGCCTTCCAAGAATTGTGGGCAGGGGTCTTTGGGACGTGGGCAGGGGTCTCTGGGAGGAAGACCCCGAGTCTTCCTCACAGTGTACTTTTCACCTTTGGTCAGGAATCTGCTGAATTGGCATGTTTCTTAATTGCGAGAGCTGGTTGTTGCCAATTCTTCCGTTTGTTGTATCTTTATAATGAATTCCAATGTCCAGTTTTGAGATTTATAGTCCTTACGTTTGTTTCTCTGTCCGTCTGCCGCTTCCTTATCATGAGTTTCAGTGTCTTGTTTCGAGATATACAGTCCATGTCTGGGGATTGTCCTTACCTCCCCAATACCTCCTTAATCACCACGCAGCACGTACCATGGTCATGAGGAAACCTCGGTTTATAGCACATATTGCAGTGTTTGCAGCCACTTGAGGGCACCATAGTATTGCTGATAGTAAAAACTTTAAGTGGGTGGACTGTACCCTGAGGTTTTTGTTTTGTTTTGTTTTTGTTTTTAAGGAAATTTATTAAAAAATATATATATTAAAAAAAAAGCCATCTAGTGAAATCACCTATTTCTGACCTCTTTTTTCTTTCCCTGGATTATTGGCATTGTGCCTTAGTGCACAAAACTATCTATATGGTATATATATCACCAGTCCTTCCAGTTACTCCTGGTAGGGTGATGAGAGTTGTCAATTGACAGACCTAAAAAGAGACAAACTAAGGAGTGTTTTAGCTCTGAGCTCTTTTCTTGGAGAGCCAGTGCTGTGACAACAACAGGAAATACTTATCTGAAGAGGGACTGGCTGCCAGTTACTGGGCCTGAAAGCTGAAGGCTGCTGCTGTGCCACAGTTTCATGCCCACATTGCCCTCCCTTTACAGCCCTCCATAATATCACTGCAGACAGTGGAAGGTCCAGATTTGAGCACAAAGGCAGTCTCCTATAAGAGAATCACTGAATCACCTAGGTTGAAAGAAACCTCCAAGATCACAGTTACATCAAGCAGCTGATTTTTATGCTCCTAGACTAATACATATTCATTACTACTTCTAAAAAAAATAGAGTATTAAAATTAGCTTCCGGGGTGCAGTCCCTCCTACTGGAGCATGCGCAGTCTCCTCTGGGGTCTCTTCTGGAGGTCTCTAGGGGCCTTTCATGCTGAAGGCTCGTAGTCTTCCTCTCCACCTTTGTACTTACTGGGCACCATACCAAGTTTACGGAACATCTTCTTCAAGTCTTGTCTCCCAGCCGCCCTTCAGCTTCTTTCTCCTTCCTCTTTATCTCTCGGCCCCCCCTAACCAGATACCAAAGATCCACATAGTATCCCATAACAGTCACTAGTTGTTATCAGTTGTTCTGAAAGTCCCAGACACACGAGTAATTAAAACATTCTTCCCCAGCCATTCACAGACACATCTATAGCAGTGTTAGAAATAGAAGTCCGGAATAACAAAAGCAAACAGGTTCATAAATTTAAGAAGTGATAAATTGACTAGAACGAGGGGGAGACTGGGACACACTGCATCTGTGGTTCAAGAATTAAATTGCCAGTGCAGGGCCCAGAGGCAGACAGGATTCAAACAGAATTGTTCTTTATGGACACGAATTGTTAAAACATTCCTCACAATCCCTTATCTTCTTTTTAATATCAACAATTCGTGTCACTTCTGTTGTTAATAACTGGATTTCATCAGTCCGTTCTTGGAGGGTCCAATTCTTAAACATCATAATTGACATATCCCCTTCCTTTTTTAATGAAGTTATTACAAATGTACTATTTATCACCCGGTGTATTAATAACGTAAGGCAAGGTATCATACAAGGTATATACAATAACATAATTACACCACATGACAATAAAAATAACACTCTTTTAAACCATGGTCCACCAGGCAGCCATGAAAATAAATCCCATTCCATATCCTTCCAGGTTTGTGTTTGCTCGCTCACCTCCCCCCTCCTTCTCTGGGATGGGAGAGAGAAATGGGAAAGTGAAGCCTGTGAGTTGAGATAAAAACAAGAAAATAATAACAATAATAATAACAATAATGATGATAATAGTACTACTAGTAATAATGTGTACGAAACAAGTGATGCATAATGCAATTGCTCTCCACCTGCTGTCCGATGCCCAACCTAACCCTGAGCAGTCCGGCCCTCCTCCCAGCCTGCCTGCTGGCAGGACAGTGAGAAGCTGAATTTGGCTTGGTCCTTGGCTTGGTGTAAGCACTGCTCTGTAACAATTAAAAACAATTAAAACACCAGCATATTATTAACATTCTTCTCATCCTAAACCAGAACATAACATTCTATCAGCTACTAGGAAGAAACACCCTTTTTATCAATCTTTAAACAGCAATTACTAAAGCTAAATTTTCCACAGACTTCTTCTTGTGCTAGTAAATAATCCAAAGCTAGGCAATTTTGATACAAAGCAGTTCTCATCTTTATAACTCATTTAGATCAGTTCTCATCATTTATAACTATTTCTATTACAGCTAATAACCTAATTATTCTATTAAGTATATATACTGGGGTCCTATAGTCCCAGGATCTGTCTGTCAGATACGTGTCCCACGTATCTGGATCATATTAGGCAAACGCCTTCAGTCAAGGAGTTAGGCCCGCTTTCAGGGTCACTTCAGGCTTGTGTTACCGTTCGGCCTGTCAGGGTGATCCAGCTCCTGGAAAACGAATCACAATTTTATATAGGTTTAAAAAGGATCTTATGTTATTTTCTCAGGACAACCTGGACAACCTGATCTTAGTGTGGGAGAAGTCCGGTCGAGGCCCTCTCACTCGGCAGTCCATACCCATAGGGGTTGCCTCCCTCGGTAGACCATACACACCGCAGTGGAGGGTCCTGCCCCGGTCTTGCCTTCTCCCTTTCCTCCCTTCAGGCTTGTCCCCTTTACTTGGCATCCTTAATTCATGCAGAGCCTCGTTGCCAGGATATTAGTTCTTCTTTAGCTTTAATTTCAGTTCCCCAGGAGCGGACTCAACCCTCCAAGTTTCAGTTGTTACTGGTCCTTTTATTCTGGATGCATGGGTCCCTTTCTGCGGTTCTCACAGCTGTTTCAGTAGTCAGTAAAACAAGGTACAGTCCCTCACATCGGAGGTTCAGTGATTCTTTCCTCTCGTGGCTGCTTGTTGAAACACTTTCTTTTTTATCTTCTGACAAGTTAAATAACAGTTATCTAATTTGCTTTGCCGTATGGCCCTTTCCAGGTTCCTGTAGCAGGATTCATCTGATAGCCTTTCAGGTTGATACAGATTTGACTACAGATACCAGGGTTTTGACATTCATCAATGTCTCCACAGTTTCTCTTGTCTATAAACTCAAACCCAGCTGGACAGTCACACTCATTTATAATGCATTCCTTCAGGGGCTCATCACCCCAGTTCTTGCAGTCTCTCTGCTGGTTACACACTTTATTGATATCTATGCATTCTCCACTTCTGCACTTGAATTTGCCAGGTCCAGAGCACTGAATAACATTGTTACAGTTTGCTTCATCAGTGCCATCCAGACAGTCTCTCACACCACTGCACTGCCTACTCCTATGGACACAGTTCCCATCTTCACATCTGAACTGGTCTGGCCTGCAGGTCCAGGAAGGGCAGTTAATTTCATCACTTCCATCCTTACAATAAGGATCTCTGTCACATCGCCACAATTCTCTTCATCTTCTCCTCTGTCACAGTCTTTTTTCACCATCACATTTCCATGACACTGTTCTCATATGACACAGCTCAGCACTTTCGTCAGACCCATCTTCACAATCCGGGTCCCCATCACACTGCCATCTGTTTAGCACACAGTGACCACTGTTGCACACAACGTCAGATTCAGCACACATCTTCTACACAAGCACTCTCATCACTGCCATCTGAGCAGTCTTCACATTTTACTCTAGCACCGTCGGCAGCAGTGCACAGTCAGGTGAAGGCGACCAGCAGGCAGAGCGCCCCGCACTGTCACCTGTGTCACTTATACTACTCCTATTACCCATGCTGTTAGTGTCAGTGGCATCCTCCTTTTCTTTTTGCCACTGACCATTCACCACAACTGGATGAGACACATGATTACTAGTTAGGAAAGAGAGTGTAACATCTGCTATACGGCTGCAGGCAGTGCCAGCTGCAACCTTAGGTTTGTGAAAGAGCCTGCCGGTGGTCATTTGGCAGTGTAATCTGCGTCTCTGCACTCCTGCCCTGCAATAGAGCTAAGTCGTCATTAGTAATGGTTATAACACCAATCTGGGGACTAATAGTCTTTTTTTGCATTGCAAGATAAACCTTTTATAAAAAGAATGCTAGAGTGAAGCAGCACAGCCGCTGCTGCCGCTGCCTCCATGGTTCCGTCAGACAGGCTGCAGGGTCCTGATGTCCGCCCCTCTGCTCTGCGCCGACTCGCCTCACGGTGAGAGTCGACTGCCGGTGTCTACTGACGCCTCTGATCTCCCGTAGCAACTCGATCTCGGATGTTCCGCAATTACTTCAATTTCCCCGCGTTTTGCAGCTTCTGTCAGGTCTATTCTGTGTCTCTCAGAGCCGGCCGTGGCTCTGCAGCGTCCCAGGGCTCTCTCCGTCCAGCGGTAGTCCCTCCGTAGTTTCTCTGGTCTCCCAGCGCCGCTCCAGTCTCTCGGCGCTGCTCCGGTCTCTCGGCCTGTTCAGGTCTCAGCGAGTCCAGGTCTCGGCCTGTGCGGGCCTCATATGTTGCAGGAAGCATGTCATATCATGCTCCTGCCTTTTTCTTGTCACAGTCAAAACATTTAAGAGCAAAAAAAATAGGACACACAAGATACACCGGGCACCACCACTCAAAACTTGGATAAAACAGCACTTCTTTTCAGTCTGTCAAGCACTTCATTCGTCTCTGCCCACTCCCCTTGCAGAGAGTACGGAACCATGGATCGGAACTCTGCACTCGCTTTGCAGCAACGCTGCGTCTCACTCACACAGCACAATCGCACACGGAGGCCTCCAGCACATCTCATTCATACCACAGGAATATAACTTAGAATGATAACCAACCAAACAAGTATTGTCTCTGACTGTGTTCTTCGTGAAGTGACTTGTAACACTTTGTTTCAAACCCTTACACAAATACTTTCAACACAAAATACATACATAAAAACACATACAATTATTAACACTCCAGTTAGTATCCCTCCAGCAGCTGAAAACATACCATTTGTCTGCAGTTTCAGGAGATCTTTGCTCCTGCGGTGAGCAGCTGAGAGTGGAGTCCCCTCCGAGCAAAACGCTCAGGGTGCACCTAGGGGCGTCCGCGCTGCAGCCGATCCTGCAGCCGAGCAGAGTGTCTCCTGCCTGGCTCTCCAAAATGACTCACAGAAAGCTGACTCCACAATCAGTAAGATTGTAAAGTAGGTATGTTTACTCAGTTCCATGCAGCACGGGGCAGGTAGTCCCACCAGAGTCGTGCACGCCTAACGTGGCAAATTGCTTTAGTAAAGAGTTACATATACATGAACATTCCTATACATATACATATTCCTAACCTGTCCCTTTGTGAACAGTCCTCCTTATCTCAGACCCCTTGATTAAAGTCTGAACCATGAGGTTGTTTTTGATCTGGTTCTCGGGGTCCGAGAGGCTCCTGTTATCTGGTGGTATAAGTGCAGCACAGGCACAAATGTAGCACATATTCATTCTTAATCAATTGCTCTCTAATTTCTAATTCCAATGTTTCAGCTTGCTCTTTTCCGGATCCACAGGTATTCTACTATTAATGTTCAAAGCCTGACAGACCCCGTCCTCCGTGGATCAAAATACATGGGGTCTTAAGGGTTCTTTTGGTCATTCTATCATAAAATACTGGATCATTTTTAATTTACTCTTTAATTTTCTGGGGTCCCTATTGTTCCAATCTCTAATTATTCATAATGGACTTTTTGGTCATATATCTGGTAATTTGCTCCCTTTCTGGTCCTTGGTCTTCGATTTTATCTGACCCATCTGGGAATTTTACTAGTGGCAATTCCCACAGCCCTTGGTTGCCCCCAGTGAGAGTGTCTTGCAGGGGGTTTAGGACCTATCACCCACCCACGTATCCCTCTCTTCACCAGCCCAGCCCCCCCGACAGGAGATTAGAACCAGTGAGAAAACAAAAAGACTTCTACGCAGACTTTAGAAGCCTCAGTTACACTCTCACACACAAACACGGGCAACCGTACCTTTACCCAACCGGACGGTATCTTACGAATCAGTCGTCTTTGTCCAGAGTCCAACTGGACGGTATCCACAAGCGTCTTCGTCTGGGATCGAACCAGACGGTATCCAAACGACTGTCGTCTTCGTCCGGTTCGATCCCGGACACCAGAATCCAACCGAACGGTATCCAAACGACCCTGTCGTCTTCATCCGGATCTTCGCGCGCAGAATTACGGGCAAAAAACAGCCGGCAAGGGAGCTCAAAAAAATCAAATTCTTTGCTTACCTTTATTCAGGTTCAGGATGGCATTAGTCCTGATCTGACTCAAACAGGAGCCACCAAATGGTGGGGCGCCTCTCCTAGATTAAATCAGAATTCAGGAACTATAGCCATCCCGGACGAGCCCCCAAATTGTTATAAATGGCTCAGGATTCAAATTAGGATTAAATAAAAAAAATAGGATTTATTGAAAGAATATAAAGGAATAGAGGTAAGCAAACAGCGCTGGGTGCACCGGGAGTCTCCGCTCCACCAGGACGCACACCAGTTACATCAAGCAGCTGATTTTTATGCTCCTAGACTAATACATATTCATTACTACTTCTAAAAAAAAATAGATTATTAAAATTAGCTTCTGGGGTGCAGTCCCTCCTACTGGAGCATGCGCAGTCTCCTCTGGGATCTCTTCTGGGGGTCTCTAGGGGTCTTTCATGCTGAAGGCTCGTAGCCTTCCTCTCCACCTTTGTACTTACTGGGCACCATACCAAGTTTACGGAACATCTTCTTCAAGTCTTGTCTCCCAGCCGCCCTTCAGCTTCTTTCTCCTTCCTCTTTATCTCTCGGCCCCCCCTAACCAGATACCAAAGATCCACATAGTATCCCATAACAGTCACTAGTTGTTATCAGTTGTTCTGAAAGTCCCAGACACACGAGTAATTAAAACATTCTTCCCCAGCCATTCACAGACACATCTATAGCAGTGTTAGAAATAGAAGTCCGGAATAACAAAAGCAAACGGGTTCATAAATTTAAGAAGTGATAAATTGACTAGAACGAGGGGGAGACTGGGACACACTGCATCTGTGGTTCAAGAATTAAATTGCCAGTGCAGGGCCCAGAGGCAGACAGGATTCAAACAGAATTGTTCTTTATGGACACGAATTGTTAAAACATTCCTCACAATCCCAATTAAAGGTTAACTACAGTCAGATGTCATATTGTCTCTTATCAGTTGTTTTCTGTCTGTGAAGTCAACCTGCATATAATTCTCCGTCCTTGGATTTTGCAATTACATCTGGGCAGTTTGGTTTAACTTTTGACGGTCAGACTGAAAACAAACACTAGGCTTCTGGAGATCATTGTCAGATGATACGTTTGAATCCAAAACTCATCTTTAGGATAGAAGCAAGGTATTAAGCTCTTTCTCTTAATAGGAACGTGAGTCTTTCTGCCTGGAGCACAATTCAACAGAGCAGTCAACCATTTCTTTAGCTTTGAAGATGCTGAAACGGAACCTGGGTTAAAAAGAACCAGTTCCCAGCCTGCCTTGAAAGGTAGTTGTTTAGTGCTAAAATGTGAGTTTCCTTTCTGGTATGTGAACATCCTAGCCTTAAGATTTTCAGTACTCAGTCGCGGGCCTCAGACTCTCGTGTTTTGAGAAGGATTGTACTCCCCTTACCTAATGTGGGAATCCCGTTTTTGTGCCTCAAGGGTCAATGGTGTAAGGCACTTAGAAATCATTGCGCATTGTGGTTGTTGTCAATTGCCATGGAAATTATGGCCATGCAAGTACCTTCTACTCCTTCTTCTTCCCTTTCATTTGTTGTCCGGTTACTATTCAATATTACACATTTGGTGAGATGTCCTAAAAAAAAGCATTACGTCCTAATGTTAACAACTCTTGTTTTTTCTTTCTCTAGGTCTGCCAGTAGCTGACAAGGTAGAAAGATGACCTCTTCTCTTTCATTCTTGTGAAGTTAGAGGCAGTGCCCATTTAAACTGTGGCTGAGGCTCTGCGATGGTGCAAGTCTATCTTACTCCTTCAAATTCAGTGATGCTGCCGGAGTTTTTAGTAATGAACTTTGAAGGAATCAAGCACTCTAAAGCTTTTGGACAGTGGCGATTATCTGAAAACATTCCTACAGGTTTATCTTCTTCGTCTACGTTTGTTTGCTCTCTCCATCTCATTCAAAGCAGTCAGGAATGTTTTGCTTACCCCTTCTCTGGAAATTTGCACTAGGAACCATTGTTAGAATCAGAATCCTGATCTGAGAGCATGATGAAAAATGTTGCACTCCAGCTTGGACATTAGAGAGGAAAATGTTCATGTATACGTCAGTATGGTACTCAAACAGCTGCTTACACCTTTTAACTTTTAAACCTGAGAAGCAACGGGTAGTTTCTACGTTGCCCTCGGGGATAGTGTACTCTTCTGTTCTTTGCTTCTATACAAACAGCTCAAAATTTTAAAGTCATGTTGTCGCTCATACCACCAAACAACCTTGCACGGCATTACACGTTCCCCCCCCAGATAGATCTTGCCCTGAATGCGAGACCAGACAAGGAAATAATGCCGGCACGTAAAACTAACTCGTAAATACATCTTTTTGGCTTTTTTGCCAAAAAAAGCCAAACCCAGAAAAACTACAGGCCTGTCAGTTTGACCTCAGCGCCAGGGAAGCTCGTGGAGCAGATCCTCTTGACAGTCATCACGCAACACTTGCAGGGCAAGCAGACGATCAGGCACAGTCAGCATGGGTTTATGAAAGGCAGATCCTGCTTGACGAACCTGGTCTCCTTCTATGACAAAGTGACGCGCTGAGTGGACGAGGGAAAGGCTGTGGATGTGGTCTACCTTGACTTCAGCAAGGCTTTTGACACTGTTTCCCACAGCATTCTCCTCAAGAAACTGGCTGCTCTTGGCTTGGACTGGCACACGCTTCGTTGGGTTAGAAACTGGCTGGATAGCCGGTCCCAAAGAGTCGTGGTAAACAGAGCCAAGTCCAGTTGGAGACCGGTTACTAGTGGCGTCCCCCAGGGCTCGGTGCTGGGGCCGGTCCTCTCTAATATCTTCATCGATGATCTGGACGAGGGCATTGAGTGCACCCTCAGTAAATGTGCAGATGACACCAAGTTAGGTGCATGTGTCGATCTGCTTGAGGGTAGGAAAGCTCTGCAGGAGGATCTGGATAGGCTGCACCGATGGGCTGAGGTCAACTGCATGAAGTTCAACAAGGCCAAGTACCGGGTCCTGCACCTGGGGCGCAATAACCCAAGCAGAGCTACAGACTGGGAGAGGAACAGTTGGAGAGCTGCCTGGCGGAGAAGGACCTGGGAGTATTGGCTGATAGTCGGCTGAATATGAGCCAGCAGTGTGCTCAGGTGGCCAAGAAGGCCAACAGCATCCTGGCTTGCATAAGAAACAGTGTGACCAGCAGGGCTAGGGAGGCGATCGTCCCCCTGTACTCAGCTCTGGTGAGGCCGCACCTCAAGTACTGTGTTCAGTTTTGGGCCCCTCGCTACAAGAAGGACATCGAGGTGCTTGAGCGGGTGCAGAGAAGGGCGACGAAGCTGGTGAGGGGCCTGGAGAACAAGTCCTACGAGGAGCGGCTGAGGGAGCTGGGCTTGTTCAGCCTGGAGAAGAGGAGGCTCAGGGGTGACCTTATTGCTCTCTACAGGTACCTAAAAGGAGGCTGTAGCGAGGTGGGGGTTGGTCTGTTCTCCCACGTGCCTGGTGACAGGACGAGGGGGAATGGGCTTAAGTTGCAACAGGGGAGTTTTAGGTTAGATGTTAGGAAGAACTTCTTCACTGAAAGGGTCGTTAGGCATTGGAACAGGCTGCCCAGGGAAGTGGTGGAGTCACCATCCCTGGAAGTCTTCTAAAGACATTTAGATGTAGAGCTTAGGGATATGGTTTAGTGGGGACTGCTAGCGTTAGGTCAGAGGTTGGACTTGATGATCTTGAGGTCTCTTCCAACCTAGAAATTCTGTGATTCTGTGAAGGTATGAGAGTACAGGGCAGGTAGCTGGAGAAGACAGCCTCTGTTGACAGCTAGGGGGACAGAAATGGGGTTGGAAATGAAGAAGAACAAGAACAGAATCAAAGGAGGCTTTTTAAGTCAGACCCTGGGGATAGGATTTCTCTGGACAAATGTAAATGTTAGCAATGTAGACATCTATAGCTGGGCTTCTCATTGTAGTTAATCTCCACTGTCACTTGTGCCCAATGGCTGTCAGGGGAGCAGAGGGTGACCGTTTTCAGTGCAGCTGTCTGTCGCGTAGATGTTGAGCATTACAAGAGTTGAATGCTGCTCCACATGCTTAATTTGTGTCTCGGTAAAACTAAGATGGCAGGTGTTGG
This sequence comes from Netta rufina, assembly GCF_964035555.1. Lineage (NCBI taxonomy): Eukaryota > Metazoa > Chordata > Aves > Anseriformes > Anatidae > Netta > Netta rufina. The sequence continues at coordinate 86,556,956 of NC_140125.1, read as the reverse complement.
GACAGAGATATGACACGCAGAATTTCAAAATAGCAAAGCACATAAAATAAAGCACACAGGAGCACGTACAGAACATCTAGAGGGGCATAAGAGGACCATGGACTGAGACTGATTAAAGATATGTTTTTTAATGAACAGTAAGGCCACTTTTGTTCCATGTTTAGCTTCAAGTCTTTGCTGAGGTGCATTCACATTTGCTTCTCTGGTCTCCCTATATTCAGAGCTTTATTAAACTTCTTTGCAGTGGCAGCAAGGAAACTGAGTAAATAGACCCCAGAAGTAATTTCTGTCTAGACTCAGCTAGTTTTGGAAAAAAAAAATGTGCATCTAGCTCTGCTCGTGGTAACGTTTCTCTTCATCTTGAAGGTGACAAAGAACCAGAAGAAAAAATTATGGGTTTTCTATCAGCTGTTCTAAAAACATTCAATATTGTCAAAAAACTGTGACTTTCCATGTTTTGTTTAGCGTTTGTTTTGGAAAGAGGAGAAGAGGATGACGTGGTGGGGCTAGAAAGACTTGTCTATAAGACCTGTTAAAATAAATAAATAAAAGAAATAAGAAAATGACCTTAAGAGTAAATTGCTATCATAGATTTTCATCTGTCTAGTCATGACAGATAGAGAATATAGCAATCAGAACTGAGACGTAGTGGGACAGCTCACATGACTGGAATGCCATCACTGAGGGCTGAGTCCTCTTTAGGAAAGACAGGCTGGGGAAGCAAGGGGGTGGGATTGCCCTTTATGTGAGGGAGCAATTAGAGTGTACCCAGACGCAGCTGGGGGAGGGTGAAGGACAGGTGGAGAGATTGTTAGTAAAAATTCAAAGGTGGGCTGCTACGGGAGACACGGTGGTGGGGGTCTACTATAACTCACCAGATAAGGAGAATAAAGACAATACAACAGGAGGATAGCCAATATCACCCCTGCCTTGAAGAAGCACAGGAAGAAAGATCCAGGATACTACAAGTAAGCCTCAGCTCTTTCCATCGAAAGGTATTGGAGCAACTTGCTTGGGATGCCACAAGGGACCAGGACTGGGGACCAGGACTGGGGACCAGGACTGGGGACCAGGACTGGGGACCAGGACTGGGGACCAGGACTGGGGACCAGGACTGGGGACCAGGACTGGGGACCAGGACTGGGGACCAGGACTGGGGACCAGGACTGGGGACCAGGACTGGGGACCAGGACTGGGGACCAGGACTGGGGACCAGGACTGGGGACCAGGACTGGGGACCAGGACTGGGGACCAGGACTGGGGACCAGGACTGGGGACCAGGACTGGGGACCAGGACTGGGGACCAGGACTGGGGACCAGGACTGGGGACCAGGACTGGGGACCAGGACTGGGGACCAGGACTGGGGACCAGGACTGGGGACCAGGACTGGGGACCAGGACTGGGGACCAGGACTGGGGACCAGGACTGGGGACCAGGACTGGGGACCAGGACTGGGGACCAGGACTGGGGACCAGGACTGGGGACCAGGACTGGGGACCAGGACTGGGGACCAGGACTGGGGACCAGGACTGGGGACCAGGACTGGGGACCAGGACTGGGGACCAGGACTGGGGACCAGGACTGGGGACCAGGACTGGGGACCAGGACTGGGGACCAGGACTGGGGACCAGGACTGGGGACCAGGACTGGGGACCAGGACTGGGGACCAGGACTGGGGACCAGGACTGGGGACCAGGACTGGGGACCAGGACTGGGGACCAGGACTGGGGACCAGGACTGGGGACCAGGACTGGGGACCAGGACTGGGGACCAGGACTGGGGACCAGGACTGGGGACCAGGACTGGGGACCAGGACTGGGGACCAGGACTGGGGACCAGGACTGGGGACCAGGACTGGGGACCAGGACTGGGGACCAGGACTGGGGACCAGGACTGGGGACCAGGACTGGGGACCAGGACTGGGGACCAGGACTGGGGACCAGGACTGGGGACCAGGACTGGGGACCAGGACTGGGGACCAGGACTGGGGACCAGGACTGGGGACCAGGACTGGGGACCAGGACTGGGGACCAGGACTGGGGACCAGGACTGGGGACCAGGACTGGGGACCAGGACTGGGGACCAGGACTGGGGACCAGGACTGGGGACCAGGACTGGGGACCAGGACTGGGGACCAGGACTGGGGACCAGGACTGGGGACCAGGACTGGGGACCAGGACTGGGGACCAGGACTGGGGACCAGGACTGGGGACCAGGACTGGGGACCAGGACTGGGGACCAGGACTGGGGACCAGGACTGGGGACCAGGACTGGGGACCAGGACTGGGGACCAGGACTGGGGACCAGGACTGGGGACCAGGACTGGGGACCAGGACTGGGGACCAGGACTGGGGACCAGGACTGGGGACCAGGACTGGGGACCAGGACTGGGGACCAGGACTGGGGACCAGGACTGGGGACCAGGACTGGGGACCAGGACTGGGGACCAGGACTGGGGACCAGGACTGGGGACCAGGACTGGGGACCAGGACTGGGGACCAGGACTGGGGACCAGGACTGGGGACCAGGACTGGGGACCAGGACTGGGGACCAGGACTGGGGACCAGGACTGGGGACCAGGACTGGGGACCAGGACTGGGGACCAGGACTGGGGACCAGGACTGGGGACCAGGACTGGGGACCAGGACTGGGGACCAGGACTGGGGACCAGGACTGGGGACCAGGACTGGGGACCAGGACTGGGGACCAGGACTGGGGACCAGGACTGGGGACCAGGACTGGGGACCAGGACTGGGGACCAGGACTGGGGACCAGGACTGGGGACCAGGACTGGGGACCAGGACTGGGGACCAGGACTGGGGACCAGGACTGGGGACCAGGACTGGGGACCAGGACTGGGGACCAGGACTGGGGACCAGGACTGGGGACCAGGACTGGGGACCAGGACTGGGGACCAGGACTGGGGACCAGGACTGGGGACCAGGACTGGGGACCAGGACTGGGGACCAGGACTGGGGACCAGGACTGGGGACCAGGACTGGGGACCAGGACTGGGGACCAGGACTGGGGACCAGGACTGGGGACCAGGACTGGGGACCAGGACTGGGGACCAGGACTGGGGACCAGGACTGGGGACCAGGACTGGGGACCAGGACTGGGGACCAGGACTGGGGACCAGGACTGGGGACCAGGACTGGGGACCAGGACTGGGGACCAGGACTGGGGACCAGGACTGGGGACCAGGACTGGGGACCAGGACTGGGGACCAGGACTGGGGACCAGGACTGGGGACCAGGACTGGGGACCAGGACTGGGGACCAGGACTGGGGACCAGGACTGGGGACCAGGACTGGGGACCAGGACTGGGGACCAGGACTGGGGACCAGGACTGGGGACCAGGACTGGGGACCAGGACTGGGGACCAGGACTGGGGACCAGGACTGGGGACCAGGACTGGGGACCAGGACTGGGGACCAGGACTGGGGACCAGGACTGGGGACCAGGACTGGGGACCAGGACTGGGGACCAGGACTGGGGACCAGGACTGGGGACCAGGACTGGGGACCAGGACTGGGGACCAGGACTGGGGACCAGGACTGGGGACCAGGACTGGGGACCAGGACTGGGGACCAGGACTGGGGACCAGGACTGGGGACCAGGACTGGGGACCAGGACTGGGGACCAGGACTGGGGACCAGGACTGGGGACCAGGACTGGGGACCAGGACTGGGGACCAGGACTGGGGACCAGGACTGGGGACCAGGACTGGGGACCAGGACTGGGGACCAGGACTGGGGACCAGGACTGGGGACCAGGACTGGGGACCAGGACTGGGGACCAGGACTGGGGACCAGGACTGGGGACCAGGACTGGGGACCAGGACTGGGGACCAGGACTGGGGACCAGGACTGGGGACCAGGACTGGGGACCAGGACTGGGGACCAGGACTGGGGACCAGGACTGGGGACCAGGACTGGGGACCAGGACTGGGGACCAGGACTGGGGACCAGGACTGGGGACCAGGACTGGGGACCAGGACTGGGGACCAGGACTGGGGACCAGGACTGGGGACCAGGACTGGGGACCAGGACTGGGGACCAGGACTGGGGACCAGGACTGGGGACCAGGACTGGGGACCAGGACTGGGGACCAGGACTGGGGACCAGGACTGGGGACCAGGACTGGGGACCAGGACTGGGGACCAGGACTGGGGACCAGGACTGGGGACCAGGACTGGGGACCAGGACTGGGGACCAGGACTGGGGACCAGGACTGGGGACCAGGACTGGGGACCAGGACTGGGGACCAGGACTGGGGACCAGGACTGGGGACCAGGACTGGGGACCAGGACTGGGGACCAGGACTGGGGACCAGGACTGGGGACCAGGACTGGGGACCAGGACTGGGGACCAGGACTGGGGACCAGGACTGGGGACCAGGACTGGGGACCAGGACTGGGGACCAGGACTGGGGACCAGGACTGGGGACCAGGACTGGGGACCAGGACTGGGGACCAGGACTGGGGACCAGGACTGGGGACCAGGACTGGGGACCAGGACTGGGGACCAGGACTGGGGACCAGGACTGGGGACCAGGACTGGGGACCAGGACTGGGGACCAGGACTGGGGACCAGGACTGGGGACCAGGACTGGGGACCAGGACTGGGGACCAGGACTGGGGACCAGGACTGGGGACCAGGACTGGGGACCAGGACTGGGGACCAGGACTGGGGACCAGGACTGGGGACCAGGACTGGGGACCAGGACTGGGGACCAGGACTGGGGACCAGGACTGGGGACCAGGACTGGGGACCAGGACTGGGGACCAGGACTGGGGACCAGGACTGGGGACCAGGACTGGGGACCAGGACTGGGGACCAGGACTGGGGACCAGGACTGGGGACCAGGACTGGGGACCAGGACTGGGGACCAGGACTGGGGACCAGGACTGGGGACCAGGACTGGGGACCAGGACTGGGGACCAGGACTGGGGACCAGGACTGGGGACCAGGACTGGGGACCAGGACTGGGGACCAGGACTGGGGACCAGGACTGGGGACCAGGACTGGGGACCAGGACTGGGGACCAGGACTGGGGACCAGGACTGGGGACCAGGACTGGGGACCAGGACTGGGGACCAGGACTGGGGACCAGGACTGGGGACCAGGACTGGGGACCAGGACTGGGGACCAGGACTGGGGACCAGGACTGGGGACCAGGACTGGGGACCAGGACTGGGGACCAGGACTGGGGACCAGGACTGGGGACCAGGACTGGGGACCAGGACTGGGGACCAGGACTGGGGACCAGGACTGGGGACCAGGACTGGGGACCAGGACTGGGGACCAGGACTGGGGACCAGGACTGGGGACCAGGACTGGGGACCAGGACTGGGGACCAGGACTGGGGACCAGGACTGGGGACCAGGACTGGGGACCAGGACTGGGGACCAGGACTGGGGACCAGGACTGGGGACCAGGACTGGGGACCAGGACTGGGGACCAGGACTGGGGACCAGGACTGGGGACCAGGACTGGGGACCAGGACTGGGGACCAGGACTGGGGACCAGGACTGGGGACCAGGACTGGGGACCAGGACTGGGGACCAGGACTGGGGACCAGGACTGGGGACCAGGACTGGGGACCAGGACTGGGGACCAGGACTGGGGACCAGGACTGGGGACCAGGACTGGGGACCAGGACTGGGGACCAGGACTGGGGACCAGGACTGGGGACCAGGACTGGGGACCAGGACTGGGGACCAGGACTGGGGACCAGGACTGGGGACCAGGACTGGGGACCAGGACTGGGGACCAGGACTGGGGACCAGGACTGGGGACCAGGACTGGGGACCAGGACTGGGGACCAGGACTGGGGACCAGGACTGGGGACCAGGACTGGGGACCAGGACTGGGGACCAGGACTGGGGACCAGGACTGGGGACCAGGACTGGGGACCAGGACTGGGGACCAGGACTGGGGACCAGGACTGGGGACCAGGACTGGGGACCAGGACTGGGGACCAGGACTGGGGACCAGGACTGGGGACCAGGACTGGGGACCAGGACTGGGGACCAGGACTGGGGACCAGGACTGGGGACCAGGACTGGGGACCAGGACTGGGGACCAGGACTGGGGACCAGGACTGGGGACCAGGACTGGGGACCAGGACTGGGGACCAGGACTGGGGACCAGGACTGGGGACCAGGACTGGGGACCAGGACTGGGGACCAGGACTGGGGACCAGGACTGGGGACCAGGACTGGGGACCAGGACTGGGGACCAGGACTGGGGACCAGGACTGGGGACCAGGACTGGGGACCAGGACTGGGGACCAGGACTGGGGACCAGGACTGGGGACCAGGACTGGGGACCAGGACTGGGGACCAGGACTGGGGACCAGGACTGGGGACCAGGACTGGGGACCAGGACTGGGGACCAGGACTGGGGACCAGGACTGGGGACCAGGACTGGGGACCAGGACTGGGGACCAGGACTGGGGACCAGGACTGGGGACCAGGACTGGGGACCAGGACTGGGGACCAGGACTGGGGACCAGGACTGGGGACCAGGACTGGGGACCAGGACTGGGGACCAGGACTGGGGACCAGGACTGGGGACCAGGACTGGGGACCAGGACTGGGGACCAGGACTGGGGACCAGGACTGGGGACCAGGACTGGGGACCAGGACTGGGGACCAGGACTGGGGACCAGGACTGGGGACCAGGACTGGGGACCAGGACTGGGGACCAGGACTGGGGACCAGGACTGGGGACCAGGACTGGGGACCAGGACTGGGGACCAGGACTGGGGACCAGGACTGGGGACCAGGACTGGGGACCAGGACTGGGGACCAGGACTGGGGACCAGGACTGGGGACCAGGACTGGGGACCAGGACTGGGGACCAGGACTGGGGACCAGGACTGGGGACCAGGACTGGGGACCAGGACTGGGGACCAGGACTGGGGACCAGGACTGGGGACCAGGACTGGGGACCAGGACTGGGGACCAGGACTGGGGACCAGGACTGGGGACCAGGACTGGGGACCAGGACTGGGGACCAGGACTGGGGACCAGGACTGGGGACCAGGACTGGGGACCAGGACTGGGGACCAGGACTGGGGACCAGGACTGGGGACCAGGACTGGGGACCAGGACTGGGGACCAGGACTGGGGACCAGGACTGGGGACCAGGACTGGGGACCAGGACTGGGGACCAGGACTGGGGACCAGGACTGGGGACCAGGACTGGGGACCAGGACTGGGGACCAGGACTGGGGACCAGGACTGGGGACCAGGACTGGGGACCAGGACTGGGGACCAGGACTGGGGACCAGGACTGGGGACCAGGACTGGGGACCAGGACTGGGGACCAGGACTGGGGACCAGGACTGGGGACCAGGACTGGGGACCAGGACTGGGGACCAGGACTGGGGACCAGGACTGGGGACCAGGACTGGGGACCAGGACTGGGGACCAGGACTGGGGACCAGGACTGGGGACCAGGACTGGGGACCAGGACTGGGGACCAGGACTGGGGACCAGGACTGGGGACCAGGACTGGGGACCAGGACTGGGGACCAGGACTGGGGACCAGGACTGGGGACCAGGACTGGGGACCAGGACTGGGGACCAGGACTGGGGACCAGGACTGGGGACCAGGACTGGGGACCAGGACTGGGGACCAGGACTGGGGACCAGGACTGGGGACCAGGACTGGGGACCAGGACTGGGGACCAGGACTGGGGACCAGGACTGGGGACCAGGACTGGGGACCAGGACTGGGGACCAGGACTGGGGACCAGGACTGGGGACCAGGACTGGGGACCAGGACTGGGGACCAGGACTGGGGACCAGGACTGGGGACCAGGACTGGGGACCAGGACTGGGGACCAGGACTGGGGACCAGGACTGGGGACCAGGACTGGGGACCAGGACTGGGGACCAGGACTGGGGACCAGGACTGGGGACCAGGACTGGGGACCAGGACTGGGGACCAGGACTGGGGACCAGGACTGGGGACCAGGACTGGGGACCAGGACTGGGGACCAGGACTGGGGACCAGGACTGGGGACCAGGACTGGGGACCAGGACTGGGGACCAGGACTGGGGACCAGGACTGGGGACCAGGACTGGGGACCAGGACTGGGGACCAGGACTGGGGACCAGGACTGGGGACCAGGACTGGGGACCAGGACTGGGGACCAGGACTGGGGACCAGGACTGGGGACCAGGACTGGGGACCAGGACTGGGGACCAGGACTGGGGACCAGGACTGGGGACCAGGGACTGGGGACCAGGACTGGGGACCAGGACTGGGGACCAGGACTGGGGACCAGGACTGGGGACCAGGACTGGGGACCAGGACTGGGGACCAGGACTGGGGACCAGGACTGGGGACCAGGACTGGGGACCAGGACTGGGGACCAGGACTGGGGACCAGGACTGGGGACCAGGACTGGGGACCAGGACTGGGGACCAGGACTGGGGACCAGGACTGGGGACCAGGACTGGGGACCAGGACTGGGGACCAGGACTGGGGACCAGGACTGGGGACCAGGACTGGGGACCAGGACTGGGGACCAGGACTGGGGACCAGGACTGGGGACCAGGACTGGGGACCAGGACTGGGGACCAGGACTGGGGACCAGGACTGGGGACCAGGACTGGGGACCAGGACTGGGGACCAGGACTGGGGACCAGGACTGGGGACCAGGACTGGGGACCAGGACTGGGGACCAGGACTGGGGACCAGGACTGGGGACCAGGACTGGGGACCAGGACTGGGGACCAGGACTGGGGACCAGGACTGGGGACCAGGACTGGGGACCAGGACTGGGGACCAGGACTGGGGACCAGGACTGGGGACCAGGACTGGGGACCAGGACTGGGGACCAGGACTGGGGACCAGGACTGGGGACCAGGACTGGGGACCAGGACTGGGGACCAGGACTGGGGACCAGGACTGGGGACCAGGACTGGGGACCAGGACTGGGGACCAGGACTGGGGACCAGGACTGGGGACCAGGACTGGGGACCAGGACTGGGGACCAGGACTGGGGACCAGGACTGGGGACCAGGACTGGGGACCAGGACTGGGGACCAGGACTGGGGACCAGGACTGGGGACCAGGACTGGGGACCAGGACTGGGGACCAGGACTGGGGACCAGGACTGGGGACCAGGACTGGGGACCAGGACTGGGGACCAGGACTGGGGACCAGGACTGGGGACCAGGACTGGGGACCAGGACTGGGGACCAGGACTGGGGACCAGGACTGGGGACCAGGACTGGGGACCAGGACTGGGGACCAGGACTGGGGACCAGGACTGGGGACCAGGACTGGGGACCAGGACTGGGGACCAGGACTGGGGACCAGGACTGGGGACCAGGACTGGGGACCAGGACTGGGGACCAGGACTGGGGACCAGGACTGGGGACCAGGACTGGGGACCAGGACTGGGGACCAGGACTGGGGACCAGGACTGGGGACCAGGACTGGGGACCAGGACTGGGGACCAGGACTGGGGACCAGGACTGGGGACCAGGACTGGGGACCAGGACTGGGGACCAGGACTGGGGACCAGGACTGGGGACCAGGACTGGGGACCAGGACTGGGGACCAGGACTGGGGACCAGGACTGGGGACCAGGACTGGGGACCAGGACTGGGGACCAGGACTGGGGACCAGGACTGGGGACCAGGACTGGGGACCAGGACTGGGGACCAGGACTGGGGACCAGGACTGGGGACCAGGACTGGGGACCAGGACTGGGGACCAGGACTGGGGACCAGGACTGGGGACCAGGACTGGGGACCAGGACTGGGGACCAGGACTGGGGACCAGGACTGGGGACCAGGACTGGGGACCAGGACTGGGGACCAGGACTGGGGACCAGGACTGGGGACCAGGACTGGGGACCAGGACTGGGGACCAGGACTGGGGACCAGGACTGGGGACCAGGACTGGGGACCAGGACTGGGGACCAGGACTGGGGACCAGGACTGGGGACCAGGACTGGGGACCAGGACTGGGGACCAGGACTGGGGACCAGGACTGGGGACCAGGACTGGGGACCAGGACTGGGGACCAGGACTGGGGACCAGGACTGGGGACCAGGACTGGGGACCAGGACTGGGGACCAGGACTGGGGACCAGGACTGGGGACCAGGACTGGGGACCAGGACTGGGGACCAGGACTGGGGACCAGGACTGGGGACCAGGACTGGGGACCAGGACTGGGGACCAGGACTGGGGACCAGGACTGGGGACCAGGACTGGGGACCAGGACTGGGGACCAGGACTGGGGACCAGGACTGGGGACCAGGACTGGGGACCAGGACTGGGGACCAGGACTGGGGACCAGGACTGGGGACCAGGACTGGGGACCAGGACTGGGGACCAGGACTGGGGACCAGGACTGGGGACCAGGACTGGGGACCAGGACTGGGGACCAGGACTGGGGACCAGGACTGGGGACCAGGACTGGGGACCAGGACTGGGGACCAGGACTGGGGACCAGGACTGGGGACCAGGACTGGGGACCAGGACTGGGGACCAGGACTGGGGACCAGGACTGGGGACCAGGACTGGGGACCAGGACTGGGGACCAGGACTGGGGACCAGGACTGGGGACCAGGACTGGGGACCAGGACTGGGGACCAGGACTGGGGACCAGGACTGGGGACCAGGACTGGGGACCAGGACTGGGGACCAGGACTGGGGACCAGGACTGGGGACCAGGACTGGGGACCAGGACTGGGGACCAGGACTGGGGACCAGGACTGGGGACCAGGACTGGGGACCAGGACTGGGGACCAGGACTGGGGACCAGGACTGGGGACCAGGACTGGGGACCAGGACTGGGGACCAGGACTGGGGACCAGGACTGGGGACCAGGACTGGGGACCAGGACTGGGGACCAGGACTGGGGACCAGGACTGGGGACCAGGACTGGGGACCAGGACTGGGGACCAGGACTGGGGACCAGGACTGGGGACCAGGACTGGGGACCAGGACTGGGGACCAGGACTGGGGACCAGGACTGGGGACCAGGACTGGGGACCAGGACTGGGGACCAGGACTGGGGACCAGGACTGGGGACCAGGACTGGGGACCAGGACTGGGGACCAGGACTGGGGACCAGGACTGGGGACCAGGACTGGGGACCAGGACTGGGGACCAGGACTGGGGACCAGGACTGGGGACCAGGACTGGGGACCAGGACTGGGGACCAGGACTGGGGACCAGGACTGGGGACCAGGACTGGGGACCAGGACTGGGGACCAGGACTGGGGACCAGGACTGGGGACCAGGACTGGGGACCAGGACTGGGGACCAGGACTGGGGACCAGGACTGGGGACCAGGACTGGGGACCAGGACTGGGGACCAGGACTGGGGACCAGGACTGGGGACCAGGACTGGGGACCAGGACTGGGGACCAGGACTGGGGACCAGGACTGGGGACCAGGACTGGGGACCAGGACTGGGGACCAGGACTGGGGACCAGGACTGGGGACCAGGACTGGGGACCAGGACTGGGGACCAGGACTGGGGACCAGGACTGGGGACCAGGACTGGGGACCAGGACTGGGGACCAGGACTGGGGACCAGGACTGGGGACCAGGACTGGGGACCAGGACTGGGGACCAGGACTGGGGACCAGGACTGGGGACCAGGACTGGGGACCAGGACTGGGGACCAGGACTGGGGACCAGGACTGGGGACCAGGACTGGGGACCAGGACTGGGGACCAGGACTGGGGACCAGGACTGGGGACCAGGACTGGGGACCAGGACTGGGGACCAGGACTGGGGACCAGGACTGGGGACCAGGACTGGGGACCAGGACTGGGGACCAGGACTGGGGACCAGGACTGGGGACCAGGACTGGGGACCAGGACTGGGGACCAGGACTGGGGACCAGGACTGGGGACCAGGACTGGGGACCAGGACTGGGGACCAGGACTGGGGACCAGGACTGGGGACCAGGACTGGGGACCAGGACTGGGGACCAGGACTGGGGACCAGGACTGGGGACCAGGACTGGGGACCAGGACTGGGGACCAGGACTGGGGACCAGGACTGGGGACCAGGACTGGGGACCAGGACTGGGGACCAGGACTGGGGACCAGGACTGGGGACCAGGACTGGGGACCAGGACTGGGGACCAGGACTGGGGACCAGGACTGGGGACCAGGACTGGGGACCAGGACTGGGGACCAGGACTGGGGACCAGGACTGGGGACCAGGACTGGGGACCAGGACTGGGGACCAGGACTGGGGACCAGGACTGGGGACCAGGACTGGGGACCAGGACTGGGGACCAGGACTGGGGACCAGGACTGGGGACCAGGACTGGGGACCAGGACTGGGGACCAGGACTGGGGACCAGGACTGGGGACCAGGACTGGGGACCAGGACTGGGGACCAGGACTGGGGACCAGGACTGGGGACCAGGACTGGGGACCAGGACTGGGGACCAGGACTGGGGACCAGGACTGGGGACCAGGACTGGGGACCAGGACTGGGGACCAGGACTGGGGACCAGGACTGGGGACCAGGACTGGGGACCAGGACTGGGGACCAGGACTGGGGACCAGGACTGGGGACCAGGACTGGGGACCAGGACTGGGGACCAGGACTGGGGACCAGGACTGGGGACCAGGACTGGGGACCAGGACTGGGGACCAGGACTGGGGACCAGGACTGGGGACCAGGACTGGGGACCAGGACTGGGGACCAGGACTGGGGACCAGGACTGGGGACCAGGACTGGGGACCAGGACTGGGGACCAGGACTGGGGACCAGGACTGGGGACCAGGACTGGGGACCAGGACTGGGGACCAGGACTGGGGACCAGGACTGGGGACCAGGACTGGGGACCAGGACTGGGGACCAGGACTGGGGACCAGGACTGGGGACCAGGACTGGGGACCAGGACTGGGGACCAGGACTGGGGACCAGGACTGGGGACCAGGACTGGGGACCAGGACTGGGGACCAGGACTGGGGACCAGGACTGGGGACCAGGACTGGGGACCAGGACTGGGGACCAGGACTGGGGACCAGGACTGGGGACCAGGACTGGGGACCAGGACTGGGGACCAGGACTGGGGACCAGGACTGGGGACCAGGACTGGGGACCAGGACTGGGGACCAGGACTGGGGACCAGGACTGGGGACCAGGACTGGGGACCAGGACTGGGGACCAGGACTGGGGACCAGGACTGGGGACCAGGACTGGGGACCAGGACTGGGGACCAGGACTGGGGACCAGGACTGGGGACCAGGACTGGGGACCAGGACTGGGGACCAGGACTGGGGACCAGGACTGGGGACCAGGACTGGGGACCAGGACTGGGGACCAGGACTGGGGACCAGGACTGGGGACCAGGACTGGGGACCAGGACTGGGGACCAGGACTGGGGACCAGGACTGGGGACCAGGACTGGGGACCAGGACTGGGGACCAGGACTGGGGACCAGGACTGGGGACCAGGACTGGGGACCAGGACTGGGGACCAGGACTGGGGACCAGGACTGGGGACCAGGACTGGGGACCAGGACTGGGGACCAGGACTGGGGACCAGGACTGGGGACCAGGACTGGGGACCAGGACTGGGGACCAGGACTGGGGACCAGGACTGGGGACCAGGACTGGGGACCAGGACTGGGGACCAGGACTGGGGACCAGGACTGGGGACCAGGACTGGGGACCAGGACTGGGGACCAGGACTGGGGACCAGGACTGGGGACCAGGACTGGGGACCAGGACTGGGGACCAGGACTGGGGACCAGGACTGGGGACCAGGACTGGGGACCAGGACTGGGGACCAGGACTGGGGACCAGGACTGGGGACCAGGACTGGGGACCAGGACTGGGGACCAGGACTGGGGACCAGGACTGGGGACCAGGACTGGGGACCAGGACTGGGGACCAGGACTGGGGACCAGGACTGGGGACCAGGACTGGGGACCAGGACTGGGGACCAGGACTGGGGACCAGGACTGGGGACCAGGACTGGGGACCAGGACTGGGGACCAGGACTGGGGACCAGGACTGGGGACCAGGACTGGGGACCAGGACTGGGGACCAGGACTGGGGACCAGGACTGGGGACCAGGACTGGGGACCAGGACTGGGGACCAGGACTGGGGACCAGGACTGGGGACCAGGACTGGGGACCAGGACTGGGGACCAGGACTGGGGACCAGGACTGGGGACCAGGACTGGGGACCAGGACTGGGGACCAGGACTGGGGACCAGGACTGGGGACCAGGACTGGGG